>NC_137962.1:41244609-41828853 GCF_963924665.1 Micromys minutus
GTGAAGTGCAGAAACAGATCCCCAGAGATGCCATCATTGAAATGCTAGGTGCAAACGTATCTAAGCCGAAGGGAGTGGGAGCTGGAGGATAAGGCCTCAGTTGGACACAGCCAAAGAAGAGCGTGCTGAGAGGCTGCAGAATACAGCCCTCAGGCCGCTGGGATAGATGTCAGTGCTACAGATATGTCTTTGTTTCCAAAGTCAGTAGTATTAATTCAGACTTGTAAAGATAGGAACAGAGTTTGTGTGGAAGTTGGCAAGCCATGAATTCTAAAATTCATGAGGAATTAAAAATAGGTTAAGAATAGCCAAGGGCTAGGGTTAGCAGGTAAAGGTACCTGCTGCCAAGCCTGGTGACCTGAGTTTTATCCCAGGGACCCACATGGTGGAAGGATGGAATCAATCTTACAAGTTGTCCTCTCACTTCCAAACACACACCAGACACAAACCCAAATAAGCATCCACACACATACATGCTGAGTAAACAGGAATGCAGTTTTAAAAGTTTTAAAATGAATTAGCTAAGACCTAGGTGCAGGGGTGTGCAGCTGCAATGCCAGGTGTTTGGGAGGTTGAAGTATCAGGATTATGAATTTAAGGCTAGCTCAGACTGCATAGTAAATTTCTCTTTGAGAGAGAGTGGTAAAAGCTGAGAGATAGGTAGGGCAGAGGCAGAAGAGATACATGCTTACTACATGCAAAGCCGGAGCAGTAACCAAAGCAGGACTGAAGGAAAGAATGCCTGGGAGTCTGAAAACAGTTTTTACAAGATTGTTCATTTCCCTAAGATCCCTGACAAAGGCACATGCTGAGGCCAAGGTGAGATCAGAAGGGTTTCCCACAGAAATGCTCACTTGGAAAGCTGCTCCTGTCGGTCATGGAAAAATGATGCTGTTTAGCAAGATGCAGTGTCACAAGCAAACAAAATCGGTCCAGGCAGACCCAAGATGTCAGTATAAATGGCAATATCATAAAACTTTGGGAAGTCAATTTATAAGAGAATACGCTTGACCTACAAGTAGAAAAAAACACAAGGGAAAGATTTATAAATCCAACTCACTAAGATTAAAACTTGTTTTCTTTAAAAAACAAAAGAATAAACAGACAAGTCACGAAGTCAATCCTGGCGAGACATCATTGGCAGCCATGAGAACGGTTGTCTGGAGGAGCCCGTGTGGGTCAGGAGGGCAAACCACTGTGCGTCTTGTGGGTTTTTCAGGAATTTGAAAAAAGTGTTTGACATTAGTAATCACAAAAAATTAAAACCACAGATGTGGAAATAATTGTTCCAATTGAGTATGTTTTCACATGTTTGAAATTTTCCATTATAAAGTCTGAAAAAAAATAAGAGCAGGTCATTTTAAGAGTGAAAGGGAGACAGAGGAAGGACTTGGTCTAGCTTTGTTGGGAAGCGAGTCCATTCCTCCACTTGGCAGTGTATGCTTATAACCCCGCGCTGTATACAGGGAGACAAGTGGATCCCCTGCTCACTGCACAGTCTATCCAAGACAGCAAAGTGCAGGTTCACTGAGATACCCTGCCTCAGAGAAGCTGGACATGTGATTGAGGACCACCTCCTAGTGCAAACATAGATCTTCACATATGTGCACAGACACCTGCACAGAGACCGCTGCAGAGGGCGGAGGAGAAGCTGCACCGGTCCCACTATTCCTATACAACCCATTTTCTTTATTTATAATGTGTGTGTGTTTGCATGTGTGTGCATGAACACCATGGAGGTCAAAAGAGGGAGGGCATCAGGTCCCCTGGAACTGGAGTGACAGTTGTGGGCTGCCATGTGGGTGTCAGGGACCAAAGCTGGGTCCTCTGCAATAGCAACAAGTGCTCTAACCACTGAGCCATCTCCCCACCCACCTCTTTCCCTTTTGCTTTCCTGTCTGACGATTTCCCATAGAACTGTCTAGATACAAACAGATATGTGTCATTTCAGACAGGTGTAGTTTCTTTATTTACCATGAGCTGTGGAGACCTTCCCTGACGATCACATTGTATTTACATTAAACATATACAGAGCCAGTTATTGTTCATGCCTGTAATCTTACCACTTGAGAAGCTTAGGCAGGAGGATCACTAAAAGTTTTAGGCGATCCTGGGCTATAGAATCAGACCTATATTAAATAGGGTAGGGGGTTTGCCTAGAGCACCACTGCGCCCTAATTTGGGGGCAGAAGGGGTAGTTCAGTGGTTGACAATAAGTGATGCTTATCTGGAATCTGTTCCCAGCACTCATGGCACTGGCTTGAACAGTAGCTATAGCTGCAGCTCTAGGCAGGAGTTTTGCCCTCTTCTAGCTGCCAGAGCACTGTACGAGAGAGAAAGAGAGAGAGAGAGAGAGAGAGAGAGAGAGAGAGAGAGAGAGAGGGAGAGGGAGAGGGAGAGGGAGAGGGAGAGGGAGAGGGAGAGGGAGAGGGGGAGAGAGAGAGAGACTATTTGCATCTTGACATCAAACATACTTGTATTGGAGAGCATAGCCTTGTATAGAGTGATTTACCTCTTTATAAATAAAAAGGATCACAGGGCTTCATGCTGAGGACCAGGCTGGGGCAGTAGTTTGTGGTCTGCTGTCCTGCGGTTTCCTAGGAAATAACATCAGATGCAGGAGCACTCAGCAGCTAGTGGAAGCCCCCTGTACAGTAAGGTGAGAGCCAAGGCCTTAGTTAATGCTTTTGTCTTCTACAGGTTGGAGTGGGTGGAGATCATCGAACCACGCACGCGCGAACGTATGTATGCCAACCTGGTCACCGGGGAGTGCGTGTGGGACCCACCAGCAGGCGTGCGCATCAAGCGCACCAGCGAGGACCAGTGGTGGGAGCTCTTTGACCCCAATACATCACGCTTCTACTACTACAGTGCTGCTTCGCAGCGCACTGTGTGGCATCGCCCACAGAACTGCGACATCATTCCTCTGGCCAAACTGCAGACGCTGAAACAGAACACTGAGTCTCCGCGTGCCTCTGCGGACAGCAGCCCCGGGAGGGGCAGCCGCGATGGTAGCACCGGCTCCTCCCTAGAGCCAGAGCCCGAAGAAAGGGCACAGGAGCTGCCAGTCCGCAGTGGTCGAGCAACAACCTTGGTCACTTCGAAGGAGGAGACTAGCAGGTGAGGACAGGTGGGTTGGGGGAGGGGGTACTTAGAAGACGGTGGGGCTGAGGTGGCAGAGAGTACTGCACGCAGCTTTCAAGACTGTTGTCCGGTTAGTAGGATTCTTAGGTCTCTGCTGGGCCAGGGTTATCAGGCAGGCCAGCCACCTCCCCTTTATTGATAGTGTCATTAGTCATTGGAAATGTACAAATGTCAGAGGAAAGGAAGGTGAAGTAAGGCCAGGTGAGGAGTGGCACACCCGAAATCTCAGCACTTGGGAGGTGGAGGCATGAAGGATCAGGAGTCTGAGGCCAGTCTATGTTTAAGTGAGACCCTGACTGAAAATACAAGCGAGAGAAGGAGAGAAAGATACTAAGGAGAAGAGGTAGACATCCGGAGTCCTGCTGTCCTTTTCCAGAGGGTTGCTGGTGCACCTTCAGTGGGATACAGGGACTGTTCTCGGGCTGGGCTCATGTACATTTAAGAAGAGGACTGACAGCAACGTGCAGAGGCACTGTGACAGTGATGTCACAGGGGCATAGCATGGCCGGCAGACGGTGGAGAAGTTAAAGGCCATTTGGACCAATAGAGACCTTCTTCCAGCAAGTATTTCTCTGCTGAGTGTATGGCTGGGGTTTTCTAAGGATCACTGTGTCAGGGACCTTCCTCCCGTTCCTGTTCCCGGGAATGCTATCTGGAAAGTGCATTCTCTGAGATGGTGGTTTCTTCCTTTAGTCTTATTGTGAAATATTTCACTGACTTCATCTTGTTACATCGAAACATCCTTGAGTTTGTGTTTTCATCATCCAGTGGTATCCATGTGTGTGTGACACATGAGAAAGCTCCAGTGAGCTAGGCAATGGGTTTATGAAAATTCCCAACCAAACCAACAGCCTGTGGTAGCCAAAGTCCTTGTCTCCAGCAGAAAGATGCTAAAGAGACCCAGAATTCAGACTGCCTAGAAGTTAGGAACCAGTGGTGTCTACCCATAAACAATGGAGGTTGTGGTGGCACAGGACTAGCCCCAGCACTTGGGAAGCTGAAGTGAGAAGATCCCTCCTGGTTTAGGAGTTCAAGATCAGCCTAGTGAGAGCCTCTCCTCCAACATACAAAACCACACTCATAAATAGGATCCAGCTACTAGAAATTGAGTATAAAGAAATGAAATCTTGAGGCTGGAGAGATGGCTCAGTGGTTAAGAGCACTGACTGCTCTTCTAAAGGTCCTGAGTTCAATTCCCAGCAACCACATGTTGGCTCACAACTGTCTGTAATGGGATCTGATGCCCTCTTCAGGCCTGTGGATATATATGCAGCAGAGCACTCACATTAAGTAAAAATTAAAAACAAAAATAGACTTAAAAGGGGACAAAATTCGGCCTTAAATATGAATTAAACCCTCTGTGTGGGCTGAGATTGTAAATATGTGCCCCAATACCTGCCCTGAAGTGCTCCCAGGTGCTGAGCAGACTCTTTAGCCCCACTTCTACTGTGTGTGTGTGTGTGAGAGAGAGGGGGGGGCAGAGAGAGAGAGAGAGAGAGAGAGAGAGAGAGAGAGAGAGAGAGAGAGAGACAGGGTCTCAATAACCCAGACTAGCCTTGAGCTATACTTGTCAATAACCTTGACCTGACGCTCCTGCCCCCACCTCTGGGATGCTGGGATTATAGATATGGTCAACACATCCATTTTCTGTGGTGCTAGGAATGGAAACGAACTCAGGGCCTTCCTTACACATGCTAGGCAAGCAATCTGCCAACTGAGTTACACCCCTTATGTTTTACTGATTAACTTTTTTCTATTGCGGATTTCAAATGGCTGACCTAAGGTTTTCTGTTATACCATTTGCCTTGTGCTGTGGGATCTGTGGAAGTTTGGGGGCTTGTGACTGTAAAGCTCTCATCAAGTCTGGAAAATGTTTAGGCAGTTTTTCTTCAAGCATTTTATTCTTTCCCCCCATGACTCCAGTTGCAGGCATCTATCTAACCTGTTGCTGTTCTTCCTCAGCTCACTGGTCCTCATGAATTTGTCTTTTGTGTGTGTGTGTGTGTGTGTGTGTGTGTGTGTGTGTGATGTATCTGGCATGTGTTTGTACCCACAGAAATCAGAAGAGGGTGTCGAACTTTCTAGAACTGGAGGTACAGATGGTTGTGAGCTGCCATGTGGGTGCTCAGAATAGAACCTGGGTTCCTCAAAAGCAACAAGTGCTTGTAGCTAATGAGCCCTCTGGTTTTTAGTATTTTCACTTAGTGTGTGTGT
Organism: Micromys minutus; assembly: GCF_963924665.1. NCBI lineage: Eukaryota > Metazoa > Chordata > Mammalia > Rodentia > Muridae > Micromys > Micromys minutus. The sequence goes on from NC_137962.1 coordinate 41,249,968, forward strand.
GTTGTGTGCTCCCGGGAGCATCAGGTGTAGGATGCCCTAGTGAGTGTGCATGTGTAGTAAGCCACCCAGTGTGGGTGTTGAGAACTGAACTGGAGTCCTGTAAGTGCAGTACACACTTCCTTTAGAATCAGGGTCTCACTCTGTACACCAGGCTGGTCTCAACCCCATAGAGATCTGCCTGCCTCTGCTTCTTGAGTGCTGGGATTAAAGGTGTGCACCACCTTCTCCAACGTCAGTACACTGTTTACCACTGAGGCATCTCTTGAAACCCTAGTCCTTATTTTTTTCTCCCAGTACATCTTTCATTTTATCTCTAAAACTATTTTTAAAAATACTTCACTTTTACTTTTAAAAAATGATTTATTATATGTGTGAATGTTTTCCTGCATTTTTGTGTATGTCTGTCTCTAGTATTCTCAGAGACTAGAAGAGGGTGTCAGATTTCCTAGAGTTGGAGCTGCAGACCATTGCGAGATGCTAAGAGGAAGCTGGTAACGTATCCCAGGTCCTCTATGATAGCAGTGAGCACCCTGAACTGAGGAGCCATCTTCCCACCCCAACTTTTTAATTTTAATTTTTTGGTGGGACATGTACTCCTGGCTGACCTTGAATTTACAATATAGTAAAAAGATGACCATGGGGGCTGGAGAGATGGCTCAGAGGTTAAGAACACTGACTGCTCTTCCAGAGGTCCTGAGTTCAAGTCCCAGCAGCCACATGTTGGCTCACAACCATCTGTAGTGGGATCCGTTGTCCTCTTATGGTATGTCTGAAGACAGCTACAGTGTACTCACATACATGAAATAAATAAATAAACATTTAAAAAAAAAGATGACCATGGACTTGGGGGTCTCCCAATCTCTGCTTCCCATGTAAAATCCTAGCCATGTGCAATCACATTTGGTTTTATATGGTACTGGAGCTTAATATATACTAGGCAAGAACTCTCCCAAACAGCTAGCTCAAGACCTAGCTCCTCATCTCTAGAACTTTAGCTTGAGTCATTTTATGGTTTTGTACATGCCTGTGTACCTTGTTTAGCCTTTTTTTCTTTTTAAAACATTATTGAACATTATTATTATTATTATTATTATTATTATTATTGGTGTAAGTGTGTGTGTGTATGGGAGTAGCACACATGCACTACTACAATATGCATGTGGATGTCAGAAGGCAAGTTTGATTCTCTCCTATCTTTACTTGAGTTCTGGGAATCAAACTTAGGTCATCAGGCAAGTATCTACCTGCTGAGTCATCTCCCTTAGTCTATTCTGCATTTCTTTTTGTTTTCCTTCCCCTTCTAACTTTTTGAGCATATGGAATACACTTTGAATTACTTTCATGCCCTCCTCTGCTAATTTCACCATCTGTTCATTCTGGGCCAGGTCCAGCTGACTCTTTGCAGAGCGATTCATAAGTCTGTGTACAGCCCTGGTGAGGGACAGGCCTACGACACATGATGGAGGGCATCTGCTCAACAAAGCACTGAGGGCCATGTTCTGAGAGGGAGCCAAAGGCACCTTGTGAACAGCAGGTTGCCAGTGTGGCTGCTCCAAGGAGCAGGAACAGTGACAGTCCCTGACATCAAAACCAATGGTAGGGTTAGGTCGACGGCTCCGTTGGGAAACTGCCTGCCATGAAATATATAAGACTTGCATTTGGATACCAACACCTATTTTTCTTAAAAGCCAGCACTCAAGAAGCAGAAACAGGCAGATTTCTATGGGGTCAAGGCCAGTCTGGTTTATGTTGTGGGTTCCAGACCAGCCAAGCCTATAGAGAGACCTTGCCTCAAAAACAAAACAAAAACTGGGCATGGTTGTATAACCTTTAATCCCAGCGCTCTGGAGTCAGAGGATCTCTGAGATTGAGGCCAGTCTGGTGTACAGAGCGAGTTCCAGCCAGAGGTACACAGAGAAACCGTCCTGAAAACAACAATAAACATGACATCAGATGACAGCCCTAGTCTCCACATACATGCATGCACACAAACCACACACATAGTGGCAAAAGAAAACCAATGGCAAGTGGACTGTAACAGTACCTTTGCCAAGGAAAGAGATCCATCTGAGTGTAGTTTGAGCTGAAGGTAGCCATCACTTGGCAATTTCAAGCTCTTAGATTCTTCTCTTGACATTAATTTTTAATTTGTTTTTGTTTATTTGAGCCTGGGTCTATACTACAGTTCAGGCTAACATGGAACTCATTATGTCTCCTGAGATGGCCTCAGACCAATGGCAACCTTGCTGCCTCATCTTCTCTATTGCTAGGGTTGTAAACATGAGCCACCGCCCAGCTGATACGGGCTTTTAGCCTTGCTGGTTAATGGCACCTCATGGTTAGGTAGGGTCTTTTTAGTCACACAGATGGATTTTAAAACAGATTTCTTTTGCATTTCGACTAAAAATGTTGCAGGTATATCTGCTACAGACATGTCAGAATGGTATCATGCCTCCTTCTAGTTCTGCTGGCTTGGGAAGAAAGCAGCTGCACCCTGTCTGTGATTGAGCACCAGCCATCATCCCGTTTGTCTTAGTGGCATACTTAGAGCTGGGTCCATGAGTATGGGTGCAGCTTGTTCACACTGGCAGTTCCGTAGTTCAGGGGAGATCTGCAGAGCCCTTCTACTGCACAGTACCACCATGGGCTTATATTTCTACATAAGCTTCTATTTCCCGAAAGATTGCTTTCTAGTATACTTGATATTTCTTAAGCCTTTAATACACACACGTTCTTAGCTTGGCTAGTTGCAATGCATTTTGGCAATTTTTACTTCATGCTGTGCTTCATCACTGGTTCATTCTTCTCTTGTGTTGAAGACTTTGTCTCCACCTAGTGGTGGAGTTGACAGGTGATCATCCCATTCGTGAAACCACAAGTTAACTAGCTAGGGGAGGAGTCTGTGAAGCAGGCAAGGACCCGGTGTTTCCCTGAAGCCCTAAATGTTCCTGGTCCTTGCACATGACCTCCTGTGCCCCTTCCCGTTCTTCTACTACTGTCAGTGCCTCTTCTTAACAATAACCAGGCGGGCTCAGCACAGACAGGGACACAGGTTACTACAGCTGTTCACATATGTCATGTGTCATTTTCTAGCTTTTGCTCTATGTCATAACTCAGTATTTGAACATATTAACTGGGAGTTTCTGTTAATATTTGCTAATCATTCATTCAGTCCTTTGAAATACCATACGGAAGCAAAAATGAAACTCTGTAGTCATCCACTGTGGGCTTTTAGGTATATGTTCTTGCAGTTTTCAAATAATGTATAACATTCTGACAGATGTGACACAAACCAGTAAAATATGCTGAAGAGGAAGATCATGACTCCGTGACTCAGGAACAGTGTGCTTGCTTGACTTTTACACATATGGTTTCTTTTTAGTATATGTAATATCTTTTTAATTTTCTATTGGCTGTTACTAAATTCTTGTATATTGTCTCAGACCAGTTTCTGCTCCCATAGTTAAATATTTTTAGCTTGGTGACTCAGGAAACTGGTTTATTTTGGCTCATTATAAACTACAGGCAGTCAAGCAGGGGAGAGACAGAGGAGCTGACCTACCCTACAATGCCTTGCTTTCAGCAGCTAACTCATCTCTTAAGAGCTCTCTACTCCCACAGAAAGGGCGTGTTCTACAGTGTCTCCAGCAGGCAGCTGTATGCACGCTGTTTATGCAGCGGTGCCATTGAGTTCTGCTGCTGTGCTTTTAACATCTTCTCATAGCTATTTTTACACTTTTTTTCAATATTTTTATTTTGTGTGTGAGTGTAGGCAGATGTGCTTGCCTATCTATGTGTGTGCGTGTGGAGGTCAGAGGTCAACGTCAGAGGTCTTTTTTGAAGCAATGTCTCCTGCTACCTTGAAGTTTGCCATTTTGGCTAGATTTGCTGGTCCATCAGCTCCTAGGACCCAGCTGTCTCCACCTCCCAGCCTAGTGTTACAGGTGCATGGTGTCACACTGGCTTTTTACAGAGGTGCTAGAGTCTGAGTTCAGATCCTCATGCTTGTGTGGTCAGTTCCTCACCCAGTAAGCCACCCACTAGCTGCCCCCTTTATATAGCTCGACCAACTCACTGTTCTGATCCAGCACAGTCCTTATATTTATTTGTAAAGAGGGTCTTAATGCTTCTCCCAGGCTGGCTTTGAACCTCAGCCACCCAGTTGTTGAAGTTATCAGCATAAAGCACTAAGCCCAGCTAAATGTGAGGCTTTCGTGAGACTGATGCTTGAGGTTGGACCCAGGGCTTTGTGTGCATGAGGTAAGTCTCCACTGTGGAGCTGGTGAGTCTGTGCCCTAGACTTATTTAGACTTCCACTTTGCTCTGTTGCTATTGTTGCCATCTTGCAAATGCACTTGGGTTCTAAATAGTCAGCTATGAATTGGGAATGTCTCGGGTGGTTGGTTATGTGCTCCAGAAAGGAAAGCCGACTCTAGACCAGCTCCACGGCATGTGTCTGGGAGCCTAGCAGAGAGGTCTTGTTTCAGTGGCTTCAGTACTTGAACCAGGAGGACTTTATGAAAGACAAAATGGTGGTGGGCCCTCCTGGATGACGGGAACCTTTTCCATAGATCTGTGTTGCGCTCTGTGAGGAGAGTTTAAGGCTTATAGTTGAGTATAAAACAATGGAAGGGAAGGAGTTTACAGTTTGAAGAGAAACCAGGCCCATCATACAACTGGAACACTACCCTGGTGGTCTAGGTGTAGCATCTTATAGCCCATCCTGAGGAGCTCATACTACCTACTGTGCAGGAGGAATGCAAGTTACCCTAATGATGGTGATATCTGTCGTCAGATGCTCACATTCAGATCGTAGGGCCACAATGAAGAGTTAAAAGTGGAGGAGTTTGCCCCGTTTGGCAGGATTAACACTATATACCATGAATGCTCTAGCATTCAGAGGCTCTTTCAACACTACCACATTTGCTGGTTCAGAAATCTGCTGTCTTGCCTAGACACAAGAAGTCATACAAAGAAATTTAAGCCATGCCTCATTCACATCTAGGGTAAGTGTGACCTAAGGAATGAATGAGGTATGTGCAAATGGAATGCAGGTCTTAAAAGCCATTAGGATACTTTTGATCCTTCTGTAATTTAACTATTCAAGATTACATGTAATATGAATTTTCCTAATAATGCTGTCCTATTTATTTGTTTGTTTGTTTGTTTGTTTGTTTGTTTAGGACGGGATTTCTCTGTGTAGTCCTGACTATCCTGGAACTCATTTTGAAAATCAGGCAGGCCTCAAACTCAGATCCACTTGCCTCTGCCTCTTGGCTCTCCACATCTTGTTACTGAGTGTTGTAGAGATAATCTTGATCAAATTAAATAAATCTCTTCTTCTAAACTACTGAAGCTTCTTCTCAATCACAAATAGGTGTTAGTTTGATCACCTAGCTTTTTGATAGCTGACAAGGATAATCATTTATTTAGACATCCACTTTCAGTATCTCTTAGATGTCTTTTTGTCTGCACTCAGACCATTACAGTCCCCAGAACAATCTTTGCAGTATGTCTTCTCCACTGGTTTTCTGCCATTTCTGGTTAAGGCTCTCAGTAGCCCTGTCTCTGGGCCCTTAGAACAATGGCTACCATTCTAGGTCAGGGCTGGTGTCCTGGCCTGCTCCCTGGCCTCTAGGCCACTCTGGCTGTTCTTACAGTAGAAGACCATAAAAAAGAACACAGGGGCATGGTGGTACGTACTTGTTATCCCAGCACTCAGAAAACAGAAGCAGATGGATCTTGGAGAGTGCCGGTCCAGCCAGAGCTGCATAGTGAGAGCCTGTCTGTAAACTAAAAAAGGAAAAGAAGGAATGAAGGAACATAAGAAGTGCAACCCAGGGAAGCCAGGGCAGTCCTGGGTGCTGTGCCTAGACTCATGGCTGTTTCTTTCTGCTGTTTCAGTTGTTCGCCACCAGGTGTGCTCCTGGAGAAGGACTATGAGGTTTACCGGGATTACAGTGCTGACGGTCAGCTCCTTCACTACAGGTACAACTGCCTGATGTTGGCACACCTGTCTACTGATCTGAGTGTTCCTGGGTGGGCTGGAGCAAGAAGCAACAGGAGCCCCAGGAGAGGTTGAAAAGATCACCAGCACCTTGGGTGTGAGCACAAGACACTCAGCATTGCCTTAGCTCCACTGGGAATTCCATTTTGGAAGAATCATGTGGCTCCTCTCAGCTTCTGGAGGAAGGATGAGGTTTAAGGGATTCTTGATGTGTATTCTATCCCCGGGTGATACTGACCCCATACTTGAGAGCACTTACCAGGCCTGGTAAGGAGATCCAGGTGGTCATAGGGAATATACCAGGTTCCCTAACAAAATAGTAGCGGTCACCTATAATCTTCTTTCTTGGTGACTGGTTTGCAGTGGCAATTGTAGGGCATAAGGTAGAGTATTATGCCTGAGGCTGGCCAGGGGTCCTAAACGCAGACCACTAAGGAACACCATTGGTACTGGGGAAGAAATTGAAAGACATGAGAGGCCTTGAGAGTTTGCTCAGCCAATTGGATTTGTTTCCTAAATGGAGACAGGTGTGGAAGGAAGTCGGATCCTGCCCTGGTCCTAAGTAATTATGTAACTACAGGTGTATTCTGTCTCCCTGGGATTCATTTTCTCATCAGCAATATGGGTCTGGTAGAAACTCATCTACATAGTGACAAATCAAACCTCAGCTCTGGCCACAAGGCTGGAGATTTCCCATGACCCATAAAACCCTGTTGTAGGCTGAGGAAGTGCACGCTGTTCACACAGCAGACGTCCCCATCTAGCCTTCAGCTGGCAAATACTGTTACAACCCTGCCAGCCCTGGGGGCTCCTACCCCTTCAGCTCAGAGGCCTGGCTCGTTAGTAACATGCCCAGCACCATCTGCACGTAGATGCCTGCAGTGCTTTCAGGGAAGCAAGCACTCTTATAGCCACAGTCCCAGTGGGCTGAAGAGGCTCGCTAGGCTTTCCGCCCTTTCATCCCCATGTTAGCAGTTCAGCTACTCTCAGCCTGTGAAACACACCTGCCACACTAGCTGCCTTACACCAGCCTCTACAGAGACTTAAAGACCCTCCTTGAAGTCCTCCAGGTCTCTAACCTTATAGTCCTTTTTCCATGGCTGCTGTTCATGGAGCAGTTTCACCCCTGTTAGTCACTCCTGTTTACTGCTAGCAGTGATGCCACTGGGCAGCCCTTTTAGAATCTCACGGTCTCCAGTGGACCTGGCTAGCACAGAGCAAGCATCTGGATTTCTAAACCCGGAGGACCCTCTGACTCAGTTGCATTCCAATGGCCTGCCCAGGGCACCGCTTCCCTGACACAACCTATAAAGTGTCCTGGTCCTTCACAGGGGAGGGAGAAGGTCTGATCTCAGCTGATCTCCAAGCAGGCACCCCAGCCTCCCCCTCCTGCCCTCTTGTGGTACTGTTTTCCATTGTACAGACCAAAGGAATGATTCCACCCAAATGTACCTTGGGGAACTTGGGAGTTTGCTGCTCTTACTTATGGAGTCTAAGGCACCCAGAACATCTGCATCACTGCAGTCTTACACATATGGAGGATGACCTCAGAGAATCTACACCATTGAGCTCTCCAACCCCAATACACACATCCTGTATATTCTAACATCTCCCAAGATCCCTTGCATGGGGCGGGGGGTGGCAAACAAAAGAGAGTAATGAGACAGATAGACTGGAATTCCATAACCCTAACCCTAACCCTCCTCTTACCTTCCACTAGGGTGTTCATGGTCTGGTTACTGGCATGAGGCTCTGTCTCCCACAAAAGGAGTCCATTCCCATGTATCCACCTGTAACATGGGGTTCTACTTATTTCATTGCTGTGGCCAGGCCATGGTATCTCAACTTAAATTGTAACAGGATAACCATGAATGTCAGCCATGAAAAGCCATGCTACAGTACCATTGTGTCAGTTGCCCCTGTCACTGAGACCTTGGCACAGATATCAGTGACATTTGGAGAAGAGGTGGGTCACAAGAGGACACTGGTGCCTGCAAAAGCTAGAGCTAGAGGCTTGCTTCAATTGGGTTTCTGTGTCCTTGGGAGACCACTCTTAAGAAGGCTGGGAAAGGAGTCAGACCTCATCCAGAGATGCTCCCTGCTGAGATGCTGCAGCCTGCAAGCCTCCAGAGCAGATGTCTTCCTCAGCTCATGGTCACAAGCTGTCTCCAGATCTCCATAGCACAGATCAGCATATTAGCTGGAATGGCAAGAAATCCCAAAGTACTTGCAAAACAAATTATAAAGAAGTTCAGAGCTGACTAACTTCCAAGGCAGTGAGGCTGCCACAGCTCAAGAGAAAGCAAACGCTGTATTTTCTGATTCCCGGGTAACGGACACTTGCTCGCTTGCCGGTGTCACCACTGCCCTGCTGCACAGCACCTCAGTCCTGTGATGCTTGTCTTCCTGATCCTCATCCTGGGACCAGCTTTGGGTGTCTTGGGAAGAGGGGAAGTCACAGAGAAAAGGGAACATGGAGAGAGGAACAGCAGATCTAAAAGAGATCTCAAGGGGAAGCTTAGCAGCCTGTGGGGTGGGACGGGGCAGTGTGAAGGAGTGGCTTCCTGCAGGCACCCCGTGAGCTCTCAAGTACGGACCATGGAAAGAGAGCTCAGGAGGTTCAGCCTTTGGATAGGACAACCAGAAGTGTAGGGCTGGTGTAGGGCAGCAGGAACACTGGGGTCTGCAACGGAGCCTGCCAGGAGCGGGCTTATCCTCCTAGGGGCTGGAGGCAGAGCTCAGCCCTGCTGGAGAAAGCACAGATGCTCCCAGAGGCCGGAGTCAAGACAGCAGTGGGCCCCCTGGTGGATAAAGAGGGCCTAGACAGTGGTTGTTTTTAGACCCGTGTTTTCTTCCTAAGTATAAAGTTTGGTGCCCGGTTTTGCCCCAAAAATCGCAGCATGAGGTCTAGGAGGCCACTGGCTGCTGTGCTTGTAGCTGCTCACTGCCCTTCTTGGCCACACACTGTCATGCCCACTCAGGTGATCCTAAAGAAGCGCTTCCCGCCTAAGGGTTTTGTTTTGTTCTTTTGGGGGTTTTTTGTTTGTGTGTTTGTTTGTTTGTATGAGACTTGCAATTCTTCCTCTGAAATTGGTCCTGGAGGATATAGCCTGTCAGGCCCTGAGGAGAATGAGGCATTTAGGTCTGAACTGCTCTGCTCTTCTGCCTTCTGGTACCTTCAGAGGCCACAGCCCTGACAGGCCTTTTCACTTCCACGTCAAACCACCTTGGTTTCATGTTGTGTAGGGTCCTTCAGGCCAGGCCCCTGCACTCCACTCCAGTGCTGGAGCTAGGCAGGAGGTGAGGAGGAAGCGAGGGCACAGCTCATCTGCCACGGAGGTAGAGATTGAGGAGGTGCAGGTGGAGACTGAATACCATGGTGGAAGGAAGCCTGAGCAGGGGCTGTGCACTGCAGAGGTAGTGAGGAGGAACACGAATGCACATTATACAATCAAGGCGTATGCTCACAGCAGCCATCCACACTCATGGAGGCCCACGCCCTGCTGTGTCTGTTCCAGGGGCAGGAACCGTGCCATTCCATCCCTTACATGTCCAAGCCAGACTCAGCATCTCAGCATGTAGGAGATAGAAGTAGGAGGGTCAGGTGCTCAGTGTCATCTCAGCTACGTAGGGAAGACCCAGCTTGTCACCTCATGTGTTCTTTACCCACAGCTGGACCATCAGCACAGTGTTCATACAATACACTTCAGCACTGAAGACTGAACGTTTACCATGAATCTAATCCTCACTACAAATTGCCACAGGAAGAAGTTAACTTATCCTGGATATCAAGGAACAAAACATTCCAAGATGTGCCTAAAGAAATTAAGAAAAGCTGGGCATGGAGGCACACACCTTTAATCGAAGCTAAATAAATGTATAAATAAATGGCAGAGAGTTAAGCCAGTCAGAAACAGTAGGAGCTGAAGAAATAACTCACTGGTTAAGAAAACTTGCTCTTTTTCCAGAGAACCTGTTTCGATTCCCTGCACCAACGCGGAGGCTCACAACTGTCTAAAACTCCAGTTCCAGGGGTTCCAATTCCCACTTCTGGTTTCTTCAGGCTTAGATGTATATGTACACAAGCATACACACAGGCAAAATGCTCACAAACATAAAAAGGAGTTTGAAAGTTTCAGGCCTAGAAATGTGTGTCTGATGTTGAAGATCACAGTTGCTGTGTTTGTTGCTGCTGGGAATCATACAGAGAGATATATGCACGCCAGGTAAACGCTCACCACTGGGCTTCATCAGGCCTGCATTCTTCTTTATTTCTGATGACAGACTCACTAAGTAGACCTGGCCTGGAACTCTCTGTTTAGAGCAGGTAGGCTTCCAAGTGCTAGGATTAAAGGTGTGTGTGCTCCCACACCTAGCCTAATTATCTGGTTTAATTCATCCAGCCTTCAGCATTCTGTTATAGTGGCCTAAATGGATAAAAACACTCATGGTTTGTTTGTCTCTATGAGTGCTTTGCCTGTGTGTGTGTGTGTGTGTGTGTGTGTGTGTGTGTGTGTGTATTTGCCACTGTATGTATGGTTGGTGCCTGTAGAGCCCTGAAGAGGGCAGTGGATCCCCTGGAACTGGAGTTTCAGACAGTTGTGAACTGTCATGTGGATGTCAGGAACTGAACCCAAGTCCTTTGGCAATAATGTGGCCTCTGCTCTTACCCCCTGAGCCATCTTTCCAGCTCCAAAACCATGGTTTTTAAAGTAGAATAAGCTGGAGACTAGAGAAGTCGCTCAGCAGTTAGGAGCACTTCCAGAGGATATGGGTTCAAATCTCAGTACCTATATCCTGACTAACAAGGGTCTGTACCTCTAGTTCTAGGGAATCGGCTCCCCTCTTCTGACCCCTCACAGGTACTGCATGCACATGATGTCCAGATAAGCATGCAAACAAAACACTCACACACATTAGAAAGATTACGGTGAGTGTAGCAGCACACACCTCTAATCTCAGCATGTGAGGCAGAGGTAGGAATATCTCAAGTTTAAAGCCAAGTATAGCCACACAGCCTTTCTAAAATAAATAAATATAAGCAAACAACATGTTAAACAGAGAGCTAACAAACAGAAGACAGATGGGAAGACAATCTGAAGACAGAAAGCTGAGAAATAGAGACTTGTGTATGGTGCACAAGTCATAATTGGATTTCCCAAAGAGAAGAAGTGAACATATTTAAAATCCCAATAGCTAGTTTTCTAAAAACCATGGAAGATTAGCTGAATACAGAGCTGGTGGAAATCCTGGTCAGAGGGTCCTATTGAGGAGGTGTCTTTCATGGAACACTGCTCTGGGTTCAGCTTCTTCCTACCCTAAGCATAGCCATGAGATGGAGGGCACTTCTGACCGCAGGCCTGTGGACAGGACATGTGTGAGCATGTGTCTGGTGTTTCTGGGGCCAGTGCCACCCACTGTGTCAGTAAGCAAAAGACATCAGAAGATACCAGATATCCAGCAAGACCGCTCTGAAAAGGGACTAGGACTGAGGCAGAATGACATTTGTGAGTGTCCTTGACTTGATAAGGGTAGAAGTGGGGAGCTAAGGAAGCTCTCTGCCTGGTGCTAGAGTGAGTGAGAAACAGGTCAGAGATGAGAGAGCTCCGGGAAGAGCACAAGATCATTCAGAAAGGACCCGAACATGAGGAAGATGCTGGATGCTGGGGAGCTGGCCTAACTGTGCCAATAACTGAGTGTCCACTCTCCACACAGGACCTCTTCTCTGCGATGGAACTCTGGTAACAAGGAACGAATGCTCATCAAGGTTGCTGACCGTGAACCCAGCTTCCTCACTCCCCAGGGCAATGGCTATCCTACAGACAGCCAGCCAGGGGGCCATCACCGCAGACCATCTGGCAGCCAGCACTCACCTAACCTGCAGACCTTCGTCCCTGACACGGATGGCACTGTCTTCTTTCCAGAGAGGCGGCCCTCACCCTTCCTAAGGAGGGCTGAGCTCTCTGGAAACTGCTCACCACTGCTGATACAGCCCCGAAAGCCCTCCAGTGACTCACAGCCCTCCTCCCCACGCTATGGTTATGAACCCCCACTCTATGAGGAGCCTCCCGTGGAATACCAGGCCCCCATTTATGATGAGCCCCCCATGGATGTACAGTTTGAGGCCAACAGCCCCTACCAGACAGGCTCACCACAGAGGTCACCAGGCCGAAAACCCCATCCATTCCTGCAAACCACCAAACAAACCCCAACATCACCCTGCCAGCAGCTGATGCGCACCAAGCAAAAGTGCCCTGAGCGTTTTCTGAGTCTGGAATATAGTCCTGTGGGCAAGGAGTACGTGCGGCAGCTGGTGTATGTGGAGCAAGCAGGCTCCAGCCCCAAGCTTAGAGCTGGGCCCAGGCACAAGTATGCGCCCAACCCAGGTGGTGGCACCTACTCCCTGCAGCCCAGCCCCTGCCTACTCAGAGACCAGCGCCTGGGAGTCAGGTCAGGAGACTACAGCACCATGGAAGGGCCTGAGTCACGACCAAGCCAACCACCCACACCACTGCCCCAAGCCCAGGAAGATGCCATGTCCTGGTCCAGTCAGCAGGATACCATGTCTTCCACGGGCTACTCCCCGGGCACTCGTAAGAGAAAGAACAGAAAGCCCTCTCTGTGCCAGGTCCCTAGCACCTCGTCCACTGATGGTGCTGGGGACCTGCTAGGAGAGCAGCCTCTGACTGAAGAGCGTTCTCCATGCAGGTCCAGCCTTACCCCAGTAAAGGCTGAGGCCGACCTAGTACGAGGTACACCTGAGCCCTTCCTGGCACAGGCCCGGCTGGCCTGGGAGGCACAGCAAGCCCACTTCCACATGAAGCAGAGGGGCAGCTGGGACTCCCAGCAAGATGGCTCAGGGTATGAGAGTGACGGCGCTGTCCCACTGCCCATGCCTGGGCCTGTGGTGCGAGCATTCAGTGAGGATGAAGCGCTGGCGCAGCAGGACAGCAAGCACTGGAAGCGGAGCACCTTTGAAAAGCTTGGTTTCCCTCAGATTCTGCTGGAGAAAAGCATCTCTGTGCAGACCAACCTGGCCTCACCGGAGCCTTACCTCCATCCCTCACAGGTGAGGGCCCAGGGCAGGGAGGGTGGGATCTCTGGGCCCACCAGACACCAGACAAGAGTCTGAGGTCAGCACGGGCAGAATGGAGCCTCGTTATACCGGGTATCCATGGCATGAGTGTGACACTTGGAGGTTTTAGGACCCGAGTCTCAGACCCCATAGAGTTGTCAGCAAGGGTTCAACTGTAGGATGTCACACCAAGGCCTAAGTACATTTTCATGAGTCTGCCCTCCTGGTGACCTGGAGGTCCTAAGATCCTGGGTCATCCATGCTGGTTTGCTGCGCCTGCTCAGCAACCCCAGAGTTAGAACACAAGTCTCCTGGAGGTGGTGTAGCAGGCCTGTCTCTACCCCACTGGGGAAGGCATCTATGAATTCTGGGCAGCAGCTGTCTTGGGTCTCCACATGGCTTCAGAAACCCATAGGCTGTGGGGAAACAGAGTAATCAGGGACAAAGCTGTCCTTAAGAAAGAGGGAGCACTTGTTATGTAGGCAGAGGGAGGGGCCTGTAGGGTCAGTCCCCAGACAGGTGAGAAAAAGCCAGGTCCTCCAGCCCTGACCAGCACTGAGGTCACAGGGTCACGTAGATGTGGGAATGGGGTTGGTACCTATGCCTCTGAGAGATGGGATGCTAGCCTTCCTTATTGGTGGGAAGATGAGTTGGAATCCCTGTCTGTGCATGTAAGATGTGCTGTACCTCCTCACCCATAGTCAGGTTTCCTGAGAGCAAAGACCAACACTTTCTCTGTCCTTAGCTTCTTGGTCATGTGCTGGGCAGGCTGAGTCTCACCTGCCTGGCTCACTACTCTTAGGGCTGTAGTCCAACTGGGCCTCTTTGCCTGCTCAGCCCACCTTCTGATGGCTCAGTCCCATTTGTCCTTCCCAGTCTGAGGACCTTGGTGCCTGCGCCCAGTTTGAGAGCAGCCGGCAGAACCGCAACGCAGTGCCCAGCTCCAGCTGTGTCTTCCCCACGTTCACACTGCGTAAGCCCTCCTCAGAGACGGACATCGAGAACTGGGCCTCCAAGCACTTCAACAAGCACACCCAGGGTCTCTTCCGGCGAAAGGTGTCCATAGCCAACATGTTGGCCTGGAGCAGTGAGTCCATCAAGAAGCCCATGATTGTGACTAGTGATCGGCATGTGAAGAAGGAGGCCTGTGAGATCTTCAAGCTAATCCAGATGTACATGGGTGACAGGCGGGCCAAGGCAGACCCCCTGCACGTAGCCCTAGAGATAGCCACCAAAGGCTGGAGTGCACAGGGCTTACGGGATGAGCTGTATATCCAGTTATGCCGGCAAACCACAGAGAACTTCCGCCTAGAGAGCCTGGCCCGTGGCTGGGAGCTCATGGCCATCTGCCTGGCTTTCTTCCCACCAACCCCCAAGTTCCACTCCTACCTAGAGGGCTATATCTACCGGCATATGGACCCCGTTAACGACACCAAAGGTAAGGCCCAGCATGTGGGGCCCTCAGCACCCCAGCTTTGCTGCTGCTGAGGTAAGGGCTATGGGTAGGGCTCCTAGCCATGCTGGGTAACACTGGCCAGTTCCAAGAAGATCTACAATCCCCTGGAGAATCCCAAGCCCTAGTTTCTTCTGGCTTGTGAGCCTCAGAGAACCCTTCTTGAACTCTAAGAAGCACCCAGGCAGACGTGACAGAAATAAGACACATAACCTTGTACATCTACTCTGCTCCAAACCTACCATGGGGCAGGCATTGTCAAGCTCCTGTTCCCTTGCTACACTCAATTTTGTTATCCTGTGGTAAGCGAAGGTGACCAAAGAGGCTGTCTTCAGTGTAGGGTCTGGGCAGTGGCCTAAGCAAGGAAAAACATGGTGACCCGAGTATGACTAAGCTCCAGTCTGCAGGCCCAGCACACATATAAAAAGTTCAGCCAGCTAGTGGGCATTGTAAACTGAGCTGTTCTGTGAGGTTACCCACTTGCCTCTAGCTGCCTAGGACCAAGAACAAGACCCCCAGAGATATGTCATATTTCTATTAGTTGGGCATCTGGTCTGAGCCTAGGACTAGCTAGAGTGAGCTCAGACAGGGCATGGGTAGCTATGTACCATCTTCCACATCCACAGTTCTAAGTATCTGTGGAATACAGGCATAGAGCTTATGTTTTGACGTACCCACATATGCTCAAACACATATACTTGCAAACTAGATCGTACAGTAGTGTGCATTGTTCCTTGGGAGAAGAAGAGTCTCTCTTGGGCTATTTCTCTAGACACTGAGCAGGGCCTCTAGGCCTTGCCCCCAATGGGTATGAGGAAAGCAGCTTTCATAGTGCTGGGTCCTTATGAACACAGGAGGATATGGCAGAAGCTGCCTGAACAGGCTTCTGGGGGTGTGCCAAGCATAGCAGTATCTTAGCCACTTGTGAGTGAAATCTCAGAATCCATGTGATTTCTCCCCAGGCATGGGCACTGGCAGATGCAGAGCCTGGTACATATCTGTGTTCCCATTCCTGCACAGAGAACCAAAGTCAGGTTCCAAGCAGCTTGGGGTTACTATAGGCTTGAGGGGAGTCTTTGCCCCCCCAAGTTTTTGAACCCCAGTCTTTGGTTCTTTTATGCCTTTCTATGAATAGGTGGTCCTGGAAGCTGTGTTTTGTTGACCTTATAGACCATTTCTTTTCCCTCTTCTAAAGAGCCTTCAAGTGTACTTGAACTATAGGGTATGACAATATATATGCTCTGCCCAGCACAGCATGAGGCCCATGGAACATCTCAGGAGTGTCCTTGAGTGAGTGAGTTAGTAAGCAAATGGAGACTTAGAAGGTGATTAGAGGCCTAAAGGTCACCTAGCCAGGAAGGCTGTGACAACTGCTCCTGTAGGACCTCCTGTGACACTGCCCTTCACAGTGTCTGTGGGCTTTTCCCCAGTATATTATACACAGTGTTCTGGCTAATACAAAAGTTGGAAAAGGATTTAGCTTCAGGGCAGTAGCCTGACAGCACCCAAAAGTCTTGCCTCTGGACTCTGAATGGTAAGCAACCAGCTGGTGGCTTACATCCAGGCTGCAGGGCCTGGGCTGCTCTTACTGTCAAAACCATCTCCATCCTTGGGTTGCCTCATGTTTGCCTGTATGCAGCTTTGCTTGGCCTTGAGCCCCAAAGAGACCTCTCCATACAAGCTGATCATCCCCTCTTCAACAGGCATAAACAGCATTGTTCAAGAACATGGTTCCTACAGGCGGTACTCAACCATAATGCCAAAACCTCTGAGATAGGACTGCAGAAGTTTTGTCTGTTGGTTTGTTTTGTTTGTTTGTTTTGAGACAGCCCTGTGTAGCTGTGGCTGTCCTGTAATTTATCAAGTAGACCAGACTGGCCTTGAACTCAGAGATCCACTTGCCTCTGCCTCCTGAGATTAGTGCTGGGATTAAAGCTCCTAATCTCCCTCCTGGGATTAGAGCTGGGATTAAAGGCATGTCCCACCACCACCCAGTTGAGCGTTTTTTTTAAATGGCTCAACATAATTTATGTTAAGACGTACAGGGTTTTCTGTTGTTTGTTTGTTTGTTTGTTAAGTAACTGTTTGGCCCTTACTGTCTCCCTGTATGTGCACAAAAGCTACAAAAAAGAAGTGATATAAACAGATGGCAGCAATTTTGATGCTACCTGGTCTGTATGGAGAATTCCAGCCAGGGCTACATGTGGTATCTTGTCCCAAAACCCAGTGTGGTTCCGGGAAGGCAGAGTATGGCATGAGTCCTGCCTTACCCGTTCAAGAATTTGCAGCACCTGCTTTGCTGGCCTGGGCACAGCACTTAGAAAACAGATGGTGCCGCTGAGAGTTAGGGCAGCATGGAGCGTGGACGACCTCCCACCACTGGCTTGTTGTGGGTGTGCTGGGATCAAAGTCTGCTCTGTGTGAGGTACGTCTGTGATCACAAAGGTCCCAGAAACAGACCCACTTAGAGCAGGTCCGTTTTCCTCAGAGGTGGAGGGAGATTAACTCCAACCTCCACTTTGCACTACATGAAAATCAACTCAAAATAGGTTATAAACCAGGTGCCATGGCACATTCCTTTATCACAGCACAGGCAGAGGAAGATGGATCTCTAGGCCAGCCTGTTCTACAGAGGAAACTCTAAAGTAGCCAAGACTATATCCACAGACCCTATTTCAAGAATTGTTTTTAAGATCATAAATCAAAACATAAAGCCCCAAACTAGGGCTGGAGAGATGGCTCAGTGGTTAAGAGCTCTGACTGCTCTTCCAGAGGTCCTGAGTTCAACTCCCAGCAACAATCTGTAATAGGATCTGATGCCCTCCTCTGGGTGTGTCTGAAGACAGTCACAGTGTGCTCATATACATGAAATCAATAAATAATACTTAAAAAACAAAACCAAAAAAAAAAAAAAAAAAAAAAACTACTGCAAATTGTAAAAGTTACAGGAGAAAATTTTTGTCTTCTTGGGTTAGGAAGTAACTTTTATATAATACTAAAACGACTGCCTGTTGGAAAGTTGAATTATCAAAATTAAATATCCAACAAAGTATTTTTAGGATGAGGAGCTTAAGTGTTGCTCGTAGAGCGTATACATCTCTGGGCTTAATCCTCAGCATTTTGCCCCTAAAAGAGAAATGAAAAGTGATTCAAGTTGCAAAGTTCAAAGCCATGAGGACAAATCTAAGTGGTGACAGGTTAACATGCAGTCATTGGTGTGAACTCATCGGTGTGAACTCATTGGTGTGTGGACTCATCGGTGTGAACTCATTGGTGTGTGGACTCATTGGTGTGAACTCATTGGTGTGGACTTATCGGTGTGAACTCATTGGTGTGTGGACTCATTGGTGTGAACTCATTGGTGTGTGGACTCATTGGTGTGAACTCATTGGTGTGGACTCATCGGTGTGGACTCATCGGTGTGGACTCATCGGTGTGGACTCATTGGTGTGGACTCATCGGTGTGGACTCATTGGTGTGGACTCATTGGTGTGAACTCATTGGTGTGAACTCATTGGTGTGTGGACTCATTGGTGTGAACTCATCGGTGTGGACTCATCGGTGTGGACTCATCGGTGTGGACTCATCGGTGTGAACTCATCGGTGTGGACTCATTGGTGTGAACTCATTGGTGTGAACTCATTGGTGTGTGGACTCATCGGTGTGAACTCATCGGTGTGGACTCATCGGTGTGGACTCATCGGTGTGGACTCATCGGTGTGGACTCATCGGTGTGGACTCATCGGTGTGAACTCATTGGTGTGCACTCATTGGTGTGTGGACTCATTGGTGTGAACTCATCGGTGTGGACTCATCGGTGTGGACTCATCGGTGTGGACTCATCGGTGTGGACTCATCGGTGTGGACTCATTGGTGTGGACTCATTGGTGTGAACTCATTGGTGTGGACTCATTGGTGTGGACTCATGTTACTTTTTTTTCTGAGACAGGGTTTCTCTGTGTAGCCATGGCTGACCTGGAACTTGCTCTGCACACCAGGCTGGCCATGAATTCATAGTACCCACTTGCCTCTGCTTCTGCTGGGATTAAAAGTGTCCACCACCAAGAAAACAAACAAAAAAATATCTACCACCATTGCCTGTTGACCTCATAAGTACTTTAAAAGAGACACAAATTCATACCTTCAGAAGTATTCAGAGATATGCATGTGTACACATGGATTAATAGATGTGTATTTGCTTGTTCTGTCTGCTGAGAGGCCCTCAGAAGCGAGGATGCTTGAATAAGAAAAGCATACCTGAGACCCATTGTTTTTGTTTTGAACTATAATTTTCTGTTATAAAAACCCAGAGTGCTTTCAAGAAATAGCTGATTTCATTCTAGTGTGGGGAATATATTGACAAGTGGCTAGGTTGCTGACATATGTCCTCAGCACAGAGAAGGCTTGAGGCTGGACCTGTCACTCAGTGTCAGTCACAAATCTTGTTGTACAAACATGGGAAAGAGAGGTAACGGGAGCTGCTCAGGACTGTTAGTCAATTGAAAACTTCCCAAAGCAAAGTATAAGATAAATACCCTTAACACGTTTCTTCCTCATGACTGACTTCCAAAGTGTGCATTGACAGATGTAGGGGAGAAGCTACTTTCACAGTACAGAAATCTGACAGGCAAGACCTCAGCCAGGTGACAAGTCACTGTAGCACTAAGTGACTTTGTCACAGGTGGCAGTCCACACCAGACTGAAGCCTCCTGTCACCATCAGTCACCCAGTCAGTTGGCTTGTACTAACTAAGTGGGTCTGTGGACCAAACACCAGCTCAGAAGCGCAGACCCAAACTTCCTCTTGGCCAGAGATGTGTGAACCAACTGCACTGTATTTCCCTCTAACCAGTATATCCCCTGCCATCCCACCCACTTTAGGTCATATAGCACCAGAAAGGTCCCAGCATCTCACACTGACCTGTGTGTGCACATAGCCTCCAGAGACACATGGCCATCAGCTTGATGGGGACAGACCTCTAGCAGGCCCAGGGGCCTCCTTGCCACCAAGTGTACGAACCACATGGGCAGTGGTTTCTGGCTTATGTCCTGTGGTCCTCACGGTTCTGTTTGCTCCCCAGTGACACAGCACATAAAAGAGCTTCTGGAAAGAAACAGTAAGAAGAAGTCCAAACTGAGAAAGAAACCCAAGCCTTATGTTGAAGAGCCAGATGGTAGGGCCTCTGCAGCCTGGGCGCTGCCTCTGCATCGCTCTGCTCTTCAGCCATGGCCGCCTGGCCTTCTCTAACCGCTTCTGGGCTGGGGGAGGGACACTAACCTCAGGCTTGGGGCTTCCCAAGCAAGCAAAAACTGGAGGTCTGGGGTGCCAACATGACCTAGAGAAGTGGTGTGTGCTGTGCACCTCGTCTGCCGGTACCCAGGACAACCCACAGGGGAACAAGGACTAACCTGTGAAGGCCTGGAGTCACCCCAGGTGAGTGGATGGGCCTGACCATGGGGTGAGGCTCACAGGTGGAGGATCTGGTTGTCCTGTGGCAAGTGATTCCCTAGCCCTGTCCTCTAGCCCCTCTTGGGGCAGGGGATCCCACCCTGTTATCAGCAGGGAATCTTCCATTTTCCATGGTGGCCCCAGCAAAGCCTTCTGAAGCCCAGAGCTTCTCTGCCTTCTTCCACCAGCTTTCTTCTTGCTCTTTCCCTGAACCTATCTCAGGACCACTCTGCTCAGTTGAACACCAGGGAAGGCTGTGACCGCCCTGTCAGAGCTTAGTGTCCGCTCAGTGCTGCCACTCCCTCCAAAGGCCTCAAGGCAGCACTGACCTGCCTGCACCAACTTAGTACAGAGCTGCTTCCACTAGGCCACCGTCCACAGTATTGGAGCCCCTGCCCCCTGCCCACAGGAGCCCAGGGGCAGGACCAGGGAGCTTTCTGTAGATGAGATGTGTGTAGAACAAAACAGACTGAGCCAGCAGGAAGCTGCAGCATGGAGAGCCTCACAAGAAGGCCAGAATGACTTCCGTAGGGCTTGGAATTCGCCCTTGCTTGGTGCCTCCCAGGCTGCCCTAGCAAGCCCATGTTGAGACTGCCCATGGGGATAGTAGTAGAGTTACAAGACCCTGCTTGCCCAACTACTGGGGCATGGGAGCTGGATCCCAGCTATCTGAGTTTTGACAAACACGGTAGGAAACAAGCTCCTCTAGAACTTGGAGCAAAACTGGGTACATCAGGCAGGAAACTGAGGAGTAGGCTGGAGAGATGATGGCTCAGCAGTTAGGAGCACTGGCTGCTCTTCCAGAGGTCCTGAGTTCAATTCCCAGCAACCACATGGTGACTCACAACCGTCTGTGATGGGATCCGATGTTCTCTTCTGGTGTGTCTGAAGATATCAACAGTGGACTTACACATAAAATAAATAAATATTTTTAAAAGTAAAATAAAGGAAACTGAGGAGCATCCCTTCTCTGGACCATGCAGGGTGAGCAACAGTAGACATGAGGCTTGGGTGCACCTGCTGCAAATGTAGGAACCTGCAACACTGCTCCTCTAAGTCTAGTGTAAGCCACTCCTCTGTAAAACTGTTTACCTGCAGCCTGGTAGAGGTTCTGGCCAAGGTTCAGTAAGGATAGACTGGGGACCCAGAGCAGACCTCGTACAAGTAAGGGTCTCTATAGTTCGCCTGTGACCACTGCCTGGTCCACTTTGGACACTCAGCACAGAGTAGAAGTCACTGCAGCTACCTAGACTCTGGCTACAGGTAGCCCCAGCCTCAGTGCTGGCCTACCTGCTACCACCACAGCACCAGAGGTGTCTGCTTAACACTTAACTGGCTCCCAGACAGCCATTCCCAGGCATCTAGAAGAACAGTGTGATTTCAGTTCCTATCCTACTGAGAAACTGAAGCCCAGAGAAGTTTCCTTATACCCACCACCAGCTGAGGAGTGGTAGAAATGGTAAATGCTGAGCAGGCGTCAGATGAGGCAACCCTGATTGGGCAGAACAGGAGGCAGCAGGCCTAAGAGCGGGGAAGAACTTAAGTACTATCCATTCTTAAACAAGGGAGCCCTACAGCTTTCCTGAAGGGTAGGGTACCCTAAGTAGAAAGCTGAAATACTGTCTCCAGCTAGCTGAGGACAAAAACCAGGGTCTGTGGATCACTTGGGACCTGGGACAGATTGTCCAAGACTTAAACATCTGAAAATCTATAGTTATTTGGTTAGAAATGAACCCCTTTTACAGATGTGAATAGACTCTTATGATAAAGTGTTCTAATAGGATAAAGTAAGCTTATGGGATATGGATACACGCACGAATGCACACACACACACACACACACACACACATGCTCGCGAATATCCAACGACCTTCCCAAGTCCTCAGATGTCCACAAAAACCTTAGAGGCCTCATTGACCCCAAGAGATAGCAAGCTAGCAGTCACAGGAAAAGGAACTTCCAGAGGAGGGGTGTCTGTTTTCCAGAGAGTGGCAGTCTGTCCATGACATTTCTTGGCATGTTCTGTCGCCTACCTCCCTCCCTATTTGCCAGGACCAAGTGGGCGACACTTGACATCATCTTCCATTTGTGCCAAGCCTAAGTGTCACTGGAGTGTGTCAACACTGCAGTTTCACCGGCTTTGATGCGGGGCTGGGTCAAGAAAGCCCCTCCTTTGAGAGGAAGGCCTTCACCCTGTCATTCTCTTAGCCTCTGCTTAGAATGCTGGCACAAAACACTGACGTCTTCTAGATGCTGTCTTCCACTAAGAGCCTTGTTCACCCTCTCCCTGACACTCTTGCCCCAACCTCACCCCTCCCTAAGGAAGCCAGGGCTGCTGGAGAACTGTGTTTGCCCCAGTACTGGCCAAAAGCACTAGACACTTCATCCAGAAGCCTCTTCCCCTGGGACCAGGGAAGACCAAAGGTCTTGCTAGGGTCACCTAAGGAGGAAAGGAAGTAGAAATGAAGGCCTGGGTGTGTCCTTTCTTGCCTATGACTCCTTACCGGAAGTGCTTTGTTTCCAACCTGTTTTCCCTGGTGTCTGTACGAAGGCTGGTAGGGGAATTTCTCCTATCAGTTCTTAGAGGTGTGGGAAGTTCCTCTTGGTCTTTGCACCATAGGACTGTGCCTGGAAAAGAGCATGGGCTACAGTCTAGTCCATGGGGTGGGTGAAAGGCTGGACACATCCCAGAGCCCCTGTATTCCACATGTCCACACCAGGCTGACTGCCACCCTTTCTCTTCTAGGGGTGGCAATAAGCACCTATGCGAAGTACTGTTACCACAAACTGCAGAAGGCAGCCCTGACTGGGGCCAAGAAGGTACAAATGCTTCTGGGAGAAGCGGGGTAGGGCAAATGACTCTCCTCCAGTCCATACAGAAGCCTGATGCTGATGGTGACGGCTAACTGAGGTGCCCAGCCTGTTAGTGTCTAACTGGGAAGGCTCAGGAGACCCTGTGCTCCCCCAAAGGTCTCTCCCTTCCAAGTGCCTATGGCCATGCCTGAGCCTCCAGTAGAGTACAAATGGGTACTAGACAGAACATCAGGGAGCCTACCAAGTAAGGTAGTCCATCCACCTGGCCGTGCCCTGCCCCCCCAAGAACTCCAACTGGCATGGTGAGATGCAGCAGGCACTGCCATATGCAAGGTTGTGGTGGGGACCCTCACCCTCCACCGTTCTGCGTATCCATGCTTTAGGTGCTGCAGATGGTCTGGTGGGAAACCCCCTTAGTAACTTGGGTCTGGGTTGTCCCTGGTTCTGACTGGGCCAAGAACCAGAATTAGGGAAAAGAGATAAAAGGAGGCCGGACTACAACAGGACCTGAGTGCTGGGCTGTTTTCACAGGGCCTGAAGAAGCCTAATGTGGAGGAGATCCGGCATGCCAAGAATGCAGTGTTCAGCCCATCCATGTTCGGCAGTGCACTGCAGGAGGTGATGAGCATGCAGAAAGAGCGCTATCCTGACAGGCAGCTGCCCTGGGTGCAGACGCGGCTCTCTGAGGAGGTCCTGGCACTCAACGGTGACCAGACGGAGGGTATCTTCAGGTGCCTTGCCAACTCCAGATTGTGGGTGGGGCAAGGGTGCACAGTTATGTTTATATCTCTGATATTAGGGACATTAAGCCTAGGAGCAGTCAGCCAAAAGAGAACAAGCAATGACCCGTCCATAGGAAGCAAGTTGGTAGTGTAACCACCCCACCCCTCAACTAGCTTATGGCCAATAAAGACAGTCAGTGGGTCCAGAGTTTGGATATCAGCGCTGACAAGAGCCTCAGAGATGGCATGCAGCTGGCTAGGCAATTCAGCAGTCCCAGTTCATCATCCTGTATGAACAGGAATGGGACATACCCAGCCCTTGGGATGGCACTTGCCTATGCATTGTCAACCATTGTAATGACTTGCCTGTCAGGACCAGGGAGGTCCAAACCTCCAAGATAAGAAGGCAAGCAAGTTTGGGTCTTAGTGGGCCTGCAGAGGTAAACAACTGCACGGAGAAGCCAAGAGAGTCCCTCACCCCTGACCCAAGTGCATGGGCAGCATCCTCCAAAAAGAGCAACAAAGCTTTGGGCCACCCCACCCTGTCTGAGACACTCAGGTTGGGAGTCCTGAGGCTTTCTGCTGTTCCCAACTCTAGCTCTAGAACAAAGTGAGCTCCTCTAGTCTGAGGTGTGCCCTGTGTTCTCTAGGGTCCCTGGTGACATCGATGAGGTGAATGCCCTGAAGTTGCAGGTGGATCAGTGGAAGGTGCCTACAGGCCTGGAGGACCCCCATGTCCCTGGTGAGCCCCACACATACTCAGTAGTTTTGAGGAGTTGGCTTGCATGCAGATAACTATGCAGACCCAGGCTCCTGTTCACCATCACCCTGTAGCCTTGTCCCTCTGTCCTTCTGTGGCTACGTCTTGCCATCCTTCACCTACACTGATATGTTAGTGTTGTTGATACACCCAGGGTCCTGCCCTTCAAGCAGCGTGGCCCACAGCTCTTAGGGCATTCTCAGCCACCACCTTCAGCAGCTTCACAACCCTTGTGAGAATTTTTATTTTGTAGTCATCGTGGGCACACACACACACATACACACACACCTGTACTGCCAAGAATGATCCCAGGTCCTCCAGCAGCTGGTGTCTCTGGGATCTGAGCTCAGTCTGTACAGCTTTAGCCAGAGGGACACTTTCCAGCCTGTTCCATATCTTCCCTCTTCCCATACACCCTATTTCTCTGATGTGACCTCTAGTGGATGCTTGGCTTAGGGGCCCCCAAGCCAAGATCATCTAAATCACTCCCACCCTCAGCATCGCTGCTGAAGCTGTGGTATCGGGAGTTGGAAGAGCCCTTGATTCCTCATGAATTCTACGAACAATGCATTGCGCACTACGAGAGCCCGGAGGCTGCTGTGGCCGTGGTGCACGCGCTACCGCGCATCAACCGAATGGTGCTGTGCTACCTCATTCGCTTCCTCCAGGTATGCATGCTCTGCATCCAGTGCCACACCACCCACCTTCCGTCCTTCCCAATCAATCTTCCTCTTTGCCCAGCTTATCCCATAATAGCTACGCCTACCCTCCACTCTGCTCTCCTTCTCTCCCTTCACCCGGACCCCCTCACACAGGTGTTCGTGCAGCCAGCCAATGTAGCCATCACCAAAATGGACGTCAGCAACCTGGCTATGGTGATGGCACCCAACTGCCTGCGCTGCCAGTCGGATGATCCTCGCGTCATCTTCGAGAATACACGAAAGGAGATGTCCTTTCTTCGAGTGCTCATTCAGCATTTAGATACCAGCTTCATGGAGGGCGTGCTATAGCACACGGGCTACGGACTCCTGCTAGGGTGACACCTGGGGAAGTGGGAGGGAAGGCCCCAGCGCGAGGCAGCATGCCAGGCCCCGCCAGACGCCCGCCTGCCCCAGGCCCTCCCGGGCAAAGCAGCCGCGCCATATCTCGTGGCCAGTTCCTGTGGGTACCGGCTCATCCTGCCGGTCACAAGCCAGCCCCGAGAAGTGCCTTCTGTTTCCTGGAGCCGAGCGACACTGCCCTCCTGGTCGGCTGAAGCACATGCCGCGTTGCTCAGGGCAACACGACCTTGTCCCCTTCTTCAGGGCAATCCTCCGCCAAGGCACGCGCCCTGATCCCTCCCACCCTAGTTTAGGGGCCTCTGACTGGGGCCTGAAGGAGAGTGAGTTAGAGGTGCTCTGGAGAGCTGTGCTGGCCGCCACTAGGACACGGCTCCGATGGCCCAATGCCTAATAGGTCTTTTGCAAGGGGAGGCCCCAAACCAAAGCCCTCTGGGGTAGGGCCAGGGCTAGGCAGGCTTTCTTGGGGCGGGTGGGGGAGGGCAAGAGGCTTTTGTTTTTTGAGTACAGAATCTATTCCATACCCAGCCTACTTGTGTATAAAGATATAAATAGAATGACAGATGTCAAAACTAAGTTTGCTAAGGACATAGTTTTAACCAGATGCTATTTATCTCTTGAACTGCCGTTGCGGTCCTCGCGCTGAGCAAGTTAGCACCACCCTCCTTTGAGCTCCCGGCCTCAGACCAAACTCCACACACAGGCGGCGCGTGGATGAGACCTGCCTGGACTCGTCTGCGTTTTCCATTCTGGAATCTGAGTTCCAACAGTTGTCAAACTTCATTTCTCCTGTTTATATATATATATATTTTTAGAGTTTTTATTTATTAAAAACAAAAGTCCCGCAATGCGCAGGTCCGCAGCTCCCTGGAGCAGGTTCTGGACATCTCCAGGACCTCTCCGGCCGCAGGCGCTCCCTCGGATGTGTGGATCGAGGGGACAGTGCCCCGTGTGAATAAAGTTCAAGTGCACACTCGCTGCCCGTGATTCAGGTTACTTCTAACGTGGGAGAGGGGAGGGGAATTCGCGTAGCGTGCCTACTTCCGGAGGCGGGACAGACATCTCCGCCCCACAGAGCACGTGTTGCCGGGGGAACCCAAAGCCCGAGGCACAGCACTGTCTGTGTGACCTGCTTCCGGCGTGGAAGGATGTGGCGGCCTTGCGGGGCAGTGCGTAACTTGGCTCTAGTCTTGGCGAGGTCGCAGAGAGCTCGGACCTGCAGTGGGGACAAACGTGTCTCCTACACACAGGGCCAAAGCCCGGAGCCCAGAACCCGCGAGTATTTCTACTATGTGGATCACCAAGGCCAGGTGTGCCTGGCGAGTAACAGGGAGGAGTCCTGTGGGAACTAAAGAATGGGCACCGGGTGGGAAGTAGTATGAGAGGCGAGACCTGAGGAGAGGTGTTACGTGTGGCTTTGAACCTTCCAAAGCCTAGGCTGGAAGCCGGAAGTTCCGGGCCAGCTGCTTACACCGCATTGCAGTCCCGCCCACACTAAGCCTGTTCTATCACCAATCCCAGAGTGGAGTGCTCGAGATTGCTAGTGACGAGGGGCTGTCAAGCCTGCTGTAGAAAAAGGGGTGGGGGCTGCAGCGCGGAAAATCTGTCTGTAGACGTGGGGAAGGTTTCACATGCTCCCCTGAACAAATTAGAAAAGCAAGGACAGTGAACACCACCGGCCTCCGGGCTTTGTTGCCAGGACTTACTGTCCACCGTGTCCCTTCTGTCTGCAGCTTTTCCTAGATGACTCCAAAATGAAGAACTTTATTACCTGCTTCAAAGGTATTGCTTACTACGCCGCTTCCTCATGTCTCTCTACCCTTCAGGGCCTCAGCTCCCCTACTCGGAAGGAAGCCCCCTTCCACAAGGTGGGGGACGGGGGGCTGCCTCATGCCAGTGCTGAAATGCCCAGAAAAGGAGAGTGTCTGGGAAGCTTGGTCACCCAACATGAACAGTCGTGCCTTTTGTTCCCACAGACCTGCAGTTCCTGGTCACTTTCTTCTCCCGTCTGAGACCCAACCACAGCGGGCGCTACGAGGCTTCCTTCCCCTTCCTCTCGCTTTGCGGCAGAGAGCGTAACTTCCTGCGTTGTGAAGACCGGCCAGTGGTCTTCACGCACCTCCTGGCTTCAGACAGCGAGTCACCTCGACTCTCCTACTGTGGCGGCGGCGAGGCGCTGGCTGTACCCTTCGAGCCGGCTCGCTTGCTACCCCTGGCGGCCAATGGGCGCCTGTACCACCCGGCACCAGAGCGCGCTGGCGGCGTGGGTCTAGTGCGCTCGGCCCTGGCCTTCGAGCTCAGCGCTTGCTTCGAGTATGGGCCTAGCTCACCCACGGTCCCCTCTCACGTACACTGGCAAGGTCGCCGCATCGCCCTAACTATGGATCTGGCCCCGCTGATGCTCGCTGCCCCGCCACCCTGAGACTCCGGCTGGGGCTGTGTGGGGAGGGTTTAGGGCAAACACTGGGTTTTGTAGTACTCGCAGGTGACCCTCGGCTCCAGCACTCCAGGTTAACCTAAATGTCCGCTGTCACCTGCACGCTGGTGACTGAGTGCGCGTGCGTGCGGAAGTAAACACTGGGCGACGGTAGGTTGGCACTGTCCAAGGTCCCTGCGTGGCCCTGCTATTCTCTGTCCCTACAGAGGTCCTTTCTAGGCCACCTCTAACCCTTGCACCGGCTTTGCATCCCACCGATTGGCCTGCGCTGGTCACGTTAGGCAGGGCGGCAGGCGCAAGGAGCGCGTGGGTCGGTGCGCGTGCGCGCCCACCCCCAACCCCCCCCCCTTGCTTCTCCAGTCTTGCAGCCGCAAGCACCGCGGGGAGTCGCTCGCCACTGGAGCAGGTGAGGGGGGGGATCCTGGCCCAAGGTCACCGGGCTTGGGGGCGGGATCGGGACCCTCTAGATTCTGACTGCCACACCAAGCAAAGGTCATAGGATCTGGCAGTGGGCAGGGGATGAAAACCACACCCTCAATGAGCAGGCTCAGACCCACTGGAACGGGAGGGGGCGGTTAGGGGAGGGAGTGCTGGTTAAAAGCGCAGGATCTCAGGGGCTGCCAGAGACCTCAGCTGGGCGACAGAGAACACAGGACTCCTCTCCACCCTCTTCCTGCCTAGATAGGTACCCAGAAGACTGACACCCCACTCCTGCCCAGGATTAGAGGTTCATGTCTAGGCTCATCTAGTAAGGGGCCCTTATTCCTGTAATGGCTGTCTTGCACTGATGCACATCTGGGCTTCTGCATAAGCAGCAACTCTGATCCCTAATACACAGATCAAGGCTTTGCTACTGAAGGCTGAACAGATGCGCAAAGCCTGGAGCCAGGGACCAACCAGTCATTTGTGCGCCAGGAAATAAAACCCAGAAACCCAGCAAACATCCCTGCTTCTTGGGGCTCCACATGTCCTGATATATCTAGGAACTGCCTATGCCTTTGCCAAAGCTATTCCATTAAAACTTTACTGCTGTGCTGCCTCATTTCTATTGACTTTAAATAATCGTGACTTACAATTGGTGCAAAACTGAGACAAACACCAAGGCCACATAGTACAGTTCAGCTTGACTCAGAGCAAAGAAGACCTGGTGAATACGTGGGTATTAAGACACTAGACCATGATGAATGAGGCTGGAGACAAGAACAGTGCACCCTTGGTTCTCCCTTAACTTCAGGAAAAGCAGGCTTCTCAGCTTCCGGTACCACCATTCAAACTGAGCTCATTGTGGCTACAACTAGACCCTAGTCCTGTCCTTAAGTTCCCAGGCACATGCAATAATCTACTGTAGAATGCATTTCATTATAGTTTCAGAGGGCACTGCTCCCGTGTTCTATTTAGAAAGCTAGATACCCAGTTGTGACGTTAGGAGTGGTATATTGTTTGCTTAAGCCTGTGCTTAGTATGCGGGAGAAACTGAGGTCAGTCCCCCGAAGGGAGAAAAGAAGAAAATTAAAGAGCAGTTGTTGACTTACAGCATTCTCCCACATCCCAGCCAGGACACACACCTTCATCTACTCCAAAGACACAGACCTGTTTGGAACCAGCTTTGGGGCAAGGCATGGGCCCTGAACTGATTTTTCTGCTGTTTATCTTGTCTTTCCATTCTCTAAAAATTACCGAGAAAGTGGGGTACAGTGGTGCACCCCCATAACCTTGCCACTTGGGAATGTAATTACAAGTATCTTAACTTCAAGTATAGCAAGACCCTGGCTCAAAAAGAGTTCCAGGCCAACCAGAGAAATACAGTAGACCCTGTCTAAAAGGAAATAAAATATATGAGTTATCCCCAAGGAAAAGCCTAATTCTTGAGCTTTCTACAAACCTCTATCCCTACAACAGGACACGGACCACACCAAGCTATGCTGTGACCACCATTTCTCCCCACATTCCCCTCAGATCATGACAAATGAACCATAAGGTGGGATCATGTGGGTCAAGGTCATGTGGGGTCCCTAGCTCTTGTGTTGAGGCACAAAAAAGTTTCTGCTCAGTGCTGAACTTTATGCTGATGCCAATACCCACAGAGAGACCAAGGAGACATGTCTGCCCAGAGGCCTCTTTTCTTGGCCCATACCTGGGTAATTGCCTTGAACTTTGCTATCTAGGCAGCTCCCAAGTTACGTTGTATTGCATCTGGGAACCAAAGAGAGCCCAGTGAAGGCTGGCGTGACAGTGACGAGCAGAAGGGTCTCAGTACAAGCACAGGAAAAGGCCCAGGACAAGGTAGGCATCATCAAGGAAAGATGGTTTTTGGTTTTTGGGGGGTTTTTTGTTTGTTTTGTCTTGGAGTTGTTTTTTGTTTGTTTTTCTTTTTTTTTAATTAGATACTCTCTGTATTTACATTAGAAATGTTATTCCCTTTTCCCACCCCACTCTCATCCCCCCTCCCCCTCCTCCTGTCTTCACGAAGGTGAACTCCCTCCTAATCACCCTCACCACCTCAGTGCCCTGGCATTCCCCCACATTGGGAAAACATGCCCTCCCTGGATCAAAGGCCTCTTCTCACATTGATGCCAGACACTGGTATCTTCAGCTACATATGCAACTGGAGCCACAGGTGTGCTCAGTGGTTGGTGGTTTAGTCCAGTTTGTTTCCTTTTTTAAAAACCACATGTGTCTGTGTGTGTGTGTGTGTGTGCATCAGATGAGAGTGTGGGGTGCTCATACAAGTCAGAGGTCACCTTTGTGGAGTTGCTTCTTTTCTTCCACCTTTATGTGGGTTGGGTAGATATTTTGGTGCCTTTGAACAGATTTTACCAAGAGTAAAAGGGTGGATGGGGGGGGGGGAGAAGGCTTTTTTTTTTTTTGAGACAGGCTTTTAATATATATATATATATATATATATACACACACACACACAGCCTTGACCGAAACTCACTGAGTAAACCAGTCTGGTCTCAGCTCATAGAAATCTGCCTTTCTCTGCAGCCTGAGTGTTGGATTGTTTGTTTGGTTGTTTGGTTATTCAAGTCAGGGTTTCTCTGTGTAGCCTTGACTGCTCTTGCATCCCACTCTGTAGAAGTCAAACTCAGAGGTCTCTTTCCCAAGTAAATTCTGGAATTAAAGGCTGTGCCACCACTGCCTGGGCCCTGAGTACAAAGTCTCACTGTGGTCCAACCAACCTGGCCTGTAACATATAGCCTAGACCTGGCTTTGAACTTCCAACAAGCCTGCTGCCTCTGCTTCCCCAGTGTTTAAGTTAAGCGCATAACTCACCATGCCTGGCCTTACATTCCTGCTTTAGCACTGGCCTGCTAACCTGTTTCAGGAGGTGCATCCCATCTGGGTCCATTCCCTGGGGAAGCCACAGCTTCCTGGTGGGGCTCTTCGGAAATGGCCCTAGGGGCCCCTGCACTGCTGCTGCTACTGCTGGGGTTATTGCTGCTGCCACTGCTACCTGGACTCCCACCCCGCGCCACTGGCTGTCCCGCCGCCTGCCGCTGCTACAGCGCCACAGTGGAGTGTGGCGCCCTACGGTTGCGTGTCGTCCCGCCTGGAATCCCTCCTGGGACGCAGGTGGGCACAATGTGGGACTGGTGGGCCTTGGATTGGAGTAGTGGGCTACAGTGCCCATCAGAATCCAGTGTGTGAACTTAAGAGATGTAGTGGAAGGTAACTAGGACATGCCCCACAGTGAAGTAATCTTGTCGTCCCTACAACCTCCAGACACTGTTCCTGCAAGACAACAGCATCGCGCACCTGGAGCAAGGTGCCCTGGCACCGCTTGCGGCCCTGCGCCACCTCTACCTACACAACAATACCCTGCGGGCGCTAGAGTCAGGCGCCTTCCGTGCACAGCCACGCCTGCTTGAACTGGCGCTCACCGGCAACCGGCTTCGGGGATTACGTGGTGGCGCATTTGTGGGCTTGGTCCAGCTTCGGGTGCTTTACCTGGCTGGAAACCAGCTGGCGAAGCTGCTGGATTTCACTTTCTTGCACCTGCCAGTAAGTGACAAACGCCAAAACTTGCTGTGATGTCCATAACTACCCTACTAGTGGGAGAGGTTGGTTGGGGGAGAAGTCAACCTCCTCTAGCTACCCATGGCCCTTTTCCCTGATGATCTTCTGTCCCTACTTCAGCGACTACAGGAACTTCATCTTCAAGAAAACAGCATTGAATTACTGGAGGACCAGGCCCTGGCTGGGCTTTCCTCCCTGGCCCTACTGGACCTCAGCAGGAACCAACTGGGCACCATCAGCAAGGAGGCCCTGCAGCCTCTGAGCAGCCTACAAGTGCTACGCCTCACAGGTAACTCTTCTTTGGTATGGGTCTCTTCGTGGTCCACAGCCGCACCGGCAGGAGAAGCAGGCTTAGGTACACAGTGGGTTCCTGTTGTCTGTAGTCATAGGAACAGAGATAGATCCACTGTGGCCACATCAACCTAGGGAGTTCCCCAAATTTTTACAATCCCTGACTCAGGTTGAGCCAGGTTCTACTTCACTGCAGAAAATGATTTCAGAATAAGAGATGTAACAGAGTTTGGATTTATTAAAAGGGATGTTAACATAGATTTGAAACATGAGGGTTAAGACAGGTGCTGTGGAAGGGAAAGACCCAAGACATTGGTGTGGGTTAAAAAAGAAGCGTCTTTATGACAGCCATACATAAGGAGTTTGATGGCGTCAGAAATTAGACCTCAAAGGACTATTAGAGAACCTATGTGAACCAGGCATGGTAGTACAAGCCCTTAGTTCCTGCACTTCGGAGGCAAAGGCAGAAGGTTTTATGAGTTCGAGACCAGCCTGGTCTATAATAATTGAGTTCCAGAACAGCCAGAGCTATACAAAGTCTGGGACCATGGGGTGGTTCGTATGCATTGGACAGTAATAACCAAAATAGTGCAGACTCCCCCAGTAACAAGGATTTTCAGGGAAGAAGCCCTTACTGTAAGCAAAGGTTTAGTCTTGTGATTCCCTGAGAAATTACCTACAAAAAGAGCAAGGTCATTCTTGAGGATCACAGATATATACTTAGGCCTTGTATGGTTCACTGCT
This sequence comes from Micromys minutus, assembly GCF_963924665.1. Taxonomy (NCBI): domain Eukaryota; kingdom Metazoa; phylum Chordata; class Mammalia; order Rodentia; family Muridae; genus Micromys; species Micromys minutus. The sequence continues at coordinate 41,282,797 of NC_137962.1, forward strand.
ATTTTAGTATTCTTCTAAATCGAAAGGGAACATTGTTATATTGGCAATTTTCAAAGTAAATGTTGATGTCACTTGGTGAGAGGCTTCAGCCAGATTCTATGAGGACTTGTCTCCCTTCCTGTGCCCCTATAATTTCCCCTTTTCTGTCTTGCTTCACTATGGCAGCCTGTGGGCATTACTTTGCAGAGCCCTCAACCTCGGTAAGAGACTACCAGGGAGTGCTGTTAAAAGTTACAGCTATGGGTCTATTTAACAAGGTACAAGGTCTGCAGAATGACTTAACAGAACTGAAGCTCTTTTTTGTTTTGGTTTTCAAGACAGGGTTTTTCTGTGTGACACTGGCTGCCCTAGAACTCTGTATGTAGGGGGTTGAGGCTCTTACAAATTGTCATCAGGGGGAGGCAGACAAAAGTGGCTTAATAACAGGGTTTCAGTGCTGCTGGAATATGCAGCCAAGTGAAGGCTTGCAAAACCGGGACTTCAGAGAAGCTGATGCTTTTTTCAAGAACTGGGATCACACACATTCCTAGGAACTTGGAGTGAGGGAAGAGGTGGCAAGGGTTCTGGAACTCTATAGGCGTAAGAGCTTCTGTCCAGATTAGCAGAAGCCATCTACTTTGGCTTTATTCTGCCCTACACAGAGAACCCATGGCGTTGTGATTGTGCCCTTCACTGGCTGGGCTCTTGGATCAAAGAGGGGGGCCGACGGTTGCTGAGCTCCAGAGACAAGAAGATCACATGTGCAGAGCCTCCACGCCTGGCGCTACAGAGTCTGCTAGAAGTATCTGGTGGTAGCCTCATCTGCATTCCTCCCTCTGTGAACGTAGAGCCGCCGGAACTCACAGCTAATCTGGGGGAGGACCTGCAGGTAGCCTGTCAGGCATCAGGCTACCCACAGCCCCTGGTGGTCTGGAGAAAGGTGACCCAGCCTCACGATGGTAAGCCTCAAGCTCAGGCCCAGCTGGAAGGTGGGGCACCAGGCCTGGGTGGGCATGCCACTCGTGACACCGGCAGCGGCATGCTCTTCCTCACCAACATCACACTGGCTCACGCAGGCAAGTACGAATGCGAGGCCGCCAATGCTGGTGGCAAAGCGCGTGTGCCCTTTCATCTACTGGTCAACACATCCCGGCAGCAGTCACAGCAGCTACCTGCTCCGCAAGCCCCCGCTACACGCTCGGTGGGACAGGAACCACAGCACGAGGCAGGCAGCATGGCCTTCCGAGCCCTGGGGCTAGCAATGCAAACAGCGATCACAGCAGCCATAGCGCTGCTGGCGCTCACCGCGCTGTTGTTAGCAGCAATGATCTGCCGGCGTCGACGTCGGCGGAAAAAGATGCCTGCGCCGCCGGGAGAAGGCGCCCTATTTGTCAATGACTACTCGGATGGGCCTTGCACCTTCGCACAGCTTGAGGAGCTCCGTGATGACCATGGACACGAGATGTTCGTCATTGACCGGTCCAAGCCCCTGTTTGCAGAGGTATCGCCTGAGGAGCCCACGGAACACAATCCTCCCGACGGCCTCAGGTCTGGGCTACGCCTCCCTACACGTGTGGCCTATGAGATCCATTGCTGAGCTTGCGCGTTACTAATGACGTAGGCACTGGGGATTGGCCAGTGCAGCTCTGCGCATGCTCAAAGTAAAGTTGAAGCCAGGCTTCTCTGAGTGTGTTGGGGCGGCCTGGTGGGTAGTTGTGGGTTGGGCCATGTATAAGGTGTTTTCCTCCAGCTGTCAGCTCTGGCGATCCACCCTAGCTCTAGACAGAATAATCTAATAAGCTAGTGGGTCAAAAGAGTGAGTGACAGATTGACAACTGGCCACGATAAGGCAACACTAGAAATGCAAGTAAGTCTTTCCCATCCAATTAGGACGCACACATCAAAAAGCCCATAAATTCACATTCCAGACACTTCACGTTTGTACCTTACTCACACCCTCCAGAGTCAGGTAATCGGGTGCCAGACAGGGTACACAGTGTAAGAACTCAAGATGCCCTGAAGCAGATCATCTTAACATCTACCTCAATGCACTGCACTCCTGCTAAGGGCTTGAGATGTGTCCAGGAGCCGTTTTCTACAGAGAGATTGCAACCCAGCAGAGCCATCAAGTACATCAAACAGAAACAGGGAGCACAGGCCTGAGATACCAACAGGCGGCCAGATACTGGGAGCAGGTGAAGGATACTGCAGAAAGTAGAGGTTAACTCGAGGTATACCCAGGAAAAGGCAAACTGCAGAAAACCTAAGTTTTTGTGTCAGGCTTCAAGACCCTGGAGATCAGAGGCTAAAATAGTCTGCAGCCAGCCGGCCATAGATGTCTGTGGTCCACAGTACATGGGCACGGCCCGACGCTAACAGCAGCTGGTGTAACTCAGCTTCCACACGGGCAAACTTCTCCTCATTAATGGAAGCTTCCAGAAGGACAGAGGCAGGTGGTGGCCAAGGAAGACCCTCATAGCAATCCACAGGGAAAGGGTGCACCACCGTACGTAGCTCAGCCTGTACCACCGAGTCCCGAAGCAGCTCTTTAAGTCCTGCCATAGACAAAGGGTTGCCATAGAGACCAAGGTAACGGAGACTGGCACAGCGAGTCAGGGTCGGCAGTGTGGCCAACAGCTGGGCATCAGCAATCTGGCACTCAGTCAGCTCAAGATGCAGCAGTGTGGCTGCTACTGCCTGCAGCAGACCCTGGAAAGGTGTCAGCTGGTTGCCTGACAAGTCGTTGCCACTCAAGTCCAGCTTTTTGAGGTGGGCGGCATGAGAGCTCTGAGCCAGGAAGCGTAGGTCCTCAGGCAACAGCGCACAGAAGGCCAGCTCTAGGCTTTCCAGAGGTTTCTGCAGGGTGCTGCAGGGACAAAGGGGTTACAGAAGGGTCATGGCAGGTAGGCCGAGGAAAATGTCCTCACATAAAAAAGGGACAGAGCAATGGGAGAGTGCACTCACCTGAGAAGTTGGTCCAGCCTGCCGGAGAGGAGAGAAGAGCCTATACTGAGCTCCCGCAGACAGATAAACCGGCCCATCTGAGCCAGGAAGTAGCGAAAGTTGTCCTCACCATCCACAGAAGGCTGTCTTGAGTCCCCATGCACGTAATGCAGCCTCAGGCTAGCTAGGTGCTGAAAGCGGGCCACATGTGGGATAATGACAGACAGGCCACGCAAGCCCAGGTTATTGAAACGCAGGTCTATCCGACGCAGACAGCCTGCATCTAAAAGCTGCAGCAGGGCCACAGTGTTACGCATGGGTAGATCCTCAGCCCGGAGGTCCCGGCAGCAGAGCCGAAGTGGGCTGTCCACACTACTTTGGAGTGCCTCTCGAAGGAATGTGTAGGAAGCCCGGTTTACCCGAAGGTCTACACGAATTTCCACAGGGACCGGTGACAGCCCTGGCTCAGCAGCCCCACTGTGCTGCTGGGCAATACATGTCCTGGCTACTGCGGCTGTACAGTCCCACATGCTCATGGTTCCGGGATCCTGCTCCACACCATCATCCAGGAGACCAGTCATGTCCAGTACCCTCAATGCATGCTTCCTGGGAGCAGGGATGGGCAGACAGAGGCACGGAATGAGGGAGAAGGGCCTACATCCCTCCCAGATACTTTGTAGAGAAGCAACAGATATGAGTATTCCCATACTGAGCTCTTTCTGACCTCAGAACCACAGCCTAAAACCAACTCAGGGAATCTTCACTGTACCCCTAGCCTATGGGCCCCTATGGGCTGTGTTTCCTTGTTTTCCACTCTGACAAATGCAACATGACGGGAAAGAGGCATCCAGATGCCCAGGAGGGCAAGCCGGGCAAGGAGACCCCGCACCCACACCTACCTCATTAGGTGTTGGATTTTTTGTTTTGAAATGTGAGACCCTCTCCGAGCCCCTACTGCCCCGACTCTCTCCCCCCACCTCACTGCCCTCTTCTAGTGGGTGGAAGGGGGGTAGAAGGACAACAACAATCCGTCTTTGTTTTTAGGAGGTCACAGAGCAACTAGGGACCAGTCACCCCCAACTTTCATCACCATTTGCCTCAGCCGCCATCCCACGGCCATACCTGCCAAAGGGTTTCGTGCCAGCCTCTGTTTCTTGAGCATGAATCCGGGCGGTCAGCCCCAGGATCACAGCCTGCATGCTTTCTGTGCTGAGCCGTTCCTGCAGCAGGGCTCGACTGCAGTGGGCACACTCCTGCAGCAGCTGCTGGAAACTGAGCAAGGGAAAGGGCCACGTGTGCACCAGCTCACGCAGCACAACCGTCTTCCTGTCCATGAAGGCCACCTTGAACAGCAGAGGAAAGAGTTCTCGGGGCAGCAGGGGCAGAGCCTGGCAGGCAGCTGGCTGGCACTGAAGCACCTGACGCGTGCTAAGGAACACAAGTGTGTGCATGGTGCTGGGCCAGGTAGACAGCCACCTGCAGGAGGGGAAGACAAACCCAGGGTCAGTATCAGGACACACTTTCCCCAAGTTACCAGTGGTACAAAGCCCACCAAGGCATCTGACATGGAGTTGGCAGTTAGTAGAGAAGAGTTGCACAGAGGAAAGTTTGTTTGCCTTAAGACAGGTTCTCACTGTATAGCCCAGGCTTGTCTTGAATTTACAGCAATCCTCCTGCCTCTTCTGGGATTACAAGCATGTGCCACCACACTCGGCAGGAGCAATTCTTAGTAAGCACTTGGCACTGTGCAGAGTGGACAGGAGACATGGGGTAAACAAAGTGTCAAGCAGAACACACTTGTGTGGCACTGTCAATAACGTGTTTACTTCTGACGTTCTCATAAACAGCTGCTGCTCTGCAGGGCCTAACACTGATACTTTAGGTCTCTCTCAAATCACAATGACTCAGAAACCCCTCCCCAGAATTAAAGTAAGGGCTAGGCATGGAGTTGTATGTACATCTTCAGTTCCAGCACAAGGGAGGCAAGAGGCAGGTAGATATGTCTGAGGCCCACCTTATTCTTATATACTAACATTCTACCTAAAGAAGAAGAAAATAGGGGCTGGGAAATGCCTTTTTGTATAGTGCTTGCCGTGAGGACCTGATTTCAGACTTCCGGGACCTATATAAAAGCAGGTACTGGTGACACAGCTCTGTAAACCCAGCACTGGAGTCAGCAGAAGACTCCCTGAAGCTTACTGGTTGGTCAGCCCAATATTGACTTCCAGCAGATTTGGATGTTTGTAAGAGAGGGGGAGTGAAGAGATGGTTCAGCAGTTAAGAACATTTACTGATCTTGCAAAAGACCCCTGTTTGGCTTTCAGAACCAACATGGTATGTCACAGCCACATGTAACTGATGCAGATGCCCCCTTTCTTTTTGACCCGAGGGCATTTGCATGCACATGGTGAATACATGTACAACAGGAAAGTTAATGTTCTCTAAAGTGAGATAAATCCCAGACTTCTTTCTTCCCATCAGACAGACAACAGTTAAGAGAATTCCCTCAGAGCCAGTAGCCATATTCTAACCCTCCACATGTGCCCTTGGATTTAAGAAGTCTAACACAGCTTACTAAGTGCCAGGCTCTGTTTCTGGTTTTTTTGTTTGTTTGTTTTTTTGGATCTTGAGTACAAATGGTGTGCAGCCTCAGAGACCAAGGCCAAAAGTTCAAACTCCAGAGATAAGTTTTCTAGGGTGCAACTAGGCACAGAAATCCCTGACAAAAAGCAACTCTCACCCTCTATGGTCCTTGCCTTCTATTCGGGTACCTCTTAACTGAGAAACCACTGTATAGAGAAAACACGTCTTAAATTCACAGGATTCACAAAGATGCAAGCCAAAAATCGCCAAAGCATTCCGGCTGAGAAGCCACGTATAAAAGACCCTGAGGATGAATGATTCCTGCTACAGGGTCAGTAGACTTCCTGTGGGCAAAACACCTTACCCTCAGAACTACGCTACAGTCCTAACCCTCTTGGAAAACCAAGGCCTAGGCATTACGCAAAGCCGCAGCACAGGACAAGAGTGGAGACCAGAAAGACTGCAGAAACCCGGGGTTTGCTTACTTCTAACACCTCGTACGAGTCCTTAATGCACCGGTCCCTGGGAAACCCCAGGTAACTACCCTTCATTTGGCTCTACCTTAAGATAATCTCGTGAGGACTGCCTACGCGACAGGACAAGCCAATCAAGCACCTGTCATTAAGAAGAAACAGCCGGCCTGGCCTCCAAGCAAAGACTGCTTCTGTGTGATGCTATCACACACAGGCCACAGCGGTCTCTGCGGTGATTCATAAAGACGCATACGCTCGGATCCTTCCAGGAAAAAGCCTGGAACTTCAACTAATCCGGGAGAGCCTGTTTCTACAGGCCGAGAACGTCCTCACCCGCCCCTAGGTCGCTTTGCGCTTGCGGCCCATCCCCGCGCGCGCAGCGGCACCTCCCGAGAATCCGCCTCAGCCGTGGCCTTCAAGCACCAGTCCCCGTCGAACCCGCCGTCCGAGGGCCCTGACCACTAACGGCTGCTAACTCTTAGCCACGCTCGCTACCAAGGCCTCCAACCCGTTCTCGCTCAGCGCCGCACAGCGCTGTGGCGCGCGGTGATGACGCAACACACCGCAGCCCCGCCCCTCCAGGGCTTAGCGAATCAGCCGCAGGGTCCGGCACCTCCTGGCGTCAGCTCCCATTGGCTAAGAACAGAACTTTACAGTGGTGGCGGGAGATTCCTTCATTTCAGGCTGCCATGGAGCGACTAGTGACTGTTCGTGCGCGGCTGCAGGAGTGGGAGCGAGCTTTTGTACGGCTGCACGGGCGACGGCCAGCGAAGGTGAGGTGGAGTTAGGGTCCAGACAAGGGCGGCTAGCTAGGACCCAGGAGCAACCTGTGGCTAACGAGTTTCTCTCCTAGGAGGATGTGGAGGCAGCACCCGAGGAGACCCGCGGTGAGCGCTGGGCTGGTGGACGAGGGACAGGGCGAATGTCAGTGGGTATGCCCCTGACCACTGACTTATGCCTTCCCAGCGCTCTACCGTGAGTACCGTAACCTAAAGCAGGCAGCGCGTCAGGCCGACGAGGGACACCGCGTCCTAGATCAAACACTTGCCGAGGCAGCCGAGGAGGTATCACTTAATCCCATTCTCACTGTCAGCGTTCTGTGGTCAAATGGCAGGAACCAAGAGCATTTGCAGCCATGCCTCCATGGAGCTCAAAAGTTGGGTGGTCAGGTCCTCCTATGGGGGATAGGAGAAGCTTTAGAGGCACTTCTGTGCCCATACCATCCTTTAAACTGGTATAGGTCGCTACTGTCTACTGCAGGCACAGGAGCCAAGCTGCTGGGGTCCCCACCTGAATCGAGCTGCAACCCAGAATACACAGTCTATGCCAAAGCAGAGCCCACTGAGTTCTGTACAAGACTATGGGAAGAGGCTCAAAGCCAATCTTAAGAACACCCTACAGGTAAGACTGGGAGGTAAACCCAGAACTGCCTTTGGCCCTTGGGTGGTTTGCCAGGGCCCTTCTATGCCCACCTTATAGCATTCTTCCTTATAGCACACACACATACACAGAGGGTCCTGCAAAAACTGAGGCTAGGTTCCTTTTTTTTTTTTTAAGATTCATTTATTATATATAAGTACACTGTAGCTGTCTTCAGAGGCTAGGTTCCTAATGGTGCTCTGGCATCTCCACTCTCAACTTATTGTCTGTCCCAAACTTCTGCAGTAACCCAGGTCCTGAATTCCTACTTGCTATTCTGTCTTCCCCAACCTAGGCTGGGCCAACCCTGACCCGAAAACTCCAGCCTCAGAAGAGATCCCTGTCCACAGCACCCACCCCAAAGCCACCAAGCTCAAGGACTGAATTGCCCTGTCCGGATGAAATTAATGATGCACTTCCACAGGTTCCTGAGCCCCAGCCAAGGCTAGGCCAACTCCAGCAGCTCCAGTCATCCCTGAGCCTGAGGTTGAGTTCCCTAGACCCTGGTTGGTTAGAGAGGTGTCAAAACAGAGTTTCAGATTTTCTAGAAGTCCCGGGTGCTTGTGGGCGTGACTTGAGTGCAAAGGAGTCAAAACCTCCGATGTCAAGCAAGGTCATTGATCCTGACATCCATGCAGAAGTATCTTCACAGGCCCTAGCCCAACAGCCAGCCCAAGTTTTGTCACAGAGCCCCAAATTCAGCAAAAGTAAAGACAGGAAGCGGAAATGGAATGAGAAGGGGGAGGGCTTTACACAAGCCCAGCACAGCAGCCAAGCAGGATCCCTGTCTGAGGAAGCTGGGGCTACAGCACATGGGCAAGACCCTCCAGGAGAACCCACACAAGTGAATGTACCTCAGCCCTGCAACTCCTCAAATCAGGCCAGGACAAAGAAGGCTAAGAGCACAACTGACCTCCACATCTCTCCTCGGCCTGCTTCCCTAGACAGAGGGAACTATGTTCGACTTAACATGAAAAACAAACGCTTTGTACGAGTTGGGGCCAGTCGGGGCAGGCTTCTCCGTAAGCAGGTGAGATATGCTGAAAGAACAGGCTAGCCCTTCCTCTCCTCCCATCCACTCCTAAATGGCTCTTCCATTTGTGGCCCTTCCCCAGGTATGGAAGCAGAAGTGGAAGAAGAAACAAGAGCAGTTTGGGGAAAGGGGACCCAGGGCCACAGTCAAGGACACTTGTTTCCGGTGTGGGCAGTTTGGTCACTGGGCATCCCAGTGTTCCCAACCAGGTAAGGCTCTGTCTTAAGTATTGAATCATTTAACCAAATGAAAGGCTCCAGCAGCTATTAACCTTGGTCCAGGTTCCACCGTGACCATCCAAGAGGAAGGTGACAGAAATGACAAACAGCCCATTTCCACCTTGAAGGAAGTAGCACAGAGGATAGGAACCACTTCCTGTAACCACTCTGGTGAGTGAGAGGGAATGGATGATGTGACCTGTGGCCATTACTCCAGGATGATCTTTGTTCTGGTGCTCCAACATTGCCCTTTCTTGCTTATCTAAGCAGGTGAGAAAACAGAACCTGCTGGGCCAGAGCTACAGATACCTCACTGTCCCACCCCAATGTTACCCCTCTACCCACCAGGGCCCTTGGGACAGGTAGCAGGTGAGTGAAACTTAAAAGTGCAGACTCTCTATCAACACATTGTAGTTACTGTTGTGTTGCTGTGAAGAGATACCATGACCAAGGCAACTCTTTCTGATTGTTGAGTTTTTGAGACAGGGTTTCTTTGTGTAGCCCTGGCTACCTGGAATCAGGCTGGCTTCAAACTCATAGAGATCTGCCTGTTCCTGCCTCCCAAGTGCAGGGTCTAAAGGTGTGAGCTACCACTGCTCCAGCAACCACAGTGACTCTTATAAAAAAGAAAGCATTTAATTAAGTCTTGCTGACCATTTCAGTAGCTTAGACCGTTATCATCATTGTGGGAAGTAGAAATGCAAGGCATGGTGCTGGAAAAGTAGCTGAGACCTTTTCATCCTAATCCACGGGCAGCAAGCAAAGAGAGACACCTGGACCTGGCTTGGGCTTTTGAAACCTCAAAGGCTACTACACACTTCCTCTAACAAGGACACCTCCTAATCCTTCCCAAACAGTACCCTAAGTGGGGACTTAGTATGCAAATACATGAGCCTGTGGGGCTTCATTCTCATTCAAACCACTATAACTTGTGTCCTTCCACAGAAACCCCTGCTGAGGTATTCCAGACCCTAGAGCAGCTAGGGCACCGAGCCTTCCGCCCTGGGCAAGAACGTACAATCATGCGGATTCTTTCTGGTAGGTGTGGTTGTCTAGGAACTGCACCAGGCTGTGTCTAACCAATTGAGCTTCTAACTGCCTCTTGTCCTGTCCAGGCATCTCCACTCTGTTAGTGCTGCCCACGGGTGCTGGGAAGTCTCTGTGCTACCAGCTTCCTGCATTGCTCTATGCCCAGCGAAGCCCCTGCCTCACCCTGGTGGTCTCTCCTCTCCTGTCACTCATGGATGACCAGGTATATAGACAGGCTCTCAGAACCAGGAAAGTCTGGAAACTGATAGCTCTGGTACCCTTAGGTGCTTCTTGTCCCGTAAACACACCAGCTGACTTGGTTCTAAGGGTGGTACAGCCCAATGCCCAATGTTCTCCATTTAGTTCCTTATCTCTGCTTTTTCTCCCAGGACCCAGTGTCAGAGGGATTTGTTCCAAAAGGGCTAAGTATCTGAGTGAATTTAGGGGAAGAGATTAGGTTGTACTGTATATAATACTGTACTGTATTGTGTCTACAGGTGTCTGATCTGCCTTTGTGTCTGAAGGCAGCCTGCCTCCACTCAGGCATGACCAAGAAACAACGAGAATCTGTCTTGAAGAAGGTTAGGCGGGTCCCCGTGGAAGGGGGGTAGTGGGCATCCATCTACGGTGTCTGTAACTCTCTCTCTTCCCTGCAGGTACAGGCAGCCCAGGTGCATGTGTTGATTGTGTCCCCCGAGGCCTTGGTGGGGTGCAGGGCCAGGGGTCCTGCCAACCTCCTCCAGGCTGCTCTGCTGCCTCCAATTGCCTTCGCCTGCATTGATGAGGTCCACTGCCTCTCTCAGTGGTCACATAACTTCCGGCCCTGCTACCTACGTGTTTGTAAGGTGATCTTTTGTCTGGGTCAGGATGGAGGTGGGCTGGGACCCGGGTGGGCTGAGTGATTAAACACTGTCCCTGGCTCAGGTACTTCGGGAGCATATGGGTGTGCGCTGCTTTCTGGGTCTCACAGCCACAGCCACACGAAGCACTGCTTGTGATGTAGCCCGGCACCTGGGCATAGCTGAAGAGCTAGAAGTCAGTAAATCAGCCAACATCCCTGCTAATCTGCACCTCTCCGTGTCCATGGATAGAGACTCAGACCAGGTACGTGTGTACCTACCAGGGACCTTGTCAGAAGCCCACAAGCTGCCATGCTAATCAGTATTTATTGCCAGGCCCTGGTGACATTGCTGGAAGGTGACCGTTTCCGTACCCTGGATTCGATTATCGTTTACTGCACTCGACGAAAGGACACAGAACGGGTGGCTGCACTCCTCCGGACCTGCCTGTCCGCAGTGAGAGATTCGAGGCCGAGAGGTAGGCGCAAGCAGGGTTTGGAACCCGGGGACCCTGTCCTCTGCATGCTGCCTGCTGTGACCTCTTCAGGCATTTGTATGCCTTCTCTACAGGTTGTGGCCCTGAGGCTGTAGCTGAAGCATACCATGCTGGCATGTCCAGCCAGGAACGGAGAAAAGTACAACAGGCCTTCATGCGGGGCCACCTGCGGGTGGTAGTGGCCACAGTGGCATTTGGGATGGGCCTGGACCGTCCAGACGTTCGAGCTGTGATACACCTGGGACTGCCTCCAAGCTTTGAGAGCTACGTGCAAGCTATCGGCCGTGCAGGACGCGATGGGAAGCCTGCCCATTGCCACCTGTTCCTGCACCCCCAGGTTGGCCACCCCATCTCCCCAGACTAGGGTAGACTCAGGAGTTACATTATTCCTGTGCCACTTCAGTCCCAGCTGCTATCCTGTTTTCCTGTCAGCTGCCCCTCTGGGTCCAAGTGCAGTAGCTGTGTGCATGACTGTCCCAATGCAGGGTGAAGACCTTTGGGAACTGCGCAGACATGCCCATGCTGACAGCACTGACTTCCTGGCCGTGAAGAAGCTGGTACAGCGTGTATTCCCGACCTGCACGTGCACCCATAGGCCAATGTCCAAATCCCCACTTGAGGAAGTCAAAGAGCACAGTGGCCAACAAACATACCCTGTACTGGGACAGGCCTGCCTGGGCCATAAGCGGGCACTCCCAGTGCAATCTACAGTACAGGCTCTGGACATGACAGAGGAGGGTAAGGAACCAGGCAAGACCTGGATTATAGGGAGAGTCTGTTGCCATGTCTCCTGAGCCTTTCTCTGCCTCTAGCTATTGAGACTCTGCTGTGCTATTTGGAACTACACCCTCAGCACTGGCTGGAGCTGCTGCCATATACCTATGCCCACTGCCATCTTCATTGCCCTGGGGGCAGTGCCCAGCTGCAAGCTCTGGCCCACAGGTAAGCATATCTCACCTCAGGGTGAAGGTAAAGAATCAGGGCTGCTGGCCACATACCTCTTTGTTCTTTGGGCACAGGTGTCCCCCTCTGGCTGCATGCTGGGCCAAGTGGCCACCTAAAGACTCAAGTCAGGGCAGGAGCTCCTTAGAGTTTGATGTGGTGGAACTGGCAGACTCGATGGGCTGGGAGTTGGCCTCTGTACGGCATGCTCTCCACCGGCTCAAGTGGGACCCAGAGCCAAAGAAAGGTATGCCCGCCACTATCCCAGCCTGGGTTGTGCTAGCCATCTATTCGCCTCTGACTGACACACTTGCTGACAGGTGTGCCACAGGGCACAGGAGTGCTTGTGGAGTTCAGCGAGTTGGCCTTTCACCTGCATAGTCGAGGAGACTTGACAGATGAGGAGAAGGACCAGATTTGTGATTTCCTGTACAGTCGTGTGCAGGATCGTGAACACAAGGCCCTGGCCCACCTATACCAAATGTCCGAGGCCTTTCGAAGGTAGGAAGGAGATAGGCAGGGCCTAGGACACCCGCTCTGACCCCATGGGCAATTTTTGAAAGTTTTGTCTCATCCCCAGTGTGGCCTTTCCCAGTTGTGGACCCTGTTTAGAGCAGTCAGATGAGGGGCACAGCAGTCAGGTGAAGGCCCTGGTCAGCTACTACTTTGAGGAGGAGGAGGAGGAAGAAACTGTGAAGGATACTCAGGGTCCAAAACCCGGGCAGATCCAGGTAAGTGCTGCAGCTCTGAGGACAATTCCTAATGCCAGGGATAATGACATGCCCTTAACACCCCACAGTCCAACCCCTGCTTGGCTCAAGGTTTCTTCTGCTGCTAGGGGTGTGATTTTATGTGGCATGGTATGGAGGCTCAGGTGAGGTCACATGCTATCCTCCCACAGCTTCAGGATTGGGAGGACCAAATTCGCCGTGATATCCGCCAGCTCCTGTCCCTGAGGCCAGAAGAAAGGTTTACAGGAAGGGCTGTGGCCCGCATCTTCCATGGCATTGGTGAGGGCTACGGGGTTGCTTAATGTGAGCAGGGGATGGGCATTAGAGCCACCTGAGTTCTTAGGCCTGTGCCTTTTTTTCCACCCTAGCAAGTCCATGCTATCCGGCCCAGGTGTATGGGCAGGACCGGCGCTTCTGGAGAAAGTACCTACACCTGGACTTCCACGACGTGATGCGCCTAGCTACAGACGAGCTGCTGAGAGGCCGGTGACCACGAACATGGGGGGGGTGCTATATTATTGGGGCATGAGGCAAGCCAGACTGGGCCACTCCACAGAGGGTGTCAGGCTCACCCAGGCAGTGATGTGGCCATCTATCACTGGCTCCAGGAAGAGGATAAGAAGATCCAAAACGCAGAATAAAAAGCATCCAGTAATTTTATGTGCTTTCTGGTAATAGCCCTCAGTCTGAGAATAACTGCATTTCCTGTGTCCTAGACATCCAGGCCATACCTAGTCTTATTGACTTTACAGACGGCCCTGACATCCAGCTCAGGTCAGGTTCCTGGGTGCTAGTCGGAGATCCAGAACAGGCAGGGCTGAGAGTACAAGGAAGGCAGCAAAGCAGAGATGTGGGCCCAGGCCATCAGCCAGCACTCCAGCCAGGGTACCAGGTAGCAGCTTGCCCAACAGTTCCAGAATGGCCAGGAAGCTGTAATGTGTAGCCTGGGAATGGTAATGCTGATCAGGGCCTAGTGACTCTCTACCCCTGTACTCCCTGGGCATCCCTACCCTGCCCTCTTACCTGCAGGGCTCTGGGTGCCAACTGGCTACAGTGCATCATCACAGTGAATGTGGCAGTGGTGACCACACCCCCCAGAAATTGTTGTAGACATAGGCTCAGCAAAGCTGCCCCTGGAAAAACAAAGAAAGGTCAATGGGACCCCAGGTTCCTACCCCTTCCCAATGTCCTCAAGGCTAACCTCTCACCTCTCATGACTGTGCCAGGGTCCAGACTGGCCCCTGGGGTGTTGAGGTAGAAGAGCAAGGCCGTCTGACAGGCCAAACCCCCAAGGCGAAGCTGCAGCACTGACCTCAACACCTTTAGTGGCTGCCTGGGTGGGAAATGAGAGATGTTAAGATTGCCTGAGACACTGGTGGAGTTGAGTCAGGTTAAGGTTGGGGAGTGCTTACCAGTGCCTGGCCAGCAGGGCCCCACCCAAGGAGGAGCCAGCAATGGAGCAGGTCACAGCACCTAAGCCACTCCATAGCCCCAAGTCTGAGGCAGAAACACCATGGTCCAGCAGGAGAAGTGGAAACAGGCTGCCAGCACCCTGCTCACCTACAGGAAACCATAAGCAAAGATGGCCCCATTCTTTCTTCCAGGAGCCTCAGTACTCCAATGAGTCAGGGCCCTGTTCCCCTTCATTTTCATGGGTCCCCGGGTGTTAGAAGAGAAAGAGCTGGGCATTGGCTGGAGCTGGGGGAAGTTAAGAGGTAGGTCAAAACAGCTGCTGAACTCTGGGCTGATACTCTAGGGCAGTCCCCTGCATAGGTTTCAGGGCCCTAGGAACCAACTTGGAGTTAGCGCTCCAAGCTTGATGTTACCTAGATCCAGGTCTCACTCACCCAGCTTGTAGGTGAACACAAAGCCTGCTGTCCAGAGGGTCCCAGGCACAGCCAGCAAATCTTGTAGAAGATAGGAGGTGTGGGGTGTATGCTCTGAGATCTGAGACCATGGCAGCTGTCCCAAGGCTGGTGCAGTCCAGGCTAAAGCAGCAGCCAGCCAGTAGGTGGCAGCTAGGAGCAAAAAGAGCAGTGGCCAAGAGAGGGTGGGGAAGAGGACCAACAGTCCACCCCCAGCCAGTGCTGATCCCAGCTTGTAAGCCACCACCTGTACAGTGTTCCCAGGTCCCAACTCCTTTGGCTCTAGGAGTTGCACAGCAAGTGTGTCCAGAGCCACATCCTGCACTGCTGCACCCAGATTCAGCAGCAGTAGCAGCCCCATCACAGCAGTAGGTAGCCCTGTCTGGCCAGCTTGCGGAGGAGGCAACACAGCCAGCAGTCCACACACCAGGCCCAGGGACACTGTGCTGAATGTTAACCAGACCCGCGGGGTGCCCCGCCTGTCCACCAGCGGTGCCCATGCCAGCTTTAACAGCCAGGGAGCATATAATCCCTTGGTCAGACCCACGCGCGTTAGGGAGAGGCCACGGGCCCGCAGTAGAATGGGAAGCAAACTGGACTGCAGGCCATAGGGCAGGCCCTGCACAAGATAGAGACCGGCCAGCGGCACCAACTTCCCATGCATGGCCAGCTCGTGGTGGGATCAGATGGCTCAGGATGAAAGGTCAGGATCTGGTCCTCCTGCATAGGGCTGGGGACAATCAGGCTGTAATCCCGACAGGAACACTGGGGCCCAGATATCCCGGAAGTGCCGAATCTGGGAGAAAAATGCAGAGCGATAGACCAGTCCTATCACACAGTGAGCTTGCGGCCTTGCGCGGCCCATAACTACCAGCATGCTTTGCGCAGGGGTCAGGCCGAGGGAGAGGCGGAGCAACCTGGGCTGAGGGTGGAGCCGACTCCCTATTAGTCCTCAATTGGCCTAAAACCCGAGCGCCAAATCTCAAACAGATTACGGATACCTACGCAGACCTAGTGCCAAGCCTGGAAATGACAGCCGTTGCTCATATTCTGTGCAGGCGGGTGTGAGTGGCTGGGAAGGAAGCTGAGGTAAAAGGCTGGTCTCAAGGTGTCTTCCTGTCTGCTCAATGGCTACCAGATTCGTTCCAGAAGAAGCATTTTAAAGTTTTTTTTGGGGGGAGGGAGGAATGGGGAGGGGTTGGTCAGGGACTCTTTGTTCTACTAGACCCTGGTTTGTAGACCAGGCTGAGCTCAAACTCAGTATCTTCCTGCCTGTCTCCCAAGTGCTGGGATTAAAGGCGTGTGCCACCACGCCTGACTCCTGAAGCATTTCTAATACTCAGATCACAGAGTCATCAATGCTTTGTCCCACAATGCATCGAGCACTGCTCCACATACATTGCTGAGACTGTGGCTTCAGAGCTGCCCCAGGTTAGTGACCACAGAAGCACTTTTGTGGGAAAGGGCAGGACCAGCCTATTGCCCATGATACCCACTTTCTTTGCAGTATTCAGTGAGGGTAGTCTAGACCACGTGATTCTGGCTCTGCAGGGAAGGCTCAGGCCCAGTCTCTCCCACTTCTCAGAGTTGTGTCCTTCCAAGTCCACAATAAGACCGTTAAAGGAGACATTGCGTTAAGAACTGACTCCACGGTAGACAACTGGGTGGCACTGCTTTGCTTCCATTGAGGGGTTAGCATGTCCCTTCCAGATATTCTCAGGATCCAAGTGTTCATTTCTATAAAATGGGTTCCACTTTTGGGCATGGTTGTAAAAACCTACAATTTCAGCTATTCAGGCTGAGGCAAGAAAAACATGAGTTTACGGTTGACCTGGGGTGGGGGGTGGAGAGAGATAGCTTAGCAGTTAAGAGCACCGACTGCTCTTCTGGAGGTCCTGAGTTCAAAATCCCAGCAACCACATGGTGGCTCACAACCATCTGTAATGGGATCTAATGCCACTTTCCCGTGTGTCTGAAGACAGTGTACTCACATACATAAAATAAATATTTTTTTTAAAAAAAGATTCACCTGGATACCCTAGCAAGACCATGTCTTAAAATTTAAAATGGGTGTCAGGCAGGATATAGCTCAGTGGTCTTCAATTCAATCCCTAATACCACAAAACTTATTGGAGGGAGGACTGCTTCGCCTACCTCAGAGGACACTACAGACCAAACAAGAGAATCCCAGTGGTGTCTGTTGTGCACAGGGTTCATCCCTTCCTGAGCCTCCCACTCCAGGGTGTGTCCTTCCATTAGCGCCCTCTGCCCCAAGGGTTTCCAGACACGCTTTGGAAAAGGATTTCTCTGCTCTGCTATGCCCCAGATGGGTGCCGCCCAAGCCCTTGTGGGTCAGTCCTAACTTGGTTGTAAGAGCTTAAGAACTCCATCCTGTGGTTGGCACAGGAAATGCCAGAACTTGGGACACGGACTCAGAGAAAGGTTACTGTTTGTGATGCAACCTCTAAGATCTCTTCCCTCCCACCCCCTGAATTCCCTGGTTCTGGAGTGGCCCTAAAAGGCAGATGTGGAACACTTCTGCCTTCACACTCTTTACTAGCATGTTAGATTTTATTTAACCAATCAGCATATGCCTCACACTTAAGACCGTAATGGAGACCTAGCACATAGATGCACCTGCCTCAAGCCAGACAGATGAGTGATAATCTGGAGGGCCCTTCCCTGGGAACCGTCCTTAACAACTCCTCTAGGTGCAGTGTCCAGTGTCCCATGTCCCTTAAGTGGAATCTGTGTGTCTAAACAAAGCCAATCAGGTAAGTAAAAAGCTGGGGTCACCCAGATAGCCACTTCAAATCAGGCTGACACCTAGCTTTATTAGGGACCTGCAGGTATAGGTACCCAGACCCTAGGCAAACACAGAAATACTGAGGGCTCCCATGGACCCTCTGTTTGTTGCGTCAGAGACCGTCCAGTGTGGCCCTAGCAGGCTTCAGGAGTACTCATGAGTGAATTTAGCATGGAAGTGCTTCAGTTTTTCCAGCAGCTGCCGCAGTTTCTCCATGGGGGGCAGAATGGTCATCCTGAAAAGGACAAACGGTCAGCATGGAGCACAGGCCCATTTGTGGCAGGGTCAACGCATACCAGGTCTCACCGGAAATGGTAGGTGCCCTCCTGTTGCCCAAAGCCACTCCCAGGCACAACGCAGATGCCAGTCTCTTCCAGGAGGCACAGGCAGAAGAACATGTCAGGGGCCAGGCCCAGTTCCTGAGGGTCAGGAGGGTGGTCAGGTCACAGCCTGGCACTCGGGCCCACACCCTGCTCAGCCCCGACGTGGCCCGGCATGCCCACCTGAGCACGCTGCACAGCTTTCAAGGGCAGCTGCACTCGAGGGAAAGAATACATGGCGCCCTGGACTGGGTTGCAGCGGATCCCTGGAGCCTCGTTGAAGACCTGCTCCGTGAGTTTAGCCTTGGCTGCCAGTTCAGACAGCACCTCCTGCCTCTCCTGCAGTCACAGGAGGAAATTATGGAAGAGCGTTTCCATGTGTCCCTCTCTAGTCCCACCCAAAGCTGGATCACCAGATATCTTTGGCCTGGTCTGGTCTGCTCACTGCTTGAAATTGCTTGAAGGACGGCTCAGAGGGTGTTGGCGGACTGACCACCATGTCCAGCAAGGCCTGGCCCGGCACTGGCGGACACAGCCGCACGCTCATCAGTTTTCCCATCTGTTTCTGCACCTCAGTATCCATGTTTACCACTTCCACATAGCCACCACGAAACCCACACCTGCCCGGGAGAACGTGAGTTGAGGCTGGTCTGGGGAAAGTCCTCTTCCACCATCACCACCACCACCACCACCACCACCTGTACGCACTCGCCCATGTAGCCCTTAGAGACTGAGTGGAAAGAAGCAAGCTCCTGCTGTGTGGCATATGGTGGCCCCATCTCCATGAGCACCTTCTTGAATGAATGGAACTGAGAGCCCTCGGCATAAACGTTGTCCTGGTATACCTGTAGGGGCGGCAGTGTCGTTCAGGCTGGTTGCTGAGCTGCTGCTCACCGCTATGATGTGTGCCCCAGTGTGTACCTCATCAGCCATCAGGAAAAGTCCCTCATTGAAAGCAAAGCGGATTACGGCCTCTATGCACTCACGGGTCTGCACCTGCCCTGGAGTGTGGAGATGCAACACTGAATGGAAGGTCAGCCATGGGCAAAAGAGAACTAAGCTCAACTGTGCTCAGCCCAGGCGCACGTGGGGTAGGAGAGCAAGGGCAGGTTCTGGAGGAAGAGGCGGGGCTGACAGGAGGAGCACTGCGGGGCGGGGCTGGCAGGGAAGAGAAAAACTACGTGGGGCGGAACAGATAGGTTTACCAGTGGGGTTGCCGGGGTTGATGACGCACAGTACTCGAGGGCAGCAACGGTCACGTGCCTGGCACAGAGCGCGCCGCAGCTCTGCGACGTCCAGAGCCCAGGCGCGCTCTTCGTCCAGGTAGTAGTCCACTTGCTCGGCGTCCAGTTCAGCCAGCGCAGCTGAATACAGTGGGTACTGAGGAATGGGAATGAGCACACCCGTTCTTGTACGGCCCTCGCCAGCTACCAGCAGCTTGAGCATTGTCTGTGGACGGGATAGGGAGCACAGCGTTAGTGCAACCAAGGTTGCACACCCCTCCCCGCCCCCACCGCTGCCCTGTGCTGACGCTGCTGCACCACACTCAGCCCCATCTAGCCTCACACATAGGGCTACTCTGGCCTGGCCTGGTCTACCCTACCACGATGGCATCGCTGGCCCCTGTGGACAGAAATATATTGTTCGGGTCTGCAGGGATGCCTCCGTCTCTCCTCTCAATGTATTTTGCCACATCCTCCCGGATCGGCTGGATTCCAGAGCTAACGCTATAAGCACCTGAAAGAGGACAAGTTAGTGAGGTGGGGCAAGTCCTATAACCTTCCCAAGGGGACTCATCCCTCTCCGCCCCTCCTTAAGGCTTGGACTCCACCTAGAGCAGGCACTCACCCAGGCTGTGGCCCCCGCATGCCTGCAAGATACGTTCTGCCCTTCTCTTGGCGTCCTCTGGGAAGTCAGGACTGCTCAGAAGATTGGGGTAGACACAGAGGGCCAGGACCTGGAAGAACCAAGTACTGAGTCCAGGGCAGTTGGGTGAGGAGGAGTAACCCCAGGCAGTGCAGCAGCCTAACCTGGCGGAAGAAAGTGATGGGCCTCTGCCCCATGGCTTGTGCATCTCCAATATTGGCACGGATGACCTCAGTAAAAGGCTTTTTCACACCCTGGGAAAGAAAGGAAGCAGGCAGTGAGACTGGACACAACCACTCTACTGCCTTTGTCCCACATTCCACTAGGCTGGGGGCTGACTCAACAACCCAAGTTCAGTAGAAGGGCAGTAAGTGGCCCAAGGAATACCTGACGCAGCTCCTGCTCCAGCTCCAAGGCACGCTGCACTATGGGTCCTCGAACTGCATACTCTACCCTCCGCACACACGGGTTCATAGTATCCAGAGTTAGCACCTTCCCCTTCAGCCCATTTCTTGAAGCCTGGTTTTGATCATTCACTCGTGAGGCCATGACTGCTCAAACCAGGATGCTGGCTCAGGAAGCAGGAGTCCAGTGGGGGATCAGGGCTGGGAATGGGGAAGTCTGCGTGAGGTAAGGCACCACCCTCTCCACTGCAGCCTTCTGGCACTACTGAAAGGGGCAGAAAAGGCTGTAGGAACTGGAGCACCCTGGGCCCCGCCCCACCAGTCTGGGCACAGATCTGCCCCAGGGAGCCAGAGGGAGTTGGTAAGGCAGCAGGCGGGGCTTGGGGCGAGGCCCAGTGCTGCCTAGTGTCCCTATGAGGGAGCAGGAGACCCACTTGGGGAGTAGGGACAGACGGATGGCTCAACATTTGACACACTGGAAACTGGGAGAAGAGAGCACTCAGCGTCTGGTCCTATTAAGAGCAGAGCCAGGGACTACTGGAGATTTACCCTAGCAAGGCCCAGCTGAGGCCTAGTCCTCTCAGACCTGATACATACCCCATCTTTACTTAAGCAAGTGGACTTGTCTCCTAGGTAACTAAGCCAGGCCTTAGGAATCTGGAGAGCACTGGGGGAAAGGAGAAAGATGTTCAGTCTCTAGGTTCCATGGGGACTGCCAGAGTGCTATGGTTGGACCTTGGTCCCTGATGAGCTACAGCAAGGGTTTAGGGGGAGGGGAAGAGACTGGAGACAGGACAACTAGTCCTGGACACACCTCACCCTGGACTGCCCTCATGCCCTTTCAATACACATCAGCCTGAGGGTGCCCTTAGGTCCACAGCCCAGGCCAAGGGTAACTAAGTCCCTTCCCTGCTACTCCTGATTGGTGGAGAGAGGAGGAAGTGAGTTCTGATAGGCCCACAGTACCCCACGCCCACTGGCCTTGCAGGAAGCTTATAGATATGCTCAGCCCTGGTCATCTAAGCCCTTGGACCCATCCATGGCTCAGGCTGAGGGCTAGGGAGACTGATTTCTAAGCTGGGCAGCAGGCAGCTAGGAAGGCATGAGGTGGGCCTTGATCCCTCTGTCCTTGGAGGCTGGAAGAAATACCACAGGAGGCCCTGGAGTGGGGGCACACTCACCTCTGATCTCTTGGCTCTGATGCCACAGTAGCCTCCCAGATCAGTGGCTTTTCTCTGGCCCTCAGGACACAGCACAGATTAATAGAGGTTTGGCCCTGGCAGAACCTGCCCCTGCCTGTCTCTTACCAGCAGGACCCAAGCAGCAGTGGTAGCAGGTGGACTTCAGGCAGCAGCACAGCCCTACTCTAAATTTAACCAGCAGCCACCACCAACCCTCCCCCAAGCCCTTCCAAGGACAGGTGCTAGAGGAAGGACAGGCCCTGGGGACGGACACCAGGCTGACCAGGTCAGTGCCCGTGTGACCTGGTGGAGATGGCCACGCAAAGCCAACGCCAAATGCAATGGCCATGATCTAGAACTGCCTTCTTCCTTCTAGCTTGAGGCCCCTAAAGGGCCCCTCTCACTCTGATACATTGTGCCTAGCCAGCATAGCCCAAGTGGCCAACTGCTTGTCACCTATACCAGCACAGGCGGAAGCTGGCAGACATGTCCCAGGATCAGGGCTTAATGCCAGAAACTGAGCCCATGACCCTGGGAAGTACCTAACTAATGCCAGGCTTCTGCCTGTTTCATCCTGCTGGCTCTGGCCCAATCCTGTGGAAAACATTGTATCTCTTCCAGCCAGGGCCCCTGTCCCTCTGCATGGTCACCCACTCCCTCACCCACCAAGAGTTTTTTTCCAAAGTGTCCTACTGCTTTCAGGAAAGCAAAGGGTTACAGAGGCGCCTCCAACAAAGCTGAACCAGCTAGGAGAGGTGGAGGTTAAGGCTGGGCTTCTTGCCTGTGGCCTTGAGCGGTCCTCCCACAAAGGCTAGGGCTGACACCTCAAGCCTCAGCATGCATCTATCTACAAGTTTAGGTGCTCCTGGGCATGGGTGGCTCCTAACCAGTGAGACACATGGGAAGGCTCAGTGGCAAATAGCCTTTATCAAGAGTCACAAATAAGCAGTCTGTGGCCTAACATAGGTAGAGCTCTGCATAGTCCATCCCTGAGCAAGGTGGCCAGTGTCCTGGGCTGGGAGGGGGATGGGGCTCTGTGCCGGCGCTCCTACAGCACTGGGGTATGTGCTGAAGTGGGTCACCAGGCCAGAGATCATGAGGAAGCCTCTGGCTGGGCATGGGGTTGAACCCTGCCATACTGAGGAATCACATTTCACATGAGCAAACAGCATGGCCTCTTCTCCACAGACACCTCCTCCGAGGGGGCAGTGAGCTTGAGCAGGGGTGGGTCTCCACTTGTGCTGAAGCCACAGTCAGGCTGGGAAGTTTCATTGTCACCAGACAGGCCAGGCTCAAAGGCCTCAGGCCCTTCAGGGGCAGGTCGCTGAAGCTTCGCAGCTGCTCGCTGACGTTTAAGTTCTGCCAGAGTGTGGTGGGCCTTGTCCCGGACGAGGGCATCAGGGGCACTGCTCTCCTCAGGACTCAGATGATAGGAGACACTCCGATCTAGACGCTTGGAGTACAGGTGTCTCCCTGGGGGCGCCCCTACTTGGCCATTGTGTGGTCTGGCCACCTCAGGGCTGTCATCCTGTGGGCAGAGCCAGGACCCCAGAGGCCATCAGGAGGTGCTTGTTCTCAGCTACACCAGCCTTGGGCTTCAAGTTGTGTGACGTGGTGGTAGATGGACAGACATGAGAGTGGGAAGGACAGCACTGAATATACCTGAATAGCACTAGCCCATCTAGAAGTACAGGATCACTGGGCCTACCACCTCCATAGGGGGTTCGTGAGGATAGAGGACTAGGCACTAATTGGATCACACAAGACTGCTCGAAACGTGGGACAGTACAGAGGCTGCGTGCTCACCTCTGGGGGCTGTAGCCGGAGCTCAGCATCTGTCTGCCTGTCCTCATCCTCTAGAGGTTCTGGACTGGTGAGTGGCGGCTGTTGCCACACGATGGCCTCTTGGGCGTGCTCCTTGCGATACAGGTTGGTGCGATGTGTCAGGCTCACTCTTCTCACTACCTTCCTGTGGGGGACGATGTTGAGACATCATCCATCTCACAACCAATGCCCACAAATCCTACTGGGGCTCCCCTGCCAACTGACGTCCCGGCGGGGAGTTGGGGAGCCCAGGTCTCAGCAAGTGGATAGTGACCACAGCAGGAGGCTTACCCACGGCTGCCTGCACTGGAGGTACGGCGGCGCAGCAGGGAGCGCTGGCGGCCCTGGGCGCGCAGGAGTGCATCTTGCTTGTGCTTGAGCTCCAGCAGTTTGGCTCTTACCTCCTCATCACCACATACATCTGAGGAGAGACGGACAGAGGTGTCACGACCATGTTCATGGCCAATCCCTTCCGCCAGATGTAGGCAGCCCCACACTCACCAAGGGGTGTCTCGTCCACCAGAGATTTTCCATTCAGATCAGCCCCATGTGCCACAAGCAATTCTACAAGGTGTACCTGCAGGCAGCCAGCAGTAGCTGCTTGGCTGAGGGCTCTAGCTAGAGCCAGGAACCTGCCCTCTCCCTGCTCCTGTGCACACTCACCTGGCCCCAGTAAGCTGCAGCATGCAGAGGCTCCCAGCCATCATGGTCCTTAGCGCTCAGGCTGGCTCCTTGCTCCAGTAGCAGGGTAGCCACCTCACTGAACCCATTAGCAGCGGCGATGTGCAGCTGCAGGCAGACCACTCAGCCCTGAATCCCTGAACCCCCTCCAAGTACCTGACCCAGGCAGGACTAACACCCCCAATTGACTGAGTTCTTACCAGAGTGGCCCCATGATCCAAAGGGTCACTGAGGTTGGCCCCACCATGCAGGAGGTTCTGGAGGTCATTCAGCATGCACAGCTCTGGCACTGCTCGGGCCTCCTCAATGCTGTCCTGGGTGATGCCTGAGAGGCAAGCTGGCTCAGAGAAGGCACAGCCTAGGGCACCACCCCTTTGCAGCCAGGCACAGCACACTCACCATGATTGGCCATGGCAGTCTCAAGGCAGTCCAGTGTCTGTTCATCCTCACACAGATCGTAGGGCATATTCCCATCAGTGTTGACTGCCAGGAGGTCTGCACCACTACACGGAAGATAGACAAGCCACCAGCCTCAGTACCGTCATACAACAGCTCCTCAATCCCCTTGCAGCAAGTTTCCCCTCAACCTTGGCCTCAGCCTAGCACTGTCCTTGGGAAGAGAAGGCAGGAAGGAAGAAAACAAACCCCTACCTTCTGTGAGAAAAGCAGGCCTGGGGTCTGACTACTGTCCCCTACTAGCCCCTGTCTTCAAGCCAGACTCAGCAGTCTCTATCCAACCTATAGTCTCTATCCATTCAGGCCTCAGGTTTATGACACCCATCTATCCCATGGAAGCACTTGCAGATGTGCAAGGCCTCTGGGGTGCCCAGAACACAGAAGGGGTGCCTATGTATGGTGGAAGAACAGATCCAGAAGGATGCCTGCAGTTCAACACCAGCTTCAAAAGGAGCCCCAGGGACCTGCTAGCTACACACCCCTAATCCATTACAAGGAAGCTGTGTGTGACACTCATCTGTTCACACAAGGATGACCAAGCTTCTATACCTGACCTAATGGAGAAGCCCCTAAATCTAGTGAAGCCACTAGCTTCCTCTGCTCTACCTGAAGAGTAAAGGCCTCTTGTATCCAGGCACTTCCTCCTAGACACAGCTGGTCTCCTCATTCCCCTTTCCTTTTTATCAAGTCCATCCTCAACATGGACCAAATGGCAATTGGCTATGGAGAGGCCCTTGGTCCAGAGTTGGAAGTCTAGCCTGTCAGTCAGGCCAAAGAACACAGTAAACATACTCTTCCCTCTGGGACCCAGGCAGGGCTGACAGAAGAGGTAAGGACAAGGAAGCATCCCAGATGGGTCACTTGAGCCACCATGTGGACACCCAGCAGGCCCTACCGTGAAATAAGGAGTTCCACCAGGTGCAGATGGCCGCAGGT
Organism: Micromys minutus; assembly: GCF_963924665.1. Classification (NCBI taxonomy): domain Eukaryota; kingdom Metazoa; phylum Chordata; class Mammalia; order Rodentia; family Muridae; genus Micromys; species Micromys minutus. The sequence goes on from NC_137962.1 coordinate 41,307,821, forward strand.
AGCTGCAGCATGCAGAGGCGTCCAGCACTCACTGTCTCGAGCATTGACGTCAGCCCCAGCCTCCAGGAGCTGCTGTGCCATCTCTTGGAAGTCATCAATGCAGCACTGCAAACAAGCAACCTAAGCCCCATACCCTGATCCCCAGCTAGGCCAGGCAGCCCCACCCACTCCTGCAGGCGCTTACCTGGTGCAGTGCAGTCAAGCCATCCTCATTGGCCAGGTTGGGGCTAACCCCACTGGAAAGGAACTGGTGGACTGCAAGAAGAGGAAGGTAGGAAGGGTCCTCAAGAGATGCCAACTGCCTCTTCCTTCAGGCCCCAAAAGTTACAGCATAGAGCACAGGGAAGGAAAGAGATCTCACTAAAGTTAGACTTGTCTTTGTCCTAGGAAAACTCCAGTCAGAGAAAAGTCAAAGGCAGGGCCTGGGGAAGTGTGTAGTAGTGCCAGGCCATGTGTGTTCCAGGACCTACTCTGGGCCTGGGCAACACCCACTCCATCTCTAACCAGAAATGAAGAACACTGTCCTACTCTCCAGAGATGGGGCTTGGAAGGCATACATAAAGGGAAAGGATTCATGGGACACACTGTTGCGAGGCAGTGATGGCTACCAGCCAAAGTATTAGACTTCTCTGAGCCCCCCAGTGTGTGTACCTGTGGCCCAGCCCTCCCATAACCTGACTTTCCTCACAGAAAGTCCTTCTGTATCCACCTCCTATTAAGAACAGTTCACTGTCAGTATCAGAGCTGGAGCTGGAGCTCAGGAGCTGGAGACAGGTCTAGGCCTAGTTCTGAGCCAACACAAAGCAGGGCCACACCCAGACAGATGGGAGTGCCTGCTTTGCTTTGCCCTAGGACTCAAGTACACTCACCTTCCTCCAAGTCGTTCCGGGCAGCAGCCTCCAGAAGGGCAATGCTGGGAGGGAAGAGGACATGCTTCCGAGGCCTGAGGCCAGCCACCTCCTTCCGTGGTCGCTCCCCATGGCCCTTCTTGCCATAGGCCTCCTTCTCAGCCTGGGCCCACATTTTTACCTGCTGAGCACGTCGCTTTTGGGCATGCTTCAGCCGCTCCTGGGTGCTCATCCTGCCTACCATGGGCATCTCTGCCAGCAGCTCCAGGTGCTCGGCCATGGTGGTAGATGTCTGCCCACAGGACGTTTTGTGGCACCACAATTTGAGTTTGGGGGGCCAGGACAAGCCTGAAGGGTGGGGCAGCTGGCTGGACTGGCACCCTTGGGGGCATCCCCTTCCTAAGACTTGGTGCCCTGTGTCCCTAGCAAGGCTGAGATGGGAGGCCCCACACTGTGACCAGGCCCAGCTGCCCTAAGGGGCAGAGCCCAGTCAGGGAGGGCAATGTGGCATGGGCTGGGGTGGAAGGTGTGTGAGTGGAGATGCCTGCAGTCGTTCCCCAGGCAGGAATGACACCTCAAGTGTTCAGCTGGCAGGGCCTCTATACACAGCGCCTCGCCTCCCTCTTGGGGTCAGGGTGCACAGCCTGTGGTAAGTAGCCCTAAGACCTGGCCGGCCTCAGTCCAGGGTCTGAAGCTAATTACCCAGATAACAAAGTTCCAGCTTCCTGGCACCCTGCCTAGGACAATGGAGGGCAGGGCCAATCAGCAGCAAGCCCCTGGCAGCCCCTGAGAACCTCTGCTCTTCTTCCATGCTGGCTGCCCTCAGTCTTCTGGCTGGTTTTTCAGTCAGCACAACTAGGTCAAACAAGCTATGGCAGCAAAGGCCAGGGAGTATATGGTCAGTCCTGGGATTCCAGCTTCCAGCGTCCAAGGGTGACAATCCAAGGGCAGCTAGGAGACAGGAGGTCTGTCAATATTTTCTCAGGGGAACCTCCCCTTCCGGCCATCACACACACCTGAGGAGTAAATACGAATAAGGAAACACATCAAGGTCAGCTCATGGGAAGAGGCTGCAGGGGAGCCCTGTGTGAAACCCACCTGGTTCCCCCAGCACACTGAAAGTCAACAACATATGGGGGTGGGAGGGTTGCTCTGTCTTACTCCGCTCCAATAATTAAAAGTAGGATAAAACCCATCCCTTTCAGAAAGGGTTGTGTAGGCTAAAGAGTAAAAGAAAGCTGGCTGGGCTGGGCAAGGTTTCTTCCCTGGGCTCTCTAGGGCTTGGCAGACTGTCTACTGAGTTTCTTGTAGTTTATCATCTGCCTTGCTCCCATCAGGAAACCAGCTCAGTCCAGTCACTATTTCTGCTATGAGTGGCACTCAGCTGAAGTCACAGGGACTCTAGTATCCTCAGAGAAGAGGAATTAAGAGCTGTCTCCCCTGCCACATCATTAGACAAAAGGAAAAATACCCTCAACCCAAGGACAGTAACCACTTCTCAAGTAGAAAACATACTGGCTTTTGTCTCTCTCATCTAAGCACATATGGAGACAGCTCTCTGGCTGCTGCTGAGAGATAAGCACTTCTAGCCACTCCAGACTCCACAGGAGGCCCTGTCTTCCCCAATACATAGTCCTTAACCCTGGTGGCCCACCTTCATGACCTTTTTGGAATGTGTCTGAGGACAGACTCTTGCGTGATCTGGGATAGGACCGCAAGGGACCCCAGTAGGCCCAAGCTTACCCTACACAAGCAGCCCACTGAAATGGTTCCTACTCTAAGGGTGTTCCAGCCCAGTTCCTAGCAGGCTGAGCTCTAAACTTTTAATTCTGATTCCAGGAGCTGTCTACCTGGATTCCCCCCAGAATCCAGCCTCAAAGGGAACAGGCCAGATAAAAGCCAGTGGGCTCTTCTGAAGTTCTAGGAAAGAGCAGCTCTTGGCTTTGTGAATCTTAGCTGAACCAGCTGAACTCTCTTAGCCTGCCAGAGTCGTGAAGATGGCTAATCTGCCAAGGCTTGATTATCTGTACAGCGGTTGTCACATGGTCACAACACCACCAAAACCAAAATGGGGCTGAGGGAGGCAGCTCCTGCTCTACTCCCCAAATCCTTCCCAGAGGAGATTTCGTCTGTAGCGATGGCTATCAGAGCCTGGTTCCCTCCCCCCCCCCCAGTATAAATTGGGGATTATAGTAAGCACTTGCTAAAATCTATTTTGCTGGCTGAGAAAGCTACAGGAACTGACTCCAGCAGGCCCAAGTACTCCAGACCCAGATGAAGGGCATGCCAGGACAACCCTGACCACCAAGAACATCTTTATCAGATGCCCAATGTTCCCCCACTGTCCTGCAATGTCAGTTTCCCATTCTGTGAGTAGCCAATACTGCCCTGTTAATCACTACATGGTGCCTTTTAACCTATCGCATGGTATCTGTAGTAAGAGCCCAGAACCCGACAGCTGTTAAGAGGTCTAAATACATGAGAACAAGGAATGATAAAGGTGGAGGCAGATGACCCAGAAATAGAAACAAAGGATAAATGGCCAGAGAAAGGACAGAAGAGAGAAGTGTAAAGGTTCAGAGAAGATCTACAGAGTGGGGGAAAAAAAATAGACAAAAATGCCCACTACTAGGCTTGGATGTGCACAGGAGAGCACACACATCACACCTCTCTGAAGGTGCATCTCCAGACCTGGAATGTTTCTCTCTGATACCATCTACTGGGTCATCCTTCCACACTAAACCCATTCAGCAAGCCAAGGAGGCAGAAAGGAGAAAGCCCTTCTGTCTCTGGCTGCACATCACAAGGGGAGCTGGCAAGATGCTGGGTAGCAATGGGGCAGCTGATGAAAGAGTCCCTGGCTGTGACAAGATGACATCAACCAGCAGAGTTTATTTGGTCTGTGGCAAGAAAGTACCTCCCTTGAGACCTACAATTATGAAGCAGGCAGATAAGACCCTGCCATTCTGTAGAATGGTGTCTATGTATTCATTTCAGCCACAAATCAAAGCGGAGGACTGGCTGAAGAAGGGGCTTCAACACACTGACATGGGTGACAGGACACTGGGTAAATGAACTCTTCTTTTCCACACCCAGGTAGGCTGAGAGCAGAAACAGCACAAGTGAACCTCAGTGGGCTGATGGCTGGTCCAGAGAGCACAGGTGAGGATCAGCACAACCCTGCTAAGCCACTGGGGAAAGTCTGGAAGGAAGCTCTAGCCCCATGGTTTATACCCTGGGGCCACTGGCTGTGCCTGACCTCATAGTAGAAGATGGGTTGAAAACTTTGGTCACAATGACTGTGGCTCATAGTTCAGGGCACCCGCAATGTTCTGTCAAGCCCATCTCTAAGAAGCTCACTCCTACATTGTACAGACAGCCACAAAGTACCTGGCCTGCATCTGGCCACTCACTGTAAACAACATTGTAAAACAATGGAAAAAACCTGGCCACTGATCAAAGGAACCTAACTAAATAAGCCCTACAGGGTTTTATGAGAAGGTTCTTAATACACTATGCTTGTTACTTTCTATCAAGTTGACCAAACTAGAGTCACCTGAGAAGAGGGAAGGGGCAATGTTCGTGACTGCTGATAAATATGGGAGGGCCCATCCCACTGCGGGAAGTAGCACCCCTGAGCTGGTTGGTCCTGGGCTATATAAGCAAGCAAGCAAGCTAAGGAAGACACAGAAATCAAGCCCGTAGCAGTGTTCCTCTGTGGCTTCCCCAGATGATGGTCTGCAGGCTCTCAATTTGTTTCTGGTCATTATTTCATCACAGCATCAGAAACCTAGTGGGATATCATACTATGATGGAAAGAACTCTAAGAAATAGTGTTTGTTCAGTTATGAAAAAAGATAAACATCAAGCTGAGAGATGGCTCAGCGGTTAAGAGCACTTACGATCCTGGCAGAGGACCTAGGTTCAGTTCCCAGCATCCACAGCAAACAGATTACAATCACCTATAACTCCAACGCCAGGGGACTTGAAGCCCTCTTCTGGCCTCCAAAGACATTGTACACACATACACAAAACCACATTCACACATAATTAAAAATAAATCTGGGACTGGAGAGATGGCTCAGTGGTTAAGAGCACTGACTGTTCTTCTAGAGGTCCTGAGTTCAATTTCTAGCAACCACATGGCGGCTCACAACCATCTGTAATGTAACGCCCACTTCTGGTGTATCTGAAGACAGGGACAGTGTACTCACATACATAAAATAAATAAATAAATCTTTTAAAACTAACTAAATAAATCTGTTGTGTGTTATACACAACTTTAATCCCAGCACTTAGGAGGTAGGAGGATCTCGATGAGTTTAAGGCCATCCTGATCTACAGAGTGAATTCTGAACCAGCCAAAGCTACATAATAAGACCTGCTTCCAAAAATAAACAAATAGACAATACATTTAAAAATGTATTAAAAATAAACGCTGGAAGCCAGATGGTGGTGGCACACACCTTTAATTCCAGCAGTCAGGAGGCAGAAGCAAATGGATCTCTGTGAGTTTGAGGCCAGCAGGTCTACAGAGTGGGCTCCACGTCAGCCAGCTCTACACAGAGAAGACCTGTCTCAAAAAAACAAACAAAGGCTAGAGAGATGGGTCCGTATCTTTGAGCAGTTAGGAGCATTGGCAACTCTTCTAGAAGACATAGGTTCAATTCCCAGCAACATATGGTGGCTCAGAACTATCCATAACTCCAGTCTCAGAGACCTGCTCCCCTCTTCTGGCTTCTGGGAGCACTTTGTGCAAGTGGTACACATACAGACACACAGACAAAACGCTCACACATAAAAATAAATTTTACAACAGCAATCTTTAATAAAGGTTCAGAGTTGGGCACAATGGTAAACCTGAGATCTCCAGTAACTAGAGGGGCTGAGGTGGAAAGACTGCTTGAGCACCTGAGGCCAGGCCACCCTTGGAAACATGCTGAGATTCCATCTCAAACAGTGCAGCTCTATAATAGAGCACTTGTCTGGCATTCACAAAATCCTGGGACCCATCCCCACTACAAACACACACACAAAGTAACAGTATATGCATTTATGGTTGTAAAAAAGAGAAATGGGAACAGGTATGAGGAAGTACTTGTGTGTGATAAAAGTGAAGAGCACTCTCTGTAGAAACTATGTTAAGAGCTCTGTACTGAGCAAGGTGAGTGTAAACCGCCCCTGCACCGGTATAACTTAGGTACCTGGAGGAAGAAAAGGGCAGGGAATACAGACAGGTAAGGCCACCCAGTAAACCATGCAAGGCTCTTATGTTCCCATGCTACAGGAGACGAGAAGGCCCTAAACTAGAGAGACACAATTAGACAGCAGAGACTGAGGGAGGCAAGGTGGTTGGGCAAGGAGATAGCTCACAAGCATGAAGTAGACAGGAAGACAGGAAATAGCAGAAATTAGAAGGAACAGGACTGTGAACAACAGAAAGCGACATGGGAGGAAAGGGCTAAGAAGGCAGATGGCAGGGCTGTAAGAAAGAGGACTGGTGTCAGTTAGAGAAGTCCAGAGGAAGTGCCCGAGGGAAGTGGTCATCACGGGTACAGGCAGAAACCGTCAGCCTATTAAGAACTGGCTGACAAGGAAGGCTCCTCAGAACACATAGACCAAGAAGACCACATCGGGCCACACTGGGGAAGAACGCAAGTGCCGGCACTGGGAAGTTCCCTGGGAAACAAGAATAAACTCCAGACAGCACACACATGGCCTTAAAAAAGAGAACACATTGGCTAGCGTGTCTGAAGATGCAACTGTGTACTCATATACATAAAAAAAGAACACACACATAATACACATATGGATATTCTTAAGAAAGAGAATGCCAAAAGAGTACAAGGAAAAGGAAGAAAATGTTTCATAATCCTAACACACACAGACACACACAAACATACACACACATACACAGAGAAAGACAGACAAACACAAAGACACACACACAATTTTCTAAACATGACACAAAACCCAAAAACCAAAAGCCCCCAAATCAATTGCACTTAGTTTTCAACAATCTATATTATAAAATGGAGACAAAAAAACCTACAAGGTATACTAGGCATGATGGCTCACAACTGTAATTCTAAAACTCAGGAGGCTAAGATATGAGGATCCCAGTGAGTTCAAGGCCAGCCTGGGCAGGAATAAGACTAGTTTCAACAACCAACGATAAACTCTCCAAGGTCTGAAGTCAGATAACCAAGCTGGGCATGGTGGTGCATGCCTTTAATCCCAGCACTTGGGAGGCAGAGGGAAGCTGGATCTCTGTGAGCCTGAGACCAGCCTGTCTGCATTCTGAGACTCACTGGACCTCAGGCACAGGCCTCACAGAGGCTGTTCTCACAGCTCTCAGCATGCTAAGATCTCTGCAGCTCAGCAGCAGCCTTCCAGAGAGAGCAGCAAAGGAACCCTCACCAGAGCACTGGCTTAACTACTTTTGACCCACACCCCACATGTCTTCAAGGCCTGGAAACCAACAACAGCTTTAATGGGAGACTCAAGTTCCTTAATGCTCCTTCACCCCACTGGCATGGCCCTCAGTGGGTTACCATCTCACCTCAAGAGCCCTTTGTTCCTTGCTATACTTGCAAAGCACTTTCTCCTCCTCTCCCTAAGAGTCTTAGCCTCTCCTTCCCAACCCCCATTCTGAAGCGGAATTCCTGATGGTCTGGGTATTCTGGGTAATCCTGCATGTCTCTGCCACCTCACAGCCTTGGCCTCTTCTTCTGTGTCCCAACTACACCGTCCATCTAGTCTTCCCCTGTAGCTTCAATGCAACCTCCCCCCATTCTTTTCTTGTCTATGACTTGGAACCTAAACCCAACATTCCAGCATTCACACCTACAGTGACGTTCTTACCCTCCTTCTCACCCTCCACCCCAACCAGCCTCAGCTCAGAGCTCTCTGACCAGAGCTCTCAAATCATTGAGGAAACCAACAGAGCTATGAAGAAAACCACAGAGCTGCCTGGTCCTGAGTGTTGCAGCCAGTCACCTAGATGTACAGAAATGTCCCTGTTTTCTTCACTTTACCTCAAACAAAGGCAAAAGCAATAAGAGCCCTTTGTTTCTATCATGAGATTATCCCAAAACACAAATACTTACTAAAAAACTTATCGAAACACATGCACAGAGTATATAAAACAATATTGAAAGATAAGAGACAAGACCTAAGTAAATAAAGGGAGACGCCTGACTGTGGTCATAAGACTTAGGAGTGAAAAGTTAGTCCCCCTCCCCAGCTCATCTGCATCGATGCAGTTCCCAGCAGTGCATTTAAAACTCATAATGCAAATGTGCATGAACAGGAAGAACAATTATGAAAAAGGAAACTCTGGTTTACCTGTGTAATTACACATTACAGTTTATTATGAAACTCAGTAACTGAGCCCCAGAGGTGTTTGCTTAAGGATAAAGAAATAATCCTTATTATTAGGGAGCTGGGGAAAAGGTTCAGTGAAGTGCTTGTTGTGCAAGTTGAAAGACCTGAGCTTGGATCCACAACATCAATACAAAAGCCAGAGGATGTAGACCATGTCTGTAAACCCAAGTAGCAGATCTTGTAGCTCACTGACCAGTTAGTTTAGCCAATCACTAAGCTCCAGGTTTAGGGACTGTCTGAAAAAAATAAGGTAGAGTCCAGCACAGGGTGAGCACCATAAGTCCCAGTACTCAGGAGGCAGGGAAAACAGATTGCTATACATTCCAAGGCTAGTCTGTTCTATATAGTGATATCCAAGTCAGCCAGGGCTACACAGTGAGACCCTGTGTCAATAAATAAGTAAATAAAGGAAAGCAACCAAGGCTAATGCCAACCTCTGGCTTCTACATGTACATGCACACATGTGCACACATACACTTTAGCACACATAGGCACACACAAAGAAGTAAACCACCCCCAGGAATGTAGCACACAACGGTGCCAGGTTCTTGCCTCGTTCGATCCTCACTGTGTCATCAAACCAAGTGAGTGATGTATGCCTATAATCCCAGCACTTAACAGGTAGAAAAAGGAGGATCAGAAGTTAATAGTCATCCTGGGCTATAAAGCAAGTTTGATATCAAAGGCCACATGAGACCCCGTTTTAAAAAATAATAAACAAACCAGTGAAACCCAAGCATGGCAGCTCATGTCTATAATCCCAGCACCCTAAAGCCAGGTATGGTGGTAATACATACCTTTAGTCCTAGCATTTGGGAGACAGAGGTAAATTTGAGGCCAATTTGCTACGCCAGCCCGTTCCAAGGCAGCTAGTGCTATGTAAAGAGACCCTGTCTCAAAAGACAAAAAAGAAAAAGAAATAAACCGGGGTTGGAGAGACGGCTCAGTGGTTAAGAGCACTGACTGCTTTTCCAGAGGTTCTGAGTTCAAATCCCAGCAACCACATGGTGGCTCACAACCATCTGGAATGGAATCTAATGCCTTCTTCTGGTGTGTCTGAAGACAGCTACAGTGTACTTAGACATAATAAATAAATACATCTTTAAAAAAAAGAAGAAGAAAGAAAAAGAAATAAACCAATAAGGGAAACAAGTCCCTAGATTTGTAATGCTGCAAAACCATAGAAAAGGTTGTTTCCATAATCTATACAGGAAGCTAAGGACAGAACTTAGTGATGTAGTGCTTACACAGCATGAACTCAACACACACTCAACCCCCAGCACTGGAGAAGAAAACAGTATCAGGTCGACTGGATTTCTGTCTTAACCAGGCTCAGGGAGGCACACAGATAATCCCACCCAGCAGTTGGGAGACTAACTCAGTAGGACCACGAGTCTAAGGCCTGTTTAAGCTGTTACACAGTAAGACTGTATCTCAAATACTGTACAGTAATATTTTAATGTTTAGTATGTATGTGTGTATGCAATAAGTACAGGTACCTGTGGGGCTAGAAGAGGACATCAGACCCCTGGAAACTGGAGCGATAAGTAATTGCGCTAGGAACCAAACTTGAGTCCTCTGCAAGCACAGAACAATAATACTCTTGATCTCTCTGAACCATCTCAAAAGTCAATAATAATCTTCATCTTTGACCCAAGTGAGCTGTACATCAACACGTAAAACCTCAGGTCATTAGTCAGTCCATTAAAAGAAAGTTAATACCACTAGCTGCAAACACAGTAAGTGTGAGACACAGGAACAGCAAAGACATAAAGAAAATGGAGTCCTGTGGTCTGCTATAAATGGCACTACTCTCCAGAAAACAGGTCACTGGGTTCTTAAAATGGGGTGGGGTGCCCAGAGCATGAGTTTAGCATGCAGAGCTGCTCTGGGTTCTCCCCTCAGTACCAAAAGATGTAACAAAGCAGGGCATGGTAGCACACCTATGATCCCAGCATGGGATAAGACTGCAAGCCCCAGGACAGGACAGCTCAGTTACAGTAAGAACCTGTCTTTAAAAAGAAGACAGGCAGTAGTGGGGTGCACCTTTAGCCTTTAGTCCCAGCTCTTGGGAGGCAGAGGCAGACAGATCTCTGAGTTCAAGGCCAGTCTGGTTTATAGAGTGATTCCTAGAACAGCTAGGACTACACAGAAACCCTGTCTCAAAAAGAACAACAGCAACAACAAGAAACCAAACAAAAACAAAACGACAACAAAAATAATACCTAGACATGCAGCTACCACAGGACCTGAAACTAGAGTTGATAGTCATCTCAAAGAAATACAAACAATCTGGACTGGGGGAGATGGCTCAGTGGTTAAGAGCACACACTTTTCATCGATTCTCAACACCTGGTGCAGCTAACTTGAGTTCCAGGGAATTCGACCCCATTTGATTACACTGGGTATATATGTGCACATACACACCATATGTTTAAATAAGTAATAATGATAATAGTCATAATTTTAAAACTCTAATATGACTGGACAGTGTGGCACTTTAATCAATCTCTGCACTCAGGAGAAAGAGGCAGGTGGATCTCTGAGTTCAAGGTCAGCCTGGTCTACACAGCAAGTCCCAGGACAGCCAAGACTACATAGAAAAACCGTCTCTAAAACAAAACAAAACAAACAAACAAAAAAACCCCTCTAATCTTTACATGAAGTTCATAAAGTTCTCATAGAAGTTCTCATGGCTAAGAACTGGAAACAGCCTGTCGGGATGAGACGGACAGCTACAGAACAGTGGTCTGTTCCAGATGGATGCTGATAGCAAACATGTGGCATACTATAAGACTATAGATAGAATATTCCTAACATGGTAGATACACATACACTGCGATACACAAGTGCCCAGAGGCACTCGGAGTGGGGCTGGGGCCTGGATTTGACTGTCCTGCTTGACTGCACAGAGTTAACAAGCACACAGAAGTGTGTGTGAAGCTATAAGCCATGAAGCATGTTGTAGTTAGGTATGTTACTTAAGGGAACTCGAGAAGAGATTTCTTCTTAGTCATCGTATGTGATCCAACCTACTGCAAAAAAATGAATAAGCACTGGAGGGGTGGCTCAAGGTTTAAGAGCACTTGCTGCTCTCCCACAAGACCTAGGTTCAATTCCCAGTACCTACATGGCAACATGACAGCTCATAACCATCTTTAACTCCAGTTCCAAGTGATCTAATACCCTCTTAGGGCTTTTGCAAGTACCAGGCACATACATTATGTGCAGGCAGGTAAAACATTCACCATATGCATAAAACAAAAAAAAAAAAAATTAAGAATTATTTATTTATTTATAAGAGCACACTGTAGCTGTCTTCAGACACACCAGAAGAGGGTATTAGATCCCATTACAGATGGTTGTGAATCACCATGTAGTTGCTGGGAATTGAACTCAGGACCTTTGGAAGAGCAATCGGTGTTCTTAACCACTGAGCCATCTCTCCAGCCCCCTAAAACAAAAAAATTTTTGTAATGCCAAGAACTTGGGAGACTTAGGCAATAATTTAAAATATTAATAGTTTAATAGTTTGTGGTCAGCTTGGGCCACAAAATGAGAGTTTACCTTTAAAAAAAAAAAAAAAAAAAAAAAAAGTCATGCTGGGATGGCTAAAGCTTATAATCACAGAACCCAGGAGGCTGAGGCAGAAGATTAGAGTTCAAGTTCAGCCTCAAGTACACAGTAAGTTCCAGACTCACCCTCTCATCCTGGGCCATAGAGTTATCCCTATGGAAAGAAAATCCAAATGATTAGGGCAGACCTGGCGCACATCTTTGATCCCGACCCTCTGGAGGCAGGTGGGTCTTTGAGTTCCAGAGCAGCCAGATGGACATAGCAAGCTCCAGGCCAGCCAAGGCTACATAGTAACTTTGTCTCAAAACAACTAAGAAATGGGAGGTACCAGTAACTGTGGCCTTCTCATGCCACCACAGGTGTCTGGGGACAAAAACACACCCTAGCCATCCATTCCAGTGCTTTTCCATGGACTCACAGACCCAGGCTTACCACATAGTTCACTGAAGTTTGGCAGGGCCTTGTCACAGAGGGTGTGGGAAGCTCTTACATAGCAAGGACATAAACAGCCTGCAGAGTGCTGAAGTCTCACTAGCAGGAACCAACAGGATAGCCTGGGCAGAACTGGGGGAAAGAATCAGTTGTCATATAACCCAACCATTAGTAGGCCCCTAAAGACAGCCCCAGGAGGCTGGAAGAGTAAGTATCCCAGTTTCAAGCCAGAGAAAGCTGAGAATCCACAGGAGAGAGGCTTAGGTTTCTGGACTCATCTTGTAGAGTCAAGGCAACTTCACAACTACTGCTGCAGGCTAATAAGTTTCTCAAGCCAGCTAAGGAGGTTGGTTACCAGCCCCAATCAGGCCCTTCCTCCACACCCTAAGACACTTGGTGTCTAAAATCCCTGACCTTCCCCACACTGCAGTAGGGCTCCACTCCTGTCTGCCTGCCTGTCTCTAGACTCCTGCACAAGTTGTAATGCGTAACTCATGAGCTCCCCATGTTCAGCCTCAGCCACTCACCAGGCAATGGACAGAACCCTGAGGAACTGAGCTCATAGCTAGGAGAGTGCTTGCCATGCATGTATCTGTCCACGTCTCTGCATCTATCACAGTGGACCCGGGCTCTAGAACGTTCCATCCCTTTCTTGTTTCATTCGCCCAGTCACTTATTTAGTCCATAAATTCTCCTAGGGCAAGCCTCTGCCTGGGGCCCACCATCATTTAAGAGATGAGTTCAAAGCTAAAAATGTGCTCATCCTGTAAAGAACCCAGGGTCCAAGGTCAAGTCAGCAAAGGCTCTACAGTCTCTTCCCCATGACTCACTCTGCAAGGGGTCAACCATCCTACAGACACCCCTAGTCCTAGGAGAGACAGAGTGGAGGTACAAAGCTTCCATCTCACCCTCTGGGAAGCTAGTCCTCTGCCCCAGCTGAGTCTCCAGATGACACAGTCCTGGCTGGCAGCATGACCACGATCCTGGAACAAAGCCAGAACCAGCCAACTGAGCATTTCTCACATCCCTGACTATAAACTTAGAGGTCTGTCTGCCTCTGCCTCCAGAGTCCTAGAACTAAAGGCATGCACCCCTAGCCCAGCTTCCACCCCACCCCCAATATTCTGAGACAGGATCTCTACACTAAGACCCAGGCCTCTAGCTATGGAACCCAGGCTGACCTCAAATTTACAGGAATCTTCCTGTCTGACCCTGCTAAGTGATGGAATTACAGGCTTGGGCTACCACCTAGCTCAATGTTCATTTAAAAGTACAGTAGACGTCAAAGCACTCCATCTCTGCAACCCAACCTTAGCCACTCAGGTTGCCGGGATGCTCCCACATCCATGGTGAGTCTGCTCCAGGCTCCATTGTTTTCCACTGGCCAACAGTCAATTACTGGTGTGAACTGCATTCTACTTGCGTGCCTTGCATTATCCAGAGTCTCCTCTCTGGGCAGGTGGATCTCTGTGAGCTCAAGGCAAAGCTGGTCTAATAGCCACAGCGAGGCCCAGGCCAGCCATGCTATGTAATGAGCACCCATGGAAGTAAGAGGGCAGCTTACATAGGTCCCAGAGATATAACTCAGGTCATCAGGCAGCAAGCACCTTCATCTTCTAAGCCATACTGCCCACACTCAATAAAGCAACTAAAAAAAAAAAAAAAAAAAAAAAAAAAAAAAAAAAAAAATTCATACAATATGGCCACACTAGGAAGAAGCACAAAGAGATTTAAGATGAGTGACAGTCCCCTTCTCAATATGGCCACACCGCTTTTTACTATACTTGTCTGTTTGTTATTGAGACTTGGGGCCTAAGCTCTGAGACTTAATATCTTCAGTAACAATCCTAGCATTCCAGATCTAAAGTAGGAGGGTAAACAGTTCAAAGTCATCACTGAATTGCACAGCCAATTGGAAGCCAGTCTACATTTCAGGAGACTCTGTTTTAAGTCCCTTCTCTGATCCTGCTCACAGCAGCTCACACTGACCTGCTATGCTCTGGTCTCAGCTATAGTTTTGTTCCTTATCTGAGGTTCTGTGTTCTTTTTCAATGTTCTGATTCTCTTATCATAAACAGGAGAACCAAATAAATTCAATTTCCCCCTCTGTTTGATGTACATATATGAAAGTTGAATAGCTTTGATGCCAACAGGGCTAATTGTCCCACAGGAAGGACCCACATATCTGCACAGCTCAGTACCTGTGGCTGTGTAGAGGATGTGGAAGGGCCCATTCCCAGACATCAAGGGAGACTCTCAGTCCTCCTCTTCAACTTCCTTTCCTGTTGCCATCTAGCTCCAAAATACATCCAACTCAAAGCAGCAGGCCGAAGGCTTAAGGTAGCAGTGGACGTCTGAAAAGATTCTCAATGAGAGCTGAAGATGAACACTCAGACAAAGAACATGGTAGCAACTTCCCAGGAAACACGTCCATAGGTACTGCTTCCCATCACTGTCTCATTCACATCTCTACTGGGCTGCCACTCCCTAGAAACTGGAGACTAAGGTCTGTCAGACACAAACTCAACAAGACAAAAAAAAAAAAAAGGTGAGCTTCAAAGATTAAAGGAAGTTTGTTGTGACTCAAACTCTGATCCCATAAAGACCTGGCTCAAATCCACATGAGGCGGATCAGAGACCCTGGGAGCCACACTGCTGCCCGTGACATAGATTTGGATCTATGGACAGAAAAGGCACAGACATAACCATCCAGATTTAGAACTAGAGAGTGTAGGGTCCTACAATGAACAATGGTGTGCTGTCTGGAACTCCCCTTCCATGCAGGACAAGATCAATGGAGACATTCCCAACAATAACAAAAAATTATACTTAGCAAATTCCTGACAACTAGATGGCAGAAAAAAAGTGGTGAGAGCCTCTTACACAAGCTATCACACTGCGGGGCTGGTGATGAGGGAGAGAGCAGCTGCCCCTTGAAAACTATTGTTATGCACAGGGCACAGGAGGTAAGAGAACAAATACACAGACAAAACCATCTAATCTGCACACCTTACTCTGGAGAGAGATTGGTATTATTTCCACTTTTGCATCACAGGACTACAGGACTGTGCAGTTAAAGAATGAGATGAAGCTCTGTCAGCCCAGCAGTAGAAAAGGAAAAGAACCACATTACTTTGTGGGCACATTCCCAAAAGAAAAACTAGGAGTCAGCTACCTACATGGTTGTATTCATAGCAGCAGCAGTCACAACAGAAAAGAACTGGAAACAATCCAAGTACCATCAACACAGGAACAAGCAAGACCGGGCACATTCATACAATGGAATATTACCCAGCTATAAAAAGGAATGAAACGCTGATACATGCCACAAAAGTGTAAGACATAAAAGGACAGATTTTGTATGATGCCACCTATGTGAGCTACCTGTACTATGCAAACTCCTAGAAGCAGAGTACAGCACAGCCTTCTGGCATCTAGAGGAGGAGGAGGAGGAGGAGGAGGAAGAACAATGGTTCTTGTTTCATGGATGCAAATTTTCTATCTTGAAAATTTTGGAAACGGAAGCCAGACGTGGTAACCACGGGATTGTGGAAGCTCGGTTCCAGGTCAGCCTGACTGTACACAGCAAGAGGCCACCATGAAATAAAAGGCAGAGCTTGCTGGGGCAGGGTGTGATATACCTGTAGTCCCAACAAGGAGGCGAGGGTAGAAGGATGACAAGTGTAAGGCCACCCTGAGTTATATAGTAAGACCCTTCCTCAAAGGAGGAGGGGAAAAAACAAAACAAAAAACTGAAGTAGTAGGTAACAGAGTACTTGCCTAGCATGTGAGACGCCCTGGGCTGTTACCCTGGGTTCAGAGCACAGCAGCACCAAAACCAAACCAGATACGCACATGTGCACAGAAATGCAGAAACACCCATGCACACGCTCACACACAAGGGAACATCCTACAGCTACTATAGACCATCAAAAGGATAAAACAGGCCTACTTCCACTTTTTCCCTTGCTTTTCAAGACAGGGTTTCTTCATGTCCTGGAACTGGCTCTGAGGACCAGGCCGACCAGAGACCTCCTGCTTTTGCCTACTGAGGGCTAGGATTAAAGTTGTGAGCCACCACAGCCCTGCACACTTTTTGTGTGATCTCAGTTTAGGTCAGGAGATAAAAGACAACAGCCTAGCCAGGTGTGGTGGCACACACCTTTAATCCCAACGTTAGGGATACAGAGACAGATATCCTTGCTACTTTAAACCTGGTCTACATAGCAAGATCCAAATCAACTAGGACTATGTAGTGAGACTGTCTCAGCTGTCTCAGAAAAAAAGGGGGGATAGGGGAGGTATGGGGGACTCAAGAGATGCTCAGTGGTTAAGCACTTGCTTTTTTTCCAGAAGAACTGAGTTAAATTCACAGCATCACATCAAGAACATTACAACCACCTGTATGTAATCCCAGCTCTAGGGGGATCCAGCACCTCTGACCTCTGAGGGCACCTATACTCAACATATGCAGACATACACACACTCATAGTTTAAAATAATAAAAATAGCGCTGGAGAGATGGCTCAGCAGTTAAGAGCACTGACTGTTCTCCAGAGGTTCTGAGTTCAATTCCTAGCAACCACATGGTGGCTCACAACCATCTGTAATTGGATCCTATGCCCGCTTCTGGTGTGTCTGAAGGCAGCTATTGTGTACTCATATAACTAAAATAAATAAATCTTTAAATAATAATAGTAATAATAATAATATTGGTCTAAGTGGTTAAGAGCACTAGCTTCTCACTGGGGGTTGGTGGTCCACATCTTTAATCCCAGCACATAAAAGCCAGAGCTAGATTACACCTGCGTTTAAGACCAGTCTGGTCTTAAAGTGAGTTCCAGGATAGCCAGGGCTACACAGAGAAACACCCACACGCATACACAAAGAAAAAGAGCATGGGTTTCTCTTCTAAAGGATCCAGGTTCAATCCTCAGCATTGACACAGTGGCTCACAACTGTTAACTCCAGTCACAAGGATACTCAGTGCTCTCTTCTGGCTTCCAAAGGAACTGCACACACATAGTATATAGACATACATACAAACTAAACACCCAAAAACAAAATTCTAACAGAGAAGCTGGAGAAAAATCTTATGGGTTTATGAGCACTGGCTGCTGTTCCAGAGGACCTGGGTTCGATTCCCAGCACCCACACAGCAGTTCCTGTCTGTAATTCAGTCTCAAGGGACCTAGCACTCATTGGAGGCAATCCAGTGAGCAGCATTCCTTCATGGTCTCTCCTTCAGTTCTTGGCTCCATGTGACTGCCCTGGCTTTGTTTCATGATGAACTATAAACTGTAAGTTGAAACAAAACTTAAAAAGGATTCTAATACGGACAACTCTTTTTTTAAAAAATAAGGTTTCTTTCTTTCTTTTTAAAAAGGTCTCCTCTGTATATACAGCAATTTTGATTTCTGACCCAGGACTCAGGAAACCATGGGTCAGTCTGTTGTTACTCAGTTCATAAGCAAAAAATGACTGGAACTGACTGGAAAGGAACTGGATGTCTTGTACACACCTGGGAGGCAGAGACAGGAGAATCGCTGCAAATTTGAGGCTAGCCTGAGCTATACTGCAAGTTTAAGGCCAGCTTAGGCTACATAATGAGACCCAATCTCAAAAACAAATAGTAAAGAAGCTGGTGAGACGGCTCGGAGGTTGAGAGCACTGGTCGCTGCTCTTCCGGAGCACATGGTGGCTCACAACAGTAAAATGACAGTTCTAGGACATCTACGAAGTCATCCTCTACTCGCCTACACGTATACCATGCCATGTACCCACCCCAAACGATAAACAATTAATACTTGAAAAAAAAATATTCCTTTAAAAAAGGAGGCGGGGAACAGGAAGGCCTGAGCCAAAAGGGAAGAAAGTCAACCCAGGCATCAGGAGAGAAAAGCCCCCCTCCCAAAACAAAAAACAAAACACCTTGGGCAAAAACTAGCAGCAGAGGCCTACTAGCAGCCCTTCCGAGAGCTAAAAGTCCTGTCACCATGACAACAAGAAGCTAGTGTCAGGGAAGGTTTCTCTAGGCCAAAAGTCCCTCAACCAAGTCGGCTCCCATGCTGGGCTACTGGCAGCTCTGGTTCCCTTGAAGTGAATCAGGCGGCCTTCTAAAGAGCCAGGGTGCTTAAAGCAAGACAAAGCCTCCTAAGAAAACCTCAATCCTATAAGGGAACACCTAGGGAGCAAAGACACCTAGTAGGGCTCATTGAGGTCTGTCCTCTCGCCTCTACCTGCATCCCCAAGGACGGACATGGGAGAAAGGTGAAGCAATCAGGGGTCAGCAAACTTTGCTCTCTCTCCCAAGTCTAAAGCAAGCCAATACACACTTCTCTTCTTCACCCGTCATAATTAATCCTCCTAGTCTCTAGCCTCTAGCACTTGTTCAGTCAGGAACCCAAAGGAGCACAAACACTTTTCACAGGCTGATCTACATTCCTCTCCTAACCACAATCCATGAGGCACAGCCTCCAGGAAAGGGGCACTTGAAGCCGTAAGAAGCTCAAGAGTGTGCTTTTATTGAACTCCAAAGCCCACATGAAGCATAGGAAAGTCCCTTCGCTGTCCTAATGTCAAAATGAAGACTGTCGGTGGATTTACCCGGCCAACAGATTGCAAGAACTACCTTCAGTGATAGATTTTACAAAACAAAACAAAAAAACACCCTCCGTTGGCCGCCTCGCTGGCGCCCCTTCTGCAGGCCCCTCACGACCCGCTCCACTGCCCGGCCAGCACCGGGCCGCAGAAGAACCGGCGCTGGCTCACTCGTTAAGCCCCGCCCAGCCGTGCGTGCCGGGCCTTCCCTACATTCCCATACAGGCCGGACCTTCACTCACAATCGCCGGCCCTCTCACCTGGAACCTCACTGGCCGCTCCCTGAACCCGGCCCGACGGACCCTGGAGCCCGGCGCTGCTCCAGGCGCCACGGGGGCGGGCCCCGCGCCCATCCTCGCCATGGCAACGCGACACTTCCGGCCCGAGGTGTCCGGAGCGGAAGCCGCGGTGCTGGGTGGGAGTGCTGGGCAGAGCCTCTCTGCAAGGGCGGGGCCTGAGAGCGCCCTCCAGGGACAGGGTCATGCCCCCCAAAGTCCCCCCTCCCGCTAGATTGACAGGGGCGGGGTCAGCTCCGGTAGATGATTGGTTGATACTGTGGAAGATATTCCCCCTCCGCCTTCCCCCCCCCCACCCCGTGCTCTATTTCAGTGGCCAGAACACCCTGACATCCCGAGTAGGGCGGGAAGGGCAAGTGTTCAGGTGTTCCCGGAACGGATGATCTTTACTTATGCTAGTCTTTGATAAAAGGGTAGAATTCCATCCGTCAAAGCCGAGGCATCGTTGGTCGAAGCGGGGGCAGAGAATACCAGGGGATAGGCAGTAGTTTGGGTGATGGTTGGACCCTGGGACTCTGTGGTCAGAGAGAAGCAGCCAGGATGAGGAGCCTTGAATGTCAGATCAAGGAGTCAGGCTTTACCTGGAAGCAAGAAAGAACCAGTAGAAAGGGAGACCTCAGACTTGCAGGAGAGAATGACTTTAGTGAATAGTAGCCAGGTGAGACACAGGAACTCTCAGCTAGAGCCCTGAGAACGGAAAGCAGAGGAGCTGGAGGTGATAGGATTCCAGGGGAAGACTGGTGAGAGCTAAAAAGAAGAATCTGAGATAAGATCACAACCCAGCCAGGGGTAGACTGTCAGAGGAAGTGAAGTCCCACTGTGTTCATCCTCCGTATGTGTCCCCACTCCCTCCTGCACTCATGACTGTACCGTTCTTGGCACCAGCAAGGGTCTCAGTCCTTTGATGGTATGATGGGGAGGGGCTTCATGGAAAAAAGATGAATTCTCAAAAGCTTTTTAGTGAGATCTTGGATTGTTGTCTCTGACACCAACTAAGGTTGTCAGTGCTCTGATTCAGACCCTCAATGCAAACCTGCCCATTGTAGTAGCTAGGAGAACTTGGGTAAAGTTTAGAACACAAATGGTGACTGGGCCCAAGGAAAGAGCCACCAATTAGATGTCCAAGGAAGAGGTAGGTGCCTACATGGGCGTCACCTGTAGCATACTCCTGGAAAAATCACTTAAGTCTCTGTATCCTCTTCTTGTTTCTGGGGACAGACTATTCCTTTTTGGTACAGAAAGTCTATCAGTCTGATGCCCTTCCACCCCCAGCCCCATCAAGTTCTGAGCAGACCCCCTACCTAGGGCTTGACTTCTTTTGACTGCTTTTTCTTGAACTCCTGGGAATTCTCCAACCCTCTCAGGGTAGTTTGGCTGGAGAAGCCACTTCCCGTCTGTTAAATGGGAGCTAGGGACCTGACCCGGGCAGATAAGGTATCCTGGGGTAGACCTGTTTCAAGAGCTTTTCCTTCCAGATTATAGGGAATGCCCAAGCACCCAAAGGCAACCTGGGAGTGAAGACAGATTTCAGAGGCCACCAAAAGTCCCTACTGGAATCTTTTTCTGCCCTTCCCTCTAAGATTAACCGAAACCTGCTAATTGTGGCTGCCCACACACATTCCCCTCCCCCACCGCCTCTTTCTCTCACCCCTCCCCCTTTCATCAGAATGATAAAGAAAGGGCCTGGCCTGCCTGTCCCAGCATGGCCTCAGGCTGGGACCCAGCCTCAACTTACAGTCTGACTACCCAGGGCCCCCAGTTAGTCCAGACCCCGGCCCAGGACTACCTCCCTTGTATGGGGCCTTGCGACAACTCTCAGCTGAGGCCTCCAGTGGCCGAGTCTCTTGCGAAGACCCCCAAGAGGAGGAAGAAGAGATATCTACGGCATGACAAGCCCCCCTACACCTACCTAGCCATGATCGCCTTGGTAATTCAGGCCGCACCCTTCCGCAGACTAAAACTGGCTCAGGTGAGAGAGTCCCTCGTGCTTTGGGGCACAACTATCCCAGACCCGATCCCCACTTACTGTAGGCTCACTTTTGACCTCTGCCTAATCCACTTATCCTTGCTTGTGAGACCAGTCCGGAGACTCTTCTCCCACAACCCCCACCCTCTGTCTGCCCTCAGGCACAGAAGTCTGTCTCCCTAGAAGAGATGCCCCGGGGTCGGCTGTAGGTGAGGGAAAGGGTACTCCTCCAATCCCCACCTCACCGCACCAAATACTGCCTGTTTTCAGATTATCCGTCAGGTCCAGGCAGTGTTCCCCTTCTTCAGGGATGACTATGAGGGCTGGAAGGACTCCATCCGCCACAACCTTTCCTCTAACCGGTGCTTCCGTAAGGTGGGGTGGTCGATGATCGAATCCTGGGGGTGGTATGGGCTTGGAAACCCTGATCCCTGGGTAGAACAGCCACACCCAAGCCAACCACTCTCTAGGTACCCAAGGACCCTGCAAAGCCCCAGGCCAAAGGCAACTTCTGGGCGGTGGATGTGAGCCTGATTCCTGCAGAGGCGCTGCGCCTTCAGAACACTGCCATGTGCCGTCGATGGCAGAGCCGGGGCACTCACAGAGCATTCGCCAAGGACCTGAGTCCCTACGTCCTCCATGGCCAGCCTTATCGCCCACCCAGTCCCCCACCACCATCTAGGGAGGGTTTCAGCATCAAGTCCCTGCTAGGGGACCCTGGGAAAGAATCCACATGGCCCCAGAATCCTAGCTGGGATGGATTAGCTAGACAGAGCACCCCAGCTCAGGCAGGTAGCTTGTCAAAGGGGGAAGACGGGGTGGGCACTGGATCCTCTAACTCCTCTGATAAGCCTCTGTGGCCCCTTAGCTCTCTTTCTGGGCCCACAAGAATAGAGGGGGAGAGTTCCCAAGGGGAACTCAGGCCTTCTCTGGTTTCCCCAGATCAAGGTTCCTGGTCCCTCCGCTTACTTCAGAATTCCGAAGATTCCATGGGAATGTCCAGGAGGGGAAGCAGAGCTTCCTTGTGGGGACAGCTACCCACCTCTTACTTACCCATCTACACGCCCAATGTAGTAATGCCCGTGGCCACGCTACCCCCCACCTCTTGTCCCCGGTGCCCATCTTCTGCCAGCCCAGCCTACTGGAGCGTGGGTACTGAATCCCAAGGGTCCCCGGACCTGCTCTGTGATTTAGATTCCCTCTTTCAGGGAGTACCACCCAACAAGAGCATCTATGATGTGTGGGTCAGCCACCCTAGAGACCTGGCAGCTCCTGCCCCAGGCTGGCTCCTTTCCTGGTACAGCTTGTAATACTTTAAGGCAGACAAGGTCTGCTTCTCTCTTCCACCCATGGATATCATTTTGATGAACCAGAGCTAGGAGCATGTCCATAGCAACGGCTTTAAAACACCAGGCACAGCCTTGCTGAAAACCTACAGTTTTAATTAGGTTCCTCCAGAAAGGGGTTTGCCTCTGCTAGATAGGGAAGATCTGGCCAACCATGCCTTTAACACTCTCACATGCAGGGACCAGATCTGGAGATGGGGGCTCAGCCTCCTCTCGATCCCACCTTCTTAGGCCCTCTGTCATCATGCTGGGCTTCTGGCTCCAGGCTGGGGGAGGGAGAGCTGAAGGTGGGTCCGGTCTGAAGTCTTGCCCTCTCTCAACTGCCTGGGTAGAAGGTAGCACCTTTCAGGGAAAGAGTTAAAAAATGAAAGACTGGGCCATACACGACTTGGTGTCATGGAAGTAGGGGAGCAATTAACAGTAAAGAAATTTACAACATTTTACTTCCAAGTCTGATATTGGGGGCAGGGTGGCGACTTGAGAAACCACTTGGTCTGGGGTCTGGTTCCTGCAGCTCTGGCTCCCCTGCTGTGTGCTGTGATAAGGGCAAACGGTGATAAGGAGGGAACTGAGGGCCTGTGGCTCAGCTGGGGGTGGAAGGGTGGAGGCAATCCTTTCTCAAAGCATAACATTCTCCCGGCCAGATCAAGAAGAGGAAGAGGGAAACTGTAGGACTCTGTTGGGGGCAGTTCAGGCCCCAGAGTTTTTGTTTAAAGGTTGACCTGGGAAAGGGGAGGGGGTTGAGGGGGAGCATATAGGATTCACAGCTGCCTCTGCCCGCAGAGGGATGTTCTCAAACCCAGTTCCAAGGGCTCTGACCCAGATCTAGGGAGGCAGGTCACCTGGAGGTCCAAGAGTCAACCCAGAACAGCTGTTGGGGCTGGGACTGGGAGGACTGCCAGGAGATGGTGTAGGGGTGCAGGAAGTTCCAGTGAGTGGGGTGTCAGTACTGAGAGAAGAAGGGGTTCCAGAGCGTGGGGCTCTTCGGCGCCGGGCAGGCCCCAGTTCCACTTGACCCACTCGTTCGGCGAACTTGAGCGAGCAGATGGTTTCCCCGAGATCTTCCGCCCTCGTGGAGATCTACAAGAGAGGGGAACTCGTTCATTCACAGTCCCGGTGGCAGCACCCAGGCTTGCACTAGGCCCGGGACCCACCTGCAGCAGGAGAACTGCGGTGGTGCCCGCGCCGAGCGCGGGCTGTAACAGGCGTGTAAGCTGTGAGTCACGGAAGGGCACATGAGGTCTCCGAGCTCGCAGCGCGGCCATGACTCCTCCTAGCGCCAGCAAGGAGCGGTTGATTGCCTGGGCCTCACGCAGACGCCGGGCGCCATTCGGGTCTCTTTGTACGGGGCTGGCGACTCCGGCTTTCCACACCCGCTCAGATCCTGCCAGATCCACCAGGTGCAGTGTGCCTGCAGGGCAAAAGAACTGGGTGTGCAGTGAGACCTTTAGAGAGCTGGAAAGTCAGCAGGACTTAAACTCAGCCAGTGGTACCTGTGATTCCCTGGGCCCGAGGTGGAGACGCTGCACGTAAAGTCAGCGTAACTAGGGCGTGGGAGCGTGAGCTGTGCTGGTTCATGACAGTGGCTGCTGTAGCTCGGTTGCTTCTCCCCAGACTCAGCATCTGGAGAGCAGAGCATCAAGACTAACCTGGTATATATATATGGTCTCTGCCTCTAGGTGGGAGCAGACATGGGCCCTGCAGGGCAGCCTTACCTGGTGCAGGGTTTCCAGGTTAGGAACATCCCAGTGTGTGAGGCCAGCCACTTGAATTCCCCCCTGCCCTGCAGGTCCCTGCCTCACTACCAGGCGCTCTGGGGGCCCTGTAGCCAGGAGGTCCCTGGTGAGAGAGGGTGGGTTTAGTTCTATGGGTTTTAAAAGGTGGCTGCAGATCGCTGGGCCAGGGGCAAGAAGAACGCCGCCCACGCATCCCTGACCTGACTGCCTCGTTGTAGATCTCCACCATGCTGAGGGTCACATGGTGGTGCCCTCCAGTCCCCATCTCCCGGAACAGCAACTGCAGTGCCCTAGGAGCTATGCCAGGGTCCTCAGGTGGGCCCTGAGGACAGTGTGCAGTACCACATTGGACTCTCATACAAAGCCCCGAGTCTCCCCTCCTCCCACCCCAAGTGCGAGCTCCAACCTACCTCCATGCTGTAGGTTTTCCCTGTCCCAGTCTGACCATAAGTGAAGATGCAGACACTGTACCCCTGGAGGCAGGACAACACAGCTGGCTCGAGCTGCCTGAAGACCTGGGGATGAAAAACAGGTGGGAGAAGTGTTCTCAGTCCTTCCTCCCCATTCAAGACCTGGAAGGGTAGTAAGTGCGGTCAGCAAATGTGAGCAAAGTATTAGCTCCCCTGAGAAGTGGTTCCCTTCCTTCATACAGCAGCTGCCTTAGGAACCAGCAGGGAGGGAGCATTAACAGAAAACAGCAGCCTAGCGGACAGTGCAGAGTCCTGGAGGCCGGTTAGGAAGTCCAGGGTGCCCTGGGGTAGGGGAAAGCAATAGTCAAGAGCTTAGATGCCAGGGCTGGACTTCAGGTTAAAACCTGAGGTAACTGAAAGCCAAGTACTATACCATCTTTTCTATGTTTTTCTGGATCATTCCTGTCTATGGCAACTAATGGAAATGCATGCTGGGGAACCCCAGTAGTATAAGATGGGAAAACAATAACACATGAACAGGGAGGAGCAGTGCATGCCTTTAATCCCTATCCTCCAGAAGCAGGGGTGGGCAGATCTCTGAGCTTGAAGCCAGGCTGTCTACATAGCTAGTTCCAGGCCAGCCAGAGATACACAGTGAGACCCTATCTTAAAAACAGATGATGGGGCTGGGGAGATGGCTCAGCGGTTAGGAGCACTGACTGCCCTTCCAGAGGTCCCGAGTTCAATTCCCAGCAACCACATGGTGGCTCACAGCCATCCCTAATGGGATTTGATGCCCTCTGTATCTGAAGACAACTACAGTGTGCTTATATATAATAAATAAGTCTTTTTTTTTTTTAAAGGGTGAAAAAGAAACAAACAAGAAGGACCTCTGTGGGTATAGGAAATAATGACCAGAAAGGGCTATAGAAACCAGGCTTGGAGAAGAAGCAGCTGAGGAAGACGTGGGAGGCTGAAACGTTCAACTTGTTGGACAGAACTATTGTAGAGACAATAATAGCCTTTTGGCCAAACATGGCCAACTTTCATATGAGAAGGTCTTTAAAGATTGACTGGCTGTCACTTCTGATCGATGATCATATATATAAACAATGTCTAGCATTCGCAGAGTGAGGATAAAAAGGCCAGGGCTAGGTAGTGCAAAAATGGAAAATACAGGTGAGAAACTTCATGAATACGTTTGGTCCAGTTTGTTAGATCAATCACCCAGTGCAAGCTGCCCAAAGCACAGCAGAAAAGTTTAGGGAGCTGTACAGGGCTGCAATTTGGGGTGGGAGATGATGCCAGGGGCAAGTAGAACAAAGACAGAGGCAGGTGGGAAATCAGTCAGTGGTGAGTCTGTCCCTGCTAGACACTACAGTCTCTAGGAGAGCAGCAGGTAGCCTGAGGTCTTCACTGCCTGCTCTGTCCCTTACCTAATCCCTTATCAGCTCTGAACCCACATCTCAGTCACAGAAGCTCCCGCAGCACAGTTTATGTGCAAGTGGAGACCATGTATGAAACAAGTTGGGGTAGACTGCTTTTCCACTGGTGTCTAGCCAGAAAAAAGGGGAAGAGTAGGATCAGAGTAGCACAGTGGGAGAGCACTGGGGCTCCCACATAACCTGTCTTTAGGGTCACAAAGCAAGAGGAGGCTCTGCCTTCCCAGATGGGCAAAAGCCTGGGCAGAGGGGCTCCGAGCTCCCACCCACAGGGTCATAGCCCTGTCTTCACCACTGGGGACCATCAGTGCTCTGCAGCCAGTGAGCAGTAACTCACTTGGATAGGTTCACTTTCCCTAGCACTCAGCTGGGCAGCCAATCCTGCCTCCAGGACTTTTAGTAGCTCCCTTCCGTGACGGAGCCCAGCCCACCATCTAAGTATCCAGACAGGCATGGAAGAGGGAATGGGCCTCTTCTGGACCCAGGGACCTCTGAGGAAGGGTCAGGACAGATGCAATGGTAGCTGTCACCTCCTCCTGGCTGGCATCTTGAGGAAAGACCCAGTCCAGGCGAAAGCGATGCTGGCGCCCTCGATAGCATGTGGTGATGCTTCCCCCTTGTCCCGGCTCCACGCTCACCAGGCTGGAAGGTTTCCCTTCAGCTGGTCTCAGCCGACACAGAACACGAATATTCCCTGCATTGGGGACCACATCAGCATATTGCCCCATAGCCCTGAAATATAGAGAGCTCTTCTTTTCTGTAGACACTGGGGCTCCACTCCCAAAGCCAGTCTCACCCTTGAGTTCCAAAAGTCGCCCTGAGCATCCAGTTGGGGGTGCTTGGTGCCCTTCTGGGAGCTGAGTCCTAGCCTTTCCAGCTGACAGAGCCCCAAGGGCCCAGGAGACCTTTGAGGAAAACAAAGGAAGGTGTCCAGGTGTCCTAGTAAAGTATGGTGCTGAAAGCAAAACAATCATTTGTAGTGGCATACAACTTTCAGTGGATATGGCCCTGAGGCCATCATTCAGTGGGTTTAAAACAGAACCTAGGAATCATAGGCAGGAATATTCATCCAATCATCTGTCCTTCTGGGCTTCCCAGCAATTGTCAATTTTCACAATACAGAAATGAGGGCACAGCCGGGTGGTAGCGGCACACACTTTAATCCCAGCATTTGGTGGGCAGAGGCAAGTGGATCTCTGAGTTTGAGACCAGACTGATCTACAGAGTGAATTCCAGGACAGCCCTGGATATACAGAGAAAAAAATCTGTCTCAATTCCCTTACCACCAAAAGAAAAAAAAAAAAAAAAGACAGAGAGAGAGAAATCAGGACACTTTGGGTTACTCAAAAATTATTCTGATCAAAGTGTTAACAACTGGCCCACTGGTACAGGCAGCTTCTGAAGGATGGGAAGGGAAGTAACAGAGGCTCCCCTGGGACAGACAGTGAGCAGACTTCTTATAGAAAAGGTACTAGGAGGGGAGGGATCCTGACCTGGCCCTGAGCCTCACTCAGGGAGCCCTGACAACTCTGGGTAAAGGTGCTGACCAGTCCTCGGAGGTCCCCACAGCCCTGACGAAGGCTGGCCATCCGTGCCCGAAGTCCTAGGGGAGGAAGGCCATTGAGATGAAAACAAGCCAACTTCGGAGCTTTCCCAGAAGCCACCTTCTCGTCCCTTACCTGCCAGCTGTCTGTGGACTTGCTGCAGCTCCTGTCTGCAGTTCTGTTCTGTCTCCTGCTGGAGCTGCTGGAGGGCCCCTCGAAGGCCCTGCAGCTGCAGCTCCTGTACCCCCAGCTGTCCCTCCCAACCCCACTTCTGTCACTGAGGAAACAGGCACCAGGCCCTGCCCCAGACATCCCCTCCCGATTTCCCATCCCTCCTTATCCCTAGGTGCCCTAGCCCACCTGGACTCGGAGAGCTTCCGTGGTGTCCTGGGCCTCTTGAAGCTGGCCCTGCAGCTCCAACAGTGCTCCTGCCTCCTCCTAGAGAGTGAGAACCAGATGGAAAGAGTACTCTATGGCTCCATTTCACAGACCCAGGCCAACACAGGAATGGCTAAACCCACAGTACCCACTCCACACAAGGCTTCCTGACCCAGGCTCTTTGCTCTGTTTTCCTGGGGTTATTCTGAGTCCAAGAACAGGGGTGGTGGATTGACTTTGTTCATAGTTAGAGATGGCCCCCACTAGAGCAAACACACAATTCCTGGGGCGGTTCAGGTACTGTGGCTTAGTACCAGGTGTACAGGAACCTGCAGATACTATAACAGACAAATGGCAGAGTACCTGGGGAGGTCTGGTGAGTGGTCCGGGCCCCCAGTGTAGCAGGAGGTCCCGAGTAAGGTTCAAGCTCTGTTTCAAGGCTTCATTCTCCAGTGTGAGGTGCTGAACTCTTTTCTCTGAATCTGTCACCCCCTAACAGAGAGGGATATCATCAGGGCCAGCCTGATGACTGTTCAGCCTGTTTCCTACTCCCATCCCTCCCTACGCCCACCCCAGAGCCTCACCACTCCCAGGCGAAGTCTACTCAGCTCTTCTTCCTGCTGCTCCAGCTGCTGTCTTAGCTCTTCCAGCTGTGGAGGAGTCAGGGGCAGGATAGAATCCCCTTTTGGATCTCACACCCACCCAGTCCTTGACATTTCTGATTCCTTTACCTGTCCAAGAATGAGCTGTTCCAACCGCTGCCAAACTCTCTGTTCCTCCTCCAATGGGGGAGGCTGATGTTCCTGGGTCTCATCCCTTGGTACCTCATCCAGGATGGGAGTGGGCTGAGAGGAGCTTTCTTCTTGTGACAGCGACCCTGGAGAGGGATGAGCCCAGTTACAAGTGAGGAAATGTCTGGCAAAGAGAGCAGAGCCAGTTCTGATAGACCCTTCTCCTTCCACTGATGGTTATACTCTTTACAGACCATCTGGAGTGGAGGGCTGCACTGGACAGGTTGGCTGAGTCCCCTGGAGCAGGGCCTGCCTCCCCCGGGGGCTCCGTGTCCATGCCAGAAGGGCCAAGAGCTGACTTGTTACTGTCAACAGAGGGGGGACTTCGCCAGGCTGTGAAGGAAGTAAGAACCAAAGCAGAGGAGTTGGGGATGTGAGGACCACAGAGGTTAGGGAAAGGAATAAATTGCTGGAGATGGTATTGCTCACCTTGCCCAGGTCAGGAGTCTTCCCGCAGCTCTCTTCTGCCCCCAACTGGAGGGAGAGGAACTCAGCAAGGCGCATGAGTGCCTCTTCCAGTGACACCT
This sequence comes from Micromys minutus, assembly GCF_963924665.1. Classification (NCBI taxonomy): domain Eukaryota; kingdom Metazoa; phylum Chordata; class Mammalia; order Rodentia; family Muridae; genus Micromys; species Micromys minutus. The sequence goes on from NC_137962.1 coordinate 41,337,099, forward strand.
CAGCTGCTCCACCCTCCGCTCCTTTCTGGCCATCCTCAGATTCTGAGCAGCCTTCGAGGCCAAGTGAGGAAGGAAAAGGCATTCAGCATCACTAGATTGGGGGGGGGGGGGGTCCCTCCCAGTGAGATTACAGTACTCCAACTGCAGGAATCCCCCAGACCCTTCCTCAGCAATCACCTACCGGCCAGGCTGTTCAGCTCGGTCCACAGTTCTGACGTGAATTGATCCGGACGGCGACGACCCCTAGGTTGGTCGCCGCTTTTCTGAGAAGAGAGTATGGGGTGCAAGTAAGGGTGCTGGCAGCATGTGCGACTCTTTCGCTTCTGAAATGGACCAAGGGATTGGGGCCGAGGTCTTTGACCCCACAACCTATACACAGAGACAATACTGGTCTCTGAACAGCCCTATTTCCCAGAGCCAGTGCCTAAGGATTTAAGCTGCACAGGTCAGCCACGACCGGATCTCAGAATGATGGTGGTAACTAACCGTGATGCAGGCCCACTCCGCTCACCTGGGTGGGGTCCCCGGGGTCCGAGACCGCCGCAGCACCGCCATCCCTGCGGAAAAGACTGTAGAAGATGTAGATGAGCAGAGAGTAAAAGGCGTACATGGGGGCGCGGGGCGGCAGAGAGCACCGCTTCGCGCCGCCCCGCGTCCCCGCACCAGGTCTCTGCACCCGCCCGCCGCAGTGCCCATGCGCATGCTCGCGGCGGTCGCCCCCACGGACGATCTTCCACGGGCGGAGGGCCCACTCTGAGGGGCGACCGCGAAGGAGTTGCAAAATCTGTACTTAAAGCCCTATCAAGCTTTTTTTAGTCTCTCTTTCGCAAAGAACTCCAACCACTGTCTAGCTTCTTTTGGGAATCCCGCGGAGACCCCCAACAAGGTACGCGCATGGGAACCGAGCCTTCAGGGCACAGGTGTACAACCTCTCCACCCCCGATAGCCCAGCCCAGACTCCACCCCTCCCGGGGAGCCGGACCCAGCCCCGCCCAGACCTTCCCTTCGGTCATAACTTCGCCCCTCCCACAGCTAAGCAACACTCCTTCGAAGCCCCACCCCGTCCCGATTCACAGCTCCGCCTAGACCCCTCGAAGCCAATCCTACTCCCTGAAGCCCCGCCTACATCCCCGGCTCAGACCCTGGACCCTTCCCTATCCCTGAGCTCCAGCAAACCTGTACTGAAGCCCATAGGTTGTGACTCATGCCTTTACTCCCAGCGCTCAGGAGGCAGAGGCAGGCAAATCTCAGTGAGTTTGGGGCCAGCCTACTTTAAACGGGAAGTTCCAGGATAGCTAGGGTTATTTGAAAAGACCCTATCTAAACCACAAACTACTACTGAACATCAGGTCTCAACCTCCAAGCTTCCAGCCCCACCCCTCTAGAGTCTCCACAGGCCCCGCCCCACCGCTCTAGCCCGAACTCCTCTCGTTGGTGGGTATAAGCCGGCTGCTCCAGTCCGCGCCTCGGGAGGGCGGGCTAAGAGGCGAGGCCGACTGTTGTGGGCGGGTTCGGGCCTTTAGCTCGGTGTCTCCAGGTGCTGCGCGCTGCCCATCGCAGGCCGGGCTTCGCTGTCGCTTCTCCCCTTCTCCAGAGTGGAAGATCTCACCTAGGACCGTGCTCAGGCCACAGCAAGAGACAACTCCTCTTGCCGTTCCGAGTCCCTGGTCTGACACCCAGCCTGGGCGCCAAGATTCCAGTCCCATTCTCCTTCCCCAGTAAATTAGTCCTTCTTCCTTGCAGGTGAGTCCAGTGACCTCAAGGCTACAAAAAGTTTGGAACTGAATGTCTTCTAATGTCTACTCCAAGGTATCTGGAACTTGAGATTCCTGAAGAGCTGCCCTAAGGACTCCAGATCGCCAGCCTCTGCGCGTACTTCTCTCCAAATTTGAAGATTCCTTTCGTCTCCTCAAACTCACTACTGTTCAACGTGTCATGGTTTCCAAACCCAGGAATGAATGGAGCACTGTCCTGTCCCACCTAGTGTTGGCAGGGGTGTCTCTGCATGCAGCAGTGAGCTCTGTACAGGTGAATATTCTTACTTTCACGAACGATGTAGATCCCTGCATTAGAAAGAGGGTGATGGGAGGCATGTAAGGCTGGGATTCCTTGACAGTCCCAAACTTTTTTCCTACTTAAAAGTAGCTGCTTTTAAATGGTTTCCCTTAACATGTCTATCTTTCCCGGTGTCAACAGTCCAGTCGAGGAGCAGCTGCCGGCTTCCTGCTCCAGACCTTTGCTGCCATCATTATGTTGGCCCCAGGACTGAACACACACGAAGACTGTCTCGCTGGAGCTTGGGTTGCCACAGTCATCGGTCTGCCTCTTCTGGCCTTTGATTTTCACTGGGTGAATGGGGACCGCTCTTCTGCCAACCTGCTTCTGGGAGGTGGCATGGTGCTGGCAGTGGCCGGTGACCACCTTGGCCCTGAAGGTTGCTCTGTAGCTGGGCAGGCAGTACTGCTGGTAGTTGCAGTGACCATCCTTATTGTAGCTGTTTTCACAGCCAACACTTACGGGATGTGGGGGGGTGCCATGCTGGGTGTGGCGGGCCTCTTGAGCCGTCTGGAAGAGGACAGGCTGCTGCTGCTGCCAAAGGAGGATGTCTGTCGCTGGGCCCTGGCTGCAGGTAGTTGGGCCTATTGCCGGGCCCTGCACACACAGCGCCTGCAGTGGGAGTGACTGTAACACTGACAGCAACTCAGGGCTTCTGAGCCCACATGCAGAGCCTCTTCTTAAAGTGAGGAGCCTGTGGTAGTTTCACTTCTGGGGCAGAACATCCCTTCTCCGGTCATGCATGTGTGGAAGATTACTTAAACCAGAATGCAAAGAACAGGTCTTTAGGACACTTGGATGATTCTGAGAGGAACGTGGTTGTGAGTCAGAGGCCTGGTTTCCAATAAACGTTAGGAATATACAGGAGTACGGGATCTGCTTATTCTTGAGCTAGCTTCCTAAGGCCTCTAGGGTTTCAGCTGATTTCCCGGAGTAAAGGAGATGGGTGATGTGTAATTAGCATAAGGCATTGTTTCCTTTGGCATTATGGCAGACTTGCCAAGAGAACCCCAGTGTGCCTGGCATGGTGGTGGTGCAAGTCTTTTATCCCAGTTGGGAGGCAGAGACAAGCCGATCTCTGAGTTCCGGATGGCCAAGTTGGCCTACATAGTGAGTTCCAGAATGGCCAGTGCAACATATAGTGAGACCCTGTATAAAAAAAAAAAAAAAAAAAGAAGAAGAAAGAAAAGGAAAAAAGAAAGAAAAAACATTTTTAAAAAAGAAAAGAGAAAAAAATAAAAACTTCTCTGCTGAGAAGAGAGTTTTGGGCCTTGGTTTCCTGGGACGTAGTAAATTTGCATATATCCTTGGTGGACCTGGCAGGTGGCCCTCTAGGGCAATGACCTTCACAAACTGATGGCTGAATTCTTAAAGGGCAGAAGTGGGCTAGTTCTCAGCGACTCCCAGAAACTGCTCATCCCTCTGCACTGACTTGATTATTACTTGTTTGACACCCTCCTGTCTGTGAAAGTCATATAACTTAATACCCCCTCCCCTTTCTTCTCCAACTCTTTCTTTCTCCAACTCTGAGGCTGGAATGAAGAGGTGGGTTAGGGAGTGTACCCAATCCTTCTCTGGCTGTTCCTGTACTTGCATCTTGTTGACCTTTATCCTGTCTCAAAAGAGTAGGGGTAGGTGGGTTTTTCAAGATCCGTGCTCCAATACTCTGGTCAGTTAGGCCAGAGCCTTGCGCACACAAGCCCGAATTTCTGTACACATTGGCACAGGCACTCCCCCTAGCCCCCCCCCCCCGACATGGGAGTCTCGGGGCGCTTTGCACTCTCGAGGAGTCTGACTTCTGGGTGCCCCTCCAGACCCCAGAGCTGATTGTACCTCTCCAAGGGCGGACTCCCTTCCTCTACCGCCCCCCCCCCCAGCCCCTCTCCCGATCGCCTGCTGGACCCCACCCCCTTCTGTTCACCTTCTAGGGTGGGTGGGCTCTCCGTCGTTCTCGCTCGACCATTGGAGGTGGCCTCCGCGTCGTCTTGGCCCTCGCGGCACTTCCATTGGCTTGCGCGGAGCCCACGTGACCAGGAGAACGAGGGGGCGGTGGTGTGTGGGGGGGTCCACAGCGAAAACAAAGATGGCGGACGCGCCGGGGTTGGTGGCCGGGGCGGCTGCGGGACGACGCGCGGGCCAGGCCCATTGAGGCAGCTGCACGGTGGGCAGGCTGCGGGGTCGCCGCGGCAGTGAGAAGCGGGCAGGGGCGCGCGGCGACCCTAACTTCCAGCCGGCGAGCGCGCCGGCACCCGCCCGCCGGGCCGGCCGGCCGCGATGTCCGGCGCCGAGGAGGCCAGCGGGGGTGGCCCGGCTGCAGGGCCCGCGGGTGCCGTGCCAGCCGGAGTCGGGGTAGGGGCCGGGCCTGGAGCTGCTGCGGGGCCGGCTGCGGCGGCTCTGGGCGAGGCGGCGGGGCCCGGGATCCCGGACGAGGCGGGCCTGGCCGGAGCTCGGCAGCTGCAAGAGGCGGCCGGCGACCCCGACGCACCGCCCAAGAAGCGGCTGCGGGCGGCTGAGGCAGCCGAGGCGGCGGCAGCGGCGGTAGCAGCAGGCAGCGGAAAGCTGGAGGAGCGTCTCTACTCGGTGCTGTGCTGCACCGTGTGCCTGGACCTGCCCAAGGCTTCCGTGTACCAGGTAGGGCCGCCGGCCGGGTCCGGCGCCGCGTTGCCTGGAGGCCGGTGGCCGGTGGCCGGGAATCTTTCCTATCCAAACATCTACCTTCCAGGGCTAGGAATCCCCGCTCCTGTCTCAAGGCTCCTTATCTTTATCTTGTTCTGAATCTCATTTTCTGTGTTCGATGGCATCCTTTACTACACAGTTTGAATTTCCATTCTCCTCCTTAGATCTCTTGTCCTCACCTTCTGGTTCCTCCAGATATATTCTCTTGATATATTCCAGGTCCTTTTCAACTGACTATGTAGAGATCTATGAACAAGCACCCTCCCTTTTCTACTGCTCATTAACATTGTACGCATCTAGACCCCCCTGGATGAAGAAACTTCTTTGCTGAAGATAGGGCTCCAATTCTGGCAGCCACACCCCCAAAAGTGTCCTTCCATGTCTGAACCACTAAATATATCTTCTTTTGTGCCCTGTGGAGTCCTGTTTCCTCTGAAGAGCTGGAAGAAAGGAGGGCCTCTCATCACTTTCCAGTCCTGATCTGAAGGAAGCAACCTGCAACAAACTTTACTGTTTGGGTACTTTCTCCTGCCCCAGCCTGGCCAGTTTTTCTCTTCAGGCTCACCTCACCCATGCCAAGGTGGCTTCCAAGGTTGCCAGTACATAGAAACTTTGTCCTACCTTCCCATCTGAAGACCCAGTGTGCCAAAAGGACTCAGGGTCCTGGTCTGTGGGTCTAACATGTCCTCTTCCAGGTAAAAGAGAGCAGACCTCTGCTTCAGTGGAAAATATCTGTTCACCTTCCCCTAGTCTTTCTGCCTCAGTTCCCAGCCTCCTTGAAAAGTAAAGCAGAGTCTCTGTCAGGTTTCTTTGTATTTACCGGAGCTAAAAGTGGCTGGTGGGGCCTGTTTCCCTGCTATTCTTTAAACAGAGGACCTGGCTGAGGGCCAGGAGAGGTCTAGTCTGTGTAGACATTTCCCTATCCTTTGGATCTCCATGTTCTTCCTGCCTTGGCTTGAGGGTTTGGGGAGGTGTGGGGTGATCCCGGTGACCTGGATGGGACACTCACCCTCCTAGGTGGGGCCAACTAGAGGTGCGTTTCCTACAGCTCCCGATTCTAGCACCAGTATTTACCTCTTATTTCAGGGGCCATCAGAACCTGCTCACAACTAACCTTTTCCTGTCTTGGCTTCTTGGCCCTTTCTGGGAGAGTTCTTCCTTTCCTAGGATTTGGTGAGAATCCAGCAAGACAGGCCAATGGAAGGGGGTCCCAAGGAATTAAGGGGTTCCTAGTTGGTCCTGGCATAATGGTAGGCCACATGGTATTGGCTCCTGGTCTCCACAGAGAGCCACAGTTCTGCTCTTGCCCAGAGTAGCTAATGAGACTGACTAGCTGGTTCAAACCAGTCTACACACTGTGTTAGTTTTTTGCTCTGGCTTGGGCGTCTGGAAGTCAGGCAGCTGAGGAGATGTATAAGAATTAAGTGAGAGGGGGGGGCTGCCTTTGCAGGTGCTGTTCCGGGGGGCATACTTGGTGATCCAGACAAGCTATTGACATTGGTCTCCTTCCCACCTCCCTGCTGCCCGGGTAGATACCTAGAACAAAGATATTTCCCTGTTGTAAAGACTGGGAGAATCCTCTAGAATATGTCATTTTGGAAGAGTCTTGGGCAAATGCAGGAACTTTGACAACCGACAGATAGCATGTAAAATGGGAATGCAGCAAGAAAAATAAGGAAGGAAATGTCTTAGTGTCTAGGAATGCTGCCAGAGACCCTTCATGGCAGTCTCCTAGAATGTGTGGTGCAGCCCTGGAGGGTCCTATTGCTGCCTTACCAAGGTACCGGACAGGCCTCCCCAGGGTTCTTTCCTAGTCTTCTCAGGATCTGAGCACAGGCGGCATGGGGAGGAATAGCCCTGGTCAGGATCTACTGTGAGTCACCACCTCTGCCTGAGCTGAGCTCCTCTGCCTTCTGCTAGCCTTCCTGTCTAACCCATGTTGATGTGCTGTCTCTTTAGTTTCCACCTTCAGCTGTTGCTGACAACATTTGCCTGACCTCAGCAGAACACTTAGCTCCAGGTGGCACCAGCCATGCTGTGCATTCTGGGGGCTGACTCTTGGCTCTGCTGAGGTGAAAAGAAGTGGGTAGCCATACTATGTCTGGCACTGGACTTTGGGGGAAACTATGGGGTGCTGAAGTTGGCTTGGTGCATGGTAACTTGAGAGTGTTATCCATATGCCACTTGTTCTGCTAGGGAAGCTCTTGGAATCGGACAAGAACAGATTCGGCCTGTATATTTAGGCTCATCCACAGCCTTTGGACCTGCAGGGCCAGTTACCATGGGCCATACTCACACACTGACATATCACAGATTAGGAAATTTATTCAGTTTGCCTGGCTAAGGCCATCAACCAAGTAGTTCTTATCCCTGGGGCCTGTGTCAACTGCTACTACAGGTGTATACTTTGATGTTCTCTGTGTGGGTGTTAGGTATATCCTGGGCAACTGGCCCAGCAAGGTGTGTAGCCACCTTCCTGAGTCTAGGAAGGACCCTTCCAAAGTCAGGCAATCATTATGGCAGGTGCCTGGTAGGTGGCATGAAGGCCAGAGGCAAACCGACACAAGAACTTCTAGCTAGTCCAGACTGGGCAGATGGACAGGCAGTTTGTGCTGGCTCCCTGTTCTGGATGTATTCATGAGGCCAGAGGACAATGTAACCAGTCAGAAGCTGCACATGGAAGTGCCTTCTCTGGGGGAGTCCCAGCCTGGGGTGTTACAGCCATAGCCTCAGCCCTGACCTACTTCCCATAGCTTTCCTGATAAAATCCTTCACATAGTGTCCACTATAGACTGTTATAAGATAGACTAAGCCTTGACCCTTTCTTTGGGTGTCAGCCAGGCTCAGCCCCTCAGCACTGCATTTGTCGAAAATACTGCTCCTTCCTCCCAGCCTTTACAAGCCTTTGAGGTCAGAGATCAGTTAAGTGGGCCTCTATCACAGAGTATGGTGATCCGGCTGTATAGCTAATGTGGGCTCATGATTTCTGTGACCAGGGCTGTGTCACTGTTCCACTGTTGCTCCTACATGTTTTCCTTATGAGCTGCCCTCTCCACATCTCTACCTGCCTCAGTGTTTCCCATTGGGCCTGACTATAACAAAACCTCATCTTAGGGCCTTCTGTTCTCCCTTCAACAAGGATTCCCATCCTTTCCCACTCTGCCCCAGCTGATGGTTGTCATGTTCTGCCTTTGTCTTTGCCTCTGAATGTCAGAGAGTGGGTATCTGCCTGACAGAAAGCCCAGAAAACACTTGTTCCATCTCTGCCCAGGACGCCTTCTGAGATTATTTGTTGTCCAGGGCTTGGGCTTCCCTGGCACTACTACTGCTGCTTCTTCCTCTTCCTCTTCCTCAGTTATTTTATGTATGTGAGTGTTTTGCTCACTTGTATGCATGTGCACAGTGTTTGTGCCTGGCACCTTCAGACGTAAGAATAAGGCTTCAGATCCCCTGAAGCAGGAGTAAGGATGGCTGTGAGCTATGCAGGTGTTATTAACTGCTGAGCCAACTCTCCAGCCCCTCATCTCCTTGAGTCAGGAAAGAGTCTTGGGGAAAGGACTGCTTAGGTGTCCAAAGGACTGCAGGCTTCCCGAAGTCTAGAATTTTGTTTTGGTTTTTGGTGTGTGTATGCATGTGTGTTGGTAGTTTGTTATTTTGAGTTACTTTTTAACTCTAAGCAGTGTTCATTTCTAAGTAAAAGCCACATTCTAGGGGATATCTGGGCCCCATCTGAATCTTGGATATGGCCAGTCTAGAACTTCAGATCCAGGCTGAGCGGAAGGTTCTTATCCTTGCTTCCCACATATTGGTTGTGTAACCATGGACAAGAAGCCAGTTCTGCTCGGGTCCATGCTTGACCATGGAGGCTCAAGAAGTTGGATTAACTCTCAGGGTGCCACTAGGCCTGACGGAGCCTTACCTGCATTCAAGACACCATGGGAAACTAGAGAAAAATAGCCTCCATGTGGTATATAGCAGAACCTTGGTAATAGTGCAATTTGTTACCAGTGGCTTCTGTCAGGAGTCTGTGAAGCTCTGAACAGGAGGGTGGGCTCTTCATAAGGGGTCAGGGTACCATCCATACTGTATTTTGGGCTCCCAGTGTTTACAAGGACCTTATGTTCTAGATTTGAAAGATTCTAACTGACCACAGGGAACTTGAGATCAACTATAAGTTGAAGAGGACCCATTTCTAAGACCTGTTTGTGGCTCGGGGCCAGGGCAACTTCCTAACTACAGCTATTCCTTCTAGCTACTTTCACTCAAATGAGAATCCAGTTCAAATAGAACATTCCTGCCCTGGCCATGCATAGGCTAATACATGAGTTGTCTGCATGTTGGGAGATGGAAGGACCAGATTCTAGCCTGTGGGGTACAAGAGCAGTGACTATTTCTGGACCATTTAGAGGAGCCTGGGACCTCATTCCCCTGGGAACTGAGCCCTAGAAGCTTTGACATGGGTAACTGCAAGGGTGGCATTTGTACTGGGTTTGCTGCAGTCTGAGTGTCAAGCTTTGCTGCAACACATGGCCTCTCCTGTGGTATCCTGTGCCCAGGAAGAAACTGAGACCTGCAAAGAGAAGATGATAAATCCAAGATCATGCTGCTGGTGGTGCTCTATGGCTGAGGGATGATCTCAACCCTGTGAGCTCCAAGTCAGTATCTGTGATTCTAAGAGGACCTAGAAAGACCTGCAGTGCCATCTTGGATAGAAGTTTAGGGTTTACCTGGTTGATGGCAGGATGGTAGCCTGGCCTGGTTGTTGCAAGAACAGTTTCTGGAGGTGCCTAGGCACTGAAGCAGACAGTATGGACCCATCTGTGGCCAAGCTTCTGAATAGACCGTCGACTGTTTAAGTCAGGGGATAGGCACAGTCTGTCCAGCTAAGACTAACTGTGACTGCCCTGGACTTATATTTGAAGTTGGGTCTTGCTCAGGAAGTTATGAGAGGGTTCCAGGTTAAGTGCATTGTTTTCCTAGAGCTTACCTAGAGCCCATATCCTGAATGGCTAAGTGGCTCCAAGTGGGTATATGTCTTGGTTCTTAGGTAGGCCAGTATACTACAGAACATTTCGGGGCTTATTTTGCCACTCAGCGCTGAACTGTCAGACTTCCACAGAGGCCCATAGCGCCCTAGAAGAAAGCAAGATTAGCACCATTTCCATGTGGTATGGAATTGATTTGAGTCTGGGGTTCCCATGAGTATGGGCTCTGTAGCCAGACCCAGAACAGGCTTAGGTGGCTCTCAGTGTGGGGAGTAGGAGTGATCCTCATCTCCCATTAGGAGGGCCCAGGACTTCTTTCCAAGTCTCCTGGGCTGAGATTAGGAGCAGTATCCTCAACCTGGCTTAGAAACTTTGAGATGGTCAGGCTACAGCAATAACAAATACTGTCACCTCTGCTCAGGCTGGTAAATCCTGAGCATCATCTAAGCCTCAGGTAGCTTGTTAGCAGAAAGTGACTAAAGCCCTTAAGATTAGTGGGGCTACAGGGCCCTGGGAATCTTAGTGCTGGCATCTTGCTAAGTGAATTTCCTTTGTCTTTCCCTAAAACAGGTCCCACCATGTAGCCCAAGCTGGCCCAGAAATCACTTCATATTCAAACTAGCCTCAAACAGTCCTGCTTCTGCCTCTGCCTCTGCCTCCTGAGATTTTACCACTCCCAGTTTTACACAGAATTCTTTTTTTTTTTAAATTGGATATTTTTATGTACTGTACCCTTTCCCAGTTTCCCCTCCAGAAACCCCCTATTCCATCCCTCCTTCATAGAATTCTTGAAGGATGGTATGTCACAATTCTATGGGGGCCCCCTGAGATTGCCACTCTGAAACACATGAACATTCATTTTGTGTTGTAGTCCCTCCTGCCTTCCAGAAGGAGTAATAGTAACTGTCCTGGGAAGTCCTCAAGACAGATGGTAGATAAAAAGATTTGATCAGCATTTGCCACATCTACACCCAGCTCCAACCCTGTCCATTGACTTGTAGGGTTGGACTCAGTAGATTGGCTTTTAATTTTTCAGTCAAGCATAGGTTTGGTTGTAGATAATCATTGATGCTCCATGGGCATGGATTCCTCATCAGGCCCATCACTGTCACCTTCTGCATGCAGAGCCCATCGTTTGCCGAGGGCTAAACCTGCTAAAGCAGTAAGATGGCAGCTAAGGTTTACTAAGCAAGGCAGTGATGTAGATGTCGCCTCCTGGCATGGCCAGGCAGTGGCTACATGTGGCTCTTTCCCTAATGCCCACTGTTCAGATTACCTTTAATGTGGTAGCCTGATATATTGGTCTCTCCTTTAACACTGAGTCCCTTGTAGTGTGGGAGCCCACCTGGTATAGCATTCTCAGCTCATCCTGTATCTGTGGTGCTAAATGGTACTCAGTATATATTGAGTCAGTAAGAGACCCAGAACAAGAGAAATTCTAAGTCTGTGTGTGTGTGAGCAAGGATCACGCATGCTATAGGTCTGTTCTTGCTGATCCCATATATATCAGCCCAATTCAGTAACAAGTCCTACCTGAGCCAGTGGAGCCTCCTCTCTGCCATAGGCTCTACCATTGGTGCTGGAGCATCTACTATCTACAACCAGTAGGTAGTTGCCTTCTCTGATTGCAACTGCTGGTTCTTACCTATGTTTATCGGCAAGGGCTAGATGGGGGGACCAGGGCTAATCTCAGCTGAAGCCACTTCTAGTTCCCACATGAATAACCTTTTGAAAGCCAAGAAAAATTGCCTACTTCAGCAGTAACCATGACCCCAGAAACAACCGTTGGCTGGGTATACCTATAATGTCAAGCCAAGAGCTTGTCTTCTCTGATAGATTAAGTAGAAAAGCCAGGTTCTAAGCCCAGCTATGGTCAGGTCAGTTGCCAGCCAGGCCTGCTTTAGATGTAGCCAGGACCCCTATGACCTAAGACCCCACTCTTCTCAAAACCAGAGCTAGCATGACATCCCAAGCAGCTCTCAGTGTTTGCTAGATACCAGTAAGGCTTGGGTACCAGCAGGTACTCCTCACCTTCTCTCTGGACAACTGGTCTGGCTGGAGCCATCAAGCATGGGAGGGCACGTGTGCGTGCAAGCATCCCACAGGTCTGTGAGCTTCACCTCCCTTTCCTTTTTCGCAGTGTACTAACGGTCACTTGATGTGCGCTGGCTGTTTTATCCACCTACTAGCAGATGCCCGACTGAAGGAGGAGCAGGCCACATGTCCCAACTGTCGTTGTGAGATCAGTAAGAGCCTCTGCTGCCGGAACCTGGCTGTGGAGAAAGCTGTGAGCGAGCTGCCTTCAGAGTGTGGCTTCTGTCTGCGTCAGTTCCCTCGCTCCCTCCTAGAGAGGCACCAGAAAGAGGAATGCCAGGACAGGTAACAATGGTGAAGGTGTGGCCTTGGGATCTGGTCAGCCGTCATTGTCTGGGCCCTGGAGACCACATATGCAGCCCAGGTGTAACCGTGTAGTGAAGTGTCTACACTAGTTACTTTCTAGATATGATGCTAGCTAGCCCTCTAGGATTCTCTGTAACTACTGGTAGTCCCTTCGAAGGTCCATTACACCAGGATCAGTTCAAAAGCTTTAGAAAGTTTAAGTGAGACTCTTGTTTGGCAACCCAGTCCCAACATATAGAAACAGCCACTTGCCTGGCAAGGTCCTGGCGTCAAGAGCTTTCCTAGAATGAGGCTGTGTGAAGTCCAGTACTATGGTCAGCAATCAGCTAGCCCTCAAGCAGAGAACCACGAGTACTGGGCACAGGAGGCATATTGACTACAGCTGTAGTGCTTCTCTCTCCTCAGTCTCTCACGTACATGTCTACATGTGCTCTAAATGGCTGGCCTCACAATTCAGTGTATCCTACAGGGAACAGTTTGTAGTTGGGCAGAAAGAGTCTCTGAAAAGACTACTGGGCATGACCACAGAGCTGACCAATATTCTCACCTCCTGCTAGGGTGACACAGTGCAAGTACAAGCGTATTGGCTGCCCGTGGCATGGCCCTTTCCATGAACTGACAGTGCATGAAGCTGCATGTGCTCACCCAACCAAGACAGGCAATGAGCTGATGGAGATCCTTGATGAGATGGACCAGAGCCACCGCAAGGAGATGCAGCTCTACAACAGCATCTTCAGCCTGCTCAGCTTTGAGAAGATTGGCTACACAGGTGAGGCACCCCACATTCCTCTCTGCATGCCACACGGATGCTGTTTAGGACTAAAGGGCTGGCAGCCAAGAGCAGGGAGGGCAGTTGGCTCTGGGTAGTGAGCATAGGCTGCGCCGATGGGCAGGAAGATACCTTGGGGAAGAAGATAGGTTGGAGATTTTGCAGACGGAGGGATGTACCTGCATGGCTCCTACAGAGGTCCTTCCCACCTGTCCCATCCCCCCATGCCCACCACCCTAGCAAGATGACCCCTCCCCCTCGCTGTACAGGGCTCCACATATTTGGGATGGTTGGGTCTATTTAGAAAATTGGGTGTTTTGGGCAGTCTGGGTGTTTGGGACCTTACCTTTGGAGCATGGAGCAAGAAGAGCATTCTATCAAGTCAGGTCCTGTCTGCAGATGTTCACTGAAGGCCACAGAGCCTCCCGAGGCTGGCAAGAAGCTGTTTGGAGACAGGGTTCCAGAACAAGCTGAGGGTCTGAGCTCAAACTGTAGAACTGGGAGTGGATGCCCACACATGAGTAAGCTGGACCGGGCCTGTGCTCACTGGATCTCATGGCTCCCGGGCATCTGTCACCAGCTTTGAACATGTCGGGGAGCAAGAGCCAGGCCACAGCTTGGGCCAGAGAACAAGAAGCACCTGCTGATACTGGGGCCACGAAGGGAAACTCCATTCCCTCTACTGCTCAGCCTGCGGCAGGTTGCCAGCTCAGAGCACCCAGGGCAGTCTTGGACAGCCAGTCATGCCATGCTGCCTAGACTAGCCCAAACAGGCCTGAGATGCAAAGGGCCCAGGGGCCTGCATCAGCAGAAAACTATGGCTCTTGGTTAAGAGTAGCCTTGGCTGATCTCACGGCCTGTGGGGTCTGGGTAGGCCAGGCCATGTGGCTACAGCAGAGGCTGGGTGGGAAGCCCTGTCCATGAAGGAAGGACTGGCTGCCTAAGAGCCCACACATCCACAGCAGGACGTGCCAGCCACAGGACTGCAAAGGCAAGTCTGCCTGCTAAGCGACAGCCCCACAAACAGCTGAGCAGAATCCACATCACAGTGCAACACTGAGGACTTGGCACTCCCCCTGGGCAAGACCAGATACCATATGCCCACCTGCTGGCTTTTCTGGCAGCTTTGTATCAGAACCAATAAAATGCACTTGTTCTCATAACTGTATCCTGTCTGTGTGTCTGCTTACCCCGCCCCTCTGGGGACACGGGGCTGAGGGTAAGGAGGGTGGCTCTGTGGGTTGGCCATACCTGGGCCACATGGCCTAAATGTCCCACAGCCTCAGGACTCTCCAGCTAATTGGTGTTAATTCTGTTTGTAGTTGTTCCCCAAAGCTTGTGCACTTCCATTTGCCATAATTGTGTCTGACTTACCTTGTGGCAAGTAGAGCACGCTGTCTGGGTAAGTTGCCTTCCTCCCTGGCTGAGCCTGTCCTTGGCCTGTTGGGGAAGGCGCCACCCACTGGCCTTCCCCAGCACTAACAGTTGGCTGTCTGGCCCTGTCTGTCTCCACAGAGGTTCAGTTCCGGCCTTATCGCACTGACGACTTCATCACACGCCTGTACTATGAAACACCACGGTTCACAGTACTGAACCAGACATGGGTCCTGAAGGCTCGTGTGAATGACTCGGAGCGCAACCCCAACCTGTCGTGCAAGCGCACACTTTCCTTCCAGCTCCTCCTCAAGAGCAAGGTCACAGCGCCCCTGGAGTGCTCTTTTCTTCTGCTCAAGGGCCCATATGATGATGTGAGGATCAGTCCTGTTATCTACCACTTTGTCTTCACCAATGAGAGCAATGAGACAGACTATGTGCCGCTGCCCATCATCGACTCTGTGGAGTGCAACAAGCTGCTGGCCGCCAAGAACATTAACCTGCGGCTCTTCTTGTTCCAAATACAGAAGTAGGATGGACCCAGGCACTTGAGGAGCAGAGGGCTGCAGCCCAGTAGTGCTGTCCTACCCATCCCTGGCTTGGCAGCAGCTTCACACAACTATATGATCATTTTAGCAAAGGAGGAGAACAAACAAAATCAAACACTGAGAAAGTCTGCATGCGTGTGCAACGGGGTCCCTGCCTCTGGCTCACCTTCCTCCCCTCTGCCTCCCACCTCCTGCAGGCAGCCAGAGGCTGAGCTGACCACAGTGGAAACAGCACTCTGGGCTCCTCAGGTACATACAGGTGGTGAGGAGGGCAAGAAGCCACCCTTATCCCAGCTCCCATCCTCACCTCGAGGTGGCACGGTGGTTCCCTGGCCAGGCTCAGGGGCCCTGGCTGACTTCAGACAGCATATTTGATTGCAATTAAAAAGGCAGCCTTGTTTCCTACTTTCTGTTTTGTTGGAGGGGAAGGTGTGGCCGTGAATGGACTTCATGGGAGATTCGGTTTGACCTGGTGGTCAGAACCTGCCCTGTCTCTTGATACTGCACCTATGTGTGCATCCCAGGAGAGACTTAAGAGACACTGTCCCCCACAGTCTTTATCAGAGGGATTGAGACTAATCCTGGCCAGTGAGCCAGAAAGGGTTGGGCTTCCCCAGCCATTGACCACTCAAAGGAAGCAGGACTTAGCTAGTAGGGCTCAACAAATGTTTTCGGAATGCAGGGTGAAATTCTGTCTCTTCCAGGAAAAAAAAATTAAATTCTACAGGCTCTTTAAGTGATGCAATTTTGGAGAGAAAGAACCCATTTGCTTTACTCAGCATAGAGGGCCAGGTGTCCTTAGGGTGCCAAGGAGGCAGTCGCTGTCTGAGAGACCTGCATTTAGAGGTGGCAGGGGCATCACAGGACCAAGGCAGAGCAGCATGGTTTATTGTGTAGGCAATGTAGGCCTTCCCCTTACTAGCCCATTCACAGATGCTCTGAGTGGTGGTTATAAGCAGGACAGTATTAGGGCCGCTCAGAATACGAAGCAGCCATGCTTGGTAGAGCTAGGCCCTGGTCCTTTTTTCCTTGGTTTCCTCAGAGATACTAAGAAGGGTAGGACTTGCCTCCTTCAGTCTTTGCTTAGGAGATGAGGCTCTTCTGTCATAGCTTTTCGTTGCTTTAATACCAAAGAACCGGTTTCCTCTGCCCTAACCAGACCTTATTCACATGCCTCAAAGTAGTCCCTATCAACCCATGCTAACTGCCTGGGCCTGAACTGCCCTGTGCCTTCCAAGCCAAGGGACAGGGTGGATACAAGTAATTGATGTTCCACCCTGACCTTCAAGAAGGCAAAAAGGCTGACAAATGTGGAGAGGACACCGGGTATAGGCCCTGTCTGTTTTCCTGAGCACAGCTAAGAATAGGCTACTGGGGCCCTCCTGCCTTCTCATAGGCTGAAAGTTTTCAGCACCTTGTTTGGCTTCCTGCATGGGGCTTGTGGGAATTCTCTTGTGCAAATATGGCCTGACCAGGAGGGTTGAGAGTGGCTCATATTTGGCTTCTGCCTACCACAGAGTACCCCATGCCAGATCCCAGCACATCCATGGAAACAGTGGCCTTTGATATGGCTCCTTGATGTCCTCTGCCCTTAGGGGCAGCTCCTCAAGCATGGTTATCTGGTAGGCACAGGGGATCTTTGGAAAACAGTGGGGCCCCTCTGAGAGTCCCTCTAGATTCCAAGGTGATGGTGTGAAAAAGTAGGGCAGGGCTAGCTTGCCCTAATAACCCATGTCTGGATGTGTGAGCAACTGATTCACAGACAGCCTGAAGGACTCTCAGGAAGAAGCAGGATAGGAGGCTTACTCCCCATGGCAAAGCCAACCAGGGCACAGTGGGCATGAGGAGAAAAGCTGAGCTGGCAGAGGCTCAGAGGCAACAGAGCTTTGGGTATTTGTATGTGGAGCTGAGAGGCATACCCTAAGGTGTAGATAGGGTTAGGGGCTGTGCCTGGGTGAGACCTGCCCAGGGGTATAGTGTGTCTAAGGGTACCCAGGAGAACTGCTAAGCCTTTCCAGGAACATGGTCAGTGTGGCACATACACTATGACTGTCATATACAGCAGTTGAGCCTTCCAGTCTAGAGGAACCAAACATGGAGAAGACTAGTGTGTCTCTTGGTTATGCTAGGGACTGGCATACAAACCTTTCAGCACTGTCACTGTGGGCCCTTTATTTAGGGGTGGGGGGGCACCATATCTACTGGCTTGTGTCCAGAATCTTGTTACCTTGCTGTCCTAACCTGGTTCTTTGTCTCTTGTCTCTGAGGATGGGAGAGGGGGTTCAGCCTCAGTAGGTGTTGGAGAGGCTGCCAGAGGGGGTTTCACAGGCTAAGCCAGGACTCCCCCTCCTTCCACCTGTCTCGTCCCCACTTCCTGTGAGCACCACACCCCTCAGTTTGCCCAAAGTGAGACATTTACAAAACAATAAAAATAATTTTCTAAAGAGCAGAGCAAGAAGTGTTTTTATGGTTGTTGGAAATAACTTACATGTCACCTGTGTGGTTTGCATTTTTCTTTGAATATTTTCTGTATGCACATGTAGTTAAAAAAATATTCCAAACCATGTTTTGTCTGTGTTTCCTTACCAGAAGACAGTCTCATGGTGGGCCTTCCTATGCTCCGTAAGTCTCTCTTACTAATCAGCCTGTGCCTCACCCCCAGACCTACAGCCCTGTGAAGCACCCGGATAGAGAAGCTGGATTGACTCTAAAGGGAAACTGATTCTACAGTGTTGTCTCTGACTCACACACAAACCACACGCGCACACACCAGCTAATAATAATAATAATAAAGTTTTCAAAAACTTCTTGTAAAACACAGTTTTTCAGGACAAGTGACAATCTAAAAGAACACTCTTACACAACAGAGTATATCAAATAGCTCGGTCTCAGCAGACTCCTATTTTATGAACTCTAGGACTAGAGAAAAGGCAAGTCATGGCCTTCGTAACAGCTCTGAGGGACTTCCCCATATCTTAATGCCTCTTGATTCTGTACCTTCCACCCCAGCCTTCCTCTCTCATAGTGTTCCTCACACACCTTGCCAACCTGCCTTCTAGATAGTAGGCCTGACTTCAGAGGGGGAAAGGGCCAGCAGTGTGGGCTTCCATAGCTGTTACGACATCCTGGGACCCATCAAGGCCTAGCCTCATCTGCATCTGACTTTCCTTTTCATCCTGCACAACTTTGCAAGAATGATCTTTCGGGCTGGAGAGACGGCTCAGTGGTTAAGAGCACTGGCTGCTCTTCTAGAGGTCCTGAGTTCAATCCCCAGCAACCACATGGTGTCTCACAACCATCTGTAATGGAATCTGATGCCCTCTTCTGGTGTGTCTGAAGACAGCTACAGTGTACTCGCATAAATAAAATGAATAAATCCTTAAAAAATCAAGAAGTGCCAAAGCCAAGGTGATTTAGAGAGAGAGAGAGAGAGAGAGAGAGAGAGAGAGAGAGAGAGAGATCTTGCCACATCCTTGCAATGTTCAGGTCATAAGATCCAAACCTGCCTAGCCTTATAGCAGAAGGCTAGAAGGCCCTTCTTAGGCCTGTCTGCCTTCAACATCACTCTGTTCCCAGCAGGTATTACTCTCTGTCCTCTAGTTGGGTGTTTTACTCCACTGTTTTGGGGGTTTGGTTGGTTGGTTTGGTTTGGTTTGAGACAGTGTCTTTTAACATACTCCTGGCTGTCCTGAAACTCATTCACTATGTAGATTAGGGGGGCCTCGAACTCACAGAGATCTACCTGCCTCTGCCTCCCAAATGCTGGGGTTAAAGGTGTGTTCCCATTGCTTTGGTCAGAATAAAAAATAAACTTGTCAGCTTCTAAATGTGGCAGGCATATGGCTATAATCCCAGTACTTGAGAAGTGAAGTCAGGAACAGGAAGAACTGGAGGTCATCCTCAGCCACCTGCTGAGCATGAGGCTCACCTGGGCTCCATAAGACCCTGACTCAAAAGAAAAAGACAAACTGACTTCTCTTATGTCTCATACCCATGGCTTGGTGGGATCCTGCACTAAGTTTCCAGCGGGGCCTCCAGTGTACATTCTGGTAGACGGTGAGTGTTCAGTTTGCCACATAGCCAGGGGAAGGAGCTCCAAATCATGGCAGGAGTTTGGTTCTCAAGGTAATGAAGAACAGAGCACCCCAAATCACAATTCCAAACACAGTTCCAGGCACTGCAGGTAAGAAATCTGGATTGTTTTCAGTTCTCCAGCCTACACTCTCACTCAATGGTCCTTCACGACAAAGCTACACAGTTTTCAGTGTCTCTACTCCATCTTCTGGAAATATTGATACCACACAGGAGAAATGTCTGTTCAGTTCAAGAAGTCCATTCCTCCCCTTCTCTCCAGGACCCTCCTGTGTCCTTTGCATGTGAGCAATTACCCAAGGCACCCAGCAGTTTCATTAAGTCCTCATGCCCAATCGTAAAAATCACATTTATTTATTTGTATTGTATTGCTTTTGAAAAGTTACAAGGGTAGGATCTAGAGAGCTGGCTCAGTGGTTCAGAGTTATGGCCGAAGTTTTCTTGGGAAAAAGCCAGGTTTGATTCTCAGCACCCACACATGGTTTATAACTGTGTGTACCACCGGTTTTATTTATTTATTTATTCATCTATCTATCTATTTGTTTATTTATTTATTTATTTATCTGTGTGTGTGCCTTGAGCTTGTGTGCATGTCTGTATGAGGGTGTTAGATTCCTTGGAACTGGAGTTACAGATAGCTGTGAGCTGTCATGTGGGTGCTGAGAATTGAACCCCAATCCTCTGGAAGAGTAGACAGTGCTCTTAACCACTGAGCCATCTCTCTATTCCTCCACCCCTCCACCCCCACCACACCACCTTCCTCTGTACCTCCATGCAAATGGTACAGCCACACAGGCAAAATACCCATACACACAAGGTAATAATTTTTTTAATGTTTATTTATTTATTTTACCTATGTGAGTACACTGTCTTCAGACACACCAGAAGAGGGCATCAGATCCCATTACAGATGGGTGTGAGCCACCATGTGGTTGATGGGATTTGAACTCAGGACCTCTGGGAAAGCAGCCAGTGCTCTTAACCGCTGAGCCATCTCTCCAGCCCCCACAAGATAATAATTTTAAAGTGTAAAGGTAAAACTTACAAGCATAATGTGGTAAGGCCTTTGATCACAGCACAAAAGAGACGGGGGGGGGGGGGTGATGGGTGGGGGGGTCTCTAAGTGGAGCCAGGACTATATAAGCACCTGGTTTTTGTTTTAAGGTTTTTCACAAATGTAAATAGCTGGTATGTGCTTTAATTTCTAGAGGAAATGGGAGAAGCATTACCGGACACTTGTAATAAAAAAGCAGATTGGGAGCTGGAAAGTTGGCTCAGTAGGTAAGAGCATATACTACTCTTGCAGAGGACCCAAGTTCAGTTCCCAGCATCCACACAATGACTCATAACAAAGCTGTAACTCCTGTCCCTTCAAGCCTCTTCAGCCACTACGCACAGGGGAGGTGTACATACATAATTTTAAAAAATCAATCTCTAAAATCTATCCTTCTCTCGCTCTGTGTGTGTGTGTGTGTGTGTGTGTGTGTAGTATTGGCTTTCCGGGAATAATTCGCTCTGTAGACCAGGCTGGCCTCAAATTTAGATATATGCCTGCCTTGGCTTCCTGAGGGGGGAATTAAAGGCAAGTGCCAAAACACCAGTCTAATCTAATCCAAAACAAACAAACAAAAAAAAAAGTAGTAAGTCAGGTAGACGTCAGGGCAACAGGGTCAGTGTCCATACGTTGTGTGTAGTCCAGGTAACTCACTCGAAGTGGTCTGTAAATAAAGACACTGCCTGCCTAGGTGCTCGCACTGTTGGCCAGTAGTCTTGAAGGCCCAGATCCCACCCAACAGACCTCCTGCTCCCTGATTGCGCCATACTAGAACTCGTCGGACTACAAATCCCAGGAGGCCCGGGGTCTACCATCCTTTGGGTCTACCGCCAAAGAGGCGGGATTAAGCATGCGCTCAGAAGACTGAGTGAACCCTGCGTGTTAGGGGTGGAGCGAGATAATGGGCGTGGGCTCAGAGAAGCGCGGGAAGTCCAGATTTTCGCGGCGGTGGTGGCTGTGGTACTATGACCCTAGAGCAGGAGCTACGCCGTGAGTATTTGGGGCGTATATGTCTGGTCGCAGGGTGTGGATCAGTCAGGTCTTGGGTTAGACTTGATTCTCTCTTCCGGCAGAGCTGAGCAAGGCCAAGGCCAGGGCCCAGAGGAATGGACAGCTGCGCGAGGAGGCGGTGTACTGCCACCAGCTGGGGGAGCTGCTGGCTAGTCACGGTGAGCCGGAGTGGTGAGAGGGCAGGCTGGCGGCAGGGGACTGGCTTGGCGATGGCGCACCTTGAGCACCCCACGCCCCTCTTCCGGCAGGCCGCTTCAAGGAAGCTTTGGAGGAGCACCAGCAGGAGCTACATCTGCTAGAGAGCGTCCAGGACACCCTAGGCTGCGCTGTGGCCCACCGCAAGATCGGAGAGCGGCTGGCTGAAATGGAGAATTACTCTGCTGCTCTGAAGGTACAGGGCCTTCACTTCTTGATGAGAGAGGGCTAGTGTGCAAATACTGACATGGCAGGCAGTCACATCCTTATGTCTACCGGGGTCGCTGCCTGGCTCTTGGGGGCGGATGAATGGGTTTGTGACAGCTGAAAGAGGAAGGCACAGGACCCACTGCTATGGCAAGCAACACTCCTGGCAGTCCTTAGCGGTTGGTCACCCATGACCACACTGCTACAGGGCAGAACAGCCACTATCTTAGACGGTCCTCTGCACAGAAAAGATAGGGCATGGGTATAGCCAGCTCTCTCGAAATTTGGGAACCAGAAGTTTCTCTTTTATAAGAGTAGCGTCCTCTGGTATCAGACTGCTGGGGTTGCTTGGAGTCGGTTCATTTCAAATGCTTCTTCTTTCTAAACTAGCACCAGCATCTCTACCTGGATCTGGCTGGTTCCCTGTCCAACCACACTGAACTGCAGAGAGCCTGGGCCACCATTGGCCGCACCCATCTGGATGTGTATGACCACTGCCAATCAAGAGATTCCTTGCTGCAGGCACAGGCTGCCTTTGAGAAGAGCTTGGCTATTGTAGACGAGAAACTAGAGGGTAGGTGCCCTTTCCCTGGGTTCTCCCCATATCCTGCGTTCTAGGCCCTCCCTTTCCAAGGCATCTCTGCACCTGTCAGGCATATCTGCTCCTTCTCTGTGTACTCTATCTGCAACAGACTCCTGGCCCACCCAAGAAGAGATGGGATAAAGGGTGGGAGCACCTGAAACCCCATATCCAGAGGAGGCAACCGACTTCCTAAAACTATTATCTTCTAGGGATGCTGACCCAGCGGGAACTGAGTGAGATGAGGACCCGTCTCTACCTCAATTTGGGCCTCACCTGTGAGAGTCTCCAACAGACAGCACAATGCAACAACTACTTCAAAAAGAGCATCTTTCTCGCTGAGTGAGGAGGCACTATCCCTGTCCCCAAGAGGGAGCAGGTGGTCCCCTGGGATCCTTCCAAGAAGGCAGCTTGCCTAAGTTCTTCATTTGCCATGCACCTTTATGCTGCATGCTGAGGAGAAGCAGGTTTAGGCCTGAAACCAGAGCATGGTAGAGCCCGGGGTCTATGTGGTGTTAATAGCCATAACTGGTTGAACATCAGTAGTATCAAAGGTATTTTGGTGGGCACTGGACACTCTGAGCTTCTGTTACCCCCATCCTCTACAGGCAGAACAATCTGTATGAAGATCTTTTCCGGGCCCGATACAACCTGGGTGCCATCCACTGGCGCGGAGGGCAGCACTCCCAGGCCATACGCTGCTTGGAGGGGGCCCGGGAATGTGCCCGTGCCATGAAGATGAGATTCATGGAAAGTGAATGTTGCGTGCTAGTATCTCAGGTACCTCTCCTTTTGTTGATGGCTTGGGCCTTAGTGAGTCTACAGGTCTTAGTCTTTTCTCCCCCTCTTTCCAGGTGCTCCAAGATCTGGGGGACTTTCTGGCTGCCAAACGAGCCCTGAAGAAGGCCTATAGGTTGGGCTCCCAGAAGCCTAACCAGAGAGTGGCTGTCTGTCAGAGTCTCAAGTATGGTGAGGCTGCATGGGGTCTTGGGACTGAGAGCTCCCAGGGATTGGAGAAGGGCTCTGCTCTCCCAACTGGAGAGACCTAGCTTATGTTCCCGGGGATGTGGCAGTGTGGGCATAAGCCTTGGACAGCAAGGGTAGATTTCTGTCAGTCGAAGATCCTTGCTTTTGTCTAAGCCTGCTGCACAGGGTGTCTAGGACACTAGAGGGTGTGTGGGAAACCTACTGGACCTTTGTCACCAGACAACATTAGCAAATGGGGGCACAGATGGCATACTGTGCCCTAGAGACTGACAGTGACAGTCACTAGTTTTCAGATCTTCAGACCAAGCACTGTTCTAAGCTTTCAAACATACTTACTCTTCTAATCTTCAAAAGTGCTAATTGGTCAACTTCCCCACTACCCACTGTCACATTAAGACACTTCCCCTGGTTCCCAGGCTGCTGCCTGAGGAAATATGGCTGGTGGGTGGTAGGCTGTGGTTGGGCCCTGTACTGTGTGACCTGCCCTCCCCTCACTCCAGATTCTTTTCAGCAGTATTGGCAGTGATCCAGCTGCAGCAGCAGCTGGAAGAGGCTGAGGGCAGTGATCTTCAAGGCGCCATGGCTATCTGTGAACAGTTGGGGGACCTTTTCTCCAAAGCGGGTGACTTTCCCAAGGCATCTGAGGCTTACCGGAAGCAAGTGAGTGCTCCCCTCACCCCCCTCACCCCCAAAGGGCGGGAAGAGTGTGGCAGCAACATACAGAGAAGGTCTGAGACTTTACCTTGCTGGCTTCCTAGCTGCACTTTGCTGAGCTGCTGAACAGACCGGATCTTGAGCTAGCTGTCATCCATGTATCCCTGGCCACCACACTGGGAGACATGAAGGATCACCACAAGGCTGTACACCACTACGAAGAAGAACTGAGGCTCCGCAAGGGCAATGCCCTGGAGGTGACATGTCCTTGTCCCCCGTGCACATACTTGTGTGTTTCTATGGCTCCGCCTTGAGCCCACCATTCTCTGGTAGTGGGTGCAAGCGGATGCTTCCCCTAGAGAGGCTGTTCCTTCCAAGGACTGTCATGATCTGTCAGTTAGAGATAGGACAGAGATGAAACACCTTCCAGCTTCATATAAGCAGCTAAGGAAAGCCAGCTTATGGCTGTGGGCAGCTGGATATGGTAGGCGGACTTGAGTTTCTCTCTCTGTTTCAGGAAGCTAAGACTTGGTTCAATATTGCACTGTCACGTGAGGAAGGTGGTGATGCCTATGAGCTGCTAGCTCCATGCTTCCAGAAGGCTTTTTGCTGTGCCCAGAAGGCCCAGCGGCTCCAGCTGCAGGTATGAGAGCCCATCTCACCACCATTGGATCCCCAAATAGATCTAGCTTTCTTTCTTCCTGGGTTTTGACCTTAAGATCTTACTTTAGAACTACGTATCCCTGGCCTGGTTTGTATTTTCATTTTGAGACAGGGTCTCACTAAGTTGCCCAAGCTGGCCTTGCAGTTAAAATTCTTCTGCCTTACATTCATTGCTCTTTGTGGGGCTGCTTGTTCCTCAACCCGACATCTCTACTCCCCAGAGGCAGATCTTACAGCACCTTTATACAGTGCAACTAAAGATGCAGCCCCAAGAAGCCCTTGACACTGAAATCAGACTGCAGAAACTGGCAAAAGACACAGAGGAAGAGGAGGAAGAAGAGGAGGAGGAGGAAGAAGAAGCCAGTGAGGCCCTGGAGACCAGTGAAGTGGAGCTCTCAGAGAGCGGTGAGGGTCAAATGCTGCCTTGTGTGTCGAGGTTGGGTGCATTTGCCCTTTCTGCCTGCTTCCGCTCTGGGACGACAGACGGCTGGGATGGGCTTGGAGATGTGTCTTTATGGAGTCTGCAGAGGACCTGAGGGAGTGACTGGGGCTTTTGTGGAAGTGCATGGAGGAAACGGGGCATGTATATAGAGCATGGGGTGATGGTAATCCTGGTAATCCTGTGGAAAGAACTGGTCGGGCAGAGTGAGTGGGCGTCAGACACAAGGGTTCTGTTTGACGACCACCACCCAGCTGAAAGTCAGTTGTTTGGGGTCAAAGCCTAAGGAGCTGGTTCTATTAGAACTAGCAGAGGTAAGAGAGTGTGTCCTGGATGGCCTTGTGGGTGACAGACTGCGGTTGGGGCCCGTTGCTGTGCTTCCCCTTCATGAGACTTGACCAGCAGTGTTGGCAGTGATCCAGCCGCTGCGGCATGTTCCTGGAACTCAAGACCAGTGTGCTGAGGGGTCCAGTGGTACAGTGCTAGGAATGAGCGTGTCTTCGCTCTGTGGGGAGAGGCAGGCAGGAGGCTATGGAGCTGAGGACTGGTTTCCAGCACTGTGGTGGTCACGCAAGACCCAACTGGGAGGTTTGTGGATTAGGTTCCTAGAAAAACCTTGATTTCAAGTGAGAACTTAGAGGGCTGGAGCCTCAGTCCCTGGGAAGCTGGCCCATATCTCAGAGGATGAGACAGATCGAATATTGGTTTTTCGGTGTTATGAGGGAGAAGAGAGAACCAGTTACTACAACTTTAGGGAATGTCCTTCAGCTGGTGGCCACATCCGTAAGAGAGAGCAGAGAAGAAAACAGAGAAAGGGCCAGTGGAAGGCAGGAAGGGGCATCCGGCCTACAGAAGAGTCTCTGAGAAGAATCACTAGTAATGGGAGAAGCCCAGAGGCTAGTAAGACACAAGGTTACAGTCTAAGCAGCAACTTACCCTCACAAGGGTGTTTCCTCAGACAGAAAGTCTGCAATAAAGACTGATCTGCAGGGCAGGCTCTGGGTTTAGGTCAGCACATAATGGACAGGACTTGAGTGGGCAGTTCCTCTGAAACGGGGCAGAAAGGCAACTAACTGCCCTTTAGCCCCTGTGTATAGTACAGTGGTGAGATAGAAGTGGGTTAGTTGGGAGGTGGTGATGCACCACCAGGAGGCAGAGGCAGCTGGATCTGGGAGTTCAAGGCCCATGTGGTCTACAGAGTGAGTTTCAAGACAGCTGGAGAAAGCCTATCTTGAAAAACCATAAACAAACAACTGAGTTGAAGCAGACTTCTGGTGGAGTTGGGTTGGGTTGGGAGTCAGCTTTGCTTTACCTGGCTACAGAGCTCACAGACCCCAGAGTCTCCCTTCCTGCTTGCAGCTGCTCTGCCCTAGAGAGCTAGTATACCATAGGCTCGGGGTCAGCAGACTTAACTCTTCTAGAGGATGACGCTGATGGCCTGTCTCAGCAGCTGGAGGAAGATGAGGAGCTTCAGGGCTGCCTGGGCCGGCGGAAGGTTAACAAGGTGAGGACGGACAACATGCCCTCCCCTTCCTGTAGCCCAGATGCTCTGTACCCAGCAATACCTCCGCCCCTCACACTTCTGCCCTGTGTCGGGGCAACTACACTTACAGTGGAACCGGCGCAATGACATGGGAGAAACCCTGCTGCACCGAGCTTGCATTGAAGGCCAACTGCGCCGTGTCCAGGACCTTGTGAAGCAGGTGGGCAAAATCCCTAGAGAGATCATTGAGGCCTTGTTCCTCAGGGAGCTTTGGACCCAGGAAGTATCTCCTTTACAGCTTGCCAAGTACCTGTCTAGCATTCCTGCTGTGGGTGCGTGGGCTGGTCTAGTCAGGACAAGAGTGGCCAACAAACTAAGACCACTGGCAGCTTCCCTCCTGTCCTAAGTAAGCCCTGTAGTCAGGCACTGTTTGTACCAAGAGATGCCACATGGCTAGGCTTCTACTATGATAGTGTAGCCAGGCATCAGGAACGCCAGGGCATATTCTCTCTCTTTTTTAAATTGGATATCTTCGTTACTTACCTTTGAAATGTTATCCCCTTTCCTGATTTCCCCTCTGGAATCCCCCTAACCCCTCTCCCATCACCCATCTCCTCATTTTTGTTGGTAACGCCTAAAGAGGGACAGAAGGCTATACCAAGGAGTAGTAAATCTCTGAGGCCTACTCTGGGTGCTAGCCACAAACCAGTGCTAGGACCAGGGCCAGGACTCATTCCTTGGTCCTAGGGCCATCCCCTGAATCCCCGAGACTACTGTGGCTGGACACCTCTACATGAAGCTTGCAACTATGGGCATCTTGGTAAGTAAGGGCAGGCCAAGCACATGGCAGGCGTGTGTGTCAGGAGGAAAGCATGAATGGTACTGGGAGCTGAGCTCATGTGCTAACCCCGTCCACCCACTCCCCACCCTCCAGAGATTGTGCGCTTCCTTCTGGACCATGGAGCAGCAGTGGATGACCCAGGTGGCCAGGGGTGTGATGGCATCACCCCCCTGCATGATGCCCTCAACTGTGGCCACTTTGAGGTAGCTGAGCTACTCATTGAGCGAGGGGCATCCGTAACTCTCCGTACCAGGAAGGTGAGTCAGGGCATGGGCAGGGAGGGCAGGGGCAAGATAGAGTCCGTTGTCTGTTGTTTCCCTGCTCAACTGAGTACCACTCAGGGCCTCAGCCCACTGGAGACACTACAGCAGTGGGTGAAGCTGTACTTCAGGGACCTTGACCTTGAGACAAGGCAGAAGGCTGCATCCATGGAGAAAAGGCTCCAGATGGCCTCCTCAGGCCAAGGTAAACAGGGCCTCTTCTATCTCTTCTTGTTCCTAGCCCTAAAAGTAAGCTCCTGTCTCATGATTTATTCTGTCTTCCTCAGCTTCCCACAGCTCCCCTGCCCTCCAGACCGTTCCAAATAACCACCTATTTGACCCTGAGACCTCTCCCCCCTCAAGCCCCTGTGCAGAACCCTCCTCATATACTCCTAGACTTCCAGAGGCCTCTCCAGCCCCTGCTAAGGTCTTTCTGGAGGAAACTGTGTCTGCAGTGTCCAGACCTCGAAAGAACAGGCACAGGCCAACCAGCAGCTGTAGTGGCTCAGAAGACGAGGACAACATAAATCCCTGCGGGCCATCCCAGAAAAGACTGAGACATACCACACAGCAGGGTGAAGCCAAGATGCTTGAGCCATCCAAAACTAGAGAGACGGTCACATCAAGTGCTTGCCGGGCTGCTTACCAAGCCGCCATCCGAGGTGTGGGGAGTGCCCAGAGCCGTTGCTTGGTACCCAGCCTATCTCGGGGCTCAAATGAAGTCCTTGCCCCCAAGACAGCACTCATTCCGGAAGAGGAATACCTGGCTGGGGATTGGCTGGAGGTAGACACACCTCTGACCCGCAGCAGCAGGCCCAGTACCTCAGTGTCAGACTATGAGCGATGCCCTGCAAGGCCCCGGACTCGTGCTAAGCAGAGTCGTCCGACAAGTCTTGATGGTTGGTGTACACGGACTCAAACAGGAGATGCCAGCTTGACCACAGAACCTACAGAGAACTCCAGCGTGCCGAGAACCTCAGGACCCAACAAAGAAAACTGTGCAGCAGGCCAGCCTTTGGTAGGTGCACAAGCAATCTTTAGCATGAGATAGGTGCAGGTAGAAACTGCTGTCTTCTGACTGTCCCCTCCCTCTGTCCGTACCTGCTAGCTTCTGGTCCAGCCCCCTCCCATTCGTGTTCGAGTTCAAATTCAGGATAACCTTTTCCTCATCCCTGTCCCACACAGGTAAGCCAAGTGCTCTCCCCTATCCCCGGCCCCTTCCGTCTGTCATGCAGCTCTGGCTGGAGTGACAGCAGTTTGGTACACAGTACCCTTATGTGTATGTCAGGAGGGGGTGTGTGAGAAGGACTCCCTTGGACCTGGCACTCTACTCCCAAGAGCCCCAGGGAGCCCTGCACAGGCTTAAGAAGAGATCCTCAGCACAGCCTAGGAAGGTTCTATGGGCCTTAGAAATGGCCAGAAGAGCAGATACTCTGCCTTTAATCCCAGTACTCAGGAGGCAGAGGCAGGCAAATGTCTGAGATCGAGGTCAGCCTGGTCTACAGAACAAGTTCCAGGACAGCCAGGGCTGTACAAAAGCCCTGTCTTATGGGGGTTGGGGGGGAAGGCTAGTTTTCCAGGAGACGTACAGAGGTGGAGAGCACCAGGTGAATGAGGTGGAGATCCCAAAGCAGGACCCCAGTGCCTCTGAGCTCAGGATGCCATTCTCTTTAGCAGCGATGTTCGTTCTGTGGCTTGGCTAGCAGAGCAAGCTGCCCAGCGCTACTTCCAAACTTGTGGGCTACTCCCAAAGCTCACACTGCGGAAAGATGGAGCGCTGCTGGCCCCACAGGACCCCATCCCCGACGTGCTGCAAAGTAACGATGAGGTGAGCAGCAGGGCCAGGCCATGGGCACAGGCTACCTCTGTTTGCCAGGCACTGCAGGGCTGCTCACCAGATGTACACTCTAGGTGTTGGCTGAAGTGACTTCATGGGACCTTCCTCCGCTGAAGGACCGCTACATCAGGGCCTGCCAGAGTCTGGGGCAAGGTGAGCTAGGATGGAGGCCTATGCAAGAGGAGCATACCTCATGTGTGTGACAGGTAGGAGCAAACAGTTCGAAGATCGTAGGCCCCTGGAATGAGAGTTCCTAAAGCAACCTAAGCCACAGGTAAAGCCCAGGGAGGAGTCTGAGCGGTTCTGGAGGTCATCAGGAGTTGGTGACTGAAAGATTTAAATTTGGCTGAAGGAGATCAGAAACCCGTTTCCCCACCACCCCCCAGACTAATTAGATGTAAGGTCCTTGCATGGTACTAAATCCAAGGGTTTTAGGAATGGTCTCAATATTACTGCCTGGACCATTTGTTCTGGCCCTGGTGACCTGACCCTGTAACTCTCTTAGGGGAGCACCAGCAAGTTCTGCAGGCCATGGAGCGCCAGAGTTCAAACCCTTCCTTTAGTGCCTGTTCCCTGGCCCTGTGCCAAGCCCAGCTCACACCCCTGCTGAGGGCCCTCAAGTTACACACAGCACTCCGGGAGCTACGCCTTGCTGGGAACCGACTTGGTGATGCGTGTGCTACTGAGCTACTGGCTACCCTGGGCACCATGCCTAACCTGGTCCTCCTCGATCTCTCTTCCAATCACTTGGGCCAGGAAGGTCTGCGTCAGCTTGTTGAAGGCTCCTCAGGCCAGGCTGCTCTCCAGGTAAAGATCCAGCATACAGTGGGTCAACAGCGTGGGGACATCTATAGTCCCACTCAGCCAGTCATTGGTGGTATGGTCCAGATGGGAGAGCTGGGCGGTGTGGGTCCCTGGAAGGAGACCCCTGTGGAGACAGACTGTGGGGAGTCTGTGAGCTCAGTGCCCATCCCTTATCTTCTATAGAACTTGGAGGAACTGGACTTGAGTATGAATCCACTAGGAGATGGCTGTGGTCAGGTCCTGGCCTCCCTTCTGCGGGCCTGCCCCATGCTCAGCACCCTGCGCCTACAGGCCTGTGGCTTCAGCCACAGCTTCTTCCTGAGCCACCAGGCTGTCCTGGGTAGCGCCTTCCAAAGTAAGATGATCACTAAAGTGTATCCCCTGAGCTCAGTATTGAGAAAATTCAAGACCTTGAACAGAGGGGTCCCAGGCTATCAGAATCTGCCTATTAGGACCCAAGTATAACTGGGGCTCCAGCAGAAATTGGTCCTTAAGAGTTGGCTGTTCTCAGAACTCATTCAACTCCACCTGTGCGCACGCGCACACGCGCTCACACACACACACACACACACACCCCATTACAAGTAGGGCTTCAGAGAGGCCATGTCTGCCCTCAAACCAACCCTCTATATCTGTGACCTAGGCTTTTTATTTTCTTGAGCCAATCTCATTGTGAGCCCACCTGATTCAGTGACATGGCCCCAGTACAGAGGGCTGAGGACTGGGGCTACTCAGTGGAGCCCAGCAGAGGGAGGGGTCTGGAATTTGGTAGCAGTAGTCAGAGCAGTATCTTGACTTTCACAAATGTCCTGGTCCAGAGCGTCATACCCAACAGCAGGAATATGGAATGTTCAAACCTGGGCTCAGGAGACTGGACAAGAGCCATTGCTTCTCAGTTTCCCCACAGAAAGTTCAGGGGTAACAGTTCCTCTGAAGGATTCATGGGGCTTCTGGGGTCAGAACTCTAGGATGGGGACAGGGCAGGGGTACTGAATGAGTTGACAGAAGTTCTTGTGCTATACAGATGCTGAGCACCTG
The DNA here is from genome assembly GCF_963924665.1 of Micromys minutus. Lineage (NCBI taxonomy): Eukaryota > Metazoa > Chordata > Mammalia > Rodentia > Muridae > Micromys > Micromys minutus. The sequence goes on from NC_137962.1 coordinate 41,368,051, forward strand.
AAGACCTTGTCCCTATCTTACAATACTCTCGGTGCTCCCGCCCTGGCAAGGGTGCTGCAGAGTTTACCCGCCTGTGCCCTCCTACATTTGGAGCTTAGCTCCGTGGCAGCCAGCAAGAGCAACTCGAGTCTCATAGAGCCTGTTATCAAATACTTGACCAAGGTATGACGTATGGAGTAGACTGTCAAACCAGAACACAAGGCTCCAAAGGCCCCAAACGCGAAGTCCTAAAGCTGAAGCCCTGTTGTGCAGAGTCTGAGGAAAGGGCTAGGGGTTGGGAAGAACACCCTTGGACTCCTGGGAGCCAGGTAGTGTTACTTTAGGCAAGTTCCAAGGGACATGCCAGGCCTCTGTGGTCTTTATAAGGTGTCTATAGCCTGTCCTGGAAGAGAGGTGTTTCCTCTTCTGTCTCCAAACAGCTTTCTTGGTGGTGGGTCTCTGCTGGGGAAGGACGTTGGACGGGTGCCCACTAGGCATGGCCTTTCCTGTTCTTACGTCCAGGAAGGCTGTGCTCTGGCCCACCTCACCCTGTCTGCAAACTGCTTGAGTGACAAGGCTGTGAGAGATCTGAGCAGGTAACACACCATCCCTGAGCCACTGACTCCTATGAGGGAGCCTGTCGTGAAGATGCGTCAAGTGGTGTCAGCTCTTCCTGACCTCCATTGTCTCCAGGAATGGCTCTGGCAGACATACTTACCTTCCTGAAGTTTCTTACCATGCATGCCCCTGTGGCCTGAGAACTTCCCACTCTGGCCTATCCTTTATTTTCCTTGGTAAAGCATTCTCTTCCCCTCCCCAGATCCTGCCCCCACAGCTTAGGCTATCTTTCAAGGCAGGAGCTGTCTAGAGGTTCTGATGGTCCTTGGCTCCCAGAGTCAAGGGTCTGTCTGGGACAGCCTTCCCTAGTACTAAAGAGAGAGAGCTTCCCTGCAAGCTCATCCCTTCACTTCCCATGTCATGCTAGATGTCTCCCTTGCTGTCCCTCACTCACTTCTCTGGACCTGTCTGCCAACCCTGAAGTCAGCTGTGCCAGTCTAGAGGAACTCTTGTCTGCCCTACAGGAGCGGTCCCAAGGCCTCCGCTTCCTTGGCTTGTCAGGTAAGGGCTAGGCTCCTGCTGTGCCTCACCTAACACAGGACTTACTTTCCAGCGACCTGCCAGCTGAAGGGGCAGTCACTGCCATTAGTCAGACTCCATGAGCCTGTCATGATGAAAGGCAGTTTGTGGTGTAACCAGGGTGAGGAGTGAAACTGCCTGACTGGTGGCTCAGAGCATGGCAGGAAGGGACCAAGTATGGCTCATGCCTATAACCCAGCACTAGAGGCTAAGGCAGACCACCTCCAATATGGCCTGAGCTACATAGTAAAGCCCTCTCTCAAAATAATAATAAAAAAACAAAAACAAAGGAGGGACTCGAGGAATGGTCAACACTTAGGGGTGCTCATTCAGAGACCCCCATTTCAAAGCTCAGCGTCCACATGACACACAACCTTTGTAACTCCAGTTCCAAGGGATCTGAAGCTGCCTTCTGGCCTCTGCAGGTAGCCTGGTTTCAGAAAATGAAACACCAGTACATATAAAAGCAATTTAAAGAAGAAATTTATATTTATTTTGGTTTGTGAGACAGGGTTTCTCTGTGTAGTCCTGGCTGTCCTGGAACCCTGTAAAGGTGCCTCTCTACCTGGAGAGTACTGAGATTAAAGCAGGTGCCACCAGGGCAGGCGTGGTTTGGACCTCTTGATCTGCATGGTTTTGTCGGGTTTTCTGGGTCAAGAGACTAGCAAACCATTGTCATTTACCGGAAGCCTTATTTCCTCGTTCTTGTCAGCTGGAAGGCGGAAGCCAGTCAAAATAATCCAAGCTCCACTAAAGGGGTGTTCACTCTCTCAGACCGTTTCCCTCCCACCTTGCAGGAGGGATACCTTGCAAGCTCATGTAGTAGCTACTAATAAGGTAGCTTGTTCTGTTACACTAAAGCATTCTCCACCTTAGAGGGGTACCTAATAGCCTGGCCTGGCATATTGCCTTGCCCAGCTGAGATTTGAGGATAAAGGCTGTGCCCTTGGAGGATAAAGGCTGAGCCCCTGGGTTTTTCCTGTACCTCACCCCCTCCTTCCTACACGTTGGTATTTCTGGCATCTGTGCCCTTTCATCCAGTTCCTGATGTCCTTGAGTCTACGGAGACAACTGGCTTGATGATCAAAGTCCTGGCACTCAGCAGCCCCCAGAAATCCTTGGGCCCACAACACAGATACATTGAGACCTTCGTAATGAGACAAACCAAAATGTAGGCTCTGGGGTACAAGAGCACTACGCCTCCTATGCGTGTGCAAGTTAACCCTACCTCCTCCTCGCCCCCACAGGCTGCTCCATTCAGGGACCCCTGAACTCTGACCTCTGGGACAAGATCCTTGTGCAGTTGCAGGAGCTGCAGTTGTGCAGCAAAGACCTGAGCACAAAAGACCGAAACACCCTATGTCAGAGACTGCCTGCGGGTGCGTGCACACTGGACCAAGGTTCCAAGCTCTTCTTTAAATGCCTCTGACCCAAGCCCTGACGTTTCTGTCCCCCTCTCACCCTCCCCCCAAAAAAAGCCTTAATAAATTATGCTGCTATCTTGTTCCTGTGGCTGTTTACGGAAAAGGGTGAGCGACTTTAGACTTAAAAGCCTTGAGAGGCGGAGCTACATCAGAGCGCAAGCTCAGGCAAAAAGAGCGAGCACCGATCTACGGATTGGGCTTACTCTGTGCGTAGGCTCAAGGTTGGAGAATGAGTGCCGAGCTGCCGATCGGGTTTCCCGGCAGGCGCAGGCGGAAAAAGCGAGCACCGAGCTTCTGTCGCCATCTCCGGGACTCCAAAAGCCCCAGGTACACAGCAGCGGTGGCCGGGTCCCCTCCTCATAGGAATCCTTTTGTCTAGGTGTCCCAATCCTATCTCCTTTTAAGCTCAGTGGCCCTAGCCGCGAGGCCAGTGCAATGGGCGCTGTCAGGTAGCATTGCTGGTTCACAGCTCAGGTTCCCCTGGCTGTGAGGGTACCCACCTTTCTTCTGCGACTCTGCCGGCTGTTGATAGTCCCTGCGACCTCCGTAGCCCTCATCAGGCCACTCCATCTCAGTTTGCCTACCTTCATTGAACTTTTGTTTTTATCCCGTTTCAAATCCTGAGGCTTGTCTGAGCTGGCAAAGTGATTGACACCAAGTCCTTATTAGACAGGACCTATCCTGGGCCCTGCCTGTACCACTACTAGACAGGATCGGCCAGTAAGCTTACCTTTATTCAGTTCTCTAGTGTCTCCCACAAAGTTAGGGTAAAACCCACCTCCACACTTCCCCCTCACGCTCAGAAAGCTCTGGACTACTAGTTCTCAGTTCAGTTCCATTGAAAGGTGTTGCAACAGTGTGCCCTTCCCCTCTGCCCAAGATGCTGCCCCAGTTCTAACAGCTGCTCTTCCCTATCCTAACAAAGCATCCAGGCAAGGCTCCCATGGCACCCACACCTTTTAGTGTTCATCCTCAAAGCCAGACATCACTATGACAACCCTTGAGCATCCTGTGTTGTTCCTGTAGAGAGCAGGAAAGCTGTTCACAATGCTCTGATCCCCGGTTCTTGAGCTTTAAGGGGACCCTTAAGTTAGTGCTGGCTCTGCCTCCCAGGTCTCTTGTGCTGTAGCTACCAGGGCCTGCAGGATGTTTCACGGGATCCCAGCTACTCCTGGTGTTGGAGGTGAGTGTAGCCTAAACTGGGAGAAAGTGGAGGGGCCCAGACTTTTCCTGCTGCAGGAGCTGTTGGGAAAGGACCACAGTACTACCTTTATCTCATATCCATAGGCCCTGGGGAGTCCTAGAGGGCCAGAGCTATTTATGGTGGGATTCTGAGGGCCCAGTCAACATGGCCAGAACCTCTGGCATCCTGAGCAACTCTGAATCTCCAACCCCAGGTTGTGAAGCATGTGAAATATTTTTATTTGTACCAAATTGTGGTTCTGTAAACAAACTATGATCATCTTGATGGGGGTAGAGAGCTAAACCTAGCAATCAGTAGCCTCTTTGAGGCCATATTGGTAGGAGGTGAGGCTAGAGCTCCTATTCTGTAGCTTCCTTTGAGTGCTATGGGACATGGCCTGGGAGACATCGTGGGATGTCTGAAATGGGCCTGTCCTGGGGTCACCTTGTAACCCCTTGTCAGCTCGTCCTTGCTCTGTTACAGCCCCTGGGAACAAGCCGGAACTGTACGAGGTAAGTAGAGTCATCTGGCTATGCCACTGAAAACACCATGTGGCTGGCACTGGTTTTGTAAGCACCTAGTGATCATGACCAACTTGTCCACTTTTCCAACAGGAAGTAAAGTTGTACAAGAATGCTCGGGAGCGGGAGAAGTAAGTCAACTGTCCAAACTGCCACTAGCATACACACATGCACTTACCCAGCTTCCGTGGCAGGCCCAACAATCTCCCAAACCTACCACCACACCAATGGTTGGGGAGGACATGGGGTCGGGCTATGGAGATTGTCCCTGAGGAATATCTCTACACCAGGGATGGAGTAAGAGGTGGGCAGAACTCTGCCATAGGTGCAGAGCAGCAGTTGGCTGCCATGCCTCGGAACTGTGACCTGATAGGTGGCTCTGTCTTAGGTATGACAACATGGCAGAGCTCTTTGCAGTCGTGAAGACAATGCAGGCACTGGAGAAGGCATACATCAAGGACTGTGTCACCCCCAATGAGTGAGCAAGCTTGTGGCGTCAGACGTTGATGGCCATCAGTCCTCAGAAGCATGTTTCTCCCTTCCACAAAGCTTGTGTGTTTAGCAGGCAGCATAAATGGAGCCCAACTATGGGAGTGTTTCTTGTTGCTGCCAGTTTCATGGCGGGATCAGCCAGGGACCTTTTGTAAGGGTGGGTATGTTTCTGACTTCAGAAGGCGAACTGGAGTCTTGGGTATCTCTGTCAAGTCTAGGTACCCAGGGTGGATGCTGATGCTTTGTCCACAGATGACAAGCAGCCTGACTAGACCAGGAGCTGCCGGGTGGTAATGGAGGTCTGAGACCTGGTCTAGAGCAAATGGAATATACATCCAGCACTTGTGCTGAGTTCCGGATCAGCCCACACAGATCTCCTGTTGTCCTTCTGTTTTTGTCAAACCTCCCTACTCTTGTGCAGAGCTCTCTTCATACACAGACCCAACAGGAAGCCCTTGGCCCTCCTAGCCTACCATGAAAGCTGCTGTATATAGAATTGTTGGGGGAAGAGGATGATGAGCCAAGCTAGACTGTTCTCAGCCTCCAGAGCAACTGGTCCCCTTCTCTAGGTACACTGCAGCCTGCTCCAGGCTCCTGGTCCAGTACAAAGCTGCCTTCCGACAGGTCCAGGGCTCAGAGATCAGCTCCATTGATGAATTCTGCCGAAAGTTCAGAGTGAGTTAGCAAGTCCTCCCTTCCATCCTGCAGGAGAGGGTGTGGTGGGATGTGGTATTAGACCCTGAACTCCTGTGCTCACGTCTGTTCTACTTAGCTGGACTGCCCGCTTGCCATGGAGAGGATCAAAGAGGACCGACCCATCACTATCAAAGACGACAAGGGCAATCTCAACCGCTGCATTGCAGACGTTGTTTCCGTATGTCCCACAGCTCCTGGGAGGGCCCTGTGGGGACTGGAGGGAAAGGACTGCCAGCCTGGGCCAGTCATAAATATGTATTCCTGGGGGTTTCTAAGCAGTACCCTGAGAGGGATCATTTTAGCTGTGAGCCTAAGGAACACCTGACTGAGTCCCTTCCTGTGAAGGGGACTACGAACAGGATCTACTCTGGCAGGATTCTGGCTTGAGGCGGTTGTGTATGAATGCTTCCCAGATTCCTCTCACAGTTGTGATCCCAAATGTCCATAGGCCCAGAAGGTCAACTTAGGCAGTTCTTCAGTGTAGCCCCCAAGTAGGAAGGAGCCCCAGTCCTGGGTGTGGGAAGGAAGATGAGTGGGGGCCTGGCCCTTGTAATTGGCACATAAGCTATAAAGGGTCTCAAACCCCCGCTGAGTAAGAGATACCTAATGTACATGCTCCCCCCAGCTCTTCATCACTGTTATGGACAAGCTGCGTCTGGAGATCCGTGCCATGGACGAGGTGCAGAAGTTGGGCAGGGAGCCCGGGCGTGGATGGAGGGGAACAGAGCAAGGTACATAGGGTCTCACGAGGGTGGCACTTGTACCTATAGATTCAGCCAGACCTACGGGAGCTAATGGAGACCATGCACAGAATGAGCCACTTGCCTCCAGACTTTGAGGGCCGCCAGACAGTCAGCCAGTGGTGAGTGGCTTTCCTAAGCAGGTGGAGCCTCATGCTGACATCATAGTCCTGCTGTTCATACACACTTGCGCCTGTGTCTCTAGGCTGCAGACCCTGAGTGGTATGTCGGCCTCTGATGAGCTGGATGACTCGCAAGTTCGCCAGATGCTCTTCGATCTGGAGTCAGCTTACAATGCCTTTAACCGCTTTCTACACGCCTGAGCCTAATCGAGGCAGAAATGAAACTGATAGAGATGTGACACCTCAGCTCCCCAGTGTCTACGCCTGTCCTATATGTTTGTATTGTCAGGACATTGCCCACAATAAAGATCTCTCTAACCTTCCTGCTGTCGACAGTTATGCTGAGCTCTCCCGAGTGAGATATATATGTCCTGACCTTGAGGTAGCACCCTGTCTCCTGTGGGTACAGAGCCCTGAAGCCATTGCTAAACCAGCAAGTGGTCCTGCCCCTGTTGCTCATCCCACACATAGAGCAACCTCTGTAGAGTTGACAGCTGAGTAATTATACACCAAAGACCAGCTTCAACACCAGAGTGAACTGGGGCGGGGCATAGAGGCAGTGGGGGCCAGTGCTGATGGTACCTGGAGGGGCTGCTACTGATGGTAGCCAGCAAGTAGACAAAAGGAAAGAGGGAAAAATATGCACACACACACACATTTTGTGGATGAAGCAAAACAAGCCCCAACAAGCAAGCTTCAACAATTTCACACATAGACAGACATAGACATATACATTTACACATTAGTTGAATGGGGCAGAGCTCCAACCACTTTGTGTGTGTGTGTGTGTGTGTGTGTGTATACAGACAAACATGTGTATGCCTACAATGGTGGATGGTGCAAACTCCAACAAGCTCCAACGAATTCTACATAGATAGACAGACAGACAAACAGACATATTTGGTGGGTGGAATAAAGCTCCAACAACTTTTTCTCCCACAGTTTATACATCCCAACAAAATCTTTCAAGCCGTACAAAAATCACAATGCAATTACATTTTATTTTTCTCTTAAGTGAATGATTACAATAAAAATACATAAGAAAAAAGTTCTTCCTAATATCCTCACATGATCAAATGTTTAAGTTTTTTGGGTTAAAAAAAAAAAAACAAAAAAAAATGTGAAAAACAGATTATTCCCAAGAACCCACATACGTTTGTAACTAAGCCATTCGTTATAGATTAACAAAGTGTAAGCAAGCAAGGTAATCTTTTTCAGCCAGTTTCTCTTTCCTGGCAGGCTGCAATTTGTGGTTACAAAAGAAGAAAATCAGTTATCTTATTTATCTTAAAAAAGAAATCTTATTAAAAAATCTTAAAAGAATGACAAATCTAAACTTTTGTGTAAAGAAATAACCAGCTGTTTCTACTTTAAATCCTCAGGTTGCATATCTACCCATTAACAACTTTTATTAAATTACATCAGGAAGTTGAGGGCAAAAATCGGTACAAGAAATTAATCACACCTTGACCACCAGCCCAGCTTTAGCCAGTGCCAGGCAGGCTGCTATTGTTCTTATTTCCTGACCATAAAGAACATCCAGCTCGACTACTAAGAGTGTGCATTTCTGAAGTTCAAACTGTTCCCCCAAGATTTTCTACATCAGAGCCACTAACCAAAACATCTTAGTCTATTCTCCAAATTCTTTCTAAGGGCGGTGGTCAACCTATAGCTCTGAATTCTTTCTGGGGTGGTGGATGAATCATTAATCAGCTTCAGCAGCTAGCGGCCTGGAAAAGATCAAGCAGAAGTATTAAGTGTAGTGATGCTGCCCGGTGAGCGGCTAGAAGCCCTGGTGGAGTTTTCACACCAGTCCAAGATTGTAAGGAATGTACTGAAGACAAGCTGAAGAAAACTCTACAACAGCTCGAAGTCCTCAGGATGACACAGAGGGCTCTGCCTCTTGGAGGCACACTGATAATGGGTGGGCTGGATTCCATGAGTTCTAAAGCCTTTTACTGTTCCTCCTAAACAACCCTCAACAATCATAGAGATCCTCACGTCTCCTGAAATGACTGGCATCTGGCAACCTATGTAGCTGCCTCTTTGCCCGCCAGAAACATCTTCCCAGCAGCACCTGAGAACTCTAGGCAGTTCACAGGCTCCATGAATTCAGTCCAGAGCACAGGTTGTTTGCCTCCTCAGCTGTCCTGTGCTGAGTTAGACACCATGACCCTGCCATGTGTCATTCAATCCTCCAAGGGGTAATGGCAAAGCAGTTGCTGAGGGTTCGACCTAAGGCCTTGTGCGTGTTGCTAGGCAAATGCCTTGCCACTGAGCCATGTTCACAGCTCTTGCTCTTTTAGTTTTTAAATCATGCATATGAATATTTTGTCTCCATGTCTATATGCCTACCATATGCATGATGGGTACCAGCGGCCAGAGAAGGCACTGGATCCCCTGAAACTAGAGTTACAGGTCGTTTTGAGCTTCTTATGTGGGCACTCAGAACCCAGGTCCTCTAGAAGAGTCAGTTCTTGTAACTGCTGAGCCATCTTTCCAGCCTCTTTGGGCTTTTGAGATTGTCTCACTATATAACCTACACTGGCCTCAAACCCAATCCTGTTGTCCCAGTGATGGAGTAACAGGTGTCCGCCATTAGGCACATCAGACCCGCTCCACCCTACCTCACTTTTGTTTTCTGAGATAGGATCTGACTTATGATCTTGCTTATGTGGACAAGGCTGGCCTCTAACTCAAAGAGATATGTCTGCCTCTGCCTTGTGAGTGCTGGGATTAGGGGTATTCGCCCTGGTGCCTGGTTTTTACTTCTTTTCATATTATCTGTATCTGTAGCCACTGAATGAAGTCTTTGGGGAGTCACAGGGAACTGCTAACCGGGTAGCATGGTTTTGCTCTATTTTAATTTTGTACTGTGATAACACACAGAAGTTGCCACTGTAGTTGCTTGGATCACAGTTCAGGGGCATTAAGTTCACCCACTGTACGGTCATTTCCACACCTTCACCTTCCCAAGCTGAACCCTCACATGTAGTAACACCAATTCCTAGGTGCTGAAGTTCACCATTTGCCTTTTTTTTTTTTTTTTTTTTTTTTTTTGGCCTGAGGGAACAATTGTTGTGGCATATGATAGAGATCAGAGGGAGCTGGAGAGAGTAGTTCAGAGCACTGGCTGCTCTTCCAGAGGTCCTGAGTTCAAATTCCATCAGCCACAGGGTGGATCACAACCATCTGTAATGGGATCTGATGCCCTCTTCTGGTGTCTGAAGACAGCAACAGTGTGCTTATATGTGTGTGTGTGTGTGTGTGTGTGTGTGTGTGTGTATACATATATATATATATAAACAAATCTTTTTTAAAAAATAGAGGTGAGAGAACAGTTTTCAGGAGTTGGGTTTTTTCCTTCTACCACATGATTCCTTGGCAAGCTTCTTTGCCCGCTGAGCCATGTCTACTCCAGACAAGGGTTTATAGACCTTCCTCATGACAGCAGCAGTGGTGATCATGAGGCAGTGGCATAGCTGCATGAGGCCTGGCTATTCTGACCTTCCAGGGCTCAGGCAAGGTCTCCTAAGGAAGCCAGAACCGCCTAAACTAAGACTTCTCCCTGGGGATACAGGGGAAGAACACCAACTTACTCTCAGTCCCCAGCCGCCCAGCAAATAGGAAAGGCAGTTTGGGTAGATGGCATCTTCTGAGCTCCACGTGGGGAATGCTTTCATGTTGGCTCCCCCAGTTCCCAGCCATAGTTCTTCCAGAGGACCAGGAGGGATGCTACAGTGCAAGGATTCTAGCCATAAGAAACACTGATATGTGTATGTTTGAAACAGGTCTGAAGCAGTTGACCCCTGAGCTCAAGAATACTCAGGATCTTTCCCCACCCTGCCCTACCCTCCAGAATACTAGGGGACAGAGTCCTTTGGGTATTGGGTTCAGACCCAACCACACCCCAGAGGGCTAGGGTCAGGACTGGTATAAACCTTCATGCAAGAGGGCCACAGTATCTCTGGGCTTCGGGTAGCCCTCTTCCAGAAGGCCAAAATGCCTAGTGACTGGGGGATTGACAATTCCTGGAGATTCCAACCCCTCCTTCAGCCAGCCACCTGGATAGAGATAAGGCTCAGGGGTCAAAGGTTGGAAGGATCGGTGGGGGAGGGGCACAGCTGGAAACCCCAGCCCTACCTTAGTCTTAGGAGCTCACAACAGGACCTCAAACACCCTTCTGCCCAACTGAAACGCCTCAAAGCCCCAAAAGTTGGCTAGGACCAAGGTCACATCTTTGCTTCCTGTTTGTCTAGGTCGAGGCTTTAGCCATTTCCTGGGGATTTTCCCCTGAGGGCTGAGGGTGGGGAATGTGACTCAACAAGTACCTTACAGAAATCTCCCAGTGTAGACCATGTGGGACCCAGAGGCCTTAGCTCGGAGCCAAAACTGCACCCCCACCCTCACTCAGGCTACAAGATTTGGAATTTGACTAAGCTGCTTGAGCTGAGAGGCAGCTGGTGAAGGGTGGAGGTAAGCCTAAGAGCTCTCCTGAAAATGTCAAATAGAACACCCATGTTTGACTTGGTAACATCTATGAGCTCAAACCCGTAAATCTCTTAGCTTGCGCTCCAGAGGCAAGATAACCGAAGGGGATGATCTGGGCTCTTCAGGGAACAGAGAAAGCCCTGACTGGCAGCTCAGGGTGTGACAGGCACAAAACACCCACCAAAGGAAAGGGACCCACCTTTTAGCTCCAGCCCCAGGAGGCAGCAGCTCCTTGCCCCCAGGCTTTCAGGGAGGATCTGCCACTGGAATGGCTAACCCAGCAGCCAATCACAGAGCCCCGCAGGAAATATCTGGGAGAGGTCTTGGAACTAGGGCCAGGCAAGTTGAACCCAGCCCCAGTCTGGCCCCAGGCAGTCCCAGCGGTCTCCAGCTAGCCCAGAAGCCAGCACCACTGCCAGGAACACTTTGGGGGCCGGAGTTATGATGCTCCCAAAGTCGCTCACACGGGGGCTCTTGTTGGCTGTGCTGGTGGGCACAGTAGCAGTGGTCCAGCCCAATCACCCTCTCGGCCTGCTCACCTCGGGCCAGAGTGTTCTGGATCGACCGGCACTGGATCGCCTATTAAATACCCTGGTGGCCCGTGTGCACTGCAGCGACGGGCCGTGTGAAAAGGTAACACCCCCACCCGATGGGTCCCCCAGCCCCAACCCCTTCCTGCCCGCTCCACCCCTGTGGCAGGCACTAAAGAGATCTGGGCAAACTCCAGGAGGCGGGTCTGGAAGCTACTGTCTGAACCTGCTGGCAGGTTGGAGCCTCCCTTTTGTTTCTGGGGGGCTTATACAGGCCTGGCCTCCCTCCTTGGACACACATTTCTGTTCCCCCCAGGCAATCAAATTTTCAGTGACTCCAAGTGACCACTCTCACCTTCTGGATCGGGGAGTAACTGCTGGGGACCCCTTTGTGTAGGCTCCTAGTCAAGTTAACTGTACAAGGAGCAGAAGAGGGGATAAGATAGAGTCCCTTCCCTGCCTTTGCCTGGTGGGGTCAATCTAGCCCAGACCCTGTCTGCTTGTTTGCCCACAGTGTCTGTCTGTGGAGACCATACTGACTCTAGGCAAACCTGACAAGACTCAGCTTGTCCCAGACTCAGTCCTGGAGTCCAGATACATTACTTATCTCAGTGCTGCCGCTGCCCTCTACCTTAACGACCCTGAGAAAACATGCAAGGACATCCAAGCTGGCCTCTTGGCCTCTCATGTGGACAGTTACCTGGCCACACTGGAGAGTCCAGAGGCCATGACCCTGGGTCTGAGCCAGCTACTGCAGAAGATTGAGGCCCACACTGCCGGCCAACCCACCGGGGAGGTGAGGCCCCAGAAGGCTTTTGGGGGGTAGTGATAAGGACTACCAAGAAACGTAGTGCCAAGGAAGGGAAATGTCCCACGTGCAGCCTCATTGGCATCTGTGGAGATACTTAGGTGGCCAAGTGTATTGGACATTAGAATTGGGTACACTGTTGGGTAGGATGGGGTCTGGGGGAGTCTGGGGGAACCCTGTGAGGAAATGGCAGTTAAGAAAGCTCTGGGTCCGAGGGAGGTCATAGGCCACAGGGAAGGGTGTGACTAGCTGGGGCAGCCTAGCTTTATGTTATAGGTGGCTGGTCTAGGGACATGGGCTGATGTCTTTGGTGAAATCTGGGAAGTGATTTGAGGAGGCTGGGATTTGATGGGAGACGCATCCAGTGGGTGGACTCCAGAGGCTGACACTGAGGGTAGACCTGAGACCAGTCTCTTTTGCAGACCTGTGTCGATGTCCCCCAATTGCTGGAGGAGGCCGAGGAAGCAGGGGTTTCCAGAAGCCCCGGCCTGGTCTTGACTGCCTTGCTGAATCATGTCATTAACGGATCCTGCTTCCAAGGCCTTCCTAGCCCTCAGTACTTTGTGGACTTTGTGTTCAGGCAACACAGCAATGAAGCTCTCAACATCACTCTGCATGGTGAGGCTTAGTCTGAGATCCTACTCCTGGGGGAGGGGACAAGGCTGGAGCTGAGCGCACTGATGGTGCTGGTTTTCTTGCCAGAACTGGAGCATTTGATGTATCACCTTGGGCTGGGTGGAGAGGACCACAGTCATGATGACCATGATGACCATGGTGACCACAGTCATCCGGACAGAGAAGCCAGCCGCCAAGACTCTGAGTCCCATGCTACCCACAACAGCAGCTCTAGTGTCTGGGACACGGTGAGTCACTCATGCTGTTCTGGAGAAAAATGGGGGCTTCCGTGGGTCTGCTCAGACAGACACCTGATCCCTCTCCTGCTCTCTTTGCCTCCAGCTGTGCCTGAGTGCCAAAGATGTAATGGCTGTGTATGGTCTTTCTGAAGAGGCTGGGGTGAGCCCTCAGGCCTGGGCCCAACTGACCCCTGCCTTGGTCCAGCAGCAGCTAAGTGGAGCCTGCAGATCTCACCCCAGTGTCCATATTCAGGACCAGCTCAGTCAAACAGAGAGTGAGCTCCTAACCCTGGGTGCTAGCCTCTGGGCTCTGTTGGGCTCTGTAAGGGAGCAGGGAGTAGGCACTGAGGAATGAGGAGCCAGTAAAGGAAGGGATTTCAAGGCTAGAGGGCCAGGGTAAATAGATTCCTGGCACCTGCTGACAGCCCACAGATCTGTTAAGATACCCTTCACTCCCCCGCTGGGCTTGGCAGTTGACTCTGTAGGAAACAGGGAAATCTCAGTGTATCCACACCCACAGGATATCTGTATGGCTCTCTGGCTACCCTGCTCATCTGCCTCTGCGCTGTGTTCGGTCTCTTGCTGCTGACCTGTGCCAGATGCAGCACAGCCACCCACTACATCATGCAGACCTTCCTAAGCTTGGCTGTGGGTGCTCTCACGGGTGATGCTCTTCTGCACCTGATACCCAAGGTTGGCCCTCACTCAACAGGGTCCTCCCTCCCCCACTGCCTTTTCCTAGCCCCAGCCTCAAGCCCCTTGTAGACCTGAAGTCCCCCCAGTCAGTACCTGCCCCCTTCTCAGGTTCTGGGACTGCACACACATGGTGGAGAGGGTCATACCCACGAGGAAGTGGGCATTGGTGGACGGTCTACCTGGCGCCTGCTGGCTGTACTTGGAGGCTTCTACATCTTCTTCCTGTTTGAGAGCTTCTTCAACCTCTTATTGCCCAGGGACCAGGTCAGGCTCCGGGGAACCACTAGGCGGCATGGGTAAGGGCTTGATAGGCTCTGACCAGTTTTTTTTACAGGATCCCGAGAAAGATGGGACTTGTAGCCATGGTGGGCACAGCCATGGAGTATCTCTGCAGCTTGCACCCAGCAATCTCCGGCAGGCCAAACAGTCCCATGAGAGCTCTCGCGTGGACTTGGTAAGTGGCAAGTCCTACCCCACATGGAGCCCTTTAGTTATGTATTTGCCTGGGTTCATTCTCCCTCCCCTCAGGTGACAGAGGAGAGCCCGGAACTACTGAACCCAGAGACCCAGCGGCTGAGAGCAGGTGAGCCCTGAGGGAGTTCCTGGAGGGCTGCGGATCTGGGGTTTGCCCTTAGGCATGTGCAGAACCTGGCCTACAGGACCCACGCTTGCTATGCCCACAGAGCTGAGACTGTTGCCCTATCTGATCACTCTGGGCGACGCGGTGCACAACTTTGCTGACGGGCTCGCTGTGGGCGCAGCCTTCTCATCCTCATGGAAGACTGGGCTGGCCACCTCATTGGCTGTGTTCTGCCATGAACTGCCCCACGAACTCGGTGAGCTCTGGAGTGTGGCTTGAAAGGGTGGGGCTTCGTGGGATCGATCTGTTCTGGAGTTGACCAAGGCCAGAGGAGAAGGGACAAGGCCTTTCTATGAGAGCTACTCGTCATCGGGGGGCGTGGCTAGAGGTAGCCTGGGGAGCGGGGAGGGGGACTGGCCTTTGGTGTATCTGTCTGGAATGTGGGTGTGGCTGGTGTGGTGGGCTGTACCTGACGTGGGCAGAGCTCTCACTGACTGGTTCTGTTCTAGGGGACTTCGCTGCTCTGCTGCATGCGGGACTGACTGTGAAGCGTGCGCTTTTGCTGAACCTGGCCTCTGCGCTCACAGCATTCATTGGCCTCTACGTGGCTCTAGCGGTCGGAGTAGGCGAGGAGGGCGAGGCTTGGATTCTGGCGGTAGCTACCGGCCTCTTCCTTTATGTGGCACTTTGTGACATGGTTAGAAAGGTTGAGAGCCTATGTAGGGGTGGGGAGCTAACCAGGGGCTCTACCCAACTGGCTACTGAACTGGCACCCACCTTTTCCTCAGCTCCCAGCCATGATGAATGTGCGGGACCAGCGGCCCTGGCTTCTTTTCCTGCTCCACAACGTGGGTCTGTTGGGCGGCTGGACCGTCCTGCTGCTGCTGTCGCTGTATGAAGACAACATCACCTTCTGACAGCTGTATCCCACCCCAGCCCTTGTCCCTGTCTATTGATTCTGCTTTACCTTCTTAAGCTATCTAACAGTTGAACCCACCATGGGTAGCCAGAGGGTTTAGGCCTCATTTCCCTGCTCTGACTTCAATAAAGACGTGTTCATCAAATCCAACTGCACTCTCTTCTTGTAGAGTCTTCTGGTGAAAGCTTCTTCCTCAGCATTTGCTATGGACAGCTGCACTGGGGTCCTGTGGACAGCCAGCTTGTCTTTTCTATAATTAAACCTGGAGAGATGGCTCAGTGGTTAAGAGCACTGACTGCTCTTCCAGAGGTCCTGAGTTCAATTCCCAGCAACCACATGGTGGCTCACAACCATCTGTAATGGGATCTGATGCCCTCTCCTGGTGTGTGTGAAGATAGTGTACTCACATATATAAAATAAATTAATCTTTAAAAAAAATGGGTCTGGGTTCGCATAAAAGTCATGACACAATCCAAAAAAATTTCAGCAAGAACAAGCTTTACTTCTTCAAGAAGGGTATGTAGCTGTGCTAACTAAGCAATCAAGCAAACATGTCCAGAGAAGGTATTGATGATTTTTCACAATACCTAATTTTTTAAAAAGAGTCCGGGGTCTCAGTGTGTGGTTAGAGCTTTCCTTCATATCCCTGCATGATTAATTGAGAAATGCAGAACAGTACAGGTGCTAGGAAGAAGTAAGTTTGAACCGTGTCAACTGTTAGGCCAGGCATGGAGGGAGGCACATGCCTTTAATACCAGCACTTGGGAGAGGTGGAGGCAGGTGTATTTCTGTCAGTTCTGGCCTGCAATGTTTTTACGAGTGCCAAGCCAGTTTAAGGTACATAGCATGAGCCTGTGTCAAAATAAATTAAAATATTTTTTAAAATATTCAGGATAGGTGGAGCTATGTAGAGACCCTGCCTCAAAATAAAAGTGAAAAGCAAACCTAGGAGGGCGCTGAATTTACCAAGTGGTTGCTTTATTTGCAATGTTTGCTGTTGCTGTTTACACATTCATACATCTTACCGTGTTTTGTTTGTTTGTTTGGCTTCTCCAGACAGAGTTTCTCTGTGTAGCTCAGGCTGTTCTGAAACTATATAGACCAGGCTTGAACTTACAAGATGCACCTGCCTCTGCTTCCCCAATGCTGGGTTAAAGGAGTGTACCACCACTGACCAGAGCATCTGGGCTACAGGAAGGGGGAGGGCATGTTGTCCGTCCTCACCTTGTTAACCTTCCGCCGGCCCAGACAACCCTGAAGCTCCTTCCTCTAGCTACTGAGACAGGCCATCAGCATCATCCTCTAGAAGAGTTAAGTCTGCTGACCCCGAGCCTATGGTATACTAGCTCTCTAGGGCAGAGCAGCTGCAAGCAGGAAGGAAGACTCTGGGGTCTGTGAGCTCTGTAGCCAGGTAAAGCAAAGCTGACTCCCAGTCCACTAGCAGCTGGCTTCAATTAGTTTGTCTAGTTTTTTGGGGGGTTGTTTATCTGTTTGTTTTTAGATAGGATTTCTGTGTAGTCCTGATTATCCTGGAGCAGTTGGGCTAGAAGTCAGAGATCAGCCTGCCTCTGCCTTCCAGTGCTGAGATTAAAAGCCTGTGCCGCCACTGCCCAGGTATCACTATGTATTTTTGATTGGCTTAGAATTCAACCAGATGAAAGAGAGCTTTGTACTCCCAGACATCTGCTTACCTCTGCATTCTGAGTGCTGTGGGAAGGTGGCTCTTTAACCCAGATAGATCCTATACCAAAGGAAAGAAATGACTTTACAAAAGTCCAACTTGGCAAACTACTACGTAATTTAATGAGTTTATTGGGTCTACTTACAGCAGTAGAGGTAGAGAGTTATATTTACAGGAGAGCAGATGATTCAAAAGCAGCTGTATTATCAAAACACTCACCCAGGGGCTGGAGAGATGGCTCAGTGGTTAAGAGCACTGACTGCTCTTCAGAAGTCCTGAATTCAAATTCCCTGCAACCACATGGTGGCTCACAACCATCTGTAGTAGGATCTGATATTCTCTTTGGGTGTGTCTGAATGCATACTATCTAAATCTATCTATATCTCTCTATATAGATACAGATATTGTACTTGTATACATACAACAAGTAAATAATTCTAAAACAAAACAAAAAGCTCACCCAAAGTCAGGCATGGTGGTTCATCTTTTTTAAAAGAGGTTTAGGGACTGAGGCAGGCAGATCTCTGAGTTCCAGGCCAGCCCCTGTAGCCAGTACAGCCAGGGTTAACTGAGATAGGTCTAGAAAAAAAAACAACTAACAACCAGAAACCAAACGAAACACACAAAAAGCTCTCTCTACGTGCGTGACTACTCTCACCAGGGAGTTCCAGGTCCTGAAGAGCTCCCTCTGGGAATTTTGGGAACCCTTCAACCTTATACTGTTTACCTCCGTAGTCTTAAGAACCTGTCTCCAGAAGGAATGCTTAAATTTGGAGGGATGTTTCAATTGCTTCATAACTCAGGTTGTCACTGGGTAACCAGACTGTCCTCAAATGTGCATAGTTCTCAAGAGTGCTGGGAGTGCACATGTTAAGGGTTTTTTTTTTTTTTTAAGATTTATTTACGTGTTATATATAAGTACACTGTAGCTGTTTTCAGACACACCAGAAGAGGGCATCCAATCTTATTAGGAATGGTTGTGAACCACCATGTGGTTGCTGAGATTTGAATTCAGGACTTCTGGAAGAGCAGAAGTGCTCTTAACCACTGCGCCATCTCTCCAGCCCAAGAGTTTTGTTTTTTAAGATTTGTATTTTAAAAGTCCTGTATGTGCCAGCATGACACTGCAGCTTTAATTTCAGCGGGGGAGGCAGAAGCAGGAGAATCTCTGAATTTGAGGCCAGCTGGGTCTATGCAGAATTTCAGGACAGCCAGGGATATACGGGAAGATCTTGTCTCAAAAATCACGAAAACCAAACAAAGACAAAATACTTTTAGAAGGAGATCTTTAGCGTGATAAGGGGGTGACCTATCACATCACCTCATCTACTGAGTGGGGTGGTGAGAGAGCTCTGTGTGTTGATATATGTTTCTGTATCCTTTTCCGAGCCTATATGCCCTTGTTTTCTTTTCTGGAATTTAGCTAATGAGGCAAATCTTGGGAGTTTAGGGAAAAGGAGAGGTTTGTCCGGACCAGCTCTGGAACCAGGTCTTGTCGAACTCGGCCACTAGGGGCCGCTGTTCGCTCCTAGCCAGGACGCGCAGGCGCAGATGCGAAGTAGCCGGGAACCCTGTTCCTCAACTACCTAGTTCTCCTAGAAGGTGGGGCCAGGCCGGAAGCGCAGGCGCAGAAACTCGGAACCTAGTGGCTGGGTTTGCGCGCGCCGCCGGACCGATTCCACTGCCGTCCCGGTCCCCTGAGTCGGCGGCTCCGGCGTGACAGAGGCGGCAACATGTACGCGGTGTACAAGCAGGCGCACCCGCCCACCGGGCTTGAATTTGCCATGTACTGCAACTTCTTCAACAACAGTGAGCGCAACCTCGTGGTGGCCGGCACCTCTCAGCTCTATGTGTACCGCCTGAACCGCGACGCTGAGGTAGGCCGTGTCTCCTGAACGGAGATGCCCAGGTCGTACCGCAGTCATCTCGGCAGGTTCTCCAGTGCAGGAGCTGAGTTTTGCCAAAGATCTCTGGTCCCCAGAGCCGGTTTATTACTACTACGTTGTTTGGCTTCATTCTACCTCACCCGGACACCCCTGCTTACAGTCTACTACTTGTTCTTTGGTATTTTCAGGATGTTGTTGCAGACCTTCCATGTGCTCAGCAACAGGGAAAAGACAGTGAACGAAGACCTTTGAGGGAGATGACCTTTCAGTAAAACAGTACCACCACACACAGTCCGACACAATGTCTCTGGGAGTATGACCCAGTGAAGGAGGCTGCGTGTTTCTAGACAGAATAACCAGAGTTTTTTCTTAGACTGAGCAAATTTGTTGGTGGAAGAACGTTTCTTCTTAAAGGAGTAAGGCTGGATGTTGCTTGGGGAGAGATTAATGTCAGTAGATGTAGTAATGTGGAATGAATTTATCAATAGATAGATATGGGAGTGTTTTGGTTGCTAGAGCAACAGCAAGTAATTCAGGAAGCCTTTTTGCAAAAGGCAATTTCCGTGGCTCCTGGTAGTGCTCTCCTTTAATCCCAGGCAGAAACAAATTTCTGGGTGTTCTGATTTAAACTGGTTCCAAGCCCTCTAGGACTACATAGTGAAACTCTTGACTCTAAAACCAAACAAAACTGAAAAGCCAATAAGGCAGCTACTTTTTTTTTCCTCCAAAAACTTTAAAGTTAAACATATTCATTTGTGTATATATGTATGTATACCACGTGCATGCTTGGTGTCCAAGGAGGTCAGTCAGCATTGTGAATAGTTGTGCCACCAAGTGGGTCCTCTGTGAGAGCAACAAGTGCTTTTGATGGCTGAGCATCACTCCTGAGATGCAGTTTCACTGGGGCAGCAAAACTGGGAAATCTCACCTTCATAGAAGATCTGATTTAAATGGACAAGGGAGTCTGGAGAAGTAGGTGACAGTTAGGCAAAGTGGTGTCAAGTAAAGCTGTTTCTGTGATAGAGGTCAAAGGAAAGAACAGGTAAGAAACAGGTCGGAGGCTCCACAACACACTCTTGAAGGAGGGAGTTTTGGCAATGAAGTAATCAGGAGACTGGTCCGAAAGTGGCTGTAGCTATTGGGCAAGATGGTGGCCTAGACTGTGGCTTGGGTTCAGGATGGATAGAGGTGGAGTTTGAAAGGAGCACAAGGTAATGCCAAGAATCTGTCACTGTTGTGGGCAGCAGGTTTGGATTTGGTCGTAGCAGTCACGAGGATGGTGTTGCTATTCATTCCATGAGGTAGAGAAGGCTCTTAGGGGGTATGGAGCTGAGATGACCAGAAGCAGACAGTCACCCAAGAGTTGGGAGAAATGTGGCTAGGAGGATAACATGTTGGAAGTGGGTCCTGTGGCTCTGTGCTCTGAGCTTTAAATGACTGTGACAAAGTGGTACAGGGGCAGGGGCAGTGAGGATGGTTGAGTCCTGTGGAGAATTGGTAGCAGAGAATTAGATAGCTGGTTGGAAAAAGACCGGTCCAAAGAACAGCAAAGAAATGGAGCCGTGACTGGCAGAGAGCAAGGGTTTTAAAGCTTTGTTTTAATTTTTACTTGTTAAATTATTTTATTACTATTTATGTCTATGAGTATCTATCTGAAGCAATTGTGGTCATGTTTACAGATGGTTGTAAGCTGCCACGTGGGTGCTGGGAACCAAATCCTCTAGATGCTCTTTATTTAACCTCTGAGCCATCAGTCCAGTCTCTTGTTCTTTTTTTATTTTTTTTTAATATTTATTTATTTTATGTACATGCATACACTGTAGCTGTCTTCAGACACACCAGAAGAGGGCATCAGATCTCATTACAGATAGTTTTGAGCCACCATGTGGTTGCTGGGATTTGAACTCAGGACCTCTGGAAGAGCAGTCAGTGCTCTTAACTACTGAGCATTCTTTTTATTTGTAAGTGACTGTTATTTTATGTACATTAGTGTTTTGCCTGCATGTATGTTTGTGTGAAGGTGTTGGATCCCATGGAACTGGAGGTTTTAAGCAGTATGTGTGTGCTGGGAATTGAACCTGGGTCCTCTGGAAGGGCAGCCAGTGTTCTTAACTTTTTTTTTTTTTTATTATTATTTTATTTTATATATGTGAGTACACTGTAGCTGTCTTCAAACACACCAGAATAGAGCATTGGAATCCATTACAGATGGTTGTGAGCCACCATGTGGTTGCTGGGAATTGAACTTGGGACCTTTGAAAGAACAGTCAGTGCTCTCAGCCTCTGAGCCATCTCTCCAGCCCCTCTAATCCTTATTTTTATTTTTAATTCTCTCTCTCTCTCTCTCTCTCTCTCTCTCTCTCTCTCTCTCTCTCTCTCTCTCTGTGTGTGTGTGTGTGTGTGTTTGTGGGTATGTGCACACAAGTACAAGTGTCCACAGAGGCCAGAGAGGATGCATCTCTCTGGAGCTGGAGTTACAGGTGGTTGTGAGCTGCCAGATGTGAGTGCTGGGAATGCAACTCCGATAGAGAGTGAGGTTTTTTGGTTTTTGTTGTTTTTATTTGTCTTTCAAGACAAGGTTTCTTTGTCTTAAAAAGCCTGGCTTTTCAGGAACTCACTTTGTAGGCTGGGCTGGCCTCAAACTCACAAGAGATTTTCTTATCTCTGCCCCCTGAGTGCTGGGGCCAGCAATAGAAAGTTTTTTTTTGTTTTTTTTTAAACGACTTTATTTTACAAAACAAAGATAAATGTACAGATTTTAAACATTTTTTGCTTAAAATTATACATTTTTGTCAGTACTGTTTTTTCACACATTAAAATAATTTTTACATAAAACCATGTGAATATATTTTTTTTTAGTCAGTACTTGATTTTTTTCAAGGGCTTGACAGTATGCATTGAAAACCTAATAGAAAGGGTTTTTAAGGTGAGGGAGTGAAGACTATACTTTCAGGGATCATTTCTGTAGTTAGTTATTGAGACGTTTCTCTCACTGTGTAAAGGTGAGGGAGAAAGCAGCCTACTGTGCACCGGGAATTAATGGGAGTGATAGCATTTTTTTTCCTTTTAATATTTGTGGAATATTCTAAAGACAGATCCTTGAAACAAAGGATGCAGTTTCTGCTTTCTCATCTCAGCAGAACAGTATGACTGTTCCTTTCCCACAGATTGAAGTACAAGGTGATAGTGAATGGAAATGACAGAGGTCTCAGTTCAGTCAAGGATTTGTGACAGTGTACCTGGGATAGATAGGCATGGTCCACCAAGACACACCGTTTTGGAGAATACAGAAGGAGCAGGCTGGTCTGTTGTTTGTGCATTCTTCTGTTGTGCTTTATGTAGCTATCCTGGCAGCTCAATGGCATAAGATTGGTCAGGCATCTGTCTAGAATTTAGGTTTCTAGGAGACCAAGGCTGAAGCTGCCAGGCACCTTAAGAGGGAGGCCAGGAGGATAGGGTGGCCTTGCTCCTGCAGGCTGTCCTTCAGAGCAGCCCCAGTACATTAAAAGGGAAATGAGTCCTTTTCTGTGGCTTGTGTTTGTTCCTGTGAACCTAGTAGAAAATATAGCCACGTGTTGTGGGGACACAGTCCTGGCACCTGGAATTGGCAGCAAAGCTCAGGGTCCCATTTCTCTCTTGTTACTGTTTTTTTGGGGTAGTCTTGCCATGTAACTCAGACTGGACAGGAACTTAGAATCCTCCTGTCTTGACCTTCTGAATAGTTGGGACCACACGTATGTGCTACCATGCCTGTTACCACTTGGCTCTCATATGTCTTGTGTTATATATGATGGGCCTCAAGCCATGTGGTGTCAGGTGTAAGCCTATGGGTGCACAGCTAAGAAAGAGTATAGAGAATGACTATGTGTAGCATAGGGCAGGCTTCTGGGAAAGCTGTGGCTTCCCAGTGATGAGCCACATCATCACTGGGATGATGAATAGGATATGTGAATGCAGATTTCCCCAGGATCACTGATGGCAGCCGTGGGTGGACTTTCTGCCCTTCAGATGGCTGTCCATGGATGAGACAGGGCTACCTGGTGTGTGGCTTCTTACTGTTATCTTTCTATTCCAGGCTCTGACCAAGAATGATGGGAGCACAGGTAAGTATGCACGTGATGGGGTGGGAATGGGTGGCCTGGGGACAGGACCCAGTCCTGACTTGCTTGCTGATCTCTACTCTAGAGGGGAAGGCCCATCGAGAGAAACTAGAGCTGGTAGCCTCCTTCTCTTTTTTTGGCAACGTCATGTCCATGGCCAGCGTGCAGCTTGCGGGTGCCAAGCGCGATGCCTTGCTTCTCAGCTTCAAAGATGCTAAGGTAAGCAGTGTGAGTCTGGCAGGAAGTCCTGGGCACAGTGGTGTTACATGAAGCAGTGCTGGGCTGGGATCTGTCAGTGTGATCAAGGTAGTATTGAATGGGCCATGCTTCTGACCTCCTCCCTCCAGCTGTCTGTGGTGGAATATGACCCAGGCACTCATGACCTGAAGACCCTGTCTCTACACTACTTTGAGGAGCCTGAGCTTCGGGTAAGCCAAGCCCAGCAATGCCCCAGGCTAAGCCTGGCAAGTCCCTCTTCTATTTTCCTTCTAGTACCCCAGTGCTTTCCCTAGATCCTCTGTAGCCCAGCTGATGTCCCCTCTGCCACCAGGATGGGTTTGTGCAGAACGTGCACACACCTCGTGTGCGGGTGGACCCTGACGGGCGCTGTGCAGCAATGCTTATCTACGGCACAAGGCTGGTAGTTCTGCCTTTCCGCAGAGAGAGCCTGTCTGAGGAGCATGAGGGGCTCATGGGTGAGGGGTGAGTACTAAGCTGGGTTGGCTATGGTTTTGAGGACTAAGCTCTGAGTTTTTTGCCCTGTTACCTCCTCCTGCTGACGTCTTTGATTTGTAGGCAGAGGTCCAGCTTCCTGCCCAGCTACATCATCGATGTGCGGGCTCTGGATGAGAAGCTGCTCAACATCATTGACCTGCAGTTCCTACATGGCTACTATGAGCCCACCCTGCTTATCCTGTTTGAGCCCAACCAGACCTGGCCAGGGTGAGGCTGTGGGGCCCTCTGCTGTGGGCTTCCAGGTGTCTTGCCTAGGCAGGGTATTTGGGGTGGGGGTTGGGAAGACTGGGTCACTGGTCTTGGGAGCAATGTGACTGCCTCTGGGTGACCTACCTGCTGCTCTAGGCGGGTGGCTGTGAGGCAGGACACGTGCTCCATTGTGGCTATCTCGCTGAACATCACACAGAAAGTCCATCCAGTCATTTGGTCCCTTACCAGCTTGCCTTTTGACTGTACCCAGGCCCTGGCTGTGCCCAAGCCCATAGGTAAGGGTATGGCTGTGTTGAAAATCAGTGGGGCAGGGGGCAGCAACAAGCTGCTTACAGTGCTGTCTACCTCCATCCAGGTGGGGTGGTGATCTTCGCTGTCAACTCACTGTTGTACCTGAACCAGAGTGTTCCCCCGTATGGTGTGGCTCTCAATAGTCTTACCACAGGCACCACTGCCTTCCCATTACGTGAGTGGAGTGCACTTTGGTCAAAGTGGGATGTGCCTGGTGCAGGGCCAGGCATTCAGTTTGCATGGTCATGTTCCCCACAGGTACCCAAGAGGGTGTACGGATAACCCTGGACTGTGCACAGGCAGCCTTCATCTCTTACGACAAGATGGTCATCTCCCTCAAGGGTGGTGAGATGTGAGTCTACAGCCCATGAGCCCTGACCTCTGGTATATGCACATCTCAGTACCGCTGTGCGTGCCATGGGTATCCTTACCCACTCAGTGCCCTTACCCCTATCCACAGTTATGTGCTGACCCTCATCACTGACGGCATGCGAAGTGTCCGAGCATTTCACTTTGACAAGGCAGCTGCTAGTGTCCTTACCACCAGTGTGAGTAGGGATAGGGTTGGGAGTGTCCTGGGTCCTGGTCTGGTTGTACTCTTATTCACACCTCTTCCTCAGATGGTCACAATGGAGCCTGGATACCTGTTCCTAGGTTCTCGCTTGGGCAATTCCCTCCTCCTCAAGTACACAGAGAAGCTGCAGGAACCCCCAGCCAGCTCTGTCCGTGAGGCTGTTGACAAGGTAAGTGCCCACAGTGTGGGGTCCCTGGGCTTGTCCTGCCATGACCCTCACGTGTGAGACAGCCTCGGGACTGACTGCTTAATCATTTCTCCTGTCTCACAGGAAGAGCCTCCCTCAAAGAAGAAGCGAGTGGACTCTGCAGTAGGCTGGACAGGTGAGAGGCTGTACTTGGATGAGCAGGGGAGGGCTAGAGTCCAGAGTCGCACTCAGCTGGACTCTGTCTGCTACAGGAGGCAAGACGGTGCCACAGGATGAGGTGGATGAAATTGAAGTTTATGGCAGTGAGGCCCAGTCAGGCACACAGCTGGCTACTTACTCTTTTGAGGTGAGACTGGGGAAGACAGTGGGTGTTCACCACCTTCACCCTACCTGACCATTGCTGTGCCTACAGGTATGTGACAGCATGCTCAACATTGGACCCTGTGCCAACGCTGCTGTGGGCGAGCCTGCCTTCCTCTCTGAAGAGGTAACCAAGGTGGGACTGTGGGCGTGGAGCCGAGAGGGTGGCTGGGAAGCCATGTCCTCATCCCACTTTGTAGTTTCAGAACAGCCCTGAGCCAGACCTGGAGATTGTGGTTTGTTCCGGCTATGGGAAGAATGGGGCCCTGTCCGTGTTGCAGGTATGTGTGGAAAGAGGTGGCACATTCCTGGTAGGATTGGTGAGGCTGAGCCTCAATCACTCCTACCCTATCTCCTTTCCAGAAGAGTATCCGGCCCCAGGTGGTGACAACCTTTGAACTTCCTGGCTGCTATGATATGTGGACAGTCATCGCTCCTGTGCGGAAAGAGGAGGTAGATGAGGCTGGGCTGAGAATAAAACCCAGAAGGGGACATTTAGCACCTGGGGACACTGGGGTCCAGGTCACAGTCACACACTCCCTTTGCCAGATTGGCTCCTGCCCTGATCCTCTTTTGCCCTATCAGGAAGAAACACCCAAAGCAGAGAGCACTGAGCAGGAACCTAGTGCCCCTAAAGCAGAGGAGGATGGACGAAGACATGGCTTCCTTATCCTTAGCCGGGAAGACTCAACCATGGTAAAAAAAAAAAAAAAAAAGTAGAATCTGGGACTGGGAACAGGGTCCCACGGGAAAGGACACCACTCACCTCTGTCACTATAGATCCTACAGACTGGCCAGGAGATCATGGAGCTGGACACCAGTGGCTTTGCCACACAGGGTCCTACTGTCTTTGCTGGAAACATTGGGGACAATCGTTATATTGTCCAAGTCTCGCCACTGGGCATTCGCCTGTTGGAAGGCGGTAGGTAGGCAGGTCTGTGTGAGCGGGTCTTAAGGCAGGCAGTATGTACCAGCCACCTGACTAACCACCTTGTGTCCACAGTGAATCAGTTGCACTTCATCCCTGTGGACCTGGGCGCCCCCATCGTGCAGTGTGCTGTGGCTGATCCCTATGTGGTCATTATGAGTGCTGAAGGACATGTTACCATGTTCCTACTCAAGAGCGATTCCTATGGTGGCCGCCACCACCGGCTGGCACTACACAAGCCTCCACTGCATCATGTATGCCCCCTACCCTTGATGCCCCTTTTTTCCCACTGCCTGTCCCTTACCCTCGTCTGAACCCTATCCTGTTTCTTACAGCAGTCGAAAGTGATTGCACTCTGCCTGTATCGAGATGTTAGTGGCATGTTCACCACTGAGAGCCGCCTGGGTGGGACCCGTGATGAACTGGGTGGCCGAAGTGGCTCAGAGGTTGAAGGCCTGGGCTCAGAAACGAGGTAGGTAGGGACTGGCATGTGAGAGGCCAGGGCCCCTATGGCAGGCTGTGATTGTATCTATATCTATCTGTTGGGTCTCAGCCCCACAGTGGATGATGAGGAAGAGATGCTATATGGAGACTCCAGTTCCCTCTTCAGTCCCAGCAAAGAGGAGGCCCGTAGGAGCAACCAGCCACCAGCTGATCGTGACCCTGCACCCTTCAGGGCGGACCCCACTCACTGGTGCCTGCTGGTGCGGGAGAATGGCACCATGGAGGTAGGTGCATCACACACTTCGAATAGTACCACCACACAGAAGCCTTTGCTCCCACTTCTAACCATTGCCTCTCTGCAGATCTACCAGCTCCCAGACTGGCGGCTGGTATTCCTAGTTAAGAACTTCCCTGTGGGACAGCGGGTCCTGGTGGACAGTTCATTTGGACAGCCCACTACACAAGGTGAAGTCCGAAAGGAGGAGGCCACACGCCAGGGGGAACTGCCTTTGGTCAAGGAGGTGTTGTTGGTTGCTCTGGGAAGCCGGCAGAGCAGGCCCTACCTGCTGGTAAGTACCTTCCTGTGTCCTGCCACCCAGGGCCGTGCCTCAGCTCCCCCCACCTCACCCCCATACATCCACCTTAACCAGTCTTGCTTGGATTCCTCAGGTACATGTGGACCAGGAGTTGCTTATCTATGAAGCTTTTCCTCATGACTCTCAGCTCGGCCAGGGAAATCTTAAAGTCCGTTTCAAGAAGGTGCCAGTGACTAGACCTTACTTGGGAATGGGGTAGAAGGCTAGGCCAGCAGCGTATGGAAGACCTAGCACTTACCATCATCTCCAACAGGTCCCCCACAATATCAACTTCCGTGAAAAGAAGCCAAAGCCATCCAAGAAGAAGGCAGAAGGTTGTAGCACTGAGGAGGGATCTGGAGTCCGGGGCCGTGTGGCACGTTTCCGCTACTTTGAGGATATTTATGGCTATTCGGGGGTATGTAGGTGGCTTGGTAAGGGCTTAGATTTGAAGATGGGGCCTCATTCAAAGTGCACTCAAAAGTGCCTGTCTCCAGGTTTTCATCTGTGGACCCTCACCTCACTGGCTCCTGGTAACTGGCCGTGGAGCTCTGCGTCTGCACCCCATGGGCATTGATGGCCCCATTGACTCCTTTGCTCCATTCCACAATGTGAACTGTCCCCGTGGTTTCCTGTACTTCAACAGACAGGTAGGGAGGCTTAGTCTAGTTCCCTCCAATGCCACTGACACTGCCCTAGGCCAGCTGTGGAAGCCAAGGGCCAAGATGGTGGACACTAGTGGGACCAAGAGATTCATCTCTGGGCTTATCTTGGAAAGATTAAGACTGGGACAGTTGGTGTGTGGAAGGCTGACTTTTTGGGTCACTGTCACTTGGGGTACACCCTGAATTCATTGCTCTGGTGTAGCCTCAGACTTTGTTTCAGAGTCAGGCTGAGTTGACTAAGTTTCTGTTCTGCCTCTAAGCTTCTGTATGGCTTGTGGCAGTCACGTGCCTCTGAGTCTTTAACCATCTGTGCCATCCAGATGGCAGCAGTAATTAAGACCCTGAGGGGGCAGATGCTTGCCAGGGGCTAATGACACAGAACTGTTGGTAAATGGTGGCCTGGGTCACCAACATTGGCTCCTTGCCTATTGTTGGACTTACTATTGTGTTCAGTTCCTCCTTGCTGCCTGCCTCCAAGTGTCTTCTGGCCCTGGTCTTCCCATGCCCTGTGCTATTGTGCCCCAACATGAAGGGAGCCTAGACTCTCAGGCTACCAAAGCTTTACCCTCTCCAGTCCAATATGGCAGACCTGATGTGCCATTGCCACAGAGCTAGAAAACATTTTGGGAAGCTTAGGTTCATTGGCTCTGCCCTTGTCAACCCCAGGCAACACTGACTCTGCTGCCCAACTGCACCCCTAGGGAGAGCTGAGGATCAGCGTCTTGCCTGCCTACCTGTCCTATGATGCCCCATGGCCTGTCAGGAAGATTCCACTCCGATGCACAGCCCACTATGTTGCCTATCATGTGGAATCCAAGGTCTGTCCTTCTCCTACGTCCCCCAGGCACCTTCTGAGCCTGGCCTCTGGAATGTGACACCCTCTACCACTATAGGTATATGCTGTGGCCACCAGCACCAATACACCCTGCACTAGAATCCCACGCATGACTGGTGAGGAAAAAGAATTTGAGGCCATTGAGAGAGGTATGTGACACTTGAGGGTAGAATGGGGTAGAGCTTGGCTGTATACTTTGTCTACAAGGTGACTCACTGTCTTTGTCCCTACAGATGACAGATACATCCACCCCCAGCAAGAAGCCTTCTCCATCCAGCTCATCTCCCCAGTCAGCTGGGAGGCCATTCCCAATGCCAGGTAAGGATGGATCTAGGAGGGACTGCCCTTTGCTCAGAGGTGGGAAGTGCTAACACAGCCTGGCTTCATGCAGGATCGAGCTAGAGGAATGGGAGCATGTCACGTGCATGAAGACAGTGTCACTGCGCAGTGAGGAGACCGTGTCAGGCCTAAAGGGCTATGTGGCTGCTGGGACCTGCCTCATGCAGGGGGAGGAGGTCACGTGCCGTGGGCGGGTAAGGGCCTTTGGGTAGGAGGTAGGTAGCCCTGAGTAGACCATCTGCCATCTCCATACATTCCTTTGCCCTTCCAGATTCTAATCATGGATGTGATTGAAGTGGTACCCGAGCCTGGGCAGCCCCTGACCAAGAACAAGTTTAAGGTCCTGTATGAAAAGGAGCAGAAAGGGCCCGTGACTGCTCTTTGCCACTGCAATGGCCACCTGGTGTCGGCCATTGGCCAAAAAGTGTGTTATTTCTCCCCTCCCCTCCCCTCCTGTAGCAGCTGTTCTGCCTGTAGCAGCTGCTCGCTCACCATCTCCTGCCCTTCAGATCTTCCTGTGGAGCCTGCGAGCTAGCGAGCTGACCGGCATGGCCTTCATTGACACCCAGTTATACATCCACCAGATGATCAGTGTCAAGAACTTCATCCTGGCAGCAGATGTCATGAAGAGCATCTCGCTGCTGCGTTACCAGGAGGAGAGCAAGACGCTAAGCCTGGTGTCCCGGGTACTTACAGGGCCAGGCAAGCTGGTGGGTGCCAGTCCAAGGCCTGCCCTAACACTGTCCTTTCCTTTTTCCCAGGATGCCAAGCCTTTGGAGGTATACAGCGTGGACTTCATGGTGGACAATGCCCAGTTGGGCTTCTTGGGTAAGTATTTGGGTCCCTAGGAGGTTATCCTAGTGGGGTGTGAGTAGCTGAGACTAATTCTAAGTCTCTGTTCGTCAGTGTCTGACCGAGACCGCAATCTTATGGTGTATATGTATCTGCCAGAGGGTGAGTGGTTCCTCTCTGACTTCTTCCTGGGCTGGGTACCAAGCAAAGGGTTGGCCATGACCTGAGTTTCTGTGTCCAGCCAAAGAGAGTTTTGGAGGCATGCGCCTGCTGCGCCGGGCAGACTTCCATGTGGGTGCCCACGTGAATACATTCTGGAGGACCCCGTGCCGAGGTGCTGCTGAGGGGCCCAGCAAGAAGTCAGTCATGTGGGAAAACAAACATATCACATGGTTTGGTGAGTGCTGGGGCAGGGGTGTCTAGGGATGGGAGGGTCAGCTTGGCTCACACAGCATCTCCTCAGCAACCCTTGATGGCGGCATTGGGCTCCTGCTGCCCATGCAAGAGAAGACGTACCGACGACTGCTGATGCTGCAGAACGCACTGACGACCATGCTGCCCCACCACGCTGGCCTCAACCCTCGCGCCTTCCGGTGAGTGTGCCCCTTCCCTGTTCTCTCCCTGTACTCCAGATGTGTTCTGACCTGTTATGTCTGCCACCCCAGAATGTTGCATGTAGACCGCCGCATCCTACAGAATGCTGTGCGCAATGTCCTTGATGGAGAACTCCTAAACCGTTACTTATACCTCAGCACCATGGAGCGCAGTGAGCTGGCCAAGAAGATAGGTACCACGCCTGACATTGTGAGTAACGTCCCTCACCCTAGCCCATCTGCCTGACCTGCCATTCCCACCCACACCTTGACCTCCCATCATCCACAGATCCTGGACGACTTGCTGGAGACAGACCGAGTCACAGCTCACTTCTAACGCTAGGATGCCGCCCTGCTGTTGTACACTTCCCTCTTCCCGTTTTGTATAAAACACAAAGAAAACAATTTCTTTCAGATGAGCTTGTGGTCATTGTGTTTAAGAACCCCATAGTATATCACCCATTCCAGGCCCCCAGGTTGTAGATATCTACACTGGGGCCTGTGCGGTGTGCCCATGCTGGATGGAAACTGCTCGCCCCTGGCAGCCCAGCAGTCATTCTGGCTCAGGGAACTACAGCTCCAGGTATTGATAGACCTCTTCAGCTTCAACCTTGGGAGTAATGCCCAGGCGGACCAGAACACGCAACATGAAGGCAGTGAACCGCATGGCTAGGGTCTCCAGCCTGGAGAGCAGGTTGAAGGGTTATCGGTTGAAGGGAAGCAGACCCAGGCCAGCCACCCATTCAGCCCTCATGTTTACTCACCTCAAAACTACCTCAAACTTTAATGCCTCCCAGATGACCTTGATGTGACGCAGGAGGCTGCTGTTGTAAATGCCTTGGTATGCTGCACCGACCAGGCGACTCCAACCCCGAACAGCACTGCATCAAATACACACATCAGCTTGCTAACCTGCTGAAGCACCTCCTGGCTTCCCCTTGGGTCACCAACCTTTTGGCCATGAGGAAGTAGCGGTCAACAGGGGTGCCCAGGGTTGAGTTGATAGCGCGCACTGTGTTGATGTTTCGCAGCACTAGCAGCATGGGCCGTGGCAACGCCTTGAGCACTTCCATTATGCCATCAAAGTGTTCACGGGCCATGTCCTGCATGTAGGCTGCCTCCTCCCGGCTTATTAGGTGGGAACCCCACAGTTGGCCCAGGCGCACAGGTCGCTGCATGAGCACCTCAGAGAAGAGCATGTAGTCTGAAAAAGGCGGGGATTCCTGGGTTGCTGCCCAGTGGCAGGCTTCTGCCTGTTCCACCCTGGCAAACACCTACCTTGGACCCCAAGTGCAGCTGCGTGTGTCTTCATTGCAGCATCATCCCTCAGGATGATGGCCCGCCACAGCTGGCACAGGGAGGATCGGTCCCTGCAGGAAGGCCTTGCTGTGAGCTCCAAGCTGCAGGAAGAGGGGCCCCCTCCCCTCTTGCCTGGCCCCAGCTTACTTCTCGTCCAGGAACTGGTAGAGCCCATGGTCCAGGAGCACCAGCTCTGCTTTTCCATCTGGACCTTTCCGCACCAGAACTAGGAACACAGCATGTCAGCTCAAGCCACCCCTCTAGGATCCCACCCTGGGGGCTTTCCTACCATTGCCAGGGTGGGGGTCAGAGTGAATGAAGCCAGTGTAGAATATCTGTTCAGCAAAAGTCTGGATCAGCTTCTTTGCTACCTGGGGAGAACACAGGAAATGCATGTCAGTAACCATTGCCTAGCATCCACTGTCCTGCCCCAGCACATGGTACTCACATCCTGCACAGCCAGTCCCTGACTCTTGATGCCCTCCACGTCGTTCACCTTACAGCCGTCACAGAAGTCAGCTGTCAGCACCCGCTGAGAGAGAGTGAAAGCTGAGTGAGCTCAGCGGGGTATGTGTTGCCTACCCTCAGGGAAAGCTCTACCCAGCCTACCTTGCTGGACCTGTCCCAGTGCACCCGAGGGATAACAAGGTAGTGGAAGTGCTTTAGCTCCTGAGCACAGCGCTCAGCATTCCGGCCCTCATTCTCAAAGTCCAGCTCCTGGGCCAGGGTCCCCTTCAGGTCCTAGAGGTTATATATGGACAGATGGTCAGTCAGGTCCAGGTTTAGCATTTAGCTGCCACTCCCCGACGTGCTATGGGTGTCACCTACCTGTAGGACCCAGCTAAAGCCGAAGCTGGGGTGCATGAGCTCCACAAGCCGCAGCAGGAGTTCCAGTGTGTGCACATCCCCCTCAAAGCGATCTCGAAGGTCAATGTACTGTACCTGCGGCAGGCCAGGGTACACTGAAGCCAGGGTCACTGCTGACCCAGGGTCCATCTAATGTGTGGCAGCATAGATACCTTCACAGCTACAGCAGTGCCATCGTGTAGCTTGGCACGGTGCACCTGAGCCAGGCTTGCAGCAGCCATCGGTTCATAGTCAAACTCCTGGAAGAGTTCATTAGGGAGTGCCTGGAAGTCTTCAAGGAACAACTCATCCACCTGGCGAGAACGTGTACTGGGGGTCATTGCAGGGCTGGTAAGGCAGCCCCCTCCCTCTCTCCTCCTTCCCATCAGCTGGGCTCACCTCCCGGAAGCCCCGAGTAAGGGCCTTGTCCTCCAGCACACGCAGCGTCTGGATGTACTCGGTTGGCAGCAGGTGGTTGAAGGAGCACAGCCCTTGGCCCAGTTTCACATAGAGCCCCCCATTGCGGATGGCTCCAGCCACCAGGGCGTCAGCCGCACGCTGGTGACATGCAGACATGATCTCCACATACCTCGGGCTGTTCTGACCACAGGCATAGAGGAGAGGCTGTGGTAGCCAGCCGCTCCATGGTCCTCCCAGAACCTACCACCTCCGGTGTTCCCCTCACCCCACCATGTGCTCAGGATATGAGGACAAACCTCTTCCACTCCTCGAAGGACAACATTTGTGCACCACCAGTAGTCCAGGGAGATGAACAAACCAATCTTCACAGACCTGCAGGCAGAAGCAGCTTCAGCCCCAGGAAGGTTAAAGAGTAGGTTGGACCTTGTGGGACCCTCTGCTCTAAGCCCAGAGTCTGGCCTCTCCCATCAGCCCCTGTGTGCAAAGTGAGACTGGGCTGAGGCTCAGCCTCTAGGACTTAGGTCCTTGTGAGCTCAGGATACTACCTACTACTCATGACAGTACCTGGAAGGTGCCCAGACAGATTGCTGAGTGCCAGTGGGGAGAGGGATGAGGGCTGTGAGAGGAGGAAGAGGTGATGGGCATGGCAGCATCATGGTCCCGGGAAGGTCACTTAGCAAAAGGGAAAAAGTAAAACACTCTAGGAACCAGGGAAGGACTGGTGAGATGGCTCAACCAGTAAAGGCATTTGTCGTCAATCCTGTTGATCAGAATTCAACCTCCAGGGCCCAAATGATGAATCAACTCCCCAGTTTGTCCTCTGACCTACACATGGATACCATGGTGTACTTTCACATATACACAAATAAATAAATGTAAAAAATAAGAAAAAAGTCACAGACGCCAGATTACCCACTACTGTGAGGACTAGGAGCATCCCACTGACATCCCATACTGTAGACTACAACAGGCAGCCTTGATCCTCAGGACTCCAGCTGAAGGGGTCTTACAAGGCGGGAGGACACAAGGACAACCCCAGTAGGATCCCACTTCTAACTGTTCCACCACAGGAAAGCCCACAACTAAAAAGGAGGCAGGTCACTGACCTGACATAAAAGGGCTCCTTCTCTTTCTGGGATTTCTCTTCCTTCCCTGGCTATGAAAGCAAGAAAGAAGTCAACCCATACCCAGAAACTGAAACTCCACAAACTAGATCTTCCTACTCAGCCCAGGAGTACAGGCAAGCAGAAACCTGTACTGCAAAGTTGCTACAGACTGAGCAAAGACGCCATGAATGTTCTGAGCTCCTACTCAGAATACCCTTCTTTAGGCAGTGTAGACCGAAAGCATTTTAGTACTTTGAGGTAAGGACAGTGGTAACACCCACAGCAACTGAGGGCTGGGCATGTCAGAAACAAAGGGAAGAAACAAGATGGTGACTGGGAGAAGGAAGGTCTACTTGAACCTGTCTCTGCCCTCAGGGCTGGACATCAGGTCACTGCGTACAACACAGCCTGGCTCTCAACTCCATTGCAAAGCACCAGCTCCGAAGAGAAAGGCTAACTCCAAAGCTAGGCAGAGAACTACCAGTCTGAGCCTGGAGTGCAATGCCCTACACTAATGCCAGGAAGGGTGAAAAATGCCCCAAAAGGGAATACAGTTAAAGATCATTGGAAGACTGATGGTGACATCTGGGTGTAGACATGGGTGATAAAGCTCGGAACAAACAAACTCCAGAACAGTCTTTGCAACAGGACAACACAGGTGACAGACTGAATAAAATAGGTATCTGAGTTCAGATTAATAAACTAATGAATCTGTAAGTGGTAGACAGGAAACTTCTTTATGGAAAAATGCCAAATAGGTAGTGTTGAAAAGAGCGGCTAAAGTGGAAAAATCACCATCAATAATTAATTCTTCCAGAATGTATAGTAAGAGACATCATCACAAAGCACTGCTAAACACTGAGTGTGATGGCACACGCCCTGAGGGGTTCTGAGCAAGGCCAGCCTAGTCTACAGAGGGAGTTCCAGGATAGCCAGGCTGTTATACAGAGAAACCCTGTCTGAGGAAATCAAAACAACAACACAAAAAAAAAACAATGACTGGATTTAAAAGATAAACTGAGGTCACATGTCGGTAGACTGGACAAGAATCTAAAATATACTACTTCTATGTTGTTCTAGCCGGAAGAGCAGTAAGTGCCTTAGCCAGACTTGACTGGAGGGTACACTGTGCAAACCCATTCCCAAGAAGGCTAGACATTAACTATTCCAACCTCTGGCCCCACAACCCCAGTGGTTCCTCTGCAGTATCCTCTGACAAACTATTTACAGCTGCTCAAGGGGCCCCTGCCTTTGGCCCAGGAAACACAAGGGAGAGACAAGCAGATTTCTGTGTGTTCAAGACCAACCAGAAGAAAAAGGGAGGGGGGGGGTAGGAATTCATTTCTCTCCTGGTAAAGCATCTGTGCTTACTGTAGTTATAGAAATGAATATTCTTGTTTACATAAAGTATGCTCTAAGGCACAGGAGTGGAATAATGCAGCACTGATAGCTTACTCTGACACGTCCTTAGTGTGTTTTGAGACAGGATTTTATTATACAGCACTGTCTGAAGCTCACTATGTAGACCAAGCTGGTGTCAACCAAAAAAGATCCGACTGCTCTGCCTCATGAGTGCTAGGACTAAAGGTATGCACCACCATACTCAGCCATTTCCAGATATTTGAAATAACTTCAAAACAGAAAAGGAAGTAGGGCTGGTTAGTGGCATACCTCAAATTGCCAGTACTCAGGAAACTGAAGTAGGAGGACCACAAGTTCTGTAAACAATTTAACAATGCCATCTCAAACATTAAAAAAAAAAAAAAAAACCTGGGTGTAGTGGTGTATGCCTTTAATCCCAGCACCTGGGAGACCAGAGGCTTGGAGGCCAGCCTAATGTACTTTTAAGTTCTAGGCCTTCCAGGGCTCCATAGTAAAGCCTTGTCTCAAAACCGAAACGGGGAAAGAGCTCGAGGCTCTACTACAGAGAAAGCTCCTGCCCCAGGTCTGAGAGCCAGGCACCTCCAACTTCCACCCCTGCTGTTCCTGCCCCTCTGCCCTCTGTCCTTATACATCAGTATGCTTCTAGCCTTTGTTCACAGTGAGCTGGCCTGAGTTATTCTCCAGATCACTCTTGCTTTAGGCTCCTCCCAACTGCTGTTCTGTGTTTTGTGGGGCCCTGTACCCAGCTAAAGATGCTCCCCAGGTCTTCCTGGCCTGGTCCCTAGCAAGGTTTCCAAATAAAAAAGGGGCTCTGGGGATCCAGGAAAACCAATGTTTGAATGTACTCTCAGCACCTGGCCAAGGCCCATTTGGCACCTAGCAGTGAACTGTGAGGCCGGTTTCCCATTGATCAGAGTGGGCAGCAAGGGAGCAGCTGCCAGGGATCTGCAAGGTCCCTACACAGTATGACCACAGCAGCAGAATTAGAGTAAGGACCTTAGGTTCTGTTCTCAGAAGGCCCAGGGGTGAGAACTCGGGGCCTACAGAGCACAGGAGACATTGTTTAGCCTGTCAGTGGAGATGCCTCAGAGCTCCAGGCAAAACCAATCAGAAGGACAAGTGTGGAGAACCTCAAGTTTGGAAAGAGGTATCCAACCAACCACAGACATGGCCATGGAATAACTGGGCTACATCTCAGTGAGGTTTCTTATATGCCTAAGGTCCCAGGGACCTAAACCTTTCCTGAGAAGGTAGATTCGGCTCAGGGAGACAGCAGTGCTCAGAGGAACATGTTACCCTGCACCAAGAGACCCTGACCTCTACCAGATCAAAGACATTGAGGTTAAGGCTTCTCTTGTTAACCAAGTTAGAGAATATTAATGTTAATAAAGTTTTTCTCATTAACAAAGCCCAATGAGGCTGAGCCGTCAACTATAGGAATTCCCACCCTGGGAGAGGAAGGAAGTGTGCACACTCCTTCCACACTGTGCTAGGAGGGAGGTGGCAGTTCCCAAGCTCTAG
The DNA here is from genome assembly GCF_963924665.1 of Micromys minutus. NCBI lineage: Eukaryota > Metazoa > Chordata > Mammalia > Rodentia > Muridae > Micromys > Micromys minutus. Next base: position 41,404,954 of record NC_137962.1, read on the forward strand.
GACTGGGACACCAGGTCTCCTTGGATGGTAGGATGAGGGCAGCTTCTCTATGTACAGGGCTGAAGCCCTTACCTTTAAGGCCATGGCTGATCTGGTAAAGTCTGTTGAAGTTTTAATCAGTACAGGTTTTGGGGAACTCTTATCATTGCCCCCTGGCCTGTCTACATGTATCCCTTGGAGGATAGGGGTATGGAGAAGGCCATCCCACCCAACCTATACCAGAGATGACATAGCCCTCCTACCTGCCAAAGCGCCCGATACCATCTACTGCAAGTCGCATCTTCCTCCTCTCCGATGCCTCCGCCATGAAATAGTGGGCTCCAAAGAGGAAGGGCACCCCCACCACGGTGACAGAGAGTGCCCTCCTCCACAGCAGCCTGGTTCTTGAGGTCCTGTAGAAAATGGGCAGAGGCTTGAAGTACTGCTCCTATGCAAGGAAGCTGGGGCCTCACTTTCCCTTTCTTGCCTTTGCAGAGCCAACTCTAAGTCCTGTCTATGGGACCACGTGAGCATCAGAGGACACCCACCACATCCTTCAGCTGTCCTGAATCCTGACCCTGGCCACTGATGTAAAGAGCTCATCAGACAGATAAGTAGAGGTTTGCAGTCTACAGACTGGACCACCATCTTTATCCCCAATATGATGTTGCAAAGAGATCCTGAGTGACAGAAAGTGAAACCTGGTAGTCAGCACAAACCAACCAAACTAAGCAAGCATGTAAAACAAGGAACAGGATAGGGTTCCATATTGCCCACGACGGCAAACGTCCACATAGGCCAAATACAGTATTAGCAGGAGCATCAGCCATGCTCATAGCCTTCTGTCTGCCATGGAACATGAAAAGGAAGGGCCTCCCCCTGCCCACAGAGCCATGCAGCTCCACATCTCTTCTGGCTGCTCTCACCCCTTGCTTAATTAATGCCCCAGTGAGACACTTCCGCTCTCCATCTCTAAATGAACCCTGTCCCTTTGATAGAGTGGGCACCTCCATCATAGTCCTCCCAATCTGCCAATGTCTGCTCATCATGAAGTTCTTATTGGAAGCACCTGTCTCCACAGAGCGTGACCAGTCATAGGTTAGGAACTCTGTGATCTCAGGTTCAAGACACCACAGGAGGTCTGATGTGGGCCTCTCCATCTTTGTGATCCCATGGTCATCTCCCTGCCTGGGAAGGGTGCCTGGCTATGGGGGTCCCATTACCTGGCCAGCGGGCTCTTGAAGTTTCTCCTGAAGAATATGGCCGGGCACGGCCAGGGCTTCTGCCTGCTCTGCAGCAGAGTGGAGTGAAAGTGACACAGTTGTATCTGTGAAGAAGAAAGACAGCAAGGCTTGGCAGAGGCAGGGACATGGGGACACAGCCCATGCTCTAGCATTGCCTGGCACCTACATAGGCCTGGAGCGAGCTCTTGCTCAGTGAGGGGCTGTCTGTGTTTCCAGGGCTCTGGGCAAGAAGGTGATTAGATACCAGCCTCAGCAATGAAGGCACAGGCTGCCTACAGGATAAGAAAGCTGAAGGCAGGAGAGGACAGATGTTCCAGGAAATGCCTTCCTGTCTGAAGGAAGAAAACGTATCCTGACCTGGCTTGTCTGTGGTAAGGGCCAACTTCGCATATGTGGTGGCACCTTTACCCTGGCATTTACTATTTCTTGGTGCTGACACCACTAACCTGTGACCACAGGAACTGGCCACTCACCAATTCTAAGAGGGTAGTCTTACAGATGTGACTTTTGTGTTGGACCTTGTTCCGAAAGCAAAAGGTTCAGGGAGAACTAACATAACTGGAAATCTGGGCCAAAGCCATGGCTGGAGAACCACAAATCCAACAAGGAATTAACTGTCTGCTAAATTATCATATTTATATCCAGAGATTAGCACTACTACCACCACTGGCAATGGGGACAATAACTACAGACAGTCATAACTGGCCATAGTGCCAAGAATAAGTGACTGTCTTGGCTATAAGTTGGACAGCTAGAATCGGCCCACCCCTTCCAAAGTGCAGAACACTACAGGAGAGGTGTGAGAGTCCCAGGATCGGGTAGAGTTCTGTGGAATGTTCTCTGGGCCTGGCATGGCTACTGCACTCTTCAACACACAGCAGCTGTGATTACCTGCATAAGACTTGTGTAAGACTGAACCTGTCAAAATAGCCTGTTACGAAGGGTGACTAGGCAGTGAACCCTAAAAGGGCACTGGCTTCTGTGAAGCAGTGACCTATGCTCCTGACTATAATGAAGTTTACTGGCACACACCATACATATATACATGTACACATGTATACCCACGAACACCCACACACACAAACACACACAGGTGGGCAAACACAAGACCTAAAAATAGAAAGTACACTAGCTGCAAAGAGAATCTCCAGAGTGGGAGGGGGAGAGCAGAAAACAACAGCGGCAGATACAGTTGAAATGCATTAGATTCATGTATGAAAGTGGTAGACTGAAACTCTTTATTATGGTGGCTCATGCCTTTAACCCTAGCACTGGAGAAGAGGCAGGTAGATGTCTGACTAAGAAGCCAGTCTGGTCTACAGAACAAGTTCAAGGCCCAGAGCTATACAATGAGACCTGCTTCAAACAAAACAAAACAAAACAAAACAGGGTAGGGTCTGAATAGATGGTTCAGTGTTGAAGAACATTGCTTATCCGGAGGACTAGGTTTGAATTCCACCACCAACTATCCCAGTTTACAACTATCTACAACTGGAATCTGTTGCCCCTTTCTGGCCTCCACAGGAACCAGGCACAAGTGGAGTATACAACCACACAGACAAAACACCCCATACACATAAAATAAAAAAATTTTTTTTCAAGACAGGATTTCTCTGTGTAGCCCTGGCTGTCCTGGAACTCACTCTGTAGACCAGGCTGGACTTGAACTCACAGAGATCTGCCTGTCTCTGCATCCCAAGTGCTGGGATTAAAGGTGTGTGCCACCATACCCAGCAACTTTAAAAAGAACCTCATTACTACATATAATTAGTATATACTAATAAAACACCATTATCACTCAAGGTAGGTTAGCCTTGGCTGGTCTGGAACTCAATACATAGACCAGGCTGGCCTCAAACTCACACAGATCCACCTGCCTCTGTTTTCCTTATGCTGGGATTAAATGGGGGCATGAAGCTAGAGAGATGGCCCATTATTTAAGAGTACTTCCTGCTCTCCCAGAGGAGCAGAGTTTAGTTCCCAGCACCCACTGGGCCACTCACAACTGCTGTAATCCAGTTCTAGGGGAGCCCAAGCCACTAGTGTCCAAGGCCTAGACACATGAGCACACACCCACATGGAAACACAAACACCCTCACACAGTAGGAAATAATAAAATAATGATGATGATGATGATGATGATAATCTTTCAAAGGCATGTATTAGTACACCTGGCAATAAACTATTATAAATAAATAAATAAAAAAGGTAAGCAGGCATGGTTACGCAGGCCTTCAATCCCAGCACTTGAGACTCAGACACAGGTGGATTTCCCTGAGTTTGAAGCCATCCTGGTCTACATAGTGAGTTCCAGGATAGCGAGAGCAACAGAATGAGACTGTTTCAAAAGAAAAAAAAAAAAAAAGATAGACAGAGCTTAAAAACCTACTGAGAACCCAGAGGCAGAACATTGGGACACCCCACCTAGAGAACTACAGGAGTGAACCATATACATGGCCCGAGAAATGCTCACAGAAGCCCTTGGGCAAGTGTTGACGACCTCCATCTCCCAGTCTTTTTTTTTTTTTTTTTAAAGATTTGTTTATTTATTTTATGTATACGAACACAATGTAGCTGTCTTCAGATAGCATCAGATCCCATTACAGATGGCTGTGAGCCACCATGTGGTTGCTGGGAATTGAACTCAGGACCTCTGGAAGAACAGTCGGTGCTCTTAACCTCTGAGCCATCTCTCCAGGCCCCATCTCCCAGTCTTAAGACAGGTCTTACTGTGTGGCTCTGGCTAGCCTCAAACTGCTGGGCTCACAAGGTCCTCCTGGCCCTGCTGATGAGTAACTATGAGCACAGACCATTGCACCTTGTTCCTGACCTTTTACCGTGAAATGTTCTAGAAATTCAGGATTTAATATTCACAGTACAATGCATCATGCCCACGAGGCAGACATTATCTGGCCGAGGCACATTGGATTACAATGAAAATAGCACAGACATTGAAGGGTCAGATCTATCTTCCAAGAAAATCCCACTGACTGAACTCTCAGCTCTGCAAGATCAATCAGATACAGCAGGCCCTGGCTTTCTTTTCTCTTTTTAATGTTTATTTATTTAATATATGTGAGTACACTGTCACTGTCTTCAGACACACCAGAAGAGGACATCGTATCCCATTATAGATGGTTGTGAGCCACCATGTGTTTGCTAGGGATTGAACTCAGAACCTCTGGAAGAGCAGTCAATGCTCTAACCGCTGAGCCATCTCTCCTGCTCCAGTTTTCAAGGAAACAAGGGGTTCAAAGAACAACCGGGGCACATGGGAGACTTGTAGGTACCATCAACTAGAAAGCTCCTGTAGGAATGGCAGTGCAGGGGAGAAGACCTGAAGAATGCTCACTGTGTTCCATTCAGAGCAGGAGCTGGGGAGTAATCGCAGTCATGACACAGCCAGGACCTAGAACCCAGCTCCCTCCCAAGGTCACACTAAAGTGGCACACACTGGTACTGTTCCGTTAGCAGTTGTTTCTAAAAAGTAAGAGGTAGACCGCAAGCAACTGGAAAATGGTATTTTGACTGAGAGTGGGGTCTGCTCCATAAGAAAAGGGGGTCCCACGGTTATCCAGAGGTGAGGATGTTAAGAGGAGCTGGGCCAAGAACCCCAGTAGAATACAAGACCCACTGCCTGCCGACTGGAGGTACAGTGATTCTATCTCATGCCTGATGCCTGCTTCTCCAGCTTTTTCTTTCCAGTTTCTTCTCTTTTTCTTTCCTTCTTTTTCGAGACAGGGTTTTTCTGTCTAGCCCTGGCTATCCTAAAACAAACTTGTCCTATAAACCAGGCTGGCCTGGAACCCAGAAATCTGCACGCTTCTGCCTCTGGAATCCTGGGATTAAAGGCATGACTGCCTGGCTCCTTCCAGTTTTTTTTTTTTTTTTTTTTAAGATTTATTTATTTGTTTTATTTATAAGTACACTGTAGCTGTCTTCAGACACACCAGAAGAGAGCATCAGTTCCTATTACAGATGGTTGTGAGCCACCATGTGGTTGCTGTTACTTGAACTCAGGACCTCTGGAAGAACAGTCAGTGCTCTTTACCTCTGAGCCATCTCTCCAGCCCATCCTCCCAATTTCTTAAAGGTTTTGTTTACTTTTGTCTGAATATATGTGTGTGCAGCACATAAATGTCTGGTACCCATGGAGAACAGAAGAGACCCCCTGGGACTGGAGTTACATATAATTAGGAGCTAATTGGGAATCGAACTTGAGTCCTTTTGAATAGCAGCCAGTGCTCTTAACCTCTTAGCCAGAGTATATGCCACGAGTGTATCTGTGGGTGCCCACAAGAGGCTGGAGCATCAAAAGCCGGAGAGCTGGAGTTGCAGGTGGTTGTGAGCAGGGAATGCTCTCAGCCACTGAGCCATCTCTCTGGTCCCCATTAAGATTTCTTTCTCTTTTGCTGTTGAAAAGTGATTTGTGTTATTTTTATTTGTGTATGTGTGTTGATCTGTGGGGATTTTTGCCTTGTGACCGTGGAAGTGCCTGAGGCGGGCAGGAGAGGGTACTGAATATCTGGAACTGGATGGTTGTAGGCCACCCAGTGTGAGTGAACTGAATCTGAGTCCTCTGTGAAAGCAGGACGCATCCTTAACCCTCTCTCTAGCCCACCAGTTATCTCTCAAGCACAAAACCTCTCACCACAGGGACATGAAGAATGACTCCTCGCATGGGAGGTGCATATGGAAGTGTGTAGAGACTGTCTTAGCTAAGGCCACACTCACTGTGTAACCCCAATACTCAGGGGGTGTTCACAGGAAGACAAGTTTCAACATTACACACACACACACACACACACACACCCCTTTAACCCAGCACTCCAGAGACAGAGGCAGGTGAATCTCTGTGAGTTAAAAGCCAGCCTGGTCTACGTAATGATTTTCAGACCAGCTAGAGTTATATAGCGAGAGACTTTGTCTCAAAAAGATATATTTTTTAAATTAAGTATTAAAATATCTAGGCCAACAACAACAAAAACCCAATTTCAAGGAGGAAGTCAACTTATTAATAATGGGTAGACTCAGGGACTGGAAAGATGGCTCAAATGTTAAAGGCTAGGCTCTTAGGTAGATTCAGGTAGTGGGTACCAACAGTTAAGCATAACATACGAATCAATTATTATCACTGTTATTGCTGCTCAATGATGCAGGAATGAGAAGCTCAGTGACAGGCGCTAACTACTCTGATTGCATACACATGGGGGGAAACAGTCCCTGCACTCGGTGAGTATATACAACAATCACCTGTGATCCCAACACCCAGTGGGCTGGGCAAAGAGAACCCACTGAAAGTTCAAGGCTACACAGTGATTTCCAGGCCCCCCAGCCATGTGTACAAAGGTAAAACCCCTGTCTGAAAGCAAAAGTATAAAAGGGTTAAGTGTGTCCAAGACCTGCATAGTCCCCAGTAGCATAAGGGGAGGACAAGTCGCATGTTTTCTATAATATCAAAATCCCTGGCATGAGGAGGCATTGTGCGGATAAAGCAGCTGTTTTATGGCAGAGGCACTGATTATGCTGTGCCTGGCCTGGCTGGCATCAGTTAAAGACTCTGCTAGACCTGACTTGGGGAGACTGTGCATTTTCAGTTGTTTGTCTTGTGAGATGGGGGTCTCCCCGTAGCCCAGGCTGTCACGGAAGAAGGGGCTCTTATGGACCAAGACAGTAAAGGCTAGAGATGCTACTCACATCTGCAGGGCAGATGCACCTCCTGTCTTTTGCGGACCCCTGGGTGACTCTGGACAGGCTCTTGGCTATGGTACTTAGCAACTAACTTAAGTTCCTCTTCCTCAATAAACCTCGGATTCTTGCTTTCCAGAGTCTGACTGCACTATCTGCAACACCTTGGAGCAGTGCCCAACATACCCAATGCTATGAATGTGTCCAGCAGGGGAGCACCAAGGCCACAGTGGGATCAAGGATTCCCCACACAGCACTCCAAGGCTCTGTCCCAGTTCCCTGTTGGGCCCAATGCCTACTGCTCTCTCCAGCTAACCCAGATGACCACGCTCACGCTTACTTTCTAAACTGAATTATTTATTATCCACTTCCCCACTGCTCTGCTCCCTCTCTCTCTCTTTCTAAGATTTATTTACTTAAGTACACTGTCTTCACACACACCAGAAGGCATTAGATACTATTACAGATGGTTGTGAGCAACCATGTGGTTGCTGGGAATTGAACTCAGGACCTCTGGAAGAGCAGTCAGTGGTGCTCTTAACCACTGAGCCATTTCTCCAGCCCTCCCCGCAACCCCCTCTTACTCCCCTCATCCCAAGAAAGGGTTTCATTATGTAGCCCTGGAACTCCCTCTGTGAACCAGGCTGACCTCAAATTCAAACAGATCCGCCTGCCTCTGCCTCCCACACACTGGAATTAAAAGGTGTGAGCTTCCACTGTCCAGGTCCCACTGCTTTTTCAACAGGAAAAAAAAATGGTTTACTTCTCTGGGAAGTGAGACCACTTACGACACACGTAGACAGGTCACACACCGAGAATGCAAACTTTCACTAACTGGGGCAAAGGGTGACAGAGGACTGGTTGAGAACTTCAAAGGAGTCACTGAATCAGGAATGTCAGTGCTGAGAGCACAGAAGCACAGAATGACTAAGGCAGACAGACATGGTGCACACACTGCTGGGCTTTAGGCAAAGCCAGGAAGTTGGGAGAGGAAGACCCGGCTACAAACATCTACCCCAGACAATAGAAGCCGGGAAACCTCCCACACAGCAGCTCCTCTGTGTTCACAAAAACTAGTGCAGTGTCATAGGCTGCCCCACAAAGTATGTAGAACAAAGACTCTTTTAGGAGGCGCCTGTTAATGCCCTCTGCCCCACCAGGATTCATCTACAGTAAAAGGTCAGTCAGATAGAAGATGCCAGTCTGGCTCTGGGCATAACATCAAGGAGATAAAACCTTGTGCTGAAAATTCCAGAGCTACCACCCTGGGTTACTGCCAAGGTTGCTCAAATGCCCGGGTCCTTCTGAAATAGGACACCCAGAACCCTTTAAGCTATCTTCTGAAATATCCATCAAATGAGAAAGAATCTGAGGCCCCCCAAAAGGTGGGGGGGGGGGCGGAGAACCTACAGTCAGGCATGCCAAAATCCAAACAAATTGCAAACAAGAGCAGGTCTAGGGAGACTCTGGTTCCTGACTCACATGAAGTCAGTTCTGTGACTGTGGAGAAAAATGATGGCAGGAGATAAGGTCAAGGAGGAGCGTCCTCTGGGGCAAAACAAGGTCATGGGGACAGGGAAGTTCAGAAGACTCAGATATGGAGCTTGAAGATACTGTTTGCTAACGCTTTGCCTGCATTGCAAGTGAATTAAGCATTATATAAACAGCAACAGGGAGGGGAAAATACAGACTTTATTCTTGAGGTGAGCCCAGCCTCTGTCTACCATTACCTCCTTCCCAGGTCCCTGCGATGTCCACGATTTTGCTAGTTGCCCACAGTGCTGGCAAACAAAAAGGGTGTCCATACATTTTCTCCCACCAGGATACTGCCTGTCTATACTCACCAGCCTGTGGTGATGTCGACCTGCAACTGTCACATATCCCCTTCGAATTTTAGTTTAGACAGAGTGACATAGGGAGGCTTCCTGCACCTAGTTCTCCTGGGTTTGTTTTGGATTTTTTTTTTTTTTTTTTGGCACTATGTGGCTTAAGATTTACTATATAGACCAGACTTGCCTTAAATTCATAGAAATCCTCCTGCCTCTGCCTCCTGAGTGCTGTGCCTGGTAGTCCTCGTCCTTTTTACAGAGCATGAACACACGCATATAGTCTGTCTGCAGAAAGAAACATTCAACTAGTGTTCTCTCCAGTGACTGCATGAAGCAGCAAAATCATGCTCTAAGGAGAAGCCTATAGCCAGACTCAGAGGGCTAGAGAAAGATCAAAGATGTCCACATAAACCTGCCGGATAGGGCCCTAAAAAAAGGTGACTAGACTATGACCTTTAAGAGGATAGCCCAAGACACCTCAACAGGACACTGAGACACAGGACATTTCCCAAAGTTAGGGGGTGACAGACTAGGGCTTTGAGCTAGAGGGAGTGGATGTTGTTACCAGGAACCTGCAAGGACTCCACTGGACAGTGGAGCAACTCCTAATCAGAGGTTAAAACTTGCTTTCCAGTAAGGTGGTGGTACACAATTTTAATCCCAGCACTTGGTGGCAGAGGTAGGCAAATTTCTGTGAGTGAGTTCCAGGACAGCCATAGCTAAAACAGAATAGCCCACTTTAGGAAATGGGGGGGGGGGGTTGGGAAAGCCAAAGCAAAACAAACCCTTGCCTTTCTAGCCAGGCAGTGGTAACATGTGGCTTTGATCCCAGCATCGGATCTCTGAGTTGGAGGCCAGCCTGGTCTACAAAGCTAGTTCCAGGACAGCCAGGGCTGTTACACAGAGAAACCCTGTCTCAAAAACAAAACAAAACAAACTCCCAGGGCTGTCTGGAGGCTTAAATGACAAGTGACATAGAGATGTGGAAAAGTTTTGTAGCATGCGTCTCTGACAGGACTCCATCAGAAAGCACAGCCCCAGCAGGGCTGCACACTGCCAGCCAAAAGTTAACCCAACTCCTCGGATATCATTATCTAAACCTACAAGGCCAGATGTACTAGAAAAACAACTTCAGAGAAGTTTAAAAACAACACAACTGAAAAAGGACCATTGGCAAGGACAGGGAATTGGCAAGGACACCCCCAGGGCCAGAACAAGGGGCTATGGGGGCCAGGGCATACAACCCAGCGGGTATCATGGGGTTGTGGAGAAGCAGGTAGAGAGTACAGAGCAGCTTCCCGGGGAGACCCGATGGATGCGCTGAGGACAGAGGCAGGAGGGAGAGGACCCTGGGGTAAGGTTAAATGATGCAAAGTCTTTCCGAAGACTCTGGGGAATAATGGGAAACCGGGGATCTGAGAGTTCGCCAAAGCTTTGGGGTCGACAGGCAGGGCTCGGGCCTGGGTTGGGTTCAGATCCTCTGGGTACAGAGTACACCCCAACGCAGGGATGCGAGAGCCAAGTCAGAGCCCGGGTCCAGGGCGTGCGGGGGCGGGGTCCTCACCGGCCGCCACATGTTTCCGGCAGTGCTCTCTTCCCGGTTTCGCCGCAGACGTCCCCGCTGCCCAGCCGACCCCGCGGAAAGAGTAGGCAACGCGCTTGCGCACCGGCTCACCTCTCCACTCAGACCTTGGTAGAGTGGGAGGGCCACGCCCCCAAAACGTGACGTGACCACCTCGGCTGCGCCGCAGCGGCCCCTTGAGGTCGGCCGGGGCATAATTTCATGGGAGAGGTGAGTCTACCAAATTTTTTCGTTTGTTTATTGTATGGTTAGGAAGCAATTTTCAAGAGTCGGTTGGTTCTTGCTTTCCACCTTCTGAGGCATTGCTTTATTTCTGTTTGTGCATGCCAGGCTAAGTTTGCAGGCAATTTTCCTCTCGCCCCTCCTATCTCCCTGTAGGAGTGCTTTTTACATTGTTCTTGGAACTCCCTAGGTAATCCCTTTTACCTACTCAGCTGTATTCCCAGAACCTTGAGTTGGCTCTTTAATTTTGTCAGGCTCTCTTTCCTCCTTGAAAAGTGACGGCGTAACTCAAAGCTGACACTTGGTCATTTTCACAACTCTCGGTATTCACTTGCACAGGCTATAATGACAGTTTCACAACACCCTTTGAGCCAGCCACGCAGAGAGCTAGAGACACCTTAGCTTTCTCGCCACCTATGCCTGTTAGAGTCCGGGTTCTGTGTCCTCCTATTCTTCACTCTCCATGATTCCCGTTCCTTCTGCAAATACTCTTCTAGAGTGGCCCTGATTACCTGGTTCCTCAGAACTCCCCTGCTTTCCTAGCTACAGGTGCCCTTTTCAGCAGCTGTCCCTTAGGGCCAAGAGGCCATCCTATGTTGACCATTGTGTTCTTTGAAGCCACCTGAACACCCCCGCCCCCTTGCTGGAGCTGGGAAGCTGCCTTCTGGTTGAACATGGCTGTAAGTAGGTCTAAAATGCTGCCATGCCTTCAGTCCCAAATTAAGTTTGGACTGAGTATCTGGCAGGAGGCAGAGCATCAGATATAAGGGGGTTACAAAAGTCCATGAGCCAGAGAGTCTAGGGCAATGGCACCCTTTCAGCTCATTCATTTTGGACTGGCTCCTTGCCAGGCTTAGGAAGTACTTGTAGCTGAGATGTCTGGGAGCAATTGTAATGCAATGTGTCAGGGACAAAAAGATTCAGGGTGCACAAAGCCCAAGACTAACAGGCAAAATTGGGTGTTCTGGGCTGGAGAGATGGCTCCGCAGTTAAGAGCACTGACTGCTCTTCCAGAAGTCCTGAGTTCAATCACCAGCAACCACATGGTGGCTCACAGCCATCCGTAATGAGATCTGATGCCCTCTTCTGGTGTGTCTGAAGACAGCAACAGTGTACTCATATACATAAAATAAATGAAAAGAAAAATGAGTGTTCTGAGACAGGACTACTCATAAAGCACCTGGGAGAGGTAGGTGGCAATTAGGTCCAGATATACTGTCGGGAACAGATCAAAGTCCTAAGCCCTGTGAGGTCACACCCGAACCAGGGAGACTTGGCTGAGAGCTACCAGGAACCTGTTGGAAAATCTTGGGGCCCCAAGTAGTCCTGGAAACACCAGGATACCTATTTAACCCCAACCTTTCCAAACAAGCAGAGTGTCCCTGAGCATCTGCAGCAGTTGGTAGCCAGTGTATTTTTGGTGACATATGTCAGGATCTATACATAAAGTCACTCAGGTATACAAGGGCTCAGAGACCATGAGGTCACAAACCTCACAGTGCTAGTGATAGGGCTAGCCCGGGTCGGAGCTTGGGTGGTAGAGAAGCGACTACAAGGTAGAGACATCCAGAGGGGGGGAAAGGTGTTTGCAAATGAAATTGTCCAGGATTTCCTAAGCTCCAGCTGGCACAGCGGATAGAAAGGGGTGGGGCTAACTGGGGAAGAGGTGCAACCTGTTTGGAGACTCCAGCACGCCCACCAGCTCCCTCAGGGGATCTCCAGTAGCAAAAACTCCTTGTGTTCCAGTGCTTGGTCCTGCTCTGGCTACAGCTGCAGAGCTTACCATTTCTTAAGCTTTCATCCCTGGAAGCTCCAGTTCCTCATAGGAAGGCTGTGGCCTCTCTCTCAGTGTAGCATCTTTCCTCATGGAGCTGCTTGGTAAACACCTAGTATTTTGTCCCCAGACTTTGATTGGCAGACTGGAGGCTCAGGCTCAGTGCCCAACTCTCAGGACCTTAGGCCTTGAAAGCTACCATGACCAGGACTTTGTTGGACTCACCTGCTGTGTACACCTACTGTGTGCATCTGCTTTAAAGGATTCTCCTCTGAGACAGCTGCCACTGTATTCAGGAGTTTTGCTGGGCCTGCTCAGAAAAGAGTTGCTTTTTCTGCCGGCGGGTAGCAAGCATCAGGAGACCCTCACCACAGTGTCCGGACACCCCTCCCAACTACTGTGTGCAATTCTGCTCTAATTGCATGTGGCCTTGGGGATCCAGGGGTGAGGTAGGAGGATAGAGATAAGGAAGGACTAGGAGAGGAAGCTCCATCTATTCAGCCATGCAAAAGCCATCATCCCTGCTGGATACGTTTTTCCAGTGCAGACTTTTAGGTGGGAGCACCCCCACTCCCCTAAGTGACTCCTTATCCGCGCTGTGCAAGGAAGTCCAATAAACCCACTGGCTCTCCAGAGTGAGCTTCTGGGGATTTGTACCTGGGTTTGTCACTGGAACCTTAGGAAGAGGTGGGGGGGGGCGTTGCTAACATCTTCTGAAAAAGAACTTTACCAACAGCTCCCCAGAAGACTTTGGTCTTTCTCACCTGCCTCTCTGGGGATCCTAGGAATCCTGACTTCTAGGGGAAACGTATCCGGTCGGTCCATCAGTGCCGTCCTCTCCTGGTCTGTCCCTCCTGTCACAGAAGCCTCTTGGCACAGGAACTTGGCCCTGTCTTCTCCCCGTGTAGGACCAGGTCCCTTTCCTCTTCTCCCACAATGCTCTACCCCACTGGCTCCCCACAAGGGAACTCACACACTTCCATTGCATCTCTCATTCACAAGCAAAGCCTCCTGTCCTTGGTGTGCTGATTACTTGGTGTTGGGCTGGACCTTAGGCAAGCCTTCTTAGTTCTTGTTGGTACAATGTAGGCAAACAGACACCCTTTGTGGGCTTCTTAGACCTCCCAGGTGATTTTTAGTCCCTCACTAGTGGTTAGGGCTTCCATGGCCATCCAGGATCTCTTAGTCCTTCCACGATTACCTAGACTTCCTCCTACTGTGCCTCTCATGGACCCATCCACAATGACCGTCTCTGGAATCCATTGTGAAGGCTCCCTCCCCAGCTACATGCTTCCCCACATCTACCACTGAAAGACAGCCAAGAAACTTCTGACCAGGAACTGGATGGACAACCAGAAAAGTAACCAGGATTTCCCGGAGCTACACAGAGCAGCCTCATCCCTGTACAAACACATAAGCATAAAAATAATTTTTTAAAGATGTATTTATTTATTATGTACAGTATTCTGCACCTCTGGGAGAGTAGTCGGTGCTCCTAACAGCTGAGCCGTCTCTCCAGCCCCCAAGAGTTGGAGATTCTAATAAAGATATTTAAACATTACAATAAAAGAGGAAGAGAGGGACTCGAGAAAATGGAACAGATCCAAGAACATGGCAGTGGGATTTTCTGAGATGGGGGTCACTGCAGAAAGCGAGACATACCCAAGTATCCATATGGGCTCCGCAAGGCAGGCTGCAGACAGTAATACAGACACGGATGTGGGTGTGAGCTCTGATTAATCAGTAAAGGTTATGCTCATGTTAAGATTTATAAGCAATGTCTTTAAATGGTTGTTTAATAAAGATCACTGAGTACTTGGGAAAACTGACAGCTTGGAATTTATTTAAAACTGGGTTTTTGTCTGAGCTGTGTCTGAATGTCAAACAAAAACTATTGATTTAATAAATGGTGATCTGCTCTTCAGAATATTTTAAAAAGTTTTAGATTATTGATTAATTATTAATTATTAGTAGTCACTGCTACTAATAATTGATTTTCCAAAGTAACTTCTTCCAAAGCAAATATGAACAAATGACTTCATTATTAACAGAAGGTGTCCTCCATACTAAAGGAAAAGGATAAACCCATTATATTTAAGACATTTGGAATTTTTATATTAATAATTATATTGAAATATATAATATTATATATTTCATGCCAGAAAAGGACATCGAATCACATTACACATGGTTGTGAGCCACCATGTAGTTGCAGGGATTTGAACTCAGGACCTCTGAGAGGATCCAGTGCTCTTAACCGCTGAACTATCTCTCTAGCCCCAGTTGGTATATTTCTAACTAATCAGTATTATACTCATCATCTGGGTAGTGCACATCTTTAATCTCAGCACTCAGAAGGGAGTGGCAGACAGTTCTCTGTGAGTTCCAGGGCAATTAGGCCTACATAGTAGCTTCCAGTCTAGCTATGATACAAAATCAGCCCTTATCTCAAACAAATACAAAGTCAGGGGCTAGAGAGATGGTTCGGCATTTAAGAGCACTTGGTGCTCCTGCAGAGTAACTAGGTTTGATTCCGAACACCTACATGGTGGCTCACAACCATCTGAAACCCCAGTTCCAGGGGATCCAACATCCTCTTCTGACCTCTTTAAAATCATGCATGCACATAATGTGCTTCCATACACGTGGGCAAACTCTTACACATAAATAAAACAATTAATAAGACATAATAAAAAGACGCTAATTGACAGCTGGTAGTGGTACACACCTTTAATCCCAGAACCCCATGCCTCCTACTGCCCTCCGTTCTCAAGGCCTGATCATGGTCCCTGCAAGATGCAAGATTCTCCTCATAAGGGTCATTCTGGGGTGGGAGGAGGAGGTGGCTCAGCAGTTAAAGGACACTGACAGCTCTTCCAGAGGACCCAGGTTCAGTTGCCAGCACCCACGTGGCAGCTGACAACTGCCTGTAACTCCAAGATCTGATGCCCTCATACAGGCAAAACACCAACGCACATTTTTTTTAAAGTCGTTTTGCAAGGTAATTGGCCTCAACTTCCTTCTCCACCATCTAAAGCCGCCTTGTCATTATTTGTTATCACAAGCTCCTGAAGAGAGAGACAGAGTGAAACCTATAAAAGCATCAGTACAAAGGACAGCAACAATTGTCTCAGCCATTCAGACCCTTTGGGTGGTTGTCAAGTTGCACCCCAAAAGGCGGCTAAGATTTTTTTCTCTTCTTTTTCTTTTCACAATTGAAAATAAATGAGATGCCCTGTATAGAATTATAATCAGAAATAGGGGGAACAGAAAACACTAGGGATGTTAGATGTTTTGTTGGTGTCTTTTCCCTATGAATGGGGTTGATAGTGAAGTTCTTAGAGTATTGAAAGCATCTAGAGAGAGAAAGGCTTGCAGCCATTGTTAACTGTGCTGGACTTCTCACTTCTCTGTGGGCAAGAGGCTTCGGTCAGATGCTTTACCTCAGGGGCTCCTTTCCCCTTCTCCTGTGGCTCAGTGGTTAAGAGCACTGACTGCTCTTCCAGAGGTCCTGAGTTTAATCCCTAGCAACCACATGGTGGCTCACAGCCATCTGTAATGGGATCTGATGCCCTTTTCTGGTGTGTCTGGAGAGTGACAGTGTAGTCACATACACAAAGTAAATACATCTTTAAAAAAATAAAATAAGATTTTAGGGTCTCCACTGTTGCTGACCTTTAGGCTTTGAAGGATGATCAAAGGGCCCAGACAGTTTCTACTGTAGATTCCCCAGAGGGTCTAGAGCTCACCCAGGAGAAGAGAAGATCTTACAGGTTTTTCAAGCATTATAATTTGTGTCCTTGTGCAATGTCCTAAAAATTGTTTAAGATCCAACAAAAGGTTAAGACCATTCATAAAACTGTCTCTGACAAAAAATAAAAGAGAAAAAGTATTTTGTCCTATATAGGGTCACTATTGTTGTGATGAAGCGTCATGACCAAAGAAAGCAACTTGGGTTTATCTCAGCTTAGTCCGTCACAGAAGGAAATCAGGGCAGGAATCTGGAGGCAGGAATCTGGAGGCAGGAGCTGATGCAGAAGCCACTGCTTACTGACTTGCTCATCATGAATTGCCCAGCCAGCTTTCTTATAGAAGCCAGGACCACCAGCCCATGGACAGTGTAAAAGTAACTATTATTTGCCTGCAGTAACTGTCCTCTCTGACATTTACTGCCTCTATTTGCTAACAGAGGCCTAGTCCTGGAATCTTCTAACCTCCATCCAATCTTATCTAGGCCTAGAATGTTTCCATCCTCTGAGACTTGCTACTGAATAAGTTCACCCTTTCTTGTTCTTTCTGATCTCTGGCTGACTCAACTCAGCTGTTCTGGCTCAAACTCCTATCCAAGCTGACTGATTCAAAGTGGCTTCTCTCTCTCTCTGCCTCTCCTGAATTGTTCTGCTTGGCATCAAACTAACTCTAGCAATCTGTTCTAACTTTGTGGTTCCTTCTCATATTCTGGCTTAATTCTGTCTTAACCTGTGTCTAGCTTGTTGTCTGCAACTTGTCTCTGTACAACTGTCCTAGTAAAACTGTCTTCTTCCTTCCTCTCTCTCTCTGCACTGCTCTGTAAAGTAGCTCACCTTTCCTGTCTCTTCTCATGAGAACTGGGCAGATCCCATTCTGCAAAACCTTTCTCTGATTCATCACTTTGTCTGCCATTCAATTAGACATCACTTTCAAACATGGCTGCTTCCTTCTACAAACTAACTTTACCTTCATTGTTTGGGATTAAAGGTGTACTTGGGCTGAGTCACATCAAAACTAGAAACAGGTTTTCTCAGTAAATAACAGAACCTTGGGGTTTACAATATGATCATATATCCTGCAACAGGACAGCACCACCCACAATGGGCTGTGCTCTTGGACATCAATAACTAATTAAGAAAATGACCTACAGGCTTGCTGATAGTCTGATCTTATGGAGGCGCTTTCTTAATTGAGGCTCCCTCCTCTCAGATAACTTAGTGTGTGTCAAGCTCACATAAAACTACCCAACACATGCTTCCTCAGTTCTCTTGAAAGGAAAAGGCTAGTAATTTTCCACTGGCCTCAGGGCACTGAGTAACCCTTCTCCTCCAGGAAGGAATGCTTCAATCTTATCCAGCCACAGTTCCTGGAATGTCTCCAGAGCACCAAGTTGCCCTTCTTCCCTGGAAGAAATGTCTCATCCTTATCTAACAGCAACCCCTGGAATGGAGGTCAAAGGCACTGACATTGGTGGCAGCCAATCACCTTAAAGGTCAACTGAACCCACCATTGCTAACATGCTCAATCACTATAGCCCACCCTTTATGAAATGTATAAAAACTGTACTAATGAATGGCTTGGGGTTACCTCTCCTCTGGATGTAGGCTGGCCCCAGTGCACTGGAACAGCAATAAACCTCTTTTGCACAGATCTCTCATCTCATTCAAGAGAGTCTCCAGGTAGTTAAGGCTCGATTTGAGTCTTACACTCTCCTATATTTTCTTACCTCATTGCTTCTGACCATTACAGACCTTAGAGAAGTCTTCCTGGCTTTCCTTTTTAAAATCCCTCTCAGTGATGGGTGATGGTGGCCCTGCTTTTAATCCCAGCACTCAAGAGGCAGAGACAGGTGAGTTCAAAGCCAGCCTGGTCTATGGAGCAAGTTCCAGGAGTGCCAGGGCTTGCCAAAGACCAACCAGCCTGGAGAGGGGTTCTGAGCAAGGAGTGTTTGAGAGCAGCTGAACAAATGAGTCAAAGTCAACTAGTGGGTCCAAACTGACAGTCTATGTTCTTCTCATAGCTTTCCAGATGATCCCCCACCCTCATTCTGCTTGAGACAGCCTTTTCTTGCTATTCTAAAAACTCTGGATAGCTTATTTCTTGCAGATCAAAGGCCCAATCTTTTATTTACATATCAATTCAGTTATTACCCAGGTTCCTCTTTTTATTATCTTATGAATCAGCAGCCCATTAACCCAGCCCTTTGATTCTTAGAAAGAGACTGGGCAAGCACCGACAATAAGATAGCTGAATCGTATCCTGCCCCGCCCTGAAATTACTATTCCTACCACAAGTGGACCTAAACTTTCTCTGTCCCAAGATGACCTTGAACTCAGAAATCTGCCTGCCTTTTTTGTAAGCATAAGCAAAAACTTAGCTGGGTGGGATCTTGCCCTGAAAAGAGCACCCTCCTTCCTTAGTATCTTTCTGACATGCTGGCTCATAGCATAGCTGCCTCTGTTCCTTTAGATCTGTGAAACCCCTCATACAATTCATATTGCACCCTTATATTTTGCATAGTTGAGAAATTACATATTTTTGAACTCACAGCTTCAGTTTTCTTTCCCACAGCCTTAAGGACTATCATGAAGGTCTCAGCATTCTACCATTTTGCTGAGACATCTGGCACATCCTCAATTCTCAGACATGGAACCGTTAACCTTGGGAGAAAAGACATTCCTCAGAGGAGATGCGTGAAAATATGTACATTATTAGTATATAAACAAGCTTATGCTCACAGCAACCACCAACACGCATGGTGGCCTGCACCCTACTGGCTCTGTTCCAGGGTCAGGAATCATGTCATTTTGCAAGGGCATACAGAGACATAAACCGAAAATTCCCCTCATTTTAACTTCTTGCTGTTACATATTGGTGTGCTCCAGTGTATGCAGCTTTATGCCAAAAAAGAAACTCCCTTACGGGTAAGAAGCCACGCTATTAACCAACCAAACCCACAGTAACAGGATGCCACTGTTTTTATGATATGGATCTACAGATAGGAGTTATTACTGATAGTGGGAAATGAAATGGATGTGAGGGATGGGAGGGAAACCTTTTTTGTTGTTTTGGCAGAATGACTATAAATGAAGGAAACATGAGAAAGAACCTCTGAGAGTGGGGGAATTGGCAAGGGAGAAGTAACACTCACAGTTTCATTCTCAATATTATTTGTGCTTCGTGTTGTAGAAGGGAATCTGCACAGAAGACCATAATGAGGGAAAAGGGCAAGGGAAATAAAACAGACATACTAACAGGATGACTTCTTGAGACAAATTGGAGCACTTTGACTGGAGGGACAAGACTAATCTTTGGAATGACTAACTGCCTTTATTTCCACTCATGAGAAAATCTGCTGACCAGAGAGAAGCTATACCCTCTATCTGTAAGATGTTAACTGCTGCCTTCCCAGTGATACAGTGCACACTGAAAAATCACTTTCTGTTTGGGCTCATTGGCATTGTGATGGAGGGCAACATGACCTCTGATATCTGGTATTCTGTTTAAAGATTGGCTGCAAATGAGAGCAGATAAATTGGGACATCAATTAAGCACAGAGCTCCAACAGCTAATAGAAGTACCCTGCTAAAATTGTTGGGGTTCAGGAGTGACCCACAAACCACACAAACTCTGATCTCAGTCAAACAGAGATGGCTGATTGAACCCTAAGACTAATTGATCAGGGTTGTAGCTCAGAATTAAGGGGTGAGGGTACAACTCCAAACATCTTTTTCTGTCAGCTTATAAAGGCTAAAACTGCAAAAAAAAAAAAAAACCATAATGAGCAAGGGCAGGAGGTGCTGCTCAGTGGTTGACTCTGACTCAAGATATTTTGGCTAGACAGAAAAGTTCTAACTGAACTTTATGCTGATTGGTCCTAAATTGAGCTTATGGTTGTTGAATTTCTTAAGATTAACAATTCCCAGAAAATGCGGAACATAACAGGAGACAAGGTCAGCATGACCCCCGCTGACTGACTTTCAAGTTATCTTTCAGTGTTAATGACCGGCAGGCATGTTACAGCTGGCAGGCATCAAACAAAATGGTTACAGCTATGCTGGGTGGGGGGCAGTGGTGATGGGCGGGCCTCAAAAAAATTATAAAAATTATAGCACCTACACCCCGGAGATCCAGTTCCTGAAGCTGTTCACCGAAAAGGACGGCAAACTTTGATCCTAACTTTGTAGATCATGTAGAGCAGGGTTATCAGGAAGATACACATAGCCCTTAACCTTGATCAAATGAGATCTCTTAGTCCTGTAGAAGCAATGAAAATAGAAACTAGATGATTATAGCAGTGGAAAACATTTCCAGTCCTAACAGGGATAAATTGGCATAGCAATCTAAGGCTTTTTATCTTGGCTGTAAAAGGCAGAAACGAAACTCTGGGCAGAGTCACGGACACACAATAAGCAAAGCTTTAGTTATTGTATTTGACACGCACCAGTATCTGGCATCTGTGTGTGTGAGCCCAGTGTGTGTGCCTGGTGTCCATAGGAACTGGAAAAGGACATCTGGTCTCTGCAACTGGTACTTTCTTTTTTTTTGTTTGTTTGTTTTTTTAAGATTTATTTATTTATTATATATAGCTGTCTTCAGAAGAGGGCATCAGATTCCATTACAGATGGTTGTGAGCTCAGGACCTCTGGGAGAGCAGTCAATGAATGCTTTTAACTCCTGAGCCATCTTTCCAGCCCTCTGGAGAGAGTTGTAAGCCACTACATGGCTGCTGGGAACAGAAACTGGGTCCTCTTAAAACAGTCTCCTTAATCACTGAACCATTGCCTCAGGCCCAAAGAATGACTTTTCGTTCTTGTTGTTTTGAGACAGTATTTCCCTGTGTAGCCCTGGATGTCCTGACACTCTGTACACCAGGCTGACCTCAGACTTGGAGATCATCTGGTGCCTTCCGAGTGCTGGGTTTAAAGGTGTCATCAGCTGATCTCGTTCAGAAAGAGTTGATTGCTATCCCTCAGCTCCCCCTACCTACAGGGTCTCACTGTGTCACATTGGGGTGTGTCTTGTAGATAAGTCTGCAGGTCTGATTTTCCTGATATGATTTGAATGTGCTCATGTACTGCTCTGGTCTCAGTTGTATTGATAAATCTTTCTATCTGTCTGTGCTTTGAGGTCTCTAGCCTGGGCTGGAGTTCACTATGTAGACCAAGCCGGGCTTAAACTTACAGAGACCCTCTTGCCTCTGGATCTGCCTCCTGGGCACTGGGATTAAAGGCATGCCACACCATGCCTGGCCTCACCCCATATATTTTAATTAACACTCATTTCACCAGTTGAAAGGATTGTCTTGGTTTTTTTTTCCATGCATTATGTGATCTTTGTAACCCATTACTAATTATAAAGGCTTAAAGATTGGCCTTTGTTGGGGGCTGGAGAGATGGCCCAGTAGTTAAGAGCACTGATTGCTCTTCTAGAGGTCATGAGTTCAATTCTCAGAAACCACATGGTGGCTCACAACCATCTGTAATGGGATCCTGGAGCCCTCTTCTGGTCTGTGTGAAGACAGCAACCATGTACTCACATACATACAATAAATAAATCTTTTTTAAAAAGAAAAAGGTTGAGCTTTGTCATATACAGACACAACTGAACCTAGTAAAGGACACCTGTGAACTAAGGACTTAGACAAAGAACTTAATGAGAGTTGCCATAGGCCCTGGGGGTGAGAGGAAAGGCCTGCAGGTAATGTGAGGTGAGAGGAAAGGCCTGCAGGTAATGTGAGGTAAGTTGATTACCTGACTTATCTCCAGCTAAGATGAGTCTCCTGGCAAAGCCTTTTCTTTTAATGATTTATGATTTATTTATTTATTACATATAAGTACACTGTTGCTGTCTTCAGACACACCAGCAGAGGGCATCAGATCTCATTACAGGTGGTTGTGAGCCACCATGTGGTTGCTGGGATTTGAGCTCAGTGCTCTTAATCACTAAGCCATTTCTCCAACCCCACTTTAAAAAAAAATGTATTGTTATTGTTTGGATGTTAATATCTGGAAGTGCTTGTGCTGTGGTGTGTGTGTGTGTGGAGAAGTCAGAGCACAACTGTGGAGCTGGTTGCCCTGCTCTGAGGTACTCGATATCATGTAAAGTCCTGGTTTCTCAGACTGTTTGACCCCAAGAGACTTCATTTTGAGGATGTGCTATCTGTCTGTCCTCCTGTTCACCCATAGAGACCTGATGTCCACCTGAGGGATTAGGAGTTAGACTCCCTGATGGGTAGGGAACTGTTAATTATGTGGCTAGGTAATAAAGGTGGCAAACTTCTAAAATGGATGGCTTCCTCCTGACACAAAGCAAGACAGGAAGCCCCTTGGGCTTTTTCTCCTTCCTAAAGTTGATGGGCTGCTTCAACGAGTTGAAGTCGGATTAGGCAATGCTCACATAACACTTGTTGGCCAGTCAGCCATCTTGTCTTGTCTTTTCTTTTCTTTTTCTTTTTCTTTTTTTTTTTTTAAGATTTGTTTATTTATTTCATGTATGTGAGTACATTGTCATTGTCATCATTAAAAAAAAAAAAAAAAAAAAAAAAAAAAACAGCCCTTGGGCTGGAGAGATGGTTCAGTGGTTAAGGGCGCTGACTGCTCTTCCAGAGGTTCTGAGTTCAATTCCCAGCAACCACATAACCACATGGTGGCTTACAACCATCTGAAATGAGATCTGATGCCCTCTTCTGGTATGTCTGAAGACAGCTACAGTGTACTTAAAATAAGTAAATAAACAAATAAATAATAATAATAAAAAAAACAACCACAGCCTTCAGAGAAAAGCCGGGCAGTGGTTTCCTGAGAATCCTCCTGTTTAGTAGAGGGTCCATGTCTCTGGACGCCTGCTGTGTGTCTTCCCAGCCCATAGAGCTGGGAACTGACTTAGGGTCTATTCCTGTTTACTGTGTTCACAGTCTGTCCACTACCACCTGTTATGCTGAGATTTTTTTTTTTACTTCCTTTTAATTCTTTAACCCGAAGAGAAGCTGAATCTGATCAACACTCCGAGCCAGTAACACGGGATCTGCCTAAACCCAGATCTATCAAACTTCAGGCTCGCCGATTGGCTCTGCTCCTACACCCTGATGCTAAGGCAGCCAGTAGCGGAAGGAGCTCAAACAGCAGACCTGGAAGTGTATCTGCTTCTGTTCCATCTGCTTCTGTTATCCTACTATTTTCCCCATAGTCTGGTGCTCCAGAGTCACCTTTGTCCCCTTGTCCAGCATAGCGTCCTCCCCACACTCTTCACCCTGTCAGCCCAGGATACTTATTCTTATCTAATGGATCCCCTGAGTCTTGAGACTGTGTCCTTTTTTGACTGTGGGCACTGTGACATAGTCAGCTACCTGTCACTTTTCAACCCTAAGAACACCTCAATGAGCAGGCCTCCACAGCAACCGCTGAGTGGTCCAGTGTCTCGGGCTTCTCTGTAATTCTCTGATGGATCTCAGTGCACCTCACACTGAGGAGAGACCATAAGGATTTCAAGATGTATTTAGGGGTTTGGGGGAAGAATTGTGGGGAGGGGTGACCAGGTGGAGGGCCAGTGGGCCGGAAGTAAAGTGAATAAACAAATAAAAACAAATGGAAGAGTGATTTTTAAAAAATAAAAATTAATTAAAATAAAATATTAAAAAAAAAAAAAAAAGGATTTACTTGATGCCCTTTCCCATCAGTGGTGATCCAGCCAACTGGAACCCAGGACTTACTCATCCACGGATGCCATTTGGAAGTCTGGCTTCTTGGGGCATTTCTTTGATTGTTGAGGCTATAAGTCATCTAGTTTCCTGTCCTGCCACACTGAGGGCAAGGAATTTTAAGAGGGTGTTAATGTAATGAGCAGTTTATAGACAGATATAGGAAATATTTGTTATTCTGTTTCCTCTGGGAGTGAAGGGAGATCAAAATCTATCCCTTAAGGCTGCAAGAGTCTTTATTGCTGTTTTACTATCAAAAGCCAACTTCTTTCTTCTTTCTTTCTTACTTATTTATTTATATGAGTACACTGTAGCTGTCTTAAGACACACTGGAACAGGGTATAGAATCCCATTACAGATGGTTGTGAGCCACCATGTGGTTGAACTCAGGACCTCTGGAAGGTTAGTGTTAACTGCTGAGCCATCTCTCCAGCCCCCTATTTGGATAGATTTTATACTACTTAAAGTCTACAGAACTTTCTTATGGAGCATTCTCTACCCAGGTGATTGACTATCAGGGAAAGACACCAAGGCCTGCATTGTTCTTTATCAGAAAGCCTCAGGCCAGGCAGTAATCTTATCCTTCAGGAAGTTCAGAGTGTCTCTTCTGCTCTTAGGTCCCACAGCCTCAGTTCCTGGCTTTATCAGCAGTGAATTATGAGGGGGAGTGTGTCCTCCTCAATGACTTTTAAGCCTGCTAGTACACAAATGCTTAACTAACGCTAGACTGTTCTAGCCCAACAGCACACCACGCTCCTGACTGACTGTGGGGAATCCAGTGATGTTGTAGTGCCCTTTCACAACCAGTGGGTTAGGGTATTATTTTCTAGTTGCAAAAGTAAACAAAGCCCCCAAAACAAACAACAAAACAAAACCACCAACTACCACCACTACCACCACCACCAACAAATACAAAAAACCCCAAATCTTCCCCAGGAAGATGTCAAGATGACCCAGTGGGTAGAGACTTGCCACCAAGCCTGATGATCTGAGTTCAATTTCTGGTAGCTACATGGTAGAAGGAGAGAATACATTCCTGAAAGTTGTTCTCTCAGCTCTACATGTGCACCATGGAATGTGCATACACATACACACGCTTCCCCTTCCTCACACAGAGTAAATAAGTAAATATAATAAAAACATTTTTAATGAGATTAATCCACTCCCCACTCATCCCTGTTCCTATCCCAAAGGAACCACAAAACCCGGCTCACTTGAGCCAGAGAGGGGGAAAAACTCCCCAGGATACCTTCCTACCCCCAAATCTACAATATGGTGAGTGACTCCAGTTCCAGGAGGTTTGTCACTCAGCTTCTGGCTTCTGTGGGCAGTAGGTATACACACAGTGCACATACATACAAAATTACATTAAAAAACCAAAACAAAACAAAACAAAACAAAGCCGGTGGTGGTGGTGGTGGCCGTGGTGGTGGTGCGAACCTTTAACTCCGGTGCTCAGGGGGCAGTGGCAGGCGGATCTTTGCAAGTTTGAGGCCAGCCTGGTCTACAGATCGAGTTCCATGACAGCCTGGATTACACAGAGAAACATTTTGTCTCCTAAAACCAAGCAAACAAAAAAACAAATCAAACCAAACGAAAAGATAGATTGGGCCAGGTGTAGTGTAGTGGTGTACACCTTCAATCCCAGCATTCAAGAGGCAGAGGTAGGGAACTCTGTGAGTTCCTGGCCAGCTAGAGCTACATACTGAGACCCTGTCTCAGACAAACAGCTAGATCAATAACCCTAAAATCCTTCCGTACTTTGCTAAGACAGCTTTAGAGAGGTCATTTGTTTTGTTTGTCGAAACGGGGTTTCTCTGCACAGCCTTAGCTTCCCTGGAGCTAACAGAGATCCAACTGCCTCTGTCTCCGGAGTTATGGAATTAAAGGCGTGGGCCACGAACACCGGACGTTTCCAAAGTTTTTAATAATTAAACAGAGACCCCGAAAGCCAGAAAAAGAGATAAACAAAGGATTCAGCTTATGGCTGCAGGGTCTCTTCTGTCTCAGGAAATTCTAGAGCGCCATCTAGTGGCCACCCAGTTCAGTCTGCAGCATCGGCCTCAGGTCAAAGGCTTCCTTCCTTCCTGTTACTGATCAGCTGGTATTTCTGCTGGGAGGTACCCAAAGCCACCAAAGGTCCAACCACCAAAGTGGGAAGCACTTGGAAGCACTAATGTCCTTTCTCTCTTGTGAGGGAAAGCTGGCTCATATCTGACGACCTCAAACAGGTTGAACCTGAGAAAGGGCAAATTCCTGCACCATATGGAGCCCACAGAAGGCAGCCCCCCCCCTCTCTCAGTACTTACAGGCCTTGGGGTTGTGTGGGCTCTTCTATTTTCTCCCTAGATATTGAAGAGTCAAATTCTTTTCTTTAAGATTCATTTTTAATTATCTATGTGTCTTCGTGTGCCTGGGTGTCTGACCAGGGCAAGTGCCCATGGGAAGCCAGAGGCTTGAAGCTGAAGTTACAAGTGATTGTAGACTGCCCAGTGAGAGTAAGAAGCATTTGGTCCTCTGCATTGGGCGGTAAGCATCCTTAAATGCTGAGCCATTTCTATAGATCCCAAATTATATTCCTTATTAGTACAAGAGTCAGGTGGGTTTTTTTTTTGTTTGTTTGTTTGTTTGTTTTTTTCAACCCTCCTCACTGGTACTGATGGCACAAATCCACTTTGTGTGCCTCTTAACCTCTACAGTAGACGAATTTCCACTATTCTTCTGTGGTCCTGAAGAGTAAAAAGTTGTCAAAGGACACCGATTCCTTGCCCTAGGGCCCTCACCTCTGCAGGTAATTACTCCCGGAAGTTTCTTGAGATTTGAGTTCCCAAAATAACCACAGAAGGTCTGGATGACCTCTGTGGAATGTTTCAACGCCCTAGGTGTGCCCCGGGATGTATGGCTAAAAAATGTATGATTCTTCCTCTTTGAATTTCCTCATTGCTCCCTTTGAATTTCCTCATTCTCCCCCTGTCCTCCCCTCTTTTGTGGTTTTTGCCTTTATAAGCCCATTACACGTTCAGGCCGTTGTCGAACTCCTCTACCCCTGCGTGGTGTATGAGTCTCGACCCCGGCATGCTGGCCTGAGATCTCACTCTGTTTCACTTTCAATAAACTTCCTCGTGTGATTGCAGCAAGTCTGGTCTCGGTGCCTCACTGGGTGTGCGCCTCTCCTGAGATTTGAGTGAGGGTCTCCCTTCGGAGGTCTTTCAGTCCTGTGTAACTGTATCTCCTAGCTAGAGGCAGTATATATGATTTTTTTAAGAGTTATTTATTTATTTATGTATTTATTTATTCGTTTATTATATATAAGTACACGGTAGATGTCTTCTGACACACCAGAAGAGGGCATCAGATCCTATTACAGATGGTTGTGAGCCACCATGTGGTTGCTGGGATTTGAACTCAGGATCTCTGGAAGAGCAGTCAGTGCTCTAACCACTGAGCTATCTCTCCAGCCCTAGGCAGCACATCTAAACTTCAGATCCACTTGAGATCATCTCTCTAGCTCTTGTTCCCACCCTCATCCCCCTTTTGAGACAAAGTTTCACTGTGTAGCCTGGATGACTTGTAACTCATTGTCTAGACCAGGTTGGGCCTCAAGCTCTCCTCTGCCTCCCCAGTACTGGGATTCAAGTTCCATACTAGCCCAGTGCTTAGCTCTCAATAATCTGATGGCTTCCACACAGGCCCCCCGAGTCTCAACATGATGGACTTCTTCTTAGAAAGCAGGGTACAGCTCTTCTTTTACAAACCTCAGCAGTCACCAGGTGGTAGTGGCACAAAACTTTAGCCCCAGCACTCAGGAAACAGAGGCAGGCGGATTTCTGAATTTGAGGCAAGCCTGGTCTACAGAGAGAGTTCCAGGACAGCCAGGGTTACTCTGTCTCAAAAGACAAACAAACAAAAATAAAATAAAATAAAATAACCCCAAGAGCTTGCTATAATAATCCCCACAAAATTTAAATCCTGTTTGTTACCTTTACTGCCAGATCCTAATCTTGAGGAGTCTGCAGCTTTTCTGTGTGGAGAGACTCCATCTAACCTGCAGATAAGCCCTATGAGATGAGCCTCTTTCTGAGGCTACTTCATTCACAGACAGACATGTTTTATTGTAGATTGTCCAGAAGCTGTTTGTATTTTAATGTTAATTCCACTTCCCCAAGAAGGCTGGCCAGTCCACTGAACCTTCTCATTTTAATTAGTAAAATAAAGAAAAGCCAGTGACTGGGCGGGTCGAGGGAAATTAGAGAGAGGCTGAATGAAGAAGGGCAGAGGACAGAGGTTAGAGGTCGTGGCAACATGGAGGTTCCCAAAGACCAGCTGGACCCAGGTGATATTAGTTGGCGTTAAGTAGCTATGAACGTTAAGGATTTTATAGGTCTAGCATCTTATATGAAGGGCAGTTTGTATCTTTGTCTATTTGATGCAATCTTCTTGTGTAGAGGGTTTGTGGATTGAGAGTTGAACATATAAACCTGTATGAAAAGCTATCAGTCTGTAGAGTTGTGTTTGTGGGATTTTGGGGTACAGAAATACCCCTGGACAGAGGCGGAGAACAGGCGGTAATAAACTGCCAAGGAAAGGAAGTTGTGTGGACAAGTTGGGCCGTGTTGGCTGGGACTCCAGAGGAGCGCACGGCTCCAAACCAAAAACTGGGCTTGAGGAGTGAGACCTCAGGGCCAGGAGAGAGATTATTATTTTTTATATTTACTGCAACAGTTTATGGAGGCAGGACACAGACTTTTCAGAGACTACAACAGGGAGTGTCACAAAGGTGATAGAATTTGGGTGCTTTGTGGGTAACTGTATGTGAGCTCCAGAGAGGAAGTAATTGCTCTCATTAGAGCTCTCCAGGTAGGGGCACTAGAGACAGCATTTAGGCATGCCTCCGCCTGTGCCTTCTGTACCCAAGCAGCCACTGGAGAGAAAGGGGTATTCTCCCTGCCCACAATACTTCTTAAATATGCCCTGGAGATTCTGATCTTACTAAATGCCATCTGGATTCCAACCCAGAGAGCTCTTACCCATTGAAAAGCCACCAAGAAGATGATTCTGATACTTCTCAGTGGAGCAACTGAGCAAATCAGCAGGCTGAGCAGGCAATTTGACCTGCCCACCCCAGGCTGCCATGGTTCCCAACCCTTCCTCTATAACATGCCCTCCCCCGACCCCCCAGGAAACTCATGGGCTTTAGATCAGGGCTTCAAAACTACCCCGGAGGGATGGATACACAAAGCCCAGCAAGCTGCTGCCCCCTGCATCTCCTCAATGGAAAAGCCTTAAGAGTTTTCATTAAGCCATGAATGTGCGGACCAGGGCTCTCTAATTGAATTTCTCTTTACAGGCATAGCAATTCCCCAGACCTGTGCTCTCTCTCTCTCTCTCTCTCTCTCTCTCTCTCTCTCTCTCTCTCTCTCTCTCTCTCTCTCTCTCGTTGTTGTTGTTATTTTTTGAGACACGGCTTCTCTGTGTGGACCAGGCTGACCTCAAACTTAGCGGTCTGCCATTCTCTGTGTTGTTAATTAGATTTCTCGGCCCATCCCCCGATAGACCACGGTTCCACCTGGAGAGGTTTAATAGAACGGCGATGGGGCAGGGGTCAGGGTCAAGAGAAGAGAAGGGAGAAAAGAGAGCGAGAAGGAGGGGTTTCGGTCTTTTGTAGGGGTAGTGACATCACCTGCTCCCACGTGGAGGTGGGATTTTGAACTGATGTCTCCTGGGAATGCTTTAGCTGTTTCCATGGCAATTGATGTGCTAGGTTCCTGTCACCTGTGGGTAGAGCCATTGCTGGGGGAAGGGGCTATCCTAATGCCAACACTCTGCCTCCTGAGTGGTGAGATTCAAGGTGAGCACCACCCCTGCCTGGCTAGTTCCCTATTCTATTCTAATTCTTTTCTTTGTTTTTTTTTTTTTGTTTGTTTGTTTGTTTTGTTTTTTTTAGTGTGCCTGAGACACATGAGACTTGGTTCTCTCCTTAACTATGTGGAACCTGGGGACCGAACTCAGGTCATCAGACTTGGTGACTTTACCTACTGAATCATCTTGCCAGCCCTTTTATCCCCCTTAATATGTATCACTTTGTGTGTGTGTGAGACTATTTAGTCTGAGTGTATGTATGTGTATTGTGTGCATGTCTGATGCCTGAGGAAGTCAGTAGTGGGATAGAACCCTCCTATAACTGACGGTTGTGAGGCACCATGTGGATGCTAGAAACCCAAGCAGGGTCAGAACAGCAAATGCTCAACCGCTGAGCCTTCTCTCTAGCCCCACCATGTGGTCTGATTCTAAAGTTGGTCCTTTATGTTGTCAACCTGAAGAACCTCAAGCCTTCTGTGGCCTATTTAACACATACCATGTGCAAATGTCTAATAGTTCTGGAAAATCCCTGCATCAGACAGACAGAAGCATCAGTAACACAGATCGGGTGGGTCTGAGCTCCAACCTCTGTCCTCACAGAATACATGGTTTCTTGTTTTGTGCTTCCTCGGTCCCAATACTGACCTGGCTGTTTTACTTGATTTCTCCTGGCTCCCCCGTCCCTCCCTCCCCCACCTCTCATTTATTTCCTTCTTCTGTTCTTTCTCTCCCTAGTCCCTCCTCTTTGAATTTTTTGAGGCAGGCTAACCTCAGATTTGTAGTGATCCACCTGCCTCTGCCTCCTAAGTTGCAGGCATTCCTCGCCCCGTATATAAGTCTGGCTCTAAGTTCCAATGACACCCAAAGAATGTAAAGCACTTTAAATATTATCTCCTAGTATCGTCTATCTTCTGGAAAGATGGAGAATGTTAATCCAGTCCTTGAGAGATTTCTCATTTGATTCAAGACTTGGCCCACACGTCTTCCAATTGAACTTTTATTTTATTTTTTAAAGATTTATTTATTATATATAAGTACACCATAGCTGTCTTCAGACACACCAGAAGAAGGCATCAGATCCCATTACAGATGGTTGTGAGCCACCATGTGGTTGGTGGGATTTGAATCAGGACCTCTGGGAGAGCAGTCAGTGCTCTTAACCAATGAGCCATCTCTCCAGCCCAAAGGGCATGGTCTTAACTTGCTTTTCTGGCAACTCCCTCTCCACTCTCTGGCCTCATAATTCTTTTTGCCCCTCTACTTAACCTGATTCACTGGACTCTTCTGTTAAGCTTTGCATGGAATTGTCTCAAGGACAGCAACTACTGCCTCCTTCATCAGCGTCCATCTCTCCCCACTGCAGTTGTCTCCCTGCAAAGTCATAGTCTTGCTGTCCGCCTTTTATCGTAACCACTCCCTCCCTCCTCAGGATGCTGCTCTAGCATTTTCCACTGTACAGAACTATGACCCTATGATTATCAGCTAAGCTATCTCCCCAGCCCTCCTCCATAAAAAGGAAAGAGATTTGCTGTAGACAAACATTATCTCTCTCCCTCCACGCATTGGGATTAAGGGTGTGTGCCACTATGTCCAGCTTTATTTTTCCTTGAAATTACATTTTATCTTGTATGGGGGAGTGTGTGTGTGTGTGTGTGTGTGTGTGTGTGATGAGGAGTGATGTTTGGGTCAACTTGTGGATCCCAGGGATTGAAGTCAAGCCCTAGGCTTAGTGGGGGAGTTTCTTTATCCACAGAGCCATCACACTTAGGTGTCTCAGTCAGGTTTCTCCTGCTGTGACAAAGCCCCATGACCAAGAGAAACTTGTCCATCATCCAGAGAGGTCAGGGCAGGAACCTGGAGGCAGGCAGGGAAGCGGTGGCTTTGGAGGACCGCCACTCCTTGGCTTTGCTCAACCTGCTTTCTCACCACCATTCAAAGCCACCTGCCCAGGGCCAACACCCCCTGCAGTGAACT
Organism: Micromys minutus; assembly: GCF_963924665.1. Classification (NCBI taxonomy): domain Eukaryota; kingdom Metazoa; phylum Chordata; class Mammalia; order Rodentia; family Muridae; genus Micromys; species Micromys minutus. The sequence goes on from NC_137962.1 coordinate 41,436,554, forward strand.
GGTCCCTCCCACTAATGTCTTACTATGGGCCAGTCTGGTTGGGGGGACATTTTCTGAACTGAGGCTCTTCTCAAATGACACTGACTTGTGTCAAGCTGACAAAACATTTGCCAGCACGTATGGCGAGAGCGTTACCTGCCAGGCCTCCTGTGCTCTGTACCGCCAGGCCTCCTCCTGTGCCACTTATTTCTATTTCTAAAAACTGTGAATGTCCACGTCCTGTCTGTGTTTTGTGTGGATGCCATTCGAGGCTAGAGTAGCACATTGTCACAGAACTCTGTCACTCTCATCTCCATTGTCACTGACGCAAATGTCCTGTCACACTGTCAAATATTAAGGAGGCCAGGTGTGGTGGTGCACACTTTTTAATTCCAGCACTGAGGTAGAGGCCTGCAGATTACAAATTGAGGGCCAGCCTGGGCTACAGAGTAAGACCTATATTTTATTATTATTTTATATATATGAGTACACTGTCACTGTCTTCAGACACACTAGAAGAGGGCATCAGATCCCATTACAGATGGTTGTGAGCCACCATGTGGCTGCTGGGAATTGAATTCAGGACTTCTGAAGAGCAGTCAGTGCTCTTAACTGCTGAGCCATCCTTCCAGCCCCAGGCCTTTTTTTTTTTTTTAAGTTGTTTAACAGAATTGGGCTTTATTCTCAGCCCTCAGTTCCATGGTTTGAGAATGAAACAGCTGATGACCCTTATGCCGAGTAAACACCATCCTTCCTTTTAAAACATGATCTCAGGGGGCTGGGATACTCGCCACTCTTACAGAGGACTTGGATTTGGTTCCCAGGACCACATAGTGGTTCTCAACAATCTGCAGTGTGTGTGTGTGTGTGTGTGATGGGATTGAGCTCCACACACTCTGCATTTTCATTGGTTGTGGTTGTCTGTAATGATCTCCATCCATTTCAAAAAAACCAGATTCCTTGACGAGGGGTGATTTTTTTGTTAGCCAGTATTCCTATACTCACCTGACTAGGCCCCGGGAAGGATGTCTAGGCTTTTTTGTTTGTTTTGTTTTGTTTTAAGTAGAACTGGGGTTTAAAGGATACTTTAAATATAAGCCTACTAAGCACAAAGGTTAAGAGAAGCAGGAAGGATAAAAAGACACACCCGAGGACTTGGGTGTGGACTTCAAGACTGCTCAACCGGTTGTGTTCTTTTGTGCTGGTCTTTTCAGGAATCCAACGCTGACCTAAACATAGGGACAGTCTATCCTGGAGGCATTGCATATGCCTGCTGGAGAGGGCGTTGTGTTGGGTCTAGCTGGGCTATGGGGTCCATTAAAGGAGAGCCCTGCCTTCTATGTCCCTTACATCTGGTCTCCCAGTACTTCCCTGTATGCTGAATGGACATTTCCAACTGTGTATTTTGTTGAGTTGTTTCTTGGCAGAGGGTCTCATCTGTAGCTCCAGTAGGGACTGGGGCCTGCTGAATAACAGGGTTATGGGAATGTGCTGCCACATCTGGCTCATTTTAGAAGTTATTTTCTTAGTAATTGTCTGGATTAAAAATTTTAAACATTTAAATAAAATTAACATAATTAAGATTGAAAATAAATTAAAACTTCTGGACTAAACTTAACATCCTAAGATGTGTATGTGCGTGTGGTGTGTGGGTGTGTATGTATGTGTGTGTGGCCTGTGGGTGTATATGTGTGTCTGTCATGTATGTGTGTGTGGTGTGTGTGTGGTGCTTGTGTGAATGTATGTGTATGTGTGGTGTGTATGTATATGTGGGTGTGGTGTGTGGATATATGTATGTATGTGTGGCCTGTGGATGTATATGTGTGTGTTGTGTATGTTTATGTGTGTGTGTGAATGTATATGTGTGTGGTGTGTGGATGTATGTATGTGTGTGTATATGTGTGTGTGTGTGTGGTGTATGTGTGTGTGGTGTGTATGTATCAGGGTCTCTCTGAGTATCCTGGTTAGCCTGTAATTCACTGTGTAGACAGAGCTGGACTTGAATTCTTGAGCTCATAGACACCCACTTGCTTCTGCATCCCAGAGCTAGGGTTCAAGCAGTGTACCACCATTCCCTGCAAAGTGTGATCTCTGTTCCTATTAATAAAACAACATACAGAAACTTTTCTCAATTAGATCTCCGTCTCATCTTTCTTTCGTGTCATGACTGTCACACAGAAGCCAAAGAGATAACTCATGCTTTTGCAGGCACCAGATACAGGAAAGTTTCTAAAACAGTGAAAAACTTAAAATATCCATAACTTTCACACAAATAACAACTACATGTTAAATCATAAATCATCCATTACTGTTTTGTACCATTATATTTTTCTGCTCAACACATTCTTTTCTTATGTGACTTTTTCTTTTTTTTAAGATAAGGTTTCTCTGTGTAGCCCTGGCTGTCCTGGAACTCACTGTATAGATTAGACTGGCCATGAATCCAGAGATCTGGCTGCCTCTGTCTCCCAGCTGCTGGGATAAAAAGTGTGCACCACCACTGCTTGGCTTATTGGCTGGTATTTTCAACATACGCAAAACCAGGTCAAATAGTTGAAGGCCTTGAATGTGTAAATCTCCAGTTTCAACAGCTGAGGCCTATCTTATGCCAGGCATGGACCACACAGCCTACCAGGTTCCTTTGAGAAAGCCGTCTACTGTGTTCTTTGATCCACAAGTATTTGATAGCACTACAAGATAATCCAGCACTGAAGCAGAGACAGACAGATCTCTGTGAGTCCTAAGCCAGCCTGGTCAATATAGGGAGACCCTTCCCCAGCTCACAAACAAAAAGATCAGATTAGACTACAGGCTTAAAACAACAAAATACTGTACTGTCTTAACCACTCTATTCTTGTCTTTGTCTCATTTTTCAGACAGGATACCTCTAGGCAGCCCTGGGTAGATCAGATTGGCTAAAACTGACAGAGACCTACTTGCCTCTGCCTCCCAGGTGCTGGGAATAAATCGCTTTTAAAGTACAGGGCAGTGGCTTGAGAATGTCGTATAACCACCTGACCTCCATCCAGCCTGAATCTTGACTTACAAGGCAAACTTTGTACCTATTAAGCACTCCCCACCCCCAACACTTCTGGGCTTTCTATACAGCTGTGTTTTCCTTTTGTCTTGCAGTGCTGGAGACTGAACCCAGAGTTGTGCATATTGTCTAGGCAAGCACTCTACCACTGAGGTACACCCCAGTCCTGTTCCTCCCGTTCGAATCAAATAGGATAATATAGTTACAGCGGAGAATAGACGTAAGGGGCTAAGGAGGTACTGCAGGTCTTAGACTGCTTGTCTAACATATACAATGCCCCGAATTCAGTCCCTAGCACTGGAGACTGGCATGGTGGTGCTCATCTGTTATCCCAGAACTCAAGGCAGAAAGGTCCTTGGCTACACAGTAACTTTGAAGCCAGCCTGGGCTACCTGAAATCTTGTTAAGGAAAGAAAGGAGAAGGGCTGTGTCCTGGCTGGTTTTGTGTCAACTTGACCCAGTTGGAGTTATCAGAGAAAGGAGCCTCAGTTGAAGAAATGCCTCTATGAGATCCAGCTGTGGGAGGAGAGTCCATTGTGTGTGGTGCCATTTCTGGGCTGGTAGACTGGGTTCTATAAGAAAGCAAGCTGAGCAAGCCATTAATTAGCATACCTCTGTGGCCTCTGCATCAGCTCCTGCTTCCTGACTTCCTTTGGTGATAAACGTTAATGTGGAAGTGTGAGCTGAATTAAACTCTTTCCTCTTCAACTTGCTTCTTGGTCATGATGTTTTTGTGCAGGAAAAGAAACCCTGACTAAGACAGGAAGGAAAAGGAAAGGAGAAAAAGGACAGACAGAAGGAGTAGAGGGGAGAGGAAAAGGACAATGAACATTAGATTTGGACCTTGGAGTCTCTGTGAGCATTGCAGCAAATGGTTCCCTTGGAGGTAAGATGGGAGGGAGGATGGGGGCAAAGCAGCTATTTGGAACTGTGAATGCTCCACACCCCTCGTCTTCCAGCATCATAGAAATTAGGGAGATCCTTCTGAATTCAAGTGTGGTGACTTTTAAAGGATTGTCCTGTGTCTCCAAATCAGGTTGAGTCTCTGAGCAGGGTTGAAAGGTGCTAACATCTGCGGATACATGGGAAACCCACAGCTACTGGGGCCTCAGTGGGCTGAGAACCCAGCAAGGCGAAGACACTGTTAGTCATTCTGTCCGAAAAAAGGCAAGCCTTATTTCTGCATCATAGGCTGTCTCACATCTGGAAAAGAGGCTACCCATGAATGGCCCTTTTCTGATTTTTAGGAGCCAAGGGGACATTCATGGTGACACAGAAAACTGTGCAGTGTGGCACAGCACTCAAGGAACTGTCTTTTGGGACAAGAAGTTCTGCGTCAGCAGCTACCTTCCTGTGGGGTGTCCTCCAACACTCTCCCTGCCCAGCCTAGGGCTCAGAGACCTGGATGGTGGGCTTTCCTGTCTGTCACAAACACCTATGGACTTGGTACACAGCCTTACCTCCATCCTGGATCTGTTGTTTTCCACCCTGTGTTATTTTGACCTTTGCCCCAGTTTTTCTGTGGCAGGACAGGAAGGCACTAGAACTTCAAAGAGTAGTGGATTCTTTAAATCACCCACTTTTAACACAGGATGGCCAGGATCTGGGGGACCCGCTCCCTTCTCTCCAGGAGACCATACAGATCTGAAGGGACATGTTGCCCTGTGGCCCTTGGATGTAGCACACCTTGCATAAATCCACACGTGAGGATAAGGCAGAGGCTGTGGTTGGATCATTGACCTGTGGAAGCCAAGAAAGGGCGCTGGGAGGCAGCTCTGTCTCCAGCCTCAGGAAGCCAGAGGAGGGAGGGGCCCCAGGCAAGGGTGCTAACCAGGGACAAGGGCAGAGTTCAAAGGGGTCATTGGAACTTGAGTCCTGCAGAATTCAAACTTAGTAATACTGGTCTCACTTGCTTAACTCCTGCATACCACCCTTGCCTCTGCAGGCCCTTCAGTGCCTGCCTACCTTGCCACACTACTCCTGCTTCTCTGAGCCAATACCTGAACCACAGAAACCCCTAGGAAATCAAGGACCTCCCCCTGCTCCGGTGATCCTGATGAGGTATGGAGGCCAGGGGAAGGAAAACAAAACCAGATGGCCAAATTCAAGGACAGAAGTGTTCCATTCAGAAAGATCATCTAGAAGAACCTGGGCAGCAAGGGTGGAAAGCCTCTTCTTCCACCCAACTCCTGTGAGATTGAGACTTTGTGCTCTTCTAAGTCACATGGGGACACAACTGGTGTCCTGCCTCCCCCACGGGCTACTCCCTCCAGTTTGCTCTAAGACAAAGAGAAGGCAGAAACTCAGGCCTTGCCCTGGTGTAGCCTCCAAATCCTCATGGCTCTCTCCTAGTTCAAAGGATCTTTCCAGTTCTACCTGAAGCTCCAGCCCTTCGTGTGAGAGCTTTAGATCCACACGGCCCAGAAAGAACCCTACAGATGCCACAGGGCAAAGGCCCAGCTGATTAGAAGAAACTGCCAGGAGTTTGAGTGGAAAACAGCTGTCTACCTGAACAGGCACATCATGGGGCTTTGACTACAGGAGCTGGGAACTGGGAGCTAGGAGTTGGGAGGGCTGGTAAACAATGCTCTCAAGATGAAAGGTCCTGAGAGGGTCAGCATCTTAAAAACCAGCTCTTAGGGCTGGAGAGAAGGCTCACTGGTTAAAAGAACTCACTTATTCCAGAGGACCTGGGTTCAGTTCCCAGCACCCGCATAGCAGCTCATAGCAGTCTGTAACTCCAGTTCTGGAAGATCAAACATTCAGTTCTGACCTCAAGCAAAACACCCATGCACATAAAATAAAACAGTAAAGCAGAGGCCAAGCCCGGGGGCTCCGCATGCTGCAGCTGCCCCCGGGCGCCCCCGCCGCCGCCCTCGCCGCGGAGCTGCTTGGAGCGGAGCCCGCGAGCTGACCGGAGCCAGCCGCCCGGAGCCAGCCGGCGGGCGTCCGGGAGGCGGCGGCGCAGGGAGGGGCCCAAGCGCGCACGTGGCCCGGGCGGCCGCCATGGCGGACAGCGGCCCCGCGGGGGGCGCGGCGTTGGCTGCCCCGGCCCCCGGGCCGGGCCGGGCAGTGGCAGCACTGGGCCCCGGGTCTACTTCCAGAGTCCCCCTGGGGCCGCAGGCGAAGGCCCGGGGGGCGCGGATGACGATGGCCCGGTGAGACGGCAAGGGAAGGTCACCGGAAGCGCCTCAACCTGGAGGAGTGGATTTTAGAACAGCTCACACGACTCTACGACTGCCAGGAGGAGGAGATCCCAGAGCTTGAGATAGATGTGGATGAACTCTTGGACATGGAAAGTGATGATACCCGGGCGGCTAGAGTCAAGGAGCTGTTAGTTGACTGTTACAAACCCACCGAGGCCTTCATCTCTGGCCTGCTGGACAAGATCCGGGGCATGCAGAAGCTGAGCACACCCCAGAAGAAGTAAGGGTCCTGACTCAGATGACCGTGGCTCCCACAGGACAATCACTGCCCCCCAACCTCGTAGCAACAGCAATACTGGGGGACCCTGCAGCCAGGCCTGGTGCCATGAGCAGGGATCCCTGTGCCCCTGTGTAGGGGACATTTCCCTTGCCCTCAGTTTTCCATTTTTGGGGTTTTTTATTGTTATTAAACTGATGGGACTTTTTGTGTTTTTATATTGACTCTGCGGCGCAGGCCCTTTAAAAATAAAGCTAGGATACAGCCTTTGGAGCAGCTAAAAAAAAAAAAAAAAAAAAAAAAACAGTAAAGCAAGGGCTGGAGAGATGGCTCAGTAGTTAAGAGCACTGACTGCTCTTCCTAGAGGTCCTGAGTTCAATTCGCAACAACCACATGATGGCTTCCAACCATCTGCAATGGGATCTGATGCCCTCTTCTGGTGTGTCTGAAGACAGCTACAGTGTACTCATTTAAAAAAAAAAAAAAAGTAAAGCAAACAAAAAAACAGCTTCACTGAGCTCCTTTTGCACCAAACTCTGACCTGAAGATCTTCGCAGGAGGGTCTTGTGTGTAACCAGGGGGCCACCCCCCCCATCCCTTGTTGACTTTCTGACTGTGCCAGTCCCTCACATCCTTGAGACATGCTGGGTGCAGTGAGACCCTGCTGCTTGTCCAGCCGACCAGACGGATTATCCTGCTTCGGCCCCACCTGGGCCCTTGGAGTTGGCCTTCATCTCCCAAAGTAGTTCCAGAAAAGCAATAACGCAGGGGTCCTGGGGTCACCCAAGCAACTAGGAGAGTGGAGGAATGTCTGCCCAGAAGCTTCAACAACGATTTTGGGGAAGAGGGACTTCCTAGAGTGAGGGGGGCCAGGCAGAGAGAGCTGTGCTCATGGGATTGACAACCCATTGGTTGAAGATGTTTTTATTGTGCAAATCCCACAGATGTCCCAGGATGAAGGCTGCAGCCCCAACCTGTCCCTGGGTCTGGGACTGCTCTTTGGTCCTCACGCTGGTCTTTTCTCAAAAGCCAGGTCTCTTATGGAGTGTGAAATACCCATATTAATCTGTGCGTAAGGGAAGCCACCTTGGGCCACAGGATCCAGGCACTGTAGCCCCCTCCAGGTGGAGACAAGTGTGAAGTCACTCCCACACGTCCCAGTTCAAAGGCCACACTGGTCCACACAGTCCTGTCCACTGCTAAATACCCGGTAGATGCTGGTGGGAGGGAACATGGCAACGGCGCCCAGCAGGGAGCCCACCTGAATAGCCACACCAGCTGCGAGCAATGCTGGCCGGCCTCCACTGTGTAACATGGAACTGATGGCCACCTTGATGTAGGAGAACACGCCTGCACACAGTACCCATGAAAGCACCTGAAAGTGGGGAGTAGAGGGGGGCAGCCGGCTGAGCATGAAATCCCCCTGCTGCGAGACAAGCCCTGTTCCTACTTCATGTCCCCCTTATACTTACCACGAGGACCATGCCTGCAGAGGTGCCCACCAAAGGAGGACAGGGACTTCGGACTGCCAGAGTCATCAGGTAGGTGCCAAACAACATGCCCAGCAGAAACAGACCATACAGCCCTGCCAGAGACCTGCCAAGGATGGGCTGAGATTCAGGACTGGCTGTGCCAGGCCCTGGCCCACCTCAAGCTCCTCCCCCACAGGGGCGTGGGATCCATGTGCACCTGCACAGCACTGCCATGGCCAGAAAGCAGGCAAGGGGGTTGGCAGAGCTACCCAATACGACAGCCAAGTGGTAGGCCTGGCGCCCATAGGGCAGGGAGGAAAAGCTCTGAATTGCAGGCAGCACACCGTTGGACAGAGCATTGGTGACAGCCAGCAGCCCCAGTAGACAGGCACTTCGGGAAGAAAACAGCTGATGGGCCTTAGGGTCTGGGCTGGAAATAATGCCTGCCACCTGGGCTGGTGGCTCCTGCAACGGTGAGGCCTCTTCCTCTTCCTCCTCTGTTCCCGGTGTTTCTACCCGAAGCCCTGTACCCATTGTGGGCTCAGATGTTGGGGAGGGCAGTAGTAACAGGAGGCCTTGGAAGGCAGCAGCTGAAGTGCCCAGAAGGGCAGTCAACACCCAGAAGAAGGTGCTGGCAGAAAAGCGTTCAGGGAAATTGATGGAAGACATCTTGATTGGAGGCCCAGTGGTGCCGTTAGCAGGCACATGCAGGCACTCAAGGCGGCCCACCCCCTGCACCAGGGCTAGCACACAGGGCAGCAGGGCACTCAGGCCCTGACCCAGGAAGAAAGACCGTAAAAAGGGAGGCGGTAGGTGGCTCAGGAAGGGCAGGAAAGTGACATTGGAAGCACAGCAGGCCAATGCCAGGACAAATGCCAGTGTTAGGAAGGCCACAGAGTGGGGCTGTCCTGCCACTGAGGCCATACAGTTCCACAGAGGGGCCAGCAGGCCTGTGCCCACTATACTTAGCCCCTGAACCACTAGGATGGGGACCCGCTCGCTCTTGCCGGGAGCCAGGCGCCTCCACAGGGTCACCAGCAGCAGACCCAAGTTCCCTAGTGCCACAAGCACAGAGAGGTACGAAGGGAGGCTCCAACCTGCAGTGGAAGGAGGAGACAGTGAAAAGGCATCAAGTTAAGGAACAAAGAGCAGCAGCAACAGCCCACCTCGGCCCATTTCTCTTCACTCACCCTCCGGGAGTGTTTTCACCACAACAGGTAGCTCTACCCAGATCCCATTGACCGCAGCCCAGGAGCCCATGCCGAAAAGGGCCACCAGCAGATGGGTCAGCACCAGTCGGCCCAGTGGAGGTGCTGCCATTGGGTCAAAGGTCAAAGCGGGCCCTCCAGGACAAAGCAAAAGTAACAATCCACTCTTTCCCCCACGTAGGTCCAAAGCTTTTCTAGTTATTCTAGAGAAAAGAGTCAAGCTTCTTTCACCTGGAGGGAGACAAAAAAATGCGAGTGGACAGAGTCGGGGTCTGAAGTGGACCGATTGCAAAACCAAGGCATCTGGAGGGTGACGGCAGATAGATCAGGAGCTGCACGTACCAAGAAGCCTGCACCAGGATTTCTCAGAACAGGACTGGCAAGCGGGGAAGCAAGAAGCTGGCCTTAAAGCGTGGCTCCGGGGAGGAGGACCAGCGAAAGAGCAGTCCTTGATGCTGGCGGAAGACCAAGTCTCAGCACGACTAAACCAAACTGGTTGACAGCGAACTCCAGGCAGCCGGGTGGGTCGGCGAGGGGCGTGGCTGGCTGACTTTATTCAGGGCTCCTCCACTGAGTGTTGTGCATCAGGGGCGTGGGGCCGGAGCAGCCCGCCCAGAAACAAGAGCGCGCCGCTTAGCCCGGAAGGCAGCCAAACCCCAGCCCCAAGGTGCTGTATAAAGATGCCCGCTAATGCGCTAGACTCGCGGCGGAAGTCCCACCCCCGGAAGCTAAGTATTGTGCGTGGCGTGAGGTAAGGGGCCACGCCCCTTCCTTTCAGCCCACCCACCTTCCGCTTTAGTAAAGCTCCCGGGGCTATGGCTCCTGTGGCCCCCGGGCGAGTTAGGCGTCGAGTTCGAGGTTCCAAGAGGCACGATGCGCGGGGCCGCTCGGCCGAGGACTGGTGGTGGGACCGGTTGGCACCTCGCGGCTCTGGGTACCACCTGCTGCAAGGGGACAGCATGCTGCTCGTGTTGCCGGACCTGGAGCCTACCCGCGCTCGTGCGTACAGGCGCGCCCCTCGCCGCGCCCCGAGGTCACTGGCTCGTGACCCCACCGCTGTCGCCAAGCCCAGGGCCAAACCCCGACCGGAGCCGTCACTCGATCAGGGCCTGGACTCTGGTTGGGGAGACCGTATTCCCTTAGAAGTCCTGGTGCATATTTTCGGGTTGTTGGTTGCGGCTCATGGGCCCATGCCGTTTCTTGGCAGGTACACTAACAGCGCCTGCCGGGGTATAGACTGACCCATTGAGCGGGTGGTGCAGAGCAGAGGGCAGAGCATCTCAGCGGGCATACACAAGTGCTCCAGCACCTATCTTCACATGGAGCTCAGAGACTAGCTTTGAGCGCGGGCGACAGCAGGCTTTGAGACCGCAGCGCTGCGGCTGCTCTAAGTCGATTTTTTGTGGGCATTACCCACAAAAGGCCACGCACTCTCAGCGAACTGTTTCTTGTCCTAGGGCTGCACGCGTTTGCCGTCACTGGCATGAAGCCACCTCCCATCCTTCACTCTGGCATACTGTGACCCTGTCACCCTCGATGGTTGGCCGGGCTGCCAAGGGCAACCTTAAGGGAGAGACGAAGCTCCTTGCTTGCCTGGAGTGGCTCATACCCAATCGGTGAGGGTTCCCTGTCATCTTATTCCTTGCTCTGCCTGTGTCTCCCTGCATCATCCCTGTTGAGTAGGGAGGATTCTGACGAGAAGGGCATCGTAAGGACTAGCACAACCACAGTTGGGCCTTGCTATCGCCCAGGTTCTCACAGCTCCAGAGGTTGACCCTCATCCACTGGAAGTCCAAAGTACACTCTGTTTTGGAGGTGAGAGCTTTAACATTTGAGTTGTCTGCTATCGGGAGAGTGCCCTGGTGAAGTCCCACAGAGATGTCTGCCTTCCTGCCCAGTTTCATCTTGCTGGCATCTTAGGAAGTTGCTGGAGAAGACAGCATCCAAGTAGGCCAGGCCTGGACAGAATGGAGTCATAGCTGGGACCATAGGATGGTTACCAGTGTCCCTGTAGGACAGACCTTCACCTGCCCTCCACAACCCCAGATGCTCTCTCTTGTCTTGCTACAGCTGGTTAGCAAGTTCTGTCCTCGGCTTACCTTCCTCAAGCTTTCAGACTGCCACAGTGTGACCACTGAAACTCTGGTCATGTTAGCGAAAGCCTGCTGCCATCTCCACAGCCTGGACCTACACCATTCCATGGTGAGTCCTTTGCCCTGGAGGGGGACACTGAAATAGCCTGGGCCCTTTTGACATGAGCCTCACGCGCCCTCGTGCTGGATTCCCCAGGTGGAGTCCACGGCTGTGGTGAGCTTCTTGGAGGAGGCAGGGTCCCGAATGCGGAAACTGTGGCTGACCTACAGTTCCCAGACGACGGCCATCTTGGGTGCACTGCTGGTAGGTTGGTGATGGGCAGGAGAAGGGCTCTATGGGAACTGCCAGGCCTTTGACCTAGTAGTGTGTCTCCCCACCATTACAGGGCAACTGCTGCCCCCAGCTCCAAGTCCTCCAGGTCAGCACTGGCATGAACTGCAACAGCACACCCCTGCAGCTGCCTGTGGAAGCTCTGCAGAGAGGCTGCCCCCGGCTGCAGGTATTCATACCCTACTCCCTCTCACCTGCCACTCCTCTATGCATCTGCAGCCTGTGCCTCCTCCCTCTTCCCTCCTCTCTCCTCCCAGGTGCTACGGCTGCTGAATCTGATTTGGCTTCCCAAGCCTTGTGGCCGAGGAGTACCCCAGGGTCCAGGCTTCCCCAGTCTTGAGGAGCTCTGCTTGGCTGGCTCCACCTGCAACTTTGTAAGCAATGAGGTTCTGGGCCGTTTGCTCCATTGTTCCCCCAAACTGCGCCTGCTGGATCTCCGAGGCTGTGCTAGGATCACTCCTACTGGTCTGTGTCATTTGCCATGTCAAGGTCAGCTGGCTTTGCCTGGTAGCTGGGGCGTGGGGTCACTGCCTGCCCTACTAGTCACACCCGGTTCTCCCACCTCAGAGCTGGAGCAACTCTACCTGGGCCTGTATGGCATATCTGATGGCTTGACTCTAGCTAAGAATGGCAGCTCCCTGTTGACCCAGAAGTGGTATCACACCCTGAGGGAGCTGGACTTCAGTGGCCAAGGCTTCAGTGAGAAAGACCTGGAACAGGCCCTGGCTGTTTTCTCAAGCACCTCTGGGGGCTTACACCCAGCCTTGTCCTCCCTCAACCTAAGGGGTACCCGAGTTACACCAAGCACAGTCAGGTCAGTGCCCCATTCTCTAGTTCTGTGAATTTTGTGCTGCTTGCTGCTATGTCTGACTTGGGGATCAGAGATGTGCTCCCTGACTTCACATTTCCAGGGGCCAAGAGGAGGGTAGACACTAGTCGGATTCCTACTTGGGAACACCAAGAGTACTAGGCTTGGGCTTGGGTGGCTCTAGGTGGTAAGCCTGGTGTATAATGAGGACAGACAGGGCTCTCTGGCCAACAGCTCATTTTCCCACACCCTGCCTGTTCTACAGCTCTCTGATTAGCAGTTGCCCGGGGCTGCTGTATCTCAATCTGGAGTCCTGTCGTTGCCTCCCCCGAGGTCTGAAGCGTGCCTACAGGGGCCTGGAGGAAGTCCAGTGGTGTCTTGAGCAGCTACTTCTGGGCCCACCCTCTTCCAGAGAGTCCACTTAACTGAAGTTTTGCCCTACCCTTTTTCACTTTGACATGTTGGAGCTTTTGTTACAATAAAGTGTTTTTAGGCACTCTGTCCAGTCCTTTGTTGTTTTATTTGAGATTCTTCTTGCACTAATCTAGGCTGGTTTGGGACCCACTGTGTAGCCCAGGCTGACTCACAGCAGTCGGCCCATCTCGGCTTCCCATGTGGTCGGCTTATAAGCAGGAACCAACACTTCAGACTGTGTGTGGAACTTAGGGTAAGTTGTTGGACAGCAGGCCTGGATCTGTGTGTGTGTGTGTGTGTGTGTGTGTGTGTGTGTGTGTCTGTCTGTCTTAGTCCAAGGGTTTGCTCTGTCTTTGACCACTTTTAGTTTAACCCTTGGACTGTGTGAATTCCACCCTTGGGACACAGTTGTCTGAGGATAGGGTAGGCAGTGAGGTGTAAAATAGTGGGGGGGGGGTGTAAAAAGACCTTTATCAGCTACCAGAATCCGTGAGGTGAGTGTTAGCAGTTTTGGCTCAGGTTGTCTAGTCATGAGGGAGCTGGGCTACCTTCTGGGTATCGGAGACTGACCAGGGAGTGCATCCTCACTAGAAAGGTGTGGTCAATAGAAAAGCCCCTTCTAGAACCCTTTACCCTGAGCTTCTAGAACCCAGGCAACCCAGCCTGGACTGCTACCTGCTTTCCTGCCCTGCTGTTTTCTGGCAGCTCTTCTTCCTTCAGCTGCAACCCTGGAATTGTCTCGGGTGGGAGCCCTGTTTAAAGCCAGTGGGGTGGTGGCAGTGAGCGAGCTGGATGCTGACCATATCTACCTAACTAGGTCCCCAAGGAGCAGCAGGCCAGTGGCTCCCCTACATCCATCTTTGCTAAGTGCTTCCACCTCTGGGCCGTAGGACTCTTCTCTACCGAGCGCAGCTTAGCCAAACAACTCAAGAAAAACAGCTTTTACCCCTTCAAGCAGCAGCAGCCGGATGGTGGGCAGGGGACTGGGCATGGTTAGGTTCCCGGAAGTGGGGAGGGTGGCTGGGTTAGGAGGGTAGGCAGGTGTACTTGTGGGAGTAGCATGGAGAACCTCCATTGGGTGGGTCCATTCCCCCAAATCCCTGGTACTGTCCTGTGGCTCCGGGAAGCTCCCAGCTGTCCACATGTGCCGGGTCATGCCGCCTTCAGTCTTTGTGCTCGAGTACTACTTGGACACGCTCTGGAAGGGGATGCTGCTCTTTATCGTCTGCCTGGCCTTAATTTCCTGTAATGTCCTGAGACAGGTCAGCGCTCCTGCACCCTGTCCCACAGCCTCTTCGCATAGGGCCATACAGGAGCCTCTTGCCAGAACTCACGCCCGTTAATCCCTGGCACCCACAGGTGGAGAGTCAGAAGACCTGGTGCTTTCCTGCCTATGGCATGGCTATAGGCCTATGGCTCATGATCTCCTCAATACCCCAGCGTCGCCTAGTGCTGAACCACACACGCGGCATGTACCACTTCTCCATCCAGGGCCGAACTGTATGTCAGGGACCAATGCATCTGGTCTACGTGCGCCTGGCACTCAGCTCTGATGGTGATGCCTGGGATAAAAGAGGGTCAGAGCTGGGAGGGGCCTACAGTTCACCTGGACACTCCCACATTGGAGGCCCCACCCCTACCATCCTGGCTCAGTTGCTCATCTATTGGCAGCCTATGGAGGTCGCTTCTACCAGCTGGTCCTTTGTGGCCACAAGCTAGAGCCACTTGTGCTGGTGCAGCTGTCAGATCGCTATGAGGTGGGTCCTGCCCCAAACCCCCGCCCCCACCCCTTCATATCCCCCACATCCCCGACAAAAAGATACTACTGATTGCAGTTCTTGGATGGAGCTCCTGAGACCTCCACTATGTTAAAGGTGGCAGGAGCGCCTGGAATTCTGGGCAGGGGTGGGGAAGGGGAAGGGATGCCTAAAGAGCATGCTGGTGGGGATTCTCTGATCTGGAGAACGGAGAACTGGCTGCCACTCGCTTATTCATAGCAAATGGAATTCTTGGGCCGGCACATTGCCCGGAAACTCAACATCAACTACTTCGACTACCTGGCCTCCTCCTATCGTCATGTAGTTCGCCACTGGCCACTGGGGGCCATCTTTAGCCCTGGCATTGTGCATCGAAAAACACAGGTCTACACTAAATCAGGTGTCAACGACCTGGATGTGTAACTCTGGGGCCTGAACCCTGGACTCCTTTTGCCTATTCTGTGTCCCTTATCCCCATCCTGGAGGGACTGACACCCAGCCCCACCCCACTGCCCTTCCTCTGATTAAAGCTGCTTTAGCCTCCAACCTGGAGGTTTCTTGTTTGTTGGTTTGTTTTCGAGGAGACTTCCTTTCAGGGTCTTCCCCTAGTACAGACCTTCTCCAGCTGCTGAAGCAAACCTGAGTTTGGGTTGGAAGAAGATGGGAGAATATCAGGGGAGGGCACCCAATTCACCACCAGACTCAGGACTTGCTGCCCCTCTGAGGCAGCAGTGTTGAGCTAGTGCTAACCAATGAAGGCCAGGAGTTAGACTATGACTGGTATGTGTGATATAGGCACCTGCCCCTAGTCCAGCCAATAGTGACATGGAACACAGACAGGTGATGTGCCTTGGGCCTTTTGATATATTTGAGACAGTGTACTCAAGTTACTTTCAAACACTTGGCTTCCAAGATCCTTAGGCAGATTTCACTACAGCCTCTCCACTACACTCTCGCCACCATATGAGCACCCAAGGGAGGCCTCCTGGTACCTGAAGCTGCCATGGGAGTAGAGGACCACTGTCTACCTGGTTCTGTGGTCAGCATGTGTTCCTGGTACCAAGACTAGCTATATAATTTGCAGAGCCACAAGATGAAAATATAGAGCACTTGTTAAAATGTTAAGGAGCTGGATTTGGTAGAATACATCTGTCATCCCAGCTTTGGGGAGGTGGAAGCAGGAAGGTTAGAAGTTCAAGGTTGGGCTGGAGAGATGGCTCAATGGCTAAGAGTACTGACTGCTCTCCCAGAGTTCAATTCCCAGCAACCACACGGTGGTTCACAACCATCTGTAATGGGATCTGATGGCCTCTTCTGGTGTGTCTGAAGACAGCTGCAGTGTGCTCATTTACATACAATAAATCTTTTTTTTTTAAAGTTCAAGGTCATCATCTGATTTATAGTCAATTCTGGGCCAGTCTTGGGCTACAGAAGACCATGTCTCAACAATAACAGCAAAAGTTATTAAGGGGCTAGGCATAATGGAATACCTTTAATCCCAACACCCAGAGGATGGAGACCAGTGGATCAATATTAATGAGATTCTGTTTGTTGTTGGTGGGAAGTTAATAAGGGATCTGGAGTATAGGATGTACCCTGTCTGGTATGTGCAAGGCATGGGCTCCATCAATCTAAAGATACAAAAATAGTGGGGGAGGAGGTAGAGGACAAGAAAGGACGATGGACAGGAAGCATCCTTAGAAAGATCCAAATTGTCAAACTATGGCCAGGGAAAATGGCTGGAAAGCTCAATGAGAGGCCCTGTGAACAAGGAAATAACATGTGGGAAGTACTAAAGTCACAAGAACTGCAAAGAGGAGACAGCTGAGGAAGCTGGAGGATTTCCTGGTTAGGGACAGGCTAGGAAGCAAAGCCACTTCTTGTGAGACCCAGGGCTTCTTGCCTGAGTGTTGGTTCACTTGGGTTCACTAGAGGGATGGAACAGAGAGTCAACAATGGCTACCTGCACGTCTGAGAAGCTTCCATCATGGTAGGGTACGCAGTGTACAAAGCCAGGTGATTTAGTAATCCCGATCTGGCTCTGAAGGGCTGAGTGTACCTGGAGATCCTGGTTTTCCATCGTCTTTGGAAGCTTGAAGGAACACGGCCAGGATGCAAGTAAGAATTCCACAGTGAGTTAGGCCTGAGGTTGCTGGCAAGAATTATTTGGTATTATTTTACAGATCTGAGGATTGGACCCAGGGACTCAGTGGTGCTAGGCACATGGTGTCTCACTGGGCTGTCCTTTTATCCCAGCACAGGTTTTTAGTTTTAAATCAGAAAGGCGTGGGGAGAAAGGAGGAGCTGAATGCCCAGGTCTGGATCTCTGTATCAGTTACTTGTTGCTGTGACCAAATATCTGAGGAGAAATGACTTAAGGGAGGAAAGATTTATGTGATAGGATGCAGCCTGTCATGGTGGAGAATGCATAGCAAGCGAAAGCATAAAGGAGCTGGTCCAAATGATACTACGGGAAGCAGAGAGGGACAAATACTGGTGCTCCGCTCACTTTCTCCTTTTTATACAATCCAATGTTTTAGCCCACAAGCTGCTAGGTTCAGTCAGGTTGACAGACTTCATCATTACGTTTTCCAGACTGTCACCACAGTCTCTGGCACTTCAGTAGTGGTAACAGATGAGATGTCCGGGAAATGCCAGCCTGGTATATGACACAGAGGTGGAGGAAAAACCTTCAGAGACGGGGAACCAGGAATGGGAGGAGAGGAAACCTACATCAAGTAAGATGGAAAAGGGGCTCAACAGCTCCACACTCGTGAGGACAGAAAATAGTGAAACCTTGACTATAAGTCACTACTTCCAGCTCAAGCATCCTTCCCGACACTAGAGGTTGGGATGTGTGCTGATCACAGAGCAAGGACTTGGGCCTGGAGAGCATGGGGCTCCTGGCATGGGGTTCTATTGAAGATGCTGGTGGCTCGAAATGGGAGCTACCTGTGTGGAAAAGAGAGCCACGGTGTAAACTATTGTTGGGGTATTTTTAGGATCTGCTGGCAAGCTAGATCCTAACAATAAGGTGATGGCTTTACTATGAAATCTAGGATTGTCTCAAATTTAAGGCCAGATTTCTCCTTTGTCTCAGGTGGGGGATTACAGGATTGCACACCACCAAGAGACAGATTACTGGTTTTAGTTGTATAGAGTAGTAGGAGGTGGTTTTGTTTGTTTGTGGGGTTACAGACATGGCTTCTGTAGATCAGGCTGACCTCCAGCTCAGAGGTGCACCTCCCTTTGCCTCCCTAGAGTTGGGATTAACGATGTGTACCACTACCCCCTGGCTTATTCTCAACTTTAGCTCTGTCCCATAACCATCCTTATTGAGTTGTTTTATCTGTACCTGCAAGAATGTTGAAACTCAAGGGTCTCTTTTTGAATGATGTAATGTAGTCCAAGCCAGTATGATGCCTCTAAACACCAGGTAGGTTTTCAACAGTTTAGATTACAATCCAGTCCCTTAAGAAAGATTCACACCCAGGAATTTCTTCAAGGTAGCCTCCACTTGGTAAACTCCAAGGTAGGTTGCTGGACAAAGTGTTGCTAGCAAAGGTAAGAGTGTCAGAAGAGCTGACCATGGAAGTTCATGCCTACAGTGTCAGCACAGAGAAGGCTAAGATAGGAGATCAGCCGCAAGTACAAGGCCAGCCTGGACTCCAGAGGGACCACCTTTATCACAAACAAACAAACAAAAACCGGTCTTGTACAATACCTTCAATCTTTTGAACTCACAGAATGGGAAATCTTAACTCTTACACTCTAGACTTAACCTTGACACCAAAAACATTTCACAAGTAATGCCCTACATTTTAATCTACACCCAAGGGCTATTTCTTAAAATGAAACTCTGATCATGGCTTGGACTGTGACTTAGTTGGTACAGTGTTTGCCTCAACTATACAAAGTTATGAGTTCAGTCTCCAGTCCTGCATAAAACCAGGTCTGGTGGGATGGGCCTATTTACCACCTGGAGAATCAACTTCGAATTCATCCTTAGCCACACTGAATCTTTAGACCAACATGGGCCTCATAAAACCCTATCTAAAAATGTCAAAAAAAAAAAAAGTTTTATAAGCTGGTGACTATGAACAAAAAAAAAAAAAAAAAAGTTTACCATTTCAACCTGGTAAGCTCTAAATAAGAAATATTTTCTTCAGATTCAGCTTGTGAATGAAAAAGTTCTCTCTTCCTCTGAACCCTTCCTTGCAACATCCCTCAAGGCCAGAAGAACTTAGGGGTAGGGGGTACAGCTTAGGGAATATTTGCCATGTGAGAAGCTGTGGATTCACCTCCAGCTTCCATAACAAAAAACAAGCTTTGGTCTGAGTGTTGTTCTAAGCACTTTTTAAAAAAAAAGATTTATTTCATGTATGTGGATACACTGTTGCTGTTTTCAGACACACCAGAAGAGGTGTATCCATTCATCTGTGATGGGCACTCTGTTTTTATTAGCATATATCAGTTATCTATAATAATGGGTTTCCTCATGACACTTTTGCACACACTGTATTCATTTGTGTTCACTAGAAAAACAGAACAGAGAGACAACAATAACTCTCTGCACATTTGAGAAGCTGAGATCATGGTATAAACTTAAAAAATTTTTTCTTTATTGAATGTATATGAGTACACTGTAACTGTTTTCAGACATACCGGAAGAGGGCGTGGATCCAATTACAGATGGTTGTGAGCCACCGCATGGTTGCTGGGGATACAAACTCAGGACCTCTGGAAGAGCAGAGAGTGCTCTTAACAGCTGACCCATCTCTCCAGCCCCAGTAGACACTTTTTACGACACTTTACATAGCCCTGGCTGTTCTGGATTATGTAGACTAGGCTTGCTTTGCACTCACAGAGACCCACCTGCTCCTACCTTCCCAGTCCTGGGGCTGAGGTGTGTGCCGTCATGCCTGGCAAGAAGTTGGGTTTTGATACCAGTAAAGAAATGAAGCAACAACAGAGTAGGTGAACTTGCCAGTGAGACAGAGACAAGCAGGTGAAAAGCAAAGCACTTGGGAGACCGAGGCAGGTTCATGTGAGTTCAAGGCCAGCCTGGTCTACAGAGTGAGTTCTAGGACAGCCAAGGCTATACAGAGAAACCCTGTCTGGGGAGAGAGGTACTTATTGTGTGTGTGTTGAGAGCTAACACATAGATTCCATGACATGAAGTCAGAATACAACTTTGGGGACTCAGTTCTCTCCTTGCTCCATGATGGTTCTGGAATCAAAACTGAGGCTGCCAGGCCTGGCAGGGAACACCTTTATTCCCTGAGCTATACGGGACCCCCTCCCTCCTTTTTGGAAAACAGTCTTCTGGGTTCACTAGAGGAACAGAACAGAGTAACAATTTAGGCTGACCTGAACTCACTAAATAGCCCATGCCAGTCTACAAGTACGGATCTTCCCAAGTGCTGCTGTTATAACCACACACCACCCAGGCTGACTGCCCTCTTTTCCTTTCTTCTTCCTCTTTTTATTATTGTTTTTGAGAAAGGGTCTTACTGTAAAAACTTGACTGGCCTGGAGCTTCCTACCTAGACCAGGCTAGCCTCAAACAGAGCCACCTGCCTCTGCTCCTATGTACTGGGATTAAAGAGGTGTCTGCCATCACTGACCTTTTAAAATCGTTCTGTTTTGAGACAGGGTTTCTTTTTGTAGTCCTAGCTGTCCTGGAACTCACTCTGTAGACAAACTGTCCTTAAACTCTGAGAGATCTGTCTGACTCTGCTTCCTAAATGCTGGGGTTAAAGGCATGAGCCACCACTGCCTGGCTTTATCACTGTTTTTTTTAAAGCAATATATGATATGCTAATTATATATGTTGTGATTATCGCCTTGTTTTAACTGTGGAGTTTGTTAAACATGTGTCTGTGCTTTTATTTTGTTTTGAGGCAGCTTTTATGTAGCTCTGGCTCTCCTGGAACTTGACATATACACTAGGTTTGGCTTGAACTCAGAGATCTGCCTACCTCTGCCTTCTGAGTATTGAAGAGTCCGTGGGTTATTAAGTTTCACTTGACTTGTGGAATTTCAGAATTATCACAAAGTGCAAATTTCAGGATTATTTTTTTGTTTTCCTATAGAAAATATCAAATTATGCATTAAAGCAGGGTAAGTTTGGGAGTCTGCACTGTCACTGTGTTCATCAAAAAAACCGGCTCACCCACAGCCCTTCCTCTTTGTTATTCTGAAGTAAATCCCAGATATCTTATTCCAAAATGCCTTCAGTTAATAGAGAATATAATCATAGGTTCAGGCTGCCTCATGAATTGGCATGCTCTCTCTGCTTTTATGAAAAAAATTATTTTAATTTTTTTTTTGAGACAGGGTTTTTCTCTATAGCCCTATAGCCCCAGCCATCCTGGAATTTGATCTGTGGATCAAAGATCCACTTACCTCTGCCTCCCCAGTGCTGGGACTAAATTGGCATGTTTTGGAATCCTAGTTAATTATTGTGTACCAATTACCTGTTAACCTCTTTGGGGTCTAAGCATCTTTGTTCTATAAAAGTTCATTCATGGCTAGGTGGTGGTACATACCTTTCATTCCAGCACTCATGGGGCAGAGGCAGGCAGATCTCTGTTGAGTTTGAGGTGAGCCTGGCCTACAAAGTGAGTTCCAGGATAACCAGGACTGTTAAGAAGAGAAACCCTGTCTCAAAAAATCAAAACTAAGCTAAAGTAAGAGTTCACTTATCTCAAGTACTTTTTATAGACTACTAAACTGATGTTATATTTAATGAAAACATTTATTACTTTGATATCTGCTCTTTGTGTGTGTGTGTTCCTGTGCAAGTGGTCATGTGTGCAGATGTGTGAATATGTGCATGTTGTGACCACAGGACATCCTCTAGTGTTTTACTACAGAAGACATTATTCACTTTTAGTTTCTGAGACAAGGTCTCTCATTGGCTGAGAACTCACCAAGTGGGCTAGGTGGACTGGCCAACGAGCTTTAGGGTTCTGTGTGGCTTTTATTCTCCCAGTACTGGGGTTACAGTACGGTACAGGACACCATGTCTGGCTATTTTCTACAGGCTCCAGGGGCTTGAACTCGGGTCCTGTGCTTTTCCTCTTTTTCACAGATATAACTGTGGTTGTGCTATGTTCCAGACTCTTATGGTCCCCCATACCTTGTAACCTTGGCCTTTCTCATTGTTCAGACAAAGTATTCCTCCAATGGGCTTGCATGTTAAGGGCCTGGTTCCCAGTGCAGCCAAGTGCAGAGATGGAACATTTGGAAACTGATTGGTTACCAGGCCTCACTAACCCATTAATGGAGCCAGATTACAGTATTGTCAGACATCGGGAGAATAGGGTAGCTGGGCCTCGCTGTGATTTGGAAATATACACCTTGTCCAGCACTCTCCTGCATCCCTCTTTGCCTCCTGGCTGCTGTACAGTGAGTAACTTTGTTCTGCTATATGCTTTTCTATCATGACGCTCTGCCTAAGAAGGGCCCAGAAACAGAAAAGGAAAAAAAGAAGCATTGGAACCTCTAGAGCCATGGAATAAAAGTAAACGTTTCTTGTCTCTTTGCGATACATTACAGTGGTGACGTAGCTAACATAGCTTCCAATGATTCTGCCTCAGTGAGGACCAAGTCTGTTTTGCCCTTTAGGCCTTTTGAAGTAGACCTTCCCTGGGCCTCTGACCTGTCACCAGTGGGTCAGGACACATAACTTCCCTTTGTGCTTACCCCCTAACCCTGCAGCCCTTTGTGGAGGCTGCTGTTTCTCTCACCACAGATGCCCCTGGCATGGAAGTAGGGCACCTTTTCTTTACTGAATTTGCCGAGCCCTGTTTCATTCTCTTCCCAGATTCCTAGCTCAGACATGTCATTAGCTACATCAACCAGCTGCCAGCCATCGCTGTGGCTGAATTAAATACTCTCAAGGACGACCCTCCATTTCCCTACTACAGCCTTGACCTCTTCCCGCTAATGACCTCATCCAGACAGTCACCATGGAAGCTGTCCCCACCAGTAATTTCAAGCTAACTTCCCATTCTTTGCCAATCACCTCCTAGCCCAGCAGAAGGGGTGAGCCCTCCAGTAAGGCTGTCCACTGTTTCTCTAGGTGGATGGAGCAGTGACGGACTACAGGGCCTGAACACATCAGTGGATTGTTGGCAATACAGCAATGGGAACACCACCCCTTAAACCTTTCTGTAAGATGGGACCAAGGCAGGGTGGTAGCAACAAAAGCAGAGTTAAGACATTTATAGATCAATCGTTTATAGACCAGACATTCATGGAAAAGGGATAAGGGCGGAGCAAGTTGGGCCAGAATAGCAAGAGATTTTGTGGGAGTTGCTAGAAGAGCCTGCAGTTATCTACTGCCTGGGGGCTGACTTTATTCTCCACATAACACTCAGAGAGACTTAAGGGAGCCTACAACTTGTCAAAATGAGTGGTCCACTGTTTCTCAATCTCCCTGTCTTGGTCAAGAGTCTGGGGGAACCTCTAGATGTGAAAGAGAAGTGGGGGCAGGGAGTCGGGTTCACAAGGAGGCCATTCGGAAAGCCCAAGTAATTGCACAAGTCCCATGTGCACCATGCACCTGGGCTGGCAGGGACTGATGGCCATGGCCTGGACCCAGCTGCCCCTCCTAGCTGTGTGCCCCTCCACCCCCCATGGTGGGGGAGTCCTGAGGGATCCGTGTCCGGGTATGGTCTCTCCCATCAAGGAGGTTAAGGGGCCAAAGGAAATGGGAGATGGACAAAGAGGGGGAAGGGATGCATACTCAACATAAGGACAGAGATTGTATGAAGAGGTGGAGAAAAGAGGGCTAAGGACAGAGCAGCAGAGGAATGGAACTCAAGACAGACCCAGGAAAGTCTGGAGAGGCAAAGGACCACGACTAAAAAAGAAGGGACTCAAGGGGCAAAGTATGGGAACAGGAACTAGACAGGACTGTGAGGGGACCTAGAAGAAGTGGGGGTATAGGGTTAGAAGTGGGGACAATGTCCAGGAGAAGGGTGCAAACGGAGAGGGGGTGGGAATCGAGCTTGCCTCAGCCCTGAGGGTCCGTCTGGTAATTAGACCTTGTTCCAGATGAACCCCCCACCTCCGTCCAGCAATCAAAATGCTAATTGGCCTGACGCCTCCGGCTGCGCCTCAGCCGTTCCCCTCTGGGAAGGAGCCGGGACTAGTGGTGTGGCTGGCGGGGAACCCTCGCCCCCCAACCCCCACTTTGAGCTTTGCCGGCTGCTGTTCAGCGATAAGGGGGAGGCCGCACCCGTCCTGCCCCTCGGGAGCGCCTGCCACGAAAGATGAATGTCCCGCCGCTGAGGAGCTGTGCCGCTAGCATAAAGCAGGAGAGTGGTCTCCACGCTCAGTGTAGGGCAGGTAGCTTACACCCACCGTGGCCGGACGCGAGGCAGTGGATGCAGGTAGCAACTCAGCACGCAGCAGGAGGAAGGAAGCTGAGCTCAGCACTGCTGTGCCGCCTTGGCACCTGCGCCCGCCGGGCCAGTCCGTATAAGGTCACCACGCTGCAGTCTCTGCTTGCTGTTCCGCGACCATAGTCGATAGCCGGAGCAGGCTGTGTGGGGAGAGCTCAGCTCAGAGACCCCAACGCAAGGAGGGGGCGAGGAAGGGACAATGGCGGCGCCCGGCCCTAATTGGGGACATATGCACCCGCGCGCTGCCATTGTGAGGCCCCCAACCCCCAGTGCCCCGCCATTGGCCGTTGGGCCTGACGTCATGGGGGCTGCAAACTCCGGGCGGGCGGCCACGGGAAGGGTTATCCGCCTGGTTGCAGGCCTCCGAGAGAAGCTGCAGACGCGCGGAAGGGCGGAAACCACCAATGAAGCGGAATTTCTGGAACAGGGGCATGTCAACCCCTCTTGCCATGCACACTCATCTTGCACCGACGCCACTGTGCTGGACATCTGTCCCATGGGAGAGGCGGGGGCAGAAAGGTCCCTCCAGCGGGCACAGGGTCAGCCGAGGTGACAGAGTGGCATGAGGCACTGCGGCACAGGGCACACACAGGCTTCCACATTGCGTTTTCGCTGCCTCAGCATTCACTCCTTTGGTCTCCCGCCTCTCCCCGCCTCCGCACAGCCCGCACCTAGCTTCCAGACCTTATAGGAGGCAGCGTGGACTCGACTGAGGTCCGCTTGCGTTCTCCCCAAAAGAATGAGAGCCTGGGGTGGGAGAGTGCCAGGCCCATTCCCACCTCTCTTCACACGCCCGACTATGCCACTAAGTATCAGGTCGCCATTCCCCGAGCCGCACGGGGGAACTCCGCACAAGTCGAGGCGAGGCATCCCCAGGACCCCTCCCAGGAGACCCTGGCCCGACCCAGCCCGGCGCAGCCATTTCCGCCGGCCTTTTCCCCTCCCCGCCCACCCCCTCCCCCAGCGCTTGGCTTTAAAAGCCAGAGGCTGCGCTCGGCGGTAGGCAGAAGAGGCTTGCGGGCTCAGGAGGCCTGCCCCAGAGCTGTCCGAGAGCGGAGCCCCGCCCCCGGACCCCCGTCCCTCCCTCTCTCCTTCCCTCCCTCGGCCCGCCCTCCCTGAGCACCCCTCCCCCTGAGGACCCCCGCCCGCCGCTGCCGCCGCCGCCCGCTCCGACTGCAGAACAATAAAGCCAGCCTCCCAGAGACCCCCGCCGAGGACCCCCGCCCCGCGACCAGGCCCGGGTGGCCCGCCCCTCTCCGGCAACGCCAGCTGAGCGCGCCCGGGCGCTGGCCGCGGTGCTGCCCTAGCCAGCGCTGGCCGCGGTGCTGAAGCTGCTGGTGCTCCTGCCGCTGCTACTGTCGTGTTCTCTTGGCCCGGCGCTGCCGCCCCCGGGGGCATGGGGCGCCGCTGACTGAGGCTCCGCCGCCTCGGCGGGGGGGGGAGGGGAAGGGGGCCGTGGGGCCGGGCCAGCCCTGCACCCATTCGCAGCCTCCGGGCCCGGGACGGAGCCGCTCCCCCCCTCTCCGCCCCCCCCAGCCTCCTCCCCCGCCTGTCCAGGGGCGGCACTGCGGGCTGGGAAGCCGGGACCAGAGGAGGGAAGGAAGGAAGGAAGGAAAGAAGAGAAAAGAAGAGAAGAGGAGGAAGGAAGGAAAGAAGGAAGGAAGGAGAGAGAGAGAGAGAAAGAGAGAGGAGGGATCCGGAGAGGAAGAAGAAAAGACGCAGGGCAGAAAGAAGAGAGAGGACCACACTCGCCCAGCAGCATCCACAGGCCAGACTGGGGACAGTGCTGCTTCCACCGCTCCTCGGATGGTGACGGGGCCTCGCCGCGGACGCAGTCCCCCTGAGCCCCGGCTCTGCAGGCCCTCACTGCCGGAGCCCCGCAGGAATCATGCCCAGGTCCTTCCTGGTTAAGAAGGTCAAACTTGACACATTCTCTTCGGCAGACCTCGACAGCTCCTACGGGCGCGCCCGCAGCGATCTCGGAGTGCGACTGCAAGATAAAGGTGCGCTCTGGACTGCAGCTGGGGCAGGGCCCAGGGCTTTGCAGGAAGGGGTGGGTGGCCAAAGTGTGGGGGTGGAGTAGCAAGGTAGGAGGGGATGTAGATCCAATGGAAGCAGCCTGAGGCTGGAACAGAGAATGAAGGCTGAGGAAAGGGGAGCAAAGGAGTAAGGCCAGACAGCTTCCAAGACAGGACAGAGTACGGGTAGAGGAGAGGTAGGAAAGAGGGATCAGGAACAGGAAGCACTAAAGGCACACACTGACCCACACACAGACTTGTGTTGAGATACACAGCTGCACGGACACCTGCTGACATAACAAGACCCAGTTAAATGGGCACATGCAAACCCACACCCAGAAATCTGGATCTGTTTCACTTTTCTTTGGCTGCACCTTCAAAGCCCCTTGCTAGGGCCAGCTAGGGGATGCTGGGAACTCTAGGGAGTCGGCTTGGGGTCTGTTAGGGCCACCCACCTGTCAGGGCCTAGGTACCAGAAGATGCAACAGCAGTATCTTCCCTGGACTCAGGATTAGGGAGGAAGAGGTGAGCAAGGGAAGTCAAGGCATTGGAGTCAGGGGAGGCTCTTTGTGTAAGGATGCCCAAGTTCAAGGACAACTGTTAGCATGCAGGCAAGGGGGACAGGAGTGCCAGCAGTGTGGGGTGGCAGAGCAAGTGTGACCTGCAAGAGCATAAGCCTGTGTGGGCCCATGTGACTGCGTGTGGCCATGTGACTTTGTGCGCTTGTGTGTGACCCTGTGTGTGTGCCTGTCTGTGTGCCACTACATGAGACCACGTGACTCTGAGGCCGCTGTGCACCATGTGACTGAGAGTATGTCTGGATGATTGCATATGTGACCCTGCATGTGTAGGAGTTGGGTTCCAGTGCTAGGGTCAGTGTACAGCATACCCTGAGAGATGCCACCAGGCTCTATGGTTTCTGAGAGCCCAAGTGTAACCCTGGAGGAGCCAGAGCCTGCCTCGTGAAGGGTATGCATTTATGATTCTGAGATTGGGAGATCCACCTTGTACCTTGGGAACAACTGCAGTTACTGGTATGAACGATGTCCACCTGCAGCTTGTCTCTGTTAAGGTGTCCCTTAATGGGTGCCCTGGCAGTCTTCCTAGTGCCCTGTAGGTGATTTGAGAAGGCCCCCACTAGGGTTAAGGCATGGGGAGAAAACAAGAACGTGGAACAAAGTAGGACCCTGGATGATGGAAAGTAGAGAGGTACGTGAGTTCGAGCCGCAAGTCCAGCGAGTGGTTAGAGAGAAGGAAGATGAGGGAGTACTGGTGTTGGCCAGAGATGCTGACTAGGTAGGAGTAGCTAGGGTTTTGTTGGCACACCTAAAGAACAAGAGGGACAGCACCAAGTCTAGAAGCAGATTCTGGGGCCTGAAGAAGGCCTCGGGGATCCCAAAGAGGCAGGACCCGTCGGGGTCTCTGGGCTGGAGGCCCTGGCTTTGTGCGCGGCGGGTCTGCAGTGTGTTGCATAATCAGGGAAAACTGCTGAAGTGGGGAGAACCCGAGGGGGAGGGGAAGGGGGAGGAGGAAGAGAGGAGCGCCGCCCCTCCCCCCTGACCTTGAGGCTCGTTGAAGGGGGGCAGCCGCGCCCGAAGATGCATCTCTCTCCTCCCCGCGCGGGGGCGGGGCGCTTGGGCGGCGGGGGAGGAGCCCTGCCTGGCCCTGTCTCATCCTCTGCTGTCTCTCTTCTCTCCTCTCTTCCCCTCCCCACGGTCTCCATCCTCTCTGCCCTGTGGTCTCCGGCCCCTTCTCCTTTGTCCTAATCCCTGTTCGCCTTCCTTTCGGACCCCGACGTCTCCCGCTGTGTCTCCTCGGTCTCCCGCCGCCCGCTTTGCGTGTGTCTTGCCCGCTGCTCCGTTCCCCTCCCGCTGTCTGTCTGTCCGCCTCCGCCCTCAGGATACCTCAGTGACTACGTGGGGCCTGCGTCGGTCTACGATGGCGACGCTGAGGCGGCGTTGCTCAAAGGGCCATCCCCGGAGCCTATGTATGCTGCGGCTGTGCGGGGAGAGTTGGGTCCCGCGGCCTCTGGCTCAGCACCACCGCCCACCCCTCGCCCAGAGCTGGCTACTGCTGCTGGCGGCTACATCAACGGCGACGCGGCGGTCAGCGAAGGCTACGCGGCTGACGCCTTCTTCATCACTGACGGGCGCTCACGCCGTAAGGCTGCAAATGCCAACGCTGCCGCGGCCCCCTCAACAGCCTCGGTGGCTGCCCCCGACAGCGACGCTGGAGGTGGGGGCGGGCCGGGCACGCGAGGCTCTGGATCAGGGTCTGCTAGTCGGGGTGGCACGCGCGTGGGGGCGGGCACCGAGGCGCGTGCGGGGCCGGGAGCCACGGGCACTGGTGGCCGGCACGCGTGCGGAGAGTGTGGCAAAACTTACGCCACGTCGTCGAACCTGAGCCGCCACAAGCAAACGCACCGCAGCTTGGACAGCCAGCTGGCAAGGCGTTGCCCAACGTGTGGCAAGGTGTACGTGTCCATGCCGGCCATGGCTATGCACCTGCTCACGCACGACCTGCGCCACAAGTGCGGCGTGTGCGGCAAAGCCTTCTCCCGGCCCTGGCTGCTGCAGGGCCATATGCGCTCTCACACGGGCGAGAAACCCTTCGGCTGTGCGCACTGCGGCAAGGCCTTTGCAGACCGCTCCAACCTGCGCGCACATATGCAGACGCACTCCGCCTTCAAGCACTTCCAGTGCAAGCGCTGCAAGAAGAGCTTCGCGCTCAAGTCTTATCTCAACAAGCACTACGAGTCAGCCTGCTTCAAGGGCGGCGCCAGCGGCCCCGCAACCCCTGCGCCGCCGCAGCTCAGCCCGGTTCAAGCCTAGGGCAGCGGGGCCTCCGCCAGCCAGGTCGGCTCTCAGCAATACGGGCCCCCAGGGAAGTCTCCGCTGGCGTCCGGGCGGAGGGGCTGGAGGGCGGGCCCCTCCTCACAGCAATAGGGGCAGGGAGCCGGCCCCACCCCGCCCCGCTCGCCAGGAACCTTGCCAGCCCCTTCAAGCAATAGGGTCCCGAGGGGAGACCCATCCCGAAAACCCTCCCCTCTCCTCCAGGGTGCCCCAGGCTTTCTCCCAGCAATAGGGTCGACCAGACCCAGAACCGAACCTCATCTCTTAGTTGGGTCTCTGAAGACAGGGGTGAGGTGAGGTAAGGAGCGCCCTCCTCCCTCCTCTGCGCCCCTGGATCGCGTTGCAGAGACTCAGGTCTTCCCCACCCCTTCCCAAGCCTTCAGGCCAAGCCTTCATCAGCCCGGCGTCCAGGGAGTCAGCTCCACTCGGGCAGCTGGCCGGAGGAGGAGCAGGATATCAGGCGGGCCACAGAGGCGTTCTGTTCCGCAGGCTTTGCAAACCTCCCGGGAGTGCTAGACGATTTGGGAATGGGGAGGGGCGCGGACGGCGGCAACCCTCTCCCTCGGGTTCTTTCTGGGTCCTCAGTCCGAGCCTCCCTCCAATCCACGCCTCGCATCCTCTGCCAAATCCTAATTCTTCCAGCCCGGCTTCCGGGGCTCTGTCCTCCATAACGAATAATAATGACGCATATCGGAATCGCATGAACTTATCCGACCTACTCAGACCCCGATCCCGCCCTGCCCCGGGGCCCCCTCCCTCGCTCCCCAGGCTTCGGGTGTTGGAGGACGGATACCCGGGCCGGCAGGCTGGCGTGCCACTGCCCTCTACACACCTCTGTATTTGCTTTGCGGGTAAAGCCCCCTGGGGGGGTTGCGGACGCGTCGGGTTTCTTTCTTTCTGTATTTATACGTTTTATTTATGAACGGATTGCACTCGGGTCAGGGAGGGGGCGCCGAACCCTCATCCTTCCCGCCGACGCCCGGGGCTTAGGTTGTCCAGGACCACTTCCTCTGCCCCTGAGGCCCGCCCTTTCCCGGAGGCCCAGGCCCCACCCCCACTCGGTTGCCAACTTTCACCCGTCTATGCCAAAGCCTCGGCGGTGACCCTAACCCAAGGGCCCGCTCCATTGGCCGCCGCCTTTGTGACATCACTGCATGCAGTCCCACCCTTCTTCCCAACCCTTCCCGGGGCTGCCCGCTCCCCTTCCTCTTAGTTAGTCCGATGCAGACTATAGAGCAATAATGCGCACTGCATGTGAAGCTGCCGCAGCCTCTAGAGTTACTGAGAATCAGGTATCCCCTGCCCTACCCATCCCATAGGCCCCTAGATCAGGGATGCTGCGCGGGGCCGGCCACGCAGACTTTCTTTCCCCATCCCCTACCCCAGGGCAGAGCCCGGCAGGCGTCATGGTTCCAGAGGCTGGGATGGAATGGTATCACCCAAGGCCTCTCTTGTCTGTCCTTCCTCACTCACCGACCCATCATTGGGTACCTACGATATGCCAGTCCCATTCCTGAATCCAACAGAGAATGTGGCAACCTTCTGGGCCTGTCAGTGACAGGGCCCAATAAGCATGGGTAGGCCAGGGTGGAAGGCAGATGCAGAGGGCTGAATCCCTGGGCCCCTATGGCCTCTCCTACCCACCTCAGTCCTCGAATACGCTGGGTGTAGTCAGGCTCTGCCTTTGACTTGGGCCTTATATTCCCAGCTCAAATTGGACAGGTCCCAGGGTCTCTGGGGCCCAGCTTCACCAGGGCCACCCATACAGGTACCCATTTTCTGATTCCCTGAGATACGAGGCTCTGCTGTCTCTGTGCCGCTAAGGTGCAACATGCTGGAGTATATGATATGGCCAGCCTCAACCCAGCACCAAGCTTGGCTACCCTCCTGGTGCGGACCCGCAGGCCTAGCATAGCAGTGCCCATATCTAATCCCCTTACTCCACCTGGCGAAATGCCCACAGTTCCTAGCCTGGGCCTGCCAGCCTGTGCCGCATGCACACGCACACAGAGGCGCCCACCCCGCCCCACTCTTTACTCCTGTCTACCTACCTATGGAGAAGGCTGGAAGGGCTGTGGGCCCGCCAGGATCTCCCGCTTCGCCCACACCCTGCCGCCGTGGAAAGCCATGGGCCCCCTCCCGCCCCCATAACTAAGCAGCACAATAACCGACTTAGCGAATTCAGGTAGAAGGAACGTTTAGGTAGCACCTATTTTGTACTGATTCTACAAGTAGGGCCCGAGGTGCGGGGGGCCCTCGGGTGGGGGCTGTGGCTGCCGGCCCGCCCCGCCCCCACCCCCGCCTGCGCCCCGCCACCTTGTACATACTCCTGGCCCGCAACAGGCCAGGATTTTTACTCGGGCCGTGTCCCTCTTCCGCCCCCGTTTGGGGCCGGGCCGGCCGGACAGACGGACGGACGGACAGACCTCCTTCCTAAGCACAATAGCACCAGCTCCTCGGAGCGCCGCACCTCCACGAGGAGAATAAATGCCACTCTTGATAAAATTTGGAGTGTTGACTGGCGTGTCCTATTGGGGTGCTATATGGGTATCTGAGGGTGTCTAAGGGAGGATTCCTGGTTCTGCGGGCTCAGACCAGTGCTGAAATTCCAAGTGAAGCACAGGCCTTGGCCTTTCTCTTACTGAAGAGGGCCAGTCAGGGCAGCTGAGTCGGTGGAGCACCTGTCTGAAGGCAAAGCCGTTGACAGTTCCCATGAAGCAATCGACTCTTGGGCCTGGTATTCAGTATTCAGGGGCCTGGTAGCTTTTGGTGAAATTTTAGTGGAATGTCCCCACTTGTCGGGATGCAGTGCCAAGGAAGTGTTTGTTAGTGAACCCCAAAAGCCCAAGTCAGAGGAGCCAATCTGATGCAATCACACCAGAGCCGTTTTATTCAAGGTAGCTCAGGCTCAGCCCACCACCAATAAACAGAATGGCTTTGGTGGAGAGGAGCCACGAACATCTATGGGGCAAGGTTTTATAGAAAGCAGATAGCGGGGGCGGGGGTGTTTCTAGCCCAGCAAGCATCTAATTGGAGAGCTACTATGGCTTTTAGCATAATTGGCTGGTGCTGGGAGTCAACCCATAAACTTCTGTTTTCCTCTGTATTGGTGGTTGTGAGGCAGGAGTGGGCTTATAGCCTAGGGGTGCAGATTTGTTGGGGGGGGGGTAACCTGAAGACATAGGTCTTGTTGGGTGGTAAATTGGAAACTAATGCTAGGTACCAGCCTGCTAGTTTACCTGAGTTCAAACTTAGGTCAGGTTCTCTAAAATGGAGTCTGAACTTAAAAGATTTGGTCTCTCACAGACCCCTAAATTGGGTGTGTGCTCCAGTACTGCTAGACAGCTCTGCTGGGCTAGTATGAAGATTCGAGAGAGGAGAGGCACTTCTGTAACCACATAGCCCTCAGATTCTAGACAAGGAGAATCTGAGGAGTAAGGATGAGCAGTCCCAGGAGTAAGGATGAAAGGCTCACTCAGCAATGACCCCTGGGCAAGCAGGTCAGCAGCTGTGAATTGAATGGCTCCAAAACTTTGATGTGACCAAACTAGGTCAGTCTTAGGTCAAAGCCAGCTCAACTGCCCACATCTTGGCAAAAACAGGATCCAGACTCCCTAAGATTCCAGTGTTGAAAAGGGAGAGCTGTATCTGCAGCAGATCATGGCCTATGTGCCAGCAGCTTGGAGAATATTCCAGTGGGGGACAGCATGCTCTCTGGGAAGCTTGGACAACAGTTGCAAAAGGCATGAAGGCACATTTGGAACTGGGAGAAGTGGTTAATCAGGTTCTTCACGGAAGGATCTTAACTGTCACTGTCTCTACCTACCTGGAAAGAGATTGACAAGGTTTCTCTTGCTGTCCTGAAACTCAGAGATTCACCTGCCTCAGTCTCCCCAGTGCTGGGATTAAAGGGATGTACCACTACTGCTCAGTAAGAGTTTTCCAGTTTGTAAAAGAGGAACCCAAGGTTCCCATAAGCAGCTGTGGATGGACAAATAGCCCAGGACTGCCTCTACATAGCTCGGTCTCCACCCACACAAACACTACTTTGGTAGTAGTAAAGACACACAGGAAGTCTCTTATCTTCCTACTTTCTAGGGGTCCCCACAGTTTCAGGGTCTTGATTGCTTCTGGTTCTTTAGGGTAGTAGAACAAAAGGAAGGAAACCGCTTTCTGTAGGGTTGAGATGAGCCTACCTCTCCATTGCTGCAAACTCTCCGAAGCAGGTTTTCCTTGGCCTGCTTGTAATCCTAGGATGCTGGGTTCAGCCTGAAGCTATTTGTGAATATTTTAAAATGAAATTAAAAAAAAAATTCATTTATTGTATGAGTGCTCTGCTGCGTATACAACCACAGGCCAGAAGAGGGCATCAGTTCCACTTATAAATGGTTGTGAGCCACTGTGTGGTTCCTGGGAATTTGAACTCCGAATCTCTCAGAAGAGTAGCCAGAGTTCGAAACTGCTGAGTCATCTTACCAGCCCTGTCTGCACACTTCTAAAACCTTCCTGGCCTTTTTACTCCCTTAGGCTTGCAAGGTTCCTTACTCCAGGACCTGAGCCCCTTCGTTGCCACTTTCAGCAGGGCTGCATCATGATTTCCTTGCCAATGCATTTATCCACACGTTTATGCTAGACTAATCTCAACCATATTGGTTCTCTTCTCTTGGCACCTGGGTTACACTTCACAATAGATTTCAGCAGTGAAGTTGTCTGCACCTCTCAATTATCCATTCCAGCCTTTCCTCCTTGAATCAGGCCCGGGGACTCTGACATTGGTCCCATCTCTTTGCCACATGTCTCCACTGAACCATCCTTCCTGATGGTTCTGGTCCATCCTCTGGTCCCTTCATTCCCATGGCCTCTTGTAGGCTGACAGCTTTAAGTTTGAATGCCAACGAATAGCTGTCTCAAAGGAGAACTTTCATTCTATCGGACATGTGGTTTCATCTCTGGCTTTAGTGGCAGCCTAGGCTTCAACCTTCCACTTTTAGTTTTTGGTTTCTTTTTGGAACTTGGTGTAGCCAAAGTGCTGTCCAGGAGCATGTGGAGACCTCATATTCATGTAACAGAGGAAGGAGTGGGAAATGGACGGCAGAACTCACATGACTTACCCTCACTTTAGGTTCCCAAAGAGACATTTTCTTTTACTCTGCCTCCTTTTGGGGTACAATTCACAAAGACCCTAGCCCTTGCTTTGCTAAGGCCAGCCTGAAAGACATGCTGGGCCAGCAACAAAGGAATGTTCTGAGACGCTGACCCTGACCAGGTTGGCTCTGATCCACAAAAGTCCATGCCCGGGTCTGCTTTTCTCCGCATACGTACACAAACTAGATTGCTCACCATGGGGTGTGGCATGAAGAAAGAGTGATCTGAGGGAAGGAGTCACTGGGTACTACAGAAATGGGGTGAGCTCAGTAGGAAGACTGGTGGCATTCTGTAGGAGAGGTCTGTTATCCCCCAGAAGAGAAAGCCACGATTCTCCTTGGTTCTTATAGTGTTTCGGAAGGAAGGAAATTAGGTGCTTCCTGAGGTCTACTCTTCGGTGTCTAAATCAGGCAGGTTAGGTGTCTAAATCAAGCCCTCGGGGTAATGGGGCGGTGGAGGAAGAGGCCATGGTGACTGATGAGTTGCTTAATTTAACAACTGGGAGGTTGCCCACATTTGCTGTGATGTGAGTCTGGGTATTTCTCCAGTTTGATCCTTTGACAGGGTATGTCCTCTCAGTTCCATTTAAAGCGGTTCCTGTCTAGCAGCTAGGGATCTTTTGGAGAACGTCGCTGCCAGGGCAGATAACTCTGTGGATTATGTGTTCGAAAATGGATTTGGGGCCGCAAGACGTCAGCTCAATTTCATAAATGACCTACAGTCAAACTGCTGCCGGGGATGACGAAACTGTTTTTACGTAAGTGGGACAAGGTGCAAGCAAGAGGTCAGGGAAAGTGCGTGGCTGTCAGGGAGCCAGGAGCCGGGGAGTACTTCTCCAGTTTGCTCCTCGTAGTGAGACAGGACCTTGGACCTCTTCCACCAAAGTTCACAGCCAAGCAGCGCACTAGTTGCTTCCGCCAGTCTGTGACTGCAGTTCCCAGAGTGCTATACGTCGTCAGCTCCTGGTGCCTTCAACTCCCAGGAGGCTCCGCGCTCTGCTCCCGCAATTCTTAGCGTGCTCCGCGTCTTCAACTAGGCCCCGCCTCAGCTTGGTCTTGGACTACAAATGGACTCGTATTTGAGGCCACAGCCAGTCAGCTGCTCTGTAGCATCGCTGCCTCAGCGTCGTAGCGGTAGTTGTGCCCTGCGCCCGCTACGGAGGCCGGCAGGGGGCGGCGGCGGAGGCGGAGGCCGTTGCTCAGGGTCCAGAGGCGGGGCAGCGGGCTCCAGGCGCCGAGAGCCGGCGGAGCACGACTGGGCCGCGACGAGGTGCAAGCCGAAGCCATGGGCGACCGCGGAGGCGCGGGAAGCTCTCGGCGTCGGAGGACCGGCTCGCGGGTTTCCGTCCAGGGTGGTAGTGGGCCCATAGTAGAAGAAGAGGAGGTGAGAGACGCGGCTGTGGGCCCCGACTTGGGCGCCGGGGGTGACGCGCCGGCTTCGGCTCCTGCTTCGTCTCCAGCCCACACCCGGGACAAAGACCGGCAGACCAGCGTGGGCGACGGCTACTGGGAGCTGAGGTAGCGGAGTGCCTGATCCCCTTAAGTCTGATCTCCCCAGCTTCGCTCCCAGTTCTTAAAAGTTGGCCACAGCTTTGCAAGTTCCGCGTCCCGGGCTCCCCTTGGGCTACACTGGGACACGGGCTTTGGGGAGAGGGTCACTTTCCAAGGTCACCTAGGTGGGGTCAAGTAGCCGACCACGGAGCCTGGGTAGAGGAGTAGGCAGCAGCCCCCTTTCTATATTGCTTAGGGAAGTAAGCACACCTTGAGGCAAAGTCCCTTGAGGTACTTTCTGAAGGGTGGGTAGCAGGAAATCTGAGCCCTGGAGGTTGGAGATGAATAGGCTTTTTTTTCCCCCAATGGAAGGAGGTAGATGTTTTCCAGGGAGGCTTATGATGAAAAGTTGCAAAACTATGAGGGATGTCTTGTGGGTAGAGAAGACTGCTAGAGGCTCCAGAGGACTGTTTGAGGAGACGGGTATAGGCATTTGCTCAGGGCAGGGGGACAGTACAGGAAGCCTTCTCATACTGACAGACTGTAAGGCTTATTCATCTCCCTTCCAGTAAGTAGGAGGGCCTGAAGCCCTGCTTATGTTACCAGAATGACTGCAGGACAGAGCTGACTACTAAGTGAGACAGACTTTAATCCCCTGGTTGGAATACTGGAAGGAGGTTTGGTATGGACACACCAATGGGAGAGGTCCTGTTTAGCTGAATGCCTGACTGAAGAAATGGAGAAATGCACCATATTCTTTGGCAGCACTGGCTGTCTCCTCCAAGCTGGTCCAGAGACTCTTTCTGGTATTCATCATGGGACCCTGTAGCTCTTGGGTTAGGAAGTAGCTGAGAGACTTGGAGGAAGTGGATATCTAGGTTGGCAAAGTCTTGTTCTTAGGTGTTCTCCTAGGGTGTACACAGTTCACCTGGGAGATAAGATAACTTCAGTGTGAGGCAGGCATGGTACATTATGAACAAAGGTCAGGTAAGGAGGCCATGGAGGCAGGAGTAGGGTAGAAGGTTGGCCCTCCTTAGAGGAATGGTGATTTTCTGTAATCCAAAGCTGTCTTGAGAGAGATTGGTCTCCCATTTTCCATCTGAAAAGATGTTGATCTCTCTCTCTAACAAACAAACAAGGTTTCTCTGTGCAGCCTTGGTAGTCCTGGAACTAGCTCTGTAGATCAGGCTGGTTTCAAACAGATCCACCTGTCTCTGTCTTCCAAGTAGTGGGATTAAGGGCGCCGGCTCTATCAGAAAAGATCTTAAGGGTCCTAAGACCTAAGGTCCTATGATCCCAAGAGTTCCCTATGCTGACTCCCCTTGTCCTTTAGGAGTCAGGAGTTTGGCTAGTATGATCTCTAGAGAGGTGAAGAAAGTATCTTTTTATCTGAGGTCTCAGTTGTAGGCCAAGTTACTATTCAGGGATAGGTGAGAGAGAACAATCACATCTTCAGGTGACCATTGAATTTTTTCAGTGTCCTCTGGTGTGAGGCTTGTGCAAATGTCGGAAAGATGTATATACATGTGTGGAAAGGGTCTCTGCTATGGCCCCTTCTTCTCCATAGATGGATGTTGCATTGCAGGGATGAGGATGGGGAGTTTGTCATCCCCCAGTGGGCAGTGGGCCTCATTGTAATTTGGATATGCCACAGGGCTTGAGGCCTTCTAGTTGAGGAGCTAGATCCCGTTCCTCAATGTTGGTGGGCCAGGCTCTGACTGCCCTCTTGGAGTTGGCCTGTAGCTCACCCTACTGCCACTCTTCTTTTTGCCAGCTTCCCCTCCCTCTGTTGTTGCTCTTGGCAGCCCAACTTTCCTCTCACCCTTCCTCTTGATTCCTTGAGCTTCTGTATTTTCCCCTCTCTAATACTTCCTGTTCACTCTAAGCTGGGCCATTGAGCCAGGTTCTGGATGTCAGCTTATTTCTTTTATCCTATGGCAGAGTAAGGCTGAATGTTTTATCTACCCAAGGCAAGACCTTATGGTGGTGTTTTTTCCCCCAGGGTATTTGTTTTTGAATATCTTTTGTAGATGTCTATAGCTGGGTCTAGGAATCACTAGTAGCTTGCTTCCCAGGGCTTGGCTCAGAACTACACAGAGGAAGTATCAGGTGTCAGCTGGAAGAGGAGCTGGCATTCTGTTCCCTTCTCTATTTGGTGTCACATTTGAACTATGTGGTCCCCAGATGAAGCCCATACTTAGAGGTTGGTCTTTTGGGTGTGGCACAGATCTCAGCATGTGTGTGGGAATGGGCTTGTTCTTGTTTTATAGCGTTTATGTGTCAAGAGAGGATGCCACCTCTTCCTTGTTCTGTGTAGTTTACCTGAGGGCCTGGGTAAAGAACCTATGATAAGACATAGGAAGGAGAGCCAGTTATTTTGTGTCCTTTTGGTCTCAGAGTGAGTATAAGACAGTTGGAAGGCACAGGACATGGGCAAGTTCTTTAGTAGGTGAGAGGGCGGCAAAAACAGCTGTCATCATGGTTATCCAGCTCCTCTTTTCCCTGCTGGCCATTTCTGCAGCCTGCCCTTCAGCCTACTAGCTTCTGGTCACAGTGGCAGGCTCAGAGCTTTGCAGGCATTGGCTGATGGGGCTATCTCCCCTGGGGCAGATGTTTCTGACTTAGGAAAGAAAGGAGTGGCATTGGTGGAGCAGGGCAGTGGGAATGCTGCCTTCAAGACGCTGGATGGGAGAGCCAGAGAGAACCAGAGACACCAGTGTGGACAGTTAAGGAAGGAATTGAAAGCCCCCCCCCCCAAAAAAAAAAAAAACCCAAAACCAACCAACCAAACAAAAATCCCTCTAAAGACCTTTGTCTGCTAAACCAGGCAAGGTGTCCCATGTGGTGGCACATGCTTGCTCTACCAGCAACGTAGAGTTTAAGGCAGGAAAACCAAGGCCATTCTGGCCTACATACGTCATGTCTCCTAAAAACAAAACAAAATTATCTGCTTGCTGTTTGCCCTGGAAAGCAGGACCCTTCTCCACTTTTGTTTTCATTCTGGAGATGGCCATAGAAAAAGCAGCATGGTCTTCGTGGTTACTCAAAGGGGAGAGAGTTCAGTCTTGTGAAACAGCATTGGTTAGGTGCAGGCAATAGTTGGTGGGTTGTGCCACAGAGGCCAGCCATGAGGTTTTGGGGGCACAAGGCTTTGGGATAGCATAGGGCTTCAGCATGGGGGAGGGAGACTGGGGGGGTAGGTCTAGTAGACAGACTGGGAGATGCCTTCCTGCTTGTCTCATGGTGTTGCTACTTAAAGGCAGCCACATCAAGCCAGTGAAACCAGTTGGGGTGGGGGTGGAGGATACCCCAAACAAGTGCAGCTATCAAGAGACAAGCTCAGATTTGGGGAGAAAAGGGACTCAAGGTAGAGACAGCTCTACCTTGTCATATTGCATGGCTTGTATCATGTGGAAGTCTAGTCCTGAGGAAATGGACAGTTGGAAGTGGTGTTGGGCTAGAACCAGAGTGGTTCTGTCTCATTTTGGTGCTGTGGCATGGCATGGGCAGTAAGAAGGGTGTGACTACCCCTACCAACCAGAAGCTATTGTTAGTGGAACTAGGTGCCAAGTAGATCTCAATCCTGTGTAGTTATTTATTTTTTTGAGATAGAGTTTCTCTTGTAGTCCTGGCTAGCCTAGAACTCTGTAGAAAAGGCTGGCCTCAAACTCAGAGATCTGCCTGCCTCTGTCTCCTGAGTGCTGGGATCAAAGATGTGTGGTTTCTTGCTTTCTTTCTTTCTTTCTTTCTTTCTTTCTTTCTTTCTTTCTTTTTTTTTTCTTTTAGATCTCAGCCTTTACAGCCAAGATTGAGTTTGTTGGCACTGACCCTTAGCCTCTTTGACCCCTCCTCTGAAGATGGGTCAGACTTTCAACCCTAACCAAAGCTAAGGCTTGCCCCTTGTTATTGAGGGTCACCAACAAGGTCAGTCCTAAAAGGGCTTCTGTAGGATGGTTTCCTTCTATAATAGGTTTCCTGACCTGCTCCTTGTCAGATGCCCCAGGGTAGAGGTGTAAATGGTGAGAGGGAAGGGGAGGCTCTAGTCTCTTTGCTTACAAAATCTAGGTCTTGCTCAATTCTGTGTGGCTTCCTGGTGGCACAGCAGCTGGAGGGCAAGGTGGAGCCACAGTTAGTGTGAGTGAGGTCTTTAGTTACCAGGACTAGGGCTCTAGGTTCTTCCTGTTGTCTTTGCCAGGAGCTGAGTCTGGGCTTTATCTTAGTCACAGTACTCCTCTGCCAGGCTTGGTATACTTCACAGACCGGGTCTATTTGGATATCCTGTATCCTATCACTAGGTAGTAGCTCTGAGGGTTTCTCTGTCATCCTCATGGTCCCTGAACAAAGTCAGGGACACAGATTTAACATGCAAATAGAGAACCAAATCATTGTTTGTAAGGAGTGTACATTAATGGCAGGCACTTGGACAGCTAGTATAATTGGGCCTATGTGTCTAAATGTCAGGAGAATGCTCTTACTGACTATGGTGGGGACTCTTCCATGAATCATTGGGTAGATGGGATGAACAGATTGGACAGTCTGCAGTAGTACTGGGCAGGTCCACATAGGTCCACAGATACCCAAGTAGGATTATCTTTGTGTTCCCAGAACTTGATTGCAGTTGGTTTCTGGGGAACTCAAGCTTCATGGAGGCCTGTCTATCTTTTTCTGCCTGCAGTGAACATTTTCTGCTTAGAAGGAAAGGTCTCTGTGTGGTTCTGAGACCTTTTCTTCCTGTAGCCTTATAACCGCTAGAATGGCCTTGTCTGAGTCCTCTTCCTGCTTGCAAATGAGTAGTGAACTCTTTGCAGAAAATATACCTGGGTATGAGTGGGTCTCAGTAGGTTTATCCTTGTCTTGCTCATGTTTGCTTACTGGGCAGGATCTCGTTTCCTTTTTGCCAGGTGCCATCGTCTACAAGATTCTTTGTTCAGCTCAGACAGTGGTTTCAGCAATTATCGTGGTATCCTGAATTGGTGTGTGGTGATGCTGGTGAGTAGGAATGTGGGAGCAGGCTCACTGTGGCCAGGTGTGGCAGAACCTTCAAGGGTGCCCTTTCCCTGGGCAGAGGCTCTGTCCTTTGAAAACTATAGCTCCATGTGGTTGCTAGCACTAGGCTGGTCATGAGGGAAGCAGGGGTGGTCCATACAATGGGACTGGCTTATTCTTGGATCCCACGCTAATTCTGTGGACTGCTCAGTGGTAGTAGAGATGATGAGTATCTTGACTACTTTGACTGTGCCTCAGGTACCCTTGGCTGTGTAGGTGTGAAGGGGGAGAGCAAGGAGATGGAGGGGAGTATTGGTTGCTCTCCAGGACGGGAGGCTGAGAGGCTGAGGAGGGGGCACTCTGGGTCAAGGCCTTCCTGGAAACGTATAGAAAGAATCTTGAGGTTGTATGTCCTATGCCATGTAGATTCATGGACGTAGAGCCCTTGGCAGAACCAGCTACTGCTTTACAGGCCTTCTAGTCTCTTTCCTTTGGCCTTGAATTTTGGAGGAGTGCTATGCCATGTCTAAGCCTGCTGCTTCTAGGGTCTGGTTTTTACTGGTGCTATACCTCCCCACCCTAGAAGCTGTTGGAGTCCAAGGCTCAAAAGGACAACCTGGTGGGTGGATCAGGGACAAAGGGTTATCATCACCCAGCTTCTAACACTTGGATATAGTCTGATACCAATTGCCCTCACCCAGAAGTGTCTGTTCCTGCTTTAGGCACGGCTTCTTTGGCTATCAGTATGGAAGGGACTCTACCATATCATGCTCTGAAAGGTTTCTGAAGTTTCAGCACTTTTTCCCTAGAGAGAGCTTCAGGCTTAGTTAGCTGTGGGGCTGTAAAGCTTGATGAGTGTGAAGTGAGCAGTGGGGGCTTAAAGTCAGCTTTGCCTGTGGGAGATGGCACACTATTCTTGGCCAAGCCTGGTCTATAAAGCTTTTGGGCAGGGAGTGCTTGGCCAGTCCAGATAGCAGTCTCTTCTCTTGGAACTTCCTGCACCCACTGGCTTTTCATTTTTAAAATGTTTGGGTGTTTTGACTTCATGTGTGCCTCTGTATCATGTACATGCAGTATTCATGGAGGCCAGAAGATATCCAAATAGTTGTGATCCACTATTTGAATGGCAGGAATTGAACCAAAGAGCAGCCAGTGTTGTTAACTTCTGGGCCATCTCTTCAAGCCACACCTGGCCTTTGGGCTCTGGCCCTTCTATTCTTCCCTTCCAAGATATATGAATCCTGGCTCCAGTTACCTGCTGTGGGCAGTCAGGAGGTGGTATAGAGCAGTGTGTTTTTAAGTACCAAGCTGGAGTATGGTGTCCCTGAACTTACCACCTCCATGGTCTCTTCTCTGAGTATCCAGGCAAGGAACCTCACCAATATTCCCTTGTCAGTTTTATCCACTGCTTCTGTTGGGGTAGTTGGACAAGTTGGTGGCACCAGGCCTGTATTTAGTGCTTGTGAGATGGATGAGGATGGAGGCCAAACACTGAGTCTCAGGCTAGAGTCTAGAGGCCCACTCCTTATTTGAGCTAAGAATTGTGGTTACATTCTTGGAGTTTTGAGTATTGCTAAGAGTATTTGACTCAGGTACAGAAAAATCTACTCCTGCCCTTTCTTGCTTTGATGGGTCTTTCTGCTGCCTCCTGTAGCCTCTTGTCTCTCTCTCTCTCTCTGACACTGAAGGGACCAGTACTCTGGGCAAGGCTAGGCAGCCCTCCTCTCAATCCCTCAGTTGGTCTATGCTGTCAAGAGGGACTTGTTCCTTGCTAAGAGTGCTACAGCTATTTTCCTGGCCAAGGGTAGAGGGGCTGGGGTAAAGTGAGTTATAAGCACCTCCCGGGCTGAACCCTCCTGATTGTCTCTTGCAGATCCTGAGTAATGCAAGGTTGTTTTTAGAGAACCTTATCAAGTGAGTACCTTTCTAGGCCCCTCTTACCCCACCCCAGCCTGCTTAGGCCCTGAGGCCCACCTCTACTCAGGCCCCCATTACCCCACTCTCAGGTATGGCATCCTGGTGGATCCCATCCAGGTGGTGTCTCTATTTCTGAAGGACCCCTATAGCTGGCCTGCCCCATGCCTGATTATTGGTGAGCTGCAGTCCAAGAAGGGCCAAGGGTGGGGGAACAAGCTGACCAGGGCCTGAACCTGTCCTGTGATGCTTCTGTCCTCAGCATCCAATATCTTTGCTGTGGCCGCATTTCAGATTGAGAAGCGCCTGTCAGTGGTAAGTGGTGCCTATCCTCATCTTTGCTAAAGGTCATTGGTGGCTTGCTTGAGATAGGCTCTTCTTACTAGGCCTGATAGTTATTCCCCAGGGCAGAGGAACTGATATAGTGCTCTCTTTTTCTCCAGGGTGCCCTGACAGAGCAGATGGGGCTGCTGCTACATGTGGTTAACCTGGCCACAATCCTCTGCTTCCCAGCAGCTGTGGCTTTACTGGTTGAGTCTATCACTCCAGGTGTGCTTCCATCCCAACCATCCTATCCCATGTTGAGCTGACCCCAGGTTGTTCATAGGATGTGGGTGGTCACATCTGAGCCCACCTTTCCTGTGTTAACTGTGGTGTATGGGCAGACATGGCTGAGCCACCTATCTTGCAGTGGGTTCCCTGTTTGCTCTGGCATCATACTCCATCATCTTCCTCAAGCTTTTTTCCTACCGGGATGTCAACCTGTGGTGCCGCGAGCGAAGGGCCAAAGCCAAAGCTGGTAAGAGGCTGTCAGGATTGGGATTCACATACAGGACTGAGACTGGGCTATATGGCTCACACTACTGTCTTGCTTTGCTGGCAGTTTCTGCAGGGAAGAAGGTCAGTGGGGCTGCTGCCCAGCAAACTGTGAGCTATCCAGACAACCTGACCTACCAAGGTGAGGAGCTGTCGAGTTGGGACTCTCAGAGGCAAGACTGTAAGTCAGGTTCAGGGATGTGTAGTCTAAGCACCTACCCTTTCCTTCTAGATCTCTATTACTTCATCTTTGCTCCTACTTTGTGTTATGAACTCAATTTTCCTCGATCTCCCCGAATACGAAAGCGCTTTCTGCTACGGCGGGTTCTTGAGATGGTAAGGTTTGGACCTTGAGGGCTGGTATGGGCAGAGCTTGGGTGTGTGTGCAACTCAAGTCTCAGCCGATTGTTCTTCCCTCAGCTCTTTTTTACCCAGCTTCAAGTGGGGCTGATCCAACAGGTAAGTGGTGTGAGTGGGTGTAAGGTAGGGCTCAATGTAGCTGAGGGAAACTGACGTACTCTCCTTTGCAGTGGATGGTCCCTACTATCCAGAACTCCATGAAGCCCTTCAAGGTGAGATTAGGCTCCCTTGTAGCTGGGGTGTTCAGGGTAGATGATACAGTTAGCTGAAGCAGCCTATCTCCACAGGATATGGACTATTCACGTATCATTGAGCGTCTCCTAAAGCTGGCGGTGAGTGTCAGAGACTCCAGTGGGATGAATGTGAAGGATAGGTGGAATCTGTAAGTTTGCAACCTGGAGCTTTGTCTCCCAAAGGTCCCCAACCATCTGATCTGGCTTATCTTCTTCTATTGGTTTTTCCACTCCTGTCTCAATGCTGTGGCAGAGCTTCTGCAGTTTGGAGACCGCGAGTTCTACAGGGACTGGTGGTGAGTGGTGTGTTTCTGGGTATCTGGGTAGATTATAGCATGTTCTGCTTATCCCATTGTTTCTTGACCCCAAGGAATGCTGAGTCTGTCACCTACTTTTGGCAGAACTGGAATATCCCCGTGCACAAGTGGTGCATCAGGTAGGATGGTGTATGCACCTGTGGAATGTGGTTGTGGACCTGGGCCCTATGGCATTAGCTTCATCCAATGGCTTCCTTGCTCTGCAGACACTTCTACAAGCCTATGCTCAGACGGGGCAGCAGCAAATGGATGGCCAGGACAGGGGTATTTTTTGCCTCAGCCTTTTTCCATGAGGTCAGTGCTCTGTGTACACCCTACATTACCTCTGGGCAGGGCTGTGGCCACCAGTTGAACACTGACCTCTGTTATCCTTATACTCTAGTACCTAGTAAGCGTTCCTCTGCGGATGTTCCGCCTTTGG
The DNA here is from genome assembly GCF_963924665.1 of Micromys minutus. NCBI lineage: Eukaryota > Metazoa > Chordata > Mammalia > Rodentia > Muridae > Micromys > Micromys minutus. Next base: position 41,481,044 of record NC_137962.1, read on the forward strand.
GCATTCACAGCCATGATGGCTCAGGTGAGGAACTCTGTGAAGCTTATCTCTCTTAAGACTAAATCTGTGCTAACCCCCCATCTCCTGTGGCCATTGTAGCCACCTGACTATAGCCTTATGTGTTCTCAGGTCCCACTGGCCTGGATTGTGGGCCGCTTCTTCCAAGGGAACTATGGCAATGCAGCTGTGTGGGTGACACTCATCATTGGGCAGCCAGTGGCTGTGCTCATGTATGTCCACGACTACTACGTGCTCAACTATGATGCCCCAGTGGGGGCCTGAGCTGCTGATCCCTGACCTGGGCCTGGAGTTCTGGAGTGGTTCCTGGCTGCCTGCACACTCCTCCTAGTCTGGGAGGCCTCTCTGCCCCTATGGGGCCTACTCCTGCTCTTGGGGATGGCACCTGAGTCCAGCTGGTATGAGCCAGTGCTGGGAGTCTGTGCTGACCAGGGGCTGAGGGTATCAATAAAGTGCTGTCTAAAACCTTCCTACAGGGTTTGTGGAGGCTGCTGAGGATGACCTACACCCATATGTGCTATTTTAGGGACTAGAATTCTCAGGCTCCATCTCAGGTGGAGCTGGAAGGATTGGGGTTACATGGTTGCTGTTTACAACCTCATGGACAGTATGGACAAAGCTGTTCAGCTGCAAAACAGGATATAGTAGGAGGCAGAAGCATGCAGGGGTGCAGCAATATCATTTTTAGCTCAGGAAAGCCCAGTGAGTTTATATACTACCCTGTTAGTTCACAAGGACCAAGGCTCAGAGCTGTGTAGCCTCAACACAGAAGGACCCCAGGTAAACACCCTGATTCCAGTGCCACCAGTAGGAATGTAGATCCACATTTTTAGAGATGGAGCCATCTATGGAGAGGAAATTTGTACATTGATTGCCTGGGGCCCAGGAATTGTACATACATTGTACCTTTAGTGTCTCTCTCAACTTCTTGGGATCAGGCTGCTCAACAAGTTGGGCTGTGCTGCACAGAAGTCAAAATTGACTGGGTTTGGCCCATTCTTCCAAATCAACCTTGGCTGTCAGTAGAGAGCTCTAAACAGAGAGAATACTTTGCTCCCAAGTTCTAGTAGCTGCCAAATTAGGGTATTTTTGACAATCCAAGGTCCTCATCCTTGCCTTGGTAAGGTGGTGTGTTTGCCAACTGCTAGAATCTGCAAGGCTACAAGCCCTTAACCCAGTATGTAGTTATCAGAACACAGGTATGCACCACAGCATGCCCTAGTCCACCTGTTTTCCCCCAGTTCAAGACAGAAAGAACAAATTCAGAACCAGTCCAGTACCCGATAGATACAGGGGCCTGGCTCCTGGCTCTGCTAATCTGCCCAGCATGACCATGCAAAACACTCTTGCTGACAACATGGGGCAGATTGTCCTTCGGTTCCCCAAAGAAAAAGCTGTGAGCAAATACTAGTTCTGTGGCATCAAGGTGAGCCTAGGGGGTATCACAGGTATCTGTATTTTTCCAAGGAGACATGTAGTGAGTTCTGAACTTCTTGCCTACATCCCCACCTTCCAGATCCCTTAGGGCACACGCAGGAAGCCACAATAGAACCTGTCTGTTTATCATCTGCCCATCTCTGTGTATGTATGTAGATATATATATATATATATATTTATTCATTTGTGAAGGGTTAAAGGGGAACTCTCATGTAAAAATCCAAAATACAATTTTATGAACAACCTTCAGGGTCAGTCCAAGTGTGGCTGTGAAGCTCTGACCCAGAGAGTGAACCTGGGGTGAAGGCAGCAGGTACTCTTGATCGAGGTACTGCCCAAGCCCAAGTTCCATCTGTGCCCCACTGGGGTCTTGGTGGCTTGACCTAGGATTCCCCCTGGACTACCCAACTGTCTGGTCTCCCTAGGACCAGCCATGTGTTAGGTATAGGTTGGGGGCCAGGCACAAGCCAGCCTGACAACTCCTCAGACTTCTAGGAGACAGTGGGGTCCTTGGCTTTGTGGGGTTCAGTGCCCGTCAGAAGAGAGATGGTGGGATCATCCGTGTAGTCATCTCCCTCAGAGAAGTAGGAGCTTTCCCCCAGCTCAAAGAGCACAGGCAGTTCACTGCTCCCTGTGTCCACAGCATCAGGGTCCAGCAGGAACAGAGGCTGAGCCGTGTAGTGCACCAGCTGCTTTCCTGTGGGGAATGGGGTCAGGATGGTGGGGTGGGCGAGTTGAAAGTGAGGGTTGGGAGTAGCACAGAAGCTTAGCTCACCTGAGTCAGAACTACTGTTTTCTGCCTCAATAGGCCTAGGAGGCTCTTGGGGAGATAGAAGCTCCTGAATCTGTGGGACAGAGAACACAGTGAGGGTTGTTGATGGCCCCCTCTGCCCCCCACCCTGCCCGCCTACGCACGCTGGCCAGGCTGCTGTCCAGGTCAGGCAGGCTCATGTCGGGCATGGTCACCGAGGGGCTGAACAGCTGCAGGAGGAGGGAGGGAAGTCAGGGTTGGCTTGTGGGCAGGATGGAGCAGGGTAGGTAGGGATGACCAGACTCACGTCCAGCAGGGCGCTGGTGTCCACACTGAAGCCGTGGCTTGTCAGCATGGTCTGCAGGTTGTCCAGGTTGGAGTCCATGGCATCCAGGTGATCACTTAACTCGTTCCTGGCCCAGGGCAAGTGGGCAGGTGAACTAGTACCCCAGGCTCCCACCCAGCCGCACTCCTGCTGGAGAAGGGCTCCCCTTTGGTTGCAGCCCCCCAAGCAAGGTCCTTCTGCATAGCCAGCATGGGCTGGGAGGACTGTGTGTGTATCTCTGGGAAGATGCCGAAAGGACAGGTAGTAAGCTTGCCTTCCAGGGCTGCTGAGGGTAGGCTATAGCATGGCCAATGGGCAGGACATCCTAGGAGGCTTTAGTAGTTACTAATGTGGGTCAAGAGGGAGGTGGAGAAAAAGAACAAGGGACATTGTTGTACAGGAGGGCAGATTTTTCAGGCTTGACAGTTACGTCACTGCACCAGGAATAGAGTAAGGAGAGGAAACAGGACTGTGCTTGACATGGGTAGTCCTCCCTTAGACCAGAAGGCCTTAGGCCATGGACACACCTGAGCCATGGGCAAGGCAGTTAAAATGGCTCTGTAGGTGCCACTGGGCCTACCCTACTCTGACAGAAAGCTCATTGTAGTAGCCTGTACTGGTAGCTGGGGCAGGCAGGAAACTTGTCCCTATTATAGCCATTGGCTTGTGCAAAGGGTAGTCAGTGGAGATGCAGAGCCTGTGAGACCATCCCGTGGTGCTCTTCGCGAGGCAGGGCAAGTGCTATGCCCAGGTTGGGAACTGGTCCATGGCTGTGGGAGGGGGCCTGGCGGAGTCCTCCTCCCTCCCATGTGGGGGCAGCGCTAACCCTGGCTGGACTCGGCCATGCAGAAAGGAAGAGGGGCAGGGGAAGAGGCGGGCGACCCCAGACATCTGTGGAGCGCGAGCCAAACTGCAAGATACAAAGACAAGAGCCCCCCCATTGCAGGCGGGGGACGGGGGATCTATGCCCACCGTCCTCGCTCACTCAGCTTTTGGGATTTGCCTGAGGGGTGGTGGTCAAGGCTGGGCCTTGGCTCATCATTTCCTGTGTCAGGTCTAGGGAGAATGACAGATCTACAGATCTTGGGGCTTGCCATAAGAGAGGGTGATGACAGTAGTAAAGGTGGCCCAAGAGACAGGGGCATATCCCATTTCTAGCAATGTGGTTGGTCTCCCTCCCCAGCTTCAATCTTACTCAGGTTTGGGGGAACAGACCTAACCCATCAACTCCAGCAAACTGCAGGGATTGTGGCTCTCTAAGACATAGATACCCTGTGCCCAGCCTGAGGAAATCCCATGCTGTTGGGGTTCACAGGCTATAGGGAGGCAGGGTGGGCACAACACTCACTTGTCTAGGCAGGCTACGCTGAGGCACTTCTCAGGGGTGGAGGGGGCTGGGGGTGCGGGGGCTTGGGCTCCGGTTGTGTCCATAGGGGCTGTGTTTGAGGCAGCAGGGGTAGGCTCGCTCTCTCGAAGGATGGAGTCAATGAAGGCAGTTGGGGACAAAGGGGTATCCATGGAGGATGGGCGCCCAGGGCTCGACTCCAGTACCCGAGGGCTGTGAGGTGGGCTGGGGGGCTCTTCCTTGACACGGACCAGGGTGCTGCTGGACAGAGGCCTGAACACGTTAGACAATGACAGACAGGTTAGAAGGAGCCTGAGTTAGCTCCACCCACCTCCAACTCTGCCCAAAGTCCATAAAGGCTGACCCACCAAGGTGATAAGAGGGATAAAGGTGCTGCAGTCCCACCTCTCATCTATGTTCCTGCCTGGGGAGGCCAAAGGGCTGGTGGGAGCCAGCTCAGTGATATCGGAGATTATGGGTCCACAGGTGGTGACAGCATCAGAGGAGTAAAGGCTAGAGCTGCTGTAGGCTGGAGATGGAGCCTGCAATTAGAGACAAAGGCCACATGCAAGGCATACCTGTGGTAGCCTGGGCTGCCCACACCCACTACACACTTGCTGGCAGTCCCATGGAGCTTGGTGCTTACTGAGTATGGGCCAGGACCATGAACATGCTCCAGGGAGTATTGTCGACCATACTTGGGCACAGAGTGTGCTGAGCTGCTGTCACTCAACATCAGAGGGCTGCAGGGAAGAGACAGGTCAACTGCCTACACAGACCTTGGTGGTGCCCAGGGTATACAGCAAGCAGAGGACACCAAAGCGCAGGGTCAGAGTGGACAGACAGTGTAGACATTCCCAGAGCCTCACATCTTTCTCTTCACCCCCAGGATCCGGTTCGACTGCACCAGTGAGATCAGGAACTGAATGAGCTGTGGGGCAGAAAGGATACAGTCACCCTGGCCCAGTCATGGAGGGAACCCACCTACCACCAGCCCTGCCCACCTTGTTGACAACTTTTTGCTGCTGGGCATGCTTCTGCCGAAGGCTGGCCACCTCCCGCCACAGGGCCTCGTTCTCGCTGCAACACAATGCTGGGTCAATTGGGCCACATTAGAAGAGCCTGAGTCAGGTTGTTTGATGGACAGGACTGGACCAGATAAGGGCTCATTGCACCACTGATTCCCTAACTCCGCTCTACTTACAGGGCAGAATTCAAGTGTTAGCCAGGGCTGAGGGAGGGCATGGATTACCCTCAGTTTAGGGGTAAAAGGCAGCTGTGAACTGTGATAAGGGGGGAGCTGGAGTCATTGTGAATAGAGAACAATGGGGAGGTCTGGCCCGAGGACTGTTGTGGTCAGCTCCTGCCAGACCTGGATTTCAGGGAGGCACCCTGGAAATGGGCTTTGTGTGCTCAAATCCTGAAAATGTGAAGCCCAGCAGGGAAGTGAGAAGTGGCTGCAGCAGGAGACTCCAACCCCATTCTGTGTTTGGAGAGGGACAGGACAAGGTTTTGCCATAGAAACAATGAAGGCAGGCTGGGAAGGGGGAAGGAGACCCAAAGCAACCTGGCCACCCTCCTGGGCCTTGGGACCTACTGCTTCATGGCCAGGAGCTTGGAGTCCATACACTCCTGTTTCCCCTTCATCAGCTGCACATCTGTCAACAGCCTGGTGACACTGTCCTGGCGTATTTTTATGTCCTCACTCTTCAGGGTGGACACCTAAGGGGTGGGGCATACAAGAATAGAAAGTGGCTCTGGAGTGTGGTAGGTTCCTGTGCTTCACCTAGCATCCAGGGAATGAAGAAGGGCGGGGTCAGAGATAGATGAGCACAGGCTAAGCTTTTAGGCTAGTCCTGCAGCACCACCTAGATCCTGCTCCCAGCCCATAGCCTGCAGGGATATCTGAGGGCAGGGAGGGGCTGTACTTAGAGCTGGTGACTCACGCTGGTCACTTTCCTCTTGATGTTTTCAAGGAGCTGTTCCTGGCCACGCAGGAAACATGGATGCTGGAACTCAGTGTCATCCCTCTCAGGCTTGACCAGGCCACCCTGCTCAATGTGGACTACTTTCCGGAAGCCATCTGTGCATATGGAGGTGGGGAGTTCTGCTTGAGGACCAGGGACCAGAACTTTAACAGCCTAGCTATAGCCATGGCCTAGGGTACACAAGGGCCCTCCCAGAAAACTGTACGAGATTCTGACTGGTGTCCATTTACCATAGCAAGTTAGTTGTGGTTGGAAAAGACCTTGTCCCCACACAGCTTCCCCTCTTGCAAATAAAAGTGTGGCTATTAGGTTAGAGCTTCATACCCTATACTGTTCCCTGGAGAAATCACAGTCACTCATGAGGACCCTTTCCTCAGCCAACCCAGGCATCCATCTCTTAGCAGTATCCATTTCTCTACACCGAGGGAAGCAGGCACACCATCCCCCAAGAGGTACTCACACATGTTGAGCTGCCGCACAAAGCTGGCCATGTTGTTGTGCTTGAAGTACTTGGGCAGCACCTCCTTGGCAAACTGGCCCTGGTCAAACACGTGGAAGCTGTTCCCACTCTGTCAGGAGACACATGGGCAGGTTATAAGTAGCAGCTGCCACCATATTTCCACTGTGCCCTGAAGCATCTTTCCACGTGTGGTAGGCATTTCATATTCTCCCTCCATAGTGGTAAAAGGAGGTGAGCTCAACTTTAGGACTTGATAGCTGGTATCCAGGCCATGGAACCTAGGTCTGAGTAGCGAGGATCATGTAGCCAGAGACAGGATCTTAACTCCGTGGCAGTTTTCAGTCGCTAGGTTTAGGCTCATAAATCACCCACAGCATTTTGGTCATCTCTAGGGACTGACTAGCATTTAGTTTTAATCAGTAAACTGTCTTTAAGAATAGCCAAGATCAGCTGGAGACATAATTCAGTTCTGGTAGAGGACCTGGGTTTGTTTTCCAGCACTCATATGGCAGCTCATAACTGCCAGTAATTCCAAGTTTTATGTGACCTGATGGCCTTTTATGTCTTCCATGGGCTCTTGCATAAATTTGGTACACATATATACTCAAGAACAGACATACAGATGACACACACACAGAGCTCCAAATCGTGGCAGTCAAAACAGGAATGAAGTTGCTGCTGCTCTGGAAGACGGTCGTGATCAGAAACACCTCCTTATTCTTTTTCAGCCTAAGATGAGAACCCGAGACTGTTGAATACTTCTGTACTGGTGCTTTCCTCGCCACAGTCCAGAACCACTAGAAGGGGCTGAAGGGCAACTCGGGCATTTGATACTGGAGTGGGAAAGCCCCACAGTGTATGGTAGGGGACAGTATTTTCATGAATGTGCAAGACAAATCAGCTAAGGAATCGGACTCTTCATTGGGGTGGGAGAACTCTAATACAGACATGTAGCATAAATTAAAGGACCCCAAGGTTTTGGCTTAGCACCATGCCTGCTTTCCAATACACAGAGCAGTAAAACACGCTTAAACAGAAACAGCAGGGCAAGAGGACAAAGGAGGAAAAGAATTCTTAGCAGCAGGGAAAGCATGGATAGGAAGTGTGGTATCAGTGACAGCAAGACATTAATTGTTCAGTCCCCATTCTTCCCCTCAGCTGTGAGACCAGTGGAAGCAATAGCGGTGAGAACATGGCTAAGAGCTCACTCAAGATCTTGGTGCTATAAGACTCTCAAGGTAAGACTGTCTTTGCTGGATTTGAGGCTGTCCCAATTTAGAGACAAAAAGGAACATGTAGAGGAAGATTGTTTTTTGGCTGCTGAGATAATGTATAGCACAGGCTAGCCAGAAACCTTAAAAGGTTGTGAGTGAGGGATCATTAGGGACTCTGAAATCTTACTGAACATTCAAAGGCTGTACACATGCTCAAGAAAGACCTATGAGGGCCAGAAGCTCTCCCTCTGGCATGAGCGGGAAGTAGGATAGAAAGTTGGGTTGTCACTCCTAGGCTATGTGTTAAAGATGGGAATCAACATATACAGAGAGGCCCCAGGAAAGACTGCAAACTCACTGGCTCCAGTTTTTTAAAGGAAATTTCACCTTGACTTACTCAAGCCAGCTGGACAAATGCAATGGCCACCAAGAACATAAACAGGACATAATTAGTTCAGGGAAGTCACCAGAACCAACAATGGCACAATGACCAAAGTGAGACATGCAAGGGATGGTGTGCTTTCACAGTAGCCACCACAGACCGAGAATCAAAAACAATGAGGCATTTAAACAAAGCTATGGCTGGGACTGCTGTGATGGCTCAGCAGACAAAGGCCACTGCCAAACCTGACAGCCCGAGTTCAATCCCTGGTCCCACACAGTAGGAGAGAACTGACTTCACAAGTTGTCCTCTAGCTTCTATACACATGTATGTGCATACACAAACTGATGTGGATATGACTTTGCTGCCTGCAAAGCCCTTCCCTGGTCTTAAGTTTGCAGCTGGATTATAAAGTAACCATTATGAATCCCCTTTAATTATTTTTAGGTAATTTAATTAAAAAGAAGAGCTACAGAAAAGAAAATGTAATAGAAAAAAAAAAGAGCAACCAATATATTCCCTATGTTGGACTCATGAGAATACAGATTCTAACTTTTAGTATGGCCAAAGACCTGAAGAACTAGGTATAAGAATGATGTCCTATTAATGGAGAATCTCAGTAAAGCAAAAAAAAAAAAAAAAAAAAAAAAAAAAGTGAAAAAGTAACACCAAGCTGACATTCTGGATTTGTAAAGCACAACTCAAGTTAAAAATTCACCTAGAGACTCAAAAAGATGAGAACAAGGGGAACAGCTGACTGAGGTTATAGACTGAAGGCAGCCATTGGGAGTGGGCTTTCAAGTTCAAAAGCCTATTTCAGACATAGTCTCTACAGTTACTCTAGTATCATGTATGCCACCATATTCCCTGCCTTGCTGATAACAGATGAACTCTCTAAAACTGCAAACGAGCCCCTAGTGAATGTTTTCTCTCATAAAAGTTGCTATGGTAGTAAAGTCTCTTCACACAATAGAACAGTGACTAAGTGAATGAAATGAACAGAGCTGAGAAAAGACCTGTAAGGCATCATCAGACCTTCAAAGCTTAACGGGTGTTTCAGAAGATGAGACTGGACAAAAGACTAGTTAAGAAAACTGATCAAGAACATACTAAATTTGATAAAAAACATCCAAGAAACTAAATGAACTTTAAACAGAAAAAAACTAAAAGGGATTCATACATGGCTACTCCATAACCCAACTGCCAAACTCAGGACCAGGGAAGAAGGGCCTTGCAAGCAGCCAACTCACAGCTACATCTGCACAGATGGTGGATGACCCACTGATTAGCTGTACGATTTATATCCTTGAAGATGGAAGGAAAGTCTCGTTGGAATGGGACTGTGGAGCTCTGGGATAGTGCTTCCTCTCCAGTAACACACATGAAGCTTGTTTAGATCAATTAATGTCCCTCAAATTGTTCCAGATACATCAAGCAAATAAAAGCAATGAAAGCACTAGAACTCACTGTGTCAGTAGGTGTCTTTCACAAACTACAGTCTACTCTCCCTGGCACTAATCCCCATAACAGATGTTACACCCTGGAAGGTGTGGCTAAATTGTAAGGATCCCTCTTCTTAGTTTTGTCAAGGTTTAAGGATACTTCTGGAAGGATGTGTCTTCTCCAACTGTAGGTTGATGAGATCACATTACTACTTGGGCAGGTCTTCTACCTCACAGTGTTCCTAGATAAGAGACTTACCCTAGTCCCAGGGGCAGAGAAGACCAGTCCAACCACCCTCACCTTAGTTGGCAGGAAGGACAGAATATGTACAGTCTGAGTGTTCAGCTGAGAAGTATGGTGGCTACAGTCCATAAGGAAGGCACTCCAGCTCACTTGAGGTCAAACAGTATTGGAAAGCTTAAGCCCCAGTGTGTGCCAGCAATACATGAGCTGAGCTCCAGGCCAGCCTAAATGGGAAAAATAAGCTGAAAAGAGCCCTTTGGGATTAGAGTGTAAGACTAACTCAAATCTGCTTTTGCTCAATGAACCCACTGAAATACCCTGAAGAAAAGCAGTCTGAAAAATTCACTAATGCTCACAAATTTAACTGGATCTGACTGCCCAATAACCTGTGTCCCAGAGCATTACATAAAACAGCAGCAAATCCAGGAAGTAATTGTTGGTGCTTCAATGCTGAATGTCATCAAGGAGAAGCAATCTTTCTGAAGCAGCCTGGCCAAGTCCCAAGCAGTAAGCAAGCAAGATGATTTAGCTACCAATGAGTCCCATAATACACTAGTGACACAAAATGCAAGACCAACAGAAATTGAAGTGTGACTTACACATAGTAGACTAGGAGGAATAGCAGAGACTGCCCAAGGAGAAAAAGACAAACTTAACAAAAGATACAATGTTGCTGTAAACAAGTTGAAGGGACAGAGACAGGCTCAGTAGTTAAGAGCAGGTGCTGTTCTGCAGAGGACAAGGATTTGGTCGGTAGCACCTATAGAGCAGCTTACAAGTCTGTATCTCCAGTCCAGGGGATCTGGCACCCTCTTCTGGCCTGCATGAGCACCAGGCATGGATGCAGTGTAGTTTCATATATGCAGGTAAAATACTCATACACGTATAATAAATATGCTCAGAGAAACAAGGAAATAATTTGAAGCAGCAAAAGAAGGACCATTAAGAGAACATCACTAATGGTAAATGTCCAAAAAGGGTGAGTCTGCTTCAAACCCACCATGGGAAAGCACAATAGTACATTTGGTGTAAGGACAAAAAAAAAAAAAAAAAAAAAAAAAAAAAAAAAAAAAAAAGGAAACAGGAGACTGGAAATTACTTTTGGGAAAAAAAAAAAAAATCCCTACCTAAGGATTCTACCAAACTACATGGGAAAATGTGTGTAACTTCCATGAAAATACTACTCTAGAATACCAATGGAGGACTGTGCTTAATACTTAATTCACTTGAGCAACTGTGAAAGGAGTTATTTTTTGAGTTTTTGTTTGTTTTTTTGTTTTCTTGGCCAGGAGGGCAAAGGGGTTTGAGATAGGATTTCTTTGTGTAGCCCTGGCTGTCCTGGAACTCTGTAGATCAGGCTGGACCTGACCTTACTGAGACCCACTATGCTCTAATTAAAGGTGGACACCAACATCCAACTAGAAGGATGTATTTCAAGTCTTGAAGTTTTCAAGTCAGTCCAGCATAAAGGAAGGAGAAACAAAAACTGTATGAAGGAGTTCATAATCAGTAAGAGCTATAGAATATACAAGGAATCCTTCAGACTGAAAAGACAAACCCATGAAGCCAAAGGAAGAAATAAGTCACTGTAGAATAGAATAGCAGTTATCCAAGACAGAAAGGAAAAAAAAAATTCAAATACCATAAAACCAACAAAATATCAGGCATTAATTAGTATACACTCAAATAAGTAATTTAATGATGCATCTTAGAACTCCAAAACAAGAACAGGCCAAACCCCAATTTTTTAATTTAATCTTAGTGCAGAAATTAGTGAAATGGAGAAAAAAAATCTAAAAAGCCAAACAACCTTAAATATAAAAAATAGAAAAAAAAAAAAAAAAAAAAAAAAGAAAAAGAAAAAAAGAAAAGGGGTTCCTTGAAAGGATAAGAAAGACAAACCCATTGTCAGGCATGGTGGTACATACTTTTAATCCCAGCAGAGGCAAAGGCAGGTGGATGTCTGTCAGTTCAAGGCAAGCCTAGTCTATATAGTGAATTTCGAGGATGCCAGGGTTATGTAGAAAGACTCTGTCTAAGCAAAATAAAACAAAGCAAATAAAAAATACTTACAAACCTCTGACCAAACTAGCTAAAAGGAAAAGATGGATCATCATTTTGAGACATATATCACTCACCTGACTTAAATCAAGACAAGTAATTTAGATCTATAACAAAAGGTGAAATTCAAGCAGTAATTAAAAAACTTTCAAAAGACACAGAATGTCTGGTCTTGATGGGTTTATTGGTACATTTTACCAGATCTACAAAGAACTGACACCAAAGCTTTTCAGACTATTCTAGAAAACATCAAAGGAAAGAACACCACCCAAATACACTTTCCTCTTAATGACCAGTATGTGCACATGAGTGCAGGTGCTCATGGAGGCCAGAGATACTGGATCCCTCTGCAGCTAGAGTTACAGGCAGTTAGCAGCTGTGTGATGTGAGTGCTGAGAACTGAACTTGGATCCCCTGTAAGTGGAGTACAGACTCTTAGCCACTGAGCTGTTTCTCCAGCCCTAACCAAACTCTTGTTAGTAAAGTATTACCCTAATACCCAAAGCAGATAAAGGTACAGATAAAGCCAAGTCCCTTTAATTTCAGCACCTGAAGGGTAGAGGCAGTGGATCTCTGTGGGTTCCAGACAGGGTTACACAGAGAAACCCTGCCTTGAAATAAACAAACAACTAACAAACAATCCACCTTTAGCAAAGAGGCTGGATACAAGATTACCTAAAAAAACAAAACAAAAAACCCAACCCAAACCAAACCAAACCAAAAAAACCCCAACCAAACAAAACAGTAGCCCTCATGACCAACAGACTAAGAAAGAAGTCAGAAAAACAACACCCTTCCCAAGAGCCACAAAAAATAAATGAACAAATAAAATAAATGGTCAATGAAATTATTCCTAATAATATTCTGCTCAATCATCAGAGAGGCTTTCTCTGGCAGCTAATAGATGCAGATGCAGAGACTCCCATTAGGCAGAGCTTGAATGAAGCCCTTGGAAGAGATTCTAGGAGTCAGAGAGGTCAAGGACACCAGGAGAACACAGACCACAGAATCAACTAAGAAGGGCCCAAAGGGGCTCACACAGACCGAAGGGGCAATCACGGGGCCTGCACTAGGTCTTCTGTAAACATGGTGTGTGTCTCTCTTTTGCCTTCTCCTAGGACCCTTTTTCTTCTACTGTGTTGCTTCTTTGAGCCTTGATATGTAAGTGTGTGCCTAGTCTTACTGTTACCATGTTATGCTGCATTCAGATGGTATCACTGGGAGGCTTGCTCTTTTCTGAAAGGAAATGGAGGAACAGTATTTCTGGGGAAAAAGGAAGGTGGTGGGGGGACTTGCAGGAGTGGAGGCTGAGATTGGAATTATGTAAGTAAAAAGAAAACAAAAGCACAAATTAAAAAAAAAATTAGAACAAGGCAGTGGTGGTGCATGCCTTTAATCCCAGTACTTGGGAATTCGAGGCCAGCCTGTTCTACAGAGTGAGTCTCAGGACATCCAGGGTCATTCACTGTACTTTAGGTGAGGACTTCTTGAAAAGTAGTCCAGTGGCTTGGGAAATAAGGCCAATAACTGACAAGTAGGACCTCATAATAGCAAAGAAAACTGTTAAATGAGTAAAGAAGCAGCATTAAGGACTGGAAAAAAAATCTTTGCTAGCTATACATTCGACAAACAAGTCTGTGAAGAGACACAAGTGAGACCCCAAAAACAAACAAACAAAAAATCCAATGAACAAAAACATCACCCCCCCCCAAACAACAATCACAACAAAAGCAAAGCTGGGAGTAGTGGAGTGGGGCATGCACTTGGGAGACATTAGCAGGCAGATATGAGTTTGAGGCAGCATACAACTACCTGTAACCCAGCAGAACATCAAATGCCTTTCCACCTCCACGGGCACTTGCACACATACATACACAGAATAATTTTTTTTTTTTTAAGAAAAGAAAATAGGGAAGAAAAATGGAGGTACTGGGCACACTACAGGTAATAACTGCTGTGACAAATGCTTTCCCTGTAGAGACAGTCTGGTAAGAATGTCATCCCAGCTGGGTGGTGGTAGCACACACCTTTAATCCCAGCATTTAGGAGGCAGAGGCAGGTGGATTTCTTTGAGTTCAAGGTTAGCCTAGTCTACAGAGTTAGGTCCAGGACAGCCAGGGCTACACAGAGAAATCCTGTGTTGAAAAACCAAAAAACAAAACACAGCAAACAACAAATAACCCAAAACATCTTTATTGTTGAATATACCACATACTTTGGTTACAAGAAATCAAGTTGGAACTCATCTAGAAATTTATTCCTTCTCGCAAGCGTTCATGCCTCATCTATGACAGCTGCTTAGAGAAGACCCTATACTCTACAATACTGGCTTGCTGAGCAAGATTTGTCCAATGGTGCAATAGTGACATGAATATATAGCAGTAAGCAACCCCTCCCAGTTTGAGGCCTACTCAAATTTATGCCTGATACTGTAAACCTGGTCAAAAGTCCATGATTGGGGATTTGAGTCCCTGTGGGAATCTATTACTGAGGTTTGCAAATTGGACATGTTGTCAAACTGTCTTTTAAATAGATCAGTGCTGTCCTCAACCTCTGTTAAAAACAAAAACAAAAAACTTTTTTTCTTTTGCAGCGGTCAATAGTTAAGATAGACTCAATGAATGACTGCTCAGTGCTCAGCCCTAAAAGGGACATCTAGACCACTCCACTCCACACCAAGGCTCCGGGAATGTCACTGATGAAAGCACTGAAAGAACATACAAATGGGCAGATGGGTCATGACTTGGCCACAGCACTGATGAATGCAGGGCAGCTGTTGCTGGCCTGTAATCAGCAGAGATGACTAACATTCCAGCACAGATGGGGACTGGGCACAGGAAGCGCTGTCAAGGCTGAGGAGCTAGCTACTGGTAGGTAGTGCCTGCTGGAGGAGGAGGGGAGGGGAGAGTCATTGTTCTTAAGGGGTGTAGCCAACTAAATTACCCATAAACCAATAGTACCTCACACCAGTGCATGTACAAACAATACTAACTGAACTCAGTGGGTTATAATGGAAAAACAAATGAATGATTTGTGCAGTGGTACAGTAGTGGGAAGAAAGGTTGCAGTGGGAGTTGGAGGGGAATTAGGGAGGAATAAGGGGCTAAAAAAAAAGGGGGGGGGGAGATACATTCAAATCCTAACCTCCATACCTCAGAATGTAAATATCTGTAAATAGGACTGCGACAGATCTGATGTCATATCGGAAAACAGTGGATCCTTAATTTGAATGGACAAATGTTCTTACAAGAAGACAGCCAAATAGTCACTAAGGGAGAATGCTAAGTAATGACAAAGACAGCTATAAATCAAGAAATAACTATAGAATAACAGCAATCACCACAAGTGGTAAAATCGAGGAAGGGTATCCTCCTGCAGGCTTTGGAAGAAGCAGGGCCTTGGCCTAGAATGGAAGTGCTCTCTGAGTGGTTTTTATCATCCAATCTCAAGACTTAGAACATAACCTGTTTCCACCTTAGGTTGGAGCTTTTACCAGCTCACAGTATCTGCCAAAACTTGCTTGTGTTTTCTGATACTATTAAAAATATTTCAACCAAAAGAAAAAGAAAAAAAAAAAAAAAGATCATGTGTGTGCGCACATGCCTGAAGAGGCCGGAGGAGGGTATCAAATACCCTGGAGTAGAGAGTGACATGTGGTTGTCAGCTACCCTGTCAAGGGTACAAGGAATTGAACTGGGAATTGGATCCTCTGTAAGATCAGCAAGCACTTAACTGCTGAGCCATCTCTTCAGCCCCGTTCAATAATAATTCATTGTTTAAATGTAGATATATAATTCACTTCCATGTATTGACCCCAGATCTTGTGATTTCCCAAACTGTTGTGTAGGTTCTTTAGTAAATTATCCTGCTATCTTTGAACAGTCAGCCTTGCTTCTTCCTAATTTGTACTTTACTGGGGTTTACATGTATTTGCTACACTGCACTGACTGGAACATCCAACACTGTGAAGCAGAAATGACAAAGAGACATCTTCTCTTTCATTCTAGGAAAGTGTCTGGCCTTACAGCACGGCTGGCTGTCTGGTCTCTAGCTAGGAATCCTCTACTACTTTCAGTCTGCTGAGTTCTCATCAAGAAGTGGGTGCTGGACTTTGTGACCTGCTTTTTGTTTTTTAGGACACTTAAGTTTTCCTGTTGATGTGACATAATCACTCAGTTTAGACTAAGGGAGCATACTTGAGCTTTAGGAATTAGTTTGGTTTGTGCCTCAGTTTCTCTAAGTTTGCTCTTCATGAAACTGCCCTTTCCTTCCCACCCCTCCAAAAACAGGGAAAGAAGAAGGCAGAGATTCATGCCCTCCTGGCTGGTTTGAACATACTTCATAACCAATGATAACCTTAAAAACTCTAATCCTCCTGCAGCTGTCTTTCTGTTCTGCAGGCATTTTTTTTTTTTTTTTTTTGCAGGCAAAAGATTGCCTCTTTCCCCACATTATTTACTTTTTTAAGATTAAAAATATTTTTATGTATAGGAGGGCTTTGCTTGAGTGCATATATGTGTACCAAAGGAATGCTTGGGTGCCTACAGAGGTCAGAAGTCACTGGGTCCCCTGGAGGTGGAGTTATGTATAGATGGTTGGGTCCTCTGCAAAAGCAGTAAGTGCTGCTGACCTATCTCTGTAGTTCCTTTAATTTTTTAAAGATTTATTTTATGTGTATAAGTGTTTTGCTGTGTTTTCTGTGCACCATGAGCCTGCTTAGTGTCCGCAGAAGCCAGAATATAGTGCTGGATCCCTTGGACCTGAAGGTAAAGATAATATGGGTGCTGGAAATTAAACCCAGTTCCTCTAGAAGAGCAGTTAGTGCTCTTAACCACAGAACCATCTTTCCAACCCCTCCACCTTGTGTTTTGAAGCAAGGCCTTTCACTGGCCTAGAGTTCCCCGATTTGGACAGGCTGGTCAGTGGGTTGCAGGGCTCCTTCTGTTTCAGCTGTTCTAGTTGCTGGGACATGCTCCCTGCTATGCCTAGCATGTTTTCTGTGGGTATTAGAGTCCTTTTCTCTTTTTAAATGTATGTGTACATATATGCATATGCATGCATGTATTTTGTCTGGCTGGCTGCAGTCCTCTGGAACTGGAATCACAACAACAGTTGTGAGACTCCATGTGGGTGCTGTGACTAGAATCTGGGTCTCCACAAGAACAGCACATGGTTCAAACTCGATAAGCCAGTTCTCCAGTCCTCTCTTCACATTAAAAAAAAATGCACTTTATTTCGGTGTCCTTTTAGAAGTTGTGGTGTTGGGAGTCAGAGAACTGAAGGAGTGTGTTCATTCATTTTACCACACAGGCCCTGAGGACTGCTCTCAGGCCGTTAGGCTGGGCAAGGGCCTTTAATCACTCCCTGTCCTCCCTTCCCAAATTTTGAGGCTTGTTTTTGGAGTATCTTTACTCTAGGCTTAGCTAGCTCATGTCCAAACTTTGCCTAAACCTTTTATATTTCTTCAAGGCAGTTCTCCATCCTGGCTGGTGAGATTTCAGTCACCTGGTGGCCTTGTGTGAACTCTGACTGCTCAACCTCAAGTTCCTCAGCAACGGTTCTGTCTTACCTTCTTTCACAAGTGTTCTCCCCTGCAGACTCCTGGGCTCTTTTCCTAATGACTCTCTCCTCTCCTTTCCTTGTAGTCTGAATTCTGTATTCTCCCTTTCTGCTTATGAGTCTGGCAGCAAACACTACTACAGAACACCGAGCAATGGTTTTTTTTTTTTAACTCCTTAATACTTATTATGACTTTCCAGGGCTAGTCGCTGAAGTTGTGATTGTGATGAAGCCAATGCTTATCTCTGTACCTCAGTGGCTTATGGGTCCTCTTTTGCTGACTGATGACAAGCAGTTTTAGGAAGGGGTGTCATAATTTATAGTTGTATATAATGAAAATCTATCAGTAGAATTATGGGAGCCATGACCACGCAGAAGTGGTTGTTTGACCCTGGCTAGTAAAATGAAATACAGTTGTCAGTAAACAGTGAATCTTATTTCTAGTCTGTGATCTTATTTTCTACAGACCAACAACTAGAAATACATAAAAAATTCTGTCTGAACACATTTTATACAGAGTCAACCTGAAACTATGCATATTTTTCTCAAAGGGTTCCATGTTTCCAGAAGCTTAACAGCCATGGTGTTCCATGAAGTTTGCCACCTGTTCTTTGAGTATCTGCCAGTCACAGTCTTTGCCATTTTAGTTTCTCAGTATCTCCACAGATGAGGCTGATGATGTATTTGCCCCCTCTCTTGAGTTTAGCCCCCTGGCCATTTTCTGGGTCCCAGAAGCTAGGGCTTTAGGAACAGCAAGCTAGAGAATTGAAACAAGTGTCAGAACCAGCACATTCCTTTTCATGCCCAGCCACCAGTAACTCCAACCTCCACTGCCACCACACTCACGGCCTGGTCAACTTTGCTTACCATGTGGTGTAACCATGAGAAGGTTAGACTCAGGAGCCTGGTAGAACTTGTAGGCACCAAGTTCAGGGGCTGAGTATTCAGGGGCTAAGTACCTCTTCTCTTAATATAGTCTGTGATGCTAGCATCCTCTTCCTGCTACAGCCTGAAGAAATTCTGCTGCCAGAGGCAGGTGCTAGCCTAGTCACTGTGATCCAAAGAGAGCTGTTTCTTCCCTCTAGAGTGGTATATATTCAGAGCTCCAAAACGCTGGCTTTCCCTGTATGTATACCTACTCTTTCCTAAATGATCTAACCCCGGGCTGGATATACTTTCCGTGATGAGCTGTGTTCTAGTATGTCTGCAGTCTAGACTGGACTCTATGGTGCTGGGTCTGCTCTCTCCACCTCCTTTCCCTATAGATCTCTGCTGTGGAGAGGTAAGGAGGGATCCTCAGTTACAAATCCAAAAGGACATTTTACCCTGCTTTCAATAGGTAAAAGGAAGGCTGTGAGATGAGTCTGTGCAGAAAGACACTTGCCACTAAGCCCGAAGAGTTGAGTTTGATTCCTGAAACCTACATGCTGGTGGAGGAGAACTGATTCCCAAAAGTTATCATTTGACATCTACCTGTATACTGTGCCACAGGAATGGCACACACATCCCATAACAAATGCTGAAGAGACAGCTCCATTAGTAAAGTGCTTGCACCATTCAGCAGTCAAGAGTACTTGTTCTTTGGTTTTTGCAGAAGACCCACATTCAGTTTCAGATATATTGGTGGCTAACAATTATATTTCAGCTTCATAAACCTGATGACCTCTTCTGGCCTCCACAGTTACTGCGTGCTAGCAAAATACCCATATCCATACACATAAAATAATATTTTGGGGGGAAGTAGGGAAGTTCTTTCTGTATAGTCCTGGAACTCATTATGTAGACTAGGCTGGCCTCAAACTCACAGAGATCTACTTGCCTCTTGAATACTGGGATTAAAGGCATGAATCACCATGCCCAACAATAAATCTCAAAATAAAAGACAAGGGCCAGGCATGGTGCATATATTTAATCCCAGCAGTTGGGAGCTAGAGGTAGGAGGATCTCTTTCAGTTTGAGCTCCGCTTGGTTTACGTGAGTTCTAGGACAGGTCTACACAGAGGGACCCTGTTTCAAAAAAAAAAAAAAAAACCAAAACTAAATCAGAAAAAGAATTAGCACATACACCAATGCCAGCACAGTGGTGAGCACATGTAATCCTAACACTGAAGAGGCAGAGGCAGGAAGAGCCCTGGAGGCTCCCTGGCTAGCCAGTCTATTCCAATCAGTGAGCTCGTGGCCAGTGAAAAACCCTGCTTCAGAAAACAAAGTCGAGGGGCAGAGAGCAGACTACCTTACTGGCTACTTTTCCAGAGGACCTGGGTTTGATTGCTAGCACCTACATGGCAGCTTACAATCACCTGTAACCCAAGTTCTAGGGGATATGACACCTTCTTCTGACCTCTGCAGAGACCAGATATATACACGGTATGCAGAAGTACACTCGGGCAAAACATATATACACAAAATAAAAACACACACACACACACACACACACACACGCACACACGCACACGGTAGAGAATGACTAGTGATGACACTTGACATGCACACTAGATACAGACAGGCACGTGTGCGCACATACACACAGATGTGACAAAAACAGGTAGTGAGCAATAGCTGGCATAATGAATTTAGGGGCTGGAGAGATGGCTCAGTGGTTAAGAGAACTGACTGCTCTTCCAAAGGTTCTGAGTTCAAATCACAGCAACCATATGGTGGCTCACAATCATCTGTAATGGGATCTGATGACCTCTTCTGGTGTGTCTGAAGACAGCTACAGTATACTCACATACATAAAATAAATAAATCTTAAAAAAAGAAAAGTATGAGTTTGGGTATTTTTAGCTCTAAGTTAAGCTTTTTGACCTTCATTTTCATCCATAGTATAAGTGCTGGATGAGACTGAGTGTTATTGCTGGAAGCACCAGAGTCTCTACCTGCAGCTCACATCACAACTTACCTCTGGTACACATGACCTCTGACATTCTGAGTCTGCTGCCAGGTATGTAAGGGCGGGACTGCTGGGCTTGTTAGTTCCTGTTGTCCATCTGAGAATGAGCTCACCTGGCTGTTAGAGCTTGGATAACGGGAGTGGCCTTGCTTGTCCTAGGAGTTCTGGATATCAACCATGGCTGAGGACTCTGCTTTAAAATGGTTCACGTGATCCCATGAAGAAGACTGGGGTGGATGGGAGCCCTGCCCCTGTATTACTGCACAGACACCTCAGTCTACAACAGCCCACCACGGGACCCAGCTCCTCCACAGTAGCTTCTGAGAACTGGTATTCAAGAGCCCTTCCTTGCTCAGTGGTTCCAATTTCCTCAATTACAGGGTTCCCCCAGAGGCTCAACCCACAGCCATTGTTGTTCTCAAAGAGAATAGAACCACATCATTAGGCTGGGATTAGGGTGAGATCAGAGAGGCACCTGGCAACAAAATTCAAGGTCCTTCATTGTAAAGGTTCACTCTCAACAGCTCTAGCACCTATCTGACAAATCATATGGCTCTTTTCCTGATTCTCAATCTCCCCAGGTAGCTTCTGGGGCTGGCATAACAAAGTCAGTACAAGTGGGGCCTAGTCTAGATCTCTTTAGACCTAGTAGGACAACCAACAATGCTTGTGGTTGGTTAGTAGGTTAAAAACACGTTCAGGAGATGGAGACATGGTTAAGTAGGAGAGAGCTTGCTACATAAGCATGAAGTCTGAGTTTGGATTTCCCAGCACCCATGCAAAGCTGGGCATGGCTGTGTGTGCCTGTAAGCCTAGCACTGGGTGGAGCAGGAAGGATTGTTGGGGCTTGCTGACCAGCCAGTCTAGCTGAAAAAAGGCAAGTTCCAGGTTCTAGAGAGAACATTAGATGTTCTTCTCTGGACTTTATACACATGTGCTTGTGTGAAATAGAGTGAGTGAGAGAGAGAGAGAGAGAGAGAGAGAGAGAGAGAGAGAGAGAGAGAGAGGACACACACACACACACTAGAAAATACACATTCATCTTCTAAAAACTAGAAAAAAAATTTAACACAAACTATCACCATCTGTAATCTCTCTAGAGTTAGACAAACTTATTTCTCATGTTTCTTTTTAATATTTCTAAAATGGGCTGGACAAAATGATCTCACAAAATTGGGATAAAGCTAGATATAGGTTCTAAGCTTTTGCTTTTTTATTTACGCTTTGTTCCCCATTTCAGAATGCGCTGAAGTGGCTCTGCCAACAATCCTAGCAATAGTCTTACTTAAGGAACACAGGAACCACAGCACAAAGGGGAAAAGGCCAGGATGGAGAAATGATCCTTTGGATTAACTGTTTACCCAAGTATTCGGTCCTACTTGTTGCATTTCTGGGCACTGGATCTGGAGGCACCTTTGGTACAAGGTAAAGAGAAGCCCTACTGAGAGAGGACCATCCACATCCAGGTTCACATGCTTGCTTGGATCATACTGGGATCCTAAATCTGGTCAAGGGTGTGCTGTCCCCCAGGACATGTCTGGGGAAACCCCTGGATCTCCTGAGGTTCTTGTTCTGTGGAACATCTATAACTGAATGAGGGCCAGCGATGGGGAATGGAATACCACAGAACTGGAGAAAGGTAGTGACCCGTTCTGTCTCCACGTGATAGAGGAGTGAGAAGCCAGACCTAGCAAGGCTCAGTGAAAGATTTTTGGGGCTAGACAGGTTCCCTGTTCCCTCAAGAAGGAGGATATGTCTGAGAAGGGTAAGAAAATCTTTATCTGAAAGCCACTCAGAATAAGAATGTGGACCCAAACCTCCCGATTTAGTGGGCCTGCAGGGAATGCTGTTAAGAGGCTGAGCAATTTTAACAAACAGGCAACTGAGAGGCAGAAGACTTGGCCTCTACCTGCCTCCCAGGCTTTTCTCCATTCTTGCCAGCCTAAGAAACTAGTGTGCTTAAGGGGCAGTGCTCAGCAGAGTTGGAGAGGCTTCCAGATTTGGTTTGCAGGAGGTCAAGTAGGTGGCATCTAGCTGCCTCCATCCCTCCAAAGGCTCTCTCTGGACCAGGATAGCCTGTCTTCAGGCCATCATTTGCTAACTCTGCTCTCTGGCCCTCAGAACCCAGATGTGAACCGGAGATTCTACTTTCCAACTTGATACAAACACGAAACCGCCTCTGCAAGCAAGTCAAAGATGCAGGCCTACTAGGGTCTGCGGTGTACACAGCCCGCTGCCAGGCAACAGAATAGGGCTCAACACCGCCCTTTGAGGGCCGGGCAAAACCGTTCTGGCGTCTGGGGACTATCAGGGATGAGCTTAGGTTTTACATCCTCCTACTCTCGCTTTTCTTTCATGCATTCGTTCGTTAGGCCCTCCATTTATTCTGAATGGTTGCCTAAAAGCAGAAAGGCAGACGGACTGTGGGAACTATTTCTCTGTGAGCAAAGACCCTGAACTGGAAGCCCCATCCTTATCGACCCGGTGAAATACAGGATTTTGGGTCTCGGCCTACTCTCTGCCAGTGGCTCTGGGGGCGGGGCGCACTTCCTCCCCAGACAGCGGCGTTCTCCCTCTAGGATGCCGGGAGGGCTGAACCCAGGCAAGCCCGGCTACTTGCAGGCCGCTTCTCCTAAGTAGGTCCCCTCCCGTAACAGGACCCTCCCTTGAGGCCGCTCCGGCCCATGCCAGCTCCTACCGGGCTCCAGCAGATGAGCGCGTCTGTGTCCGGGTCGCTCACGAGGGTCCACAGCTTAGTTAGGAAGGCCGGGACGTTGCTGGGCCCCGCTGCACCGGGGCCCACGGCCAGATCCATCTCGGAAGAAGCAGACAGAGGTTGGGGTGGCGTTCTAGAAGAGTGGCTGAAGGCTGAGCTAGGGTCGTCGCTGCCCCGTCTGTCCGGGCCGCTCCGCCGCCCGCTGCGCACACTCAGCAAGGCCTCGCATGGCCGCAGCCATCTTGCGACCGGCGCGCTCTCGCTTGGGCCGGACCTGTATACCCTGTGCGCAGGCGCCGTGATCTTTTTTTGCCTACTTCACAGGCCCTGCCCTTGGGTGGCCCGCCGCACTATACGCCTGCGCAAGATGACTTAACCCGGGCTGCTCACCAATCAGAGCCTGGTTGGGCGGGGCCTGGCTGAGGGCACACGAGGCGCTCCCGCTGTCGGAAGCGGCAGTAAATCGGTAGCCGGCGCGGTGCAGCGCAGCATGGCGGGGGCGTGTGGTAAGCCCCACATGTCACCGGGATCGCTGCCGGGGAAACGGCGTTTGGAACCTGATCAGGAGCCGCAGATACAAGAGGTAACTTGGAGGTAGCGGGTTGCATCCCTCTGTGAACCATGTGGGCACGTGGCAAGGCCAGGGAGGCCGGGCCGTGGCGCAGTGTGTAAAGTCTTGTGGGTCGCCTAGGGCCCAGAAGAAGCTCGTCCTGTCTGGGCTGCTATTTTGTAACTCTCAGCAGAACATTACCTGCGCCGAGGGGCGCTGGGTCCTAGGGTTAGTTCTGTGGCCTGAACCGTATTAAGGGAGAGACCTTTAAGAGTCCCCTCATCACAGTCTCTGGACCTCGCATCTGTGCTTCCTTTCCTGGAAAAGGTTGCATTTGCGCGCGTGCTGTGAGCGTCTGTCGTGAAACAAGAGGACCTGAGATCACCCAGAACTAGTTGTCATGGAATCATTGCTACTCCATGTTGCAGAGCTCAGTAGGCTTGCGTGTGGGGCTTCATCAAATCTAGGCGGTAGAAGGCGTGCACAGCTATGTCTCACAGCTGACTCCACTTAATTGGATCATCTAAGTATTCACCTTTGCTAATGCTACGGCCCCTTTAATACGGTTCCTCATGTCATGGTGATTCCCAACCACAACGTCATTTTCGCTGCTACTTCATAGCTGTAGTTTTGCTACTGTTATGAGTTGTAATGTAATTATCTGATGTGCAGGATCATCTGTTAAAAGGGTCCTTCGTCCCAGAGGGGGTTGTGATCCACAAGTTGAGAACCACTACGTATGCTGTCCCTTTTTTTAATTTTTTGTGAAAGGAACCTAAGCTTTTTTCTACTTGTAAGCCATTAGCAGTTGGTTGGTTGTGCTCTGTTGTGCTGTTTTTACTTGGTAGTATGATATGTAGCTAACATGTCGTTTTAGAGATGTCATATGACTTCTATGGAAACTCGGGTGAGCCCTCTGGTCACTCAAGTAGGCAAGAATTAGCCAGTGGTAGTGTCACCCATCTTTAATCCCAGCACCCAGAAGACACAGGTAGATATTCTCTGTTAGTTCGAGGCCAGCTTGGTCTACAGAGTGAGTTCTAGGTGCAGTCACATGCTTCTCCAAGTGGTCAAGTTCTTGTTCAGCTTTTGGAGGTCAGTGATAATGAACCTGTTGACAATGCAAGAATGACATAATTGTGTTCGTCATAAAATGGCCTCTAGGACTGTCCTCTAGGTCTCTCTGTTCTAAAAAAGACAGCAGATGGTTTGTCTGTCTTAGTTACTGTTCTAGTGCCACCAAGACCAAGGCAACTCATAAAGAAAGCATGTACTTGGAAGTTTGCAGTTGTAGAGGGTTGGTTCTTGGCCGTTATGGCAGGGAGCATCTTGATGAACAGGCAGAGAGAAAGAGGGAGGGATTCTGGACCTGATGTGGATTCTTTAAAACCTCAGAGCCCACTCCCAGTTATCTACCTCCTCCAACAAAGCTGCACCTCCCAATTTTTCTTCAACCGTTCACCACCTGGGAATCAAACATCCAAATATACAAGTATATGAGGGCCTTCTGTTTCAAAGCACTACATAGGTTTAGCTTGCTACTCTTAGACTTTCCAACTTGACTGTCAGTGGTTAGTCCCAGTCTTCAGGGTAAAGAAGCTTCTTCTGTAGCTGGTCCAAGCCTTCCGGGAGCTCTCCTCTTCCCAGGCCCAGGGCCCCATTCCTAGCTGGTGGGTGACTTTCCAATTCTAGGACCCCTTAGGTGCCAGAGTAGGGTGTGGAGTTTGTCAGTAGAGGAAATTGGTTTCGGTGACCTGGTGAATGGATACTGAGCTCCACAAAGCCAGTATGTTCTTGAAAGGTCCTTCTGTTGCAAGACTCTAGGAATTGGTGTGTCTGCTTTGAGGGCAGGTTTTGTCAACAGAGGCAGGTGGTGAAGGCCCAGGCTGGGTGGATGGATGGTTTTGATGTCGATGGAAGCATGTGACCAGAGGCACAGCTATTTCCTGTCTTCAGGTATCAGTTATTAAACACTGTGATTCCTTGCAGCCTCCTCTCCTCAGCGACACTGACTCCAGTCTCTCCGACAGCGAGGAGAGCGTGTTTTCAGGCCTTGAAGACTCTGGCAGTGACACGAGTGAGGAGGACACTGAAGGGTTGGCCGAAGCTGGTCATGACAAAGATGACAAAGCAGAGAAGACCTCTGAGGAGCAGTCACAGGTGGGTGAGGCACAAGCCTCCGTGGGCTCACCTGTGCTTGAGGGTGGCCAGAAAGAGGAAGTGCCTACTCTGGGAGCTGCCCCACACTGTCCTCTTCATGGTCCTGTAACCCTCGTCACACATTTGAGCTCCAGGGTGTTACTTTGTCACCTCAGTTGTCCGTACCTTTCCTGAGAACTAGGAATGTCCACAGGCTCATGTCTTTGCTTGTCAGACAATTCTCGGCCACCTCTATGGGACAGTGGGCTGACACTGTTCTAGGTATAGACTGAGTTTTCTAGAGTTTCCCCGTCTTGGGCTCTGCCAATGCTAGGGGAACTAGAAGTATGCGGTTGCAAGGGAGATGTTCAGCAGAAAAAGCTGGAGGTACTAGAGGCCAGCTTAGCTGTCCAGGGGCCTTGGAAGCTGCGACAATTGTTTGCTTTTCTGATGGGGAAGGCTGCACTCTTCTTGTTTGATAAAAAACGAAAGAAAAGTTTGATTTGACTAAAACACAGCAGTTTAAAGCTTTCTGCAAGCTAGTTTGTAATGGCTTACATTTCAGTGGCCCTGCTGTTCTGGAAATCATGACCTTGGTTTAATCATGTCTGCTGTCAGGTTGGAAACCAAGAAGGCAGGCCTAGTTTGTCTAGGTTATGGTATGCTGAAGAAATGTTGATCATGGTGTTTGTAAGATTGGGGCTTACCATTCTCTCTTTTAAGCTTTTGTTTTTTTTGCTTTTTTTTTTTTGTTTTGCTTTGTTTTTGTGTGGCTGGTGTGTAAGTAGAGTCATTGTTTCCATGTGTGGGTGGGTCCATGTGAGCCCAGGGTTAATATTGGCTGTCTTCCTTGATTCCTCTCCGCTTTATTTGACTGAGTCAGGGTCTTTCTCTCTCTCTGAGCCCAGAGCCAGCTTGTACCAGTGACCTCATCTCCCCCTCCCTCCTCTTCCCTTGTTCCTTCCCTCCCATTTCTCTATTTTCCTTCCCTTGTTCTTACTGTGGGTTCTAGGGACTTGGTCCCAGGATTATCTTTCAAGGGAGGCAAGAGCTCTACCACACCTCAGTGGTGCTAGCTTGTCCTTATTTGGTGTTGAGTGGATTTATGAGTGTGTGGCCATTTCCTCTTATTAGTGTTCATTGTGGGTGTGTGTGTGTGTGTGTGTGTGTAGGGAGTTATACCTGATTATTTATTTATTTATTTATTCATTCTTTCATTTATTCATTTATTTATTTATTGAGACAGGGTCTCACTGTGTAGCTTTGGAGCTCACTCTGGAGACCAGGCTGGCCTTGGATTCAGGATTAGAGATCTACCTGTCTCTGCTTCCCAAAAACTGGGATTAAAGGCAGGTGCCACTATGACTGGCGGTTTTGCTTTTTAAAAAGCATTTATTTGAGAGAGTGCTGGAGAGATGGCTCAGTGGTTCTTCTAGAAGGCCTGGGTTTGAGTGCCAGAACCCATAGTGGTAGCTCACAACCATCTATAACTGCAGTTCTAGATCCATGGAGTCAAGCATTCATACACATAAAATAAAACACATTGTAAAACATTTATTTTGAGGTATGTGTATGGTGTGTTGTCCTGCCTGTGTGTCATATCCCCTACACCCCCAATCCCTGCTCCATTTCTATCTTTGACATGCAAGAATGTAAGAGAAGGTAATAGTCCTGACAATAACTGGAGAGTTCTGAGTTCTGACTTAGTGCTGCCTCTAGCAAGAACGCCATACTCTGGGGCATGGCAGAGATTATCTGTTAGGAAGTGCCTGGGAAGTGTCTTGGCAGCTTGGGAACCAGGTGTTAGCGCCACCTGGTGGAGTGTGGAGTCGGAGCTGTGGGTGTCAGGGACGAGGGAGAAGGTATCCAGGATTCTCTCAGCTTCCTGAACACCCCCCCCCCCCCCCCCCCGCACTCTCTCTTTCCTCCCTGCCTGCTCCGTACTTGTCTTCTCTTGTAGACTCTGTGAAGGAGGGATCAGTGTTCCCTCTCGCTGTACACTGTCAGTCATGGAAGTCAGGTGAGGCAGGGTAGAGAGGGGTCATTGTGTCCCTGTTCTGTAGTGTCAAATTGTGGACAGAGGGATGTGTATCCTACAGCGTGTGCTACATTCTGCCCTAGAAAGCTGTGTATTGAGTCCCGGATGTTGGTCCTGGTGAGAACATGCAGAGCATTGTCACTTGTGTAACGAACGGTCCTGAGATGGGCAGTTCATAGCTATCAAAGCCTGTTTCCAGGGCTGAGTAATGTCCCCATAGGCTGCTTTGCTCTTGTGGATAAAACAGTCACAGCCCTTCAGGTTTAGGAAGGGCTGCCTTCTGTGCTGGGGTGAGAGGGGCATAAAGATTCCTAGTTACTTGTTATTATTACATGTGTGAGCACAGGTATGCTTGTGCCACAGCATGTGTGTGTAGAGATCAGAGGACATCTTGTGGGAGTAGATTCTCTTCCACTGTGGGTTTTGGGGATCAAACTTAAGCTGTCAGGGTTGCATAGCAAGCATTTTTACCCATTGAGCTATCTCATGATCTTGTCATATTTTAAAATGTCTTTAGTCACCTTGCCCATCGTGGGAACACTCTTCTCCCAGGTCCCTCTCTGAGGAGCATTTACACCTTGTGTCATATGCTATGTCAACCCTGGGCTAGCCCTGTCTTCTTTCTGTCAGCCCTGAGCCCCTCACATAGCTCCACGTGGAATGTCTGGTCATGGGGTAGCCAGGCCCCCGTGTTGGTGAGCTTGGTAGAGACCAAGGTCTTTGGGGAGACCTCGCTACCCTCTGGCCCTTCTATTTGTTGGTTTTTAAATTTTATTTTGTCTACATTGATGATTTGCTTGTATGTATGTCTGTGAGGGCATCAGATCCCCAGGAACCGTAGTTACGGACAGTTGTGTGCTGCCATGTGGCTGCTGGGAATTGAACCTGGTTCTTTGCAAGAGCAGCCAGTACTCTTAACCTCTGAGCCACCTCTCCAGGCCCCTTTTGTGTGTGTGTGTGTGTGTGTGTGCACGCGTGCGCACATGCCTGTGGATGCTGGAGATTGATGTTGGATATTTTCCTGTATATTTATCTTATTTATGTTTTTATGTGTATGTGTGTGTGCCTGTATGGATTTATGGGATTTATGTGCACCATGTTCATGCTTGGGCCCACAGAGGTCAGAGGGCATTTTGGTCCTCTGGAGCTGAAGTTATCAGGCAGTTATGAACTATTCGAGGTTGGTACTGGAAACTGGACTAGTGTCCTCTGCTAGATAAGTAGTGCTCTTAAATGCTGAGCTTTCTTTTCAGCCATTACTTCTTCCTTTCCTTGAGGAAGGTTTCACTATGTAGTCCTAACTGGCCTGAAACCTAATTGATCTCCTACCTCTACCTCCTGAGACCCTCACCTTATTGTCTTGAGACAGAGGCTCTTACTGAACCTGGAGCTCAGTGACAAGACTGACAAGCTTATCCAAAGAGCTCCAGAGATCTTTCTGTCCCACTTCCTCAGCCTCAGGACTGCAGCTATGCACCACCATGGTTTGTTTTTATTTTTCAGACAGGGTCCTACTTTGTAGCTCTCATTGTCCTGGGACTCAGCAAGAAGACCAGGCAGAGCTTGAACTCACGGCGATCTGCCTAGTTTATGCCTAGATTTTTATGTGGGTGTTAGAATCTGAATTTAGGGTCTCATGCTTTCTGATTGAACCACTTCTCTAGCCTCCCCTAGGCACTTCTTGAGTTACTCTTCTTTTTTTGGGGGGGGGGTGGTAGCAGGTTAGTCAAGACAGGGTTTTTCTGTGTAGCTCTGGCTATCTTGCGACTGACTCACTTTGTATATATATACCAGGCTGGCTTCAAACTCAGATCTGTTTGCCTCTGCCTCCGGAGTGCTTTGGGTTAAAGAAACACACCACCATATCCAGCTTAGGGAGTTATTTTTCTTTTAAGAAGCAAGAAAAGTTTTTTCTCCTATATTGTCTCTGGCCTCTTCAGTCTCTGTTGACATGTTGTCTTTAGAACTTTTGTCAGTACTCACATGATTGGCCCTGAAGACTGATGCTGAGCATGGCCTAGGATCCTGTTATTGTCCAGCATAGGACCTGTGCTGGAAAAATGGGTTCTTTAGTCTTCCTTATGAATGGCCTTTGTGTTACTAGCAGCATGCTAGATTTGTGAGTGTGAGTGCACGCTCTAGCACACATGTATGTGTGTAAGTGGCAAAGGGAAGGAGGCAGTCTTGGCCACACCTTGCATTGACTTCAGGGCATGGCACACTGGAAGAGCTCTGCTCTTCTGTACCACAGGGAAGAGATGTGAAGTTGACCTGACTGGTCCTGGCCTGCTTCCTGGAAGAGGTGGCATGCCTTTGTTCTATGTCTAGTTGGTGGTGGCAGTGGAATGTGTGGCCAGACTAGACAGAGGGCAGTCTGTTGCTGGCATTGTTTAGGGACATCATGGTGACTCAGCCAGTAAAGGACTTGCCACCACCCAAACCCAAATGGTGGAGAGCCATCTCCCACCCACAAGCTGTCCTCTTTTCCGTGTGAGTTGCGGCACACATGTACCTGTATTCACATGTGCATCACACACATATAAGTAAACAGTAATGTTAAAAAAATTGAAGAAAAAAGGTTTGTTCATTTGGATGCCATTCTAGGCTCTCAGAAACCTCATGAGAGGTTTGGTCCGTGCAGTACATTCTCAGCCTGGACTAGGCCGAAGTGTCCCTGTCCCTTCCTCAGGCTCTGGAGGAAGAAAGGAACTGCTTTTTTTGGGGCTTTTGCCTGGGCACCTATTCCTTTTTCACCTTTGGTGGTTTACTGGCTCCTTCTGGGGGCTTCTTTCCCACCTATTTTGCAGCACCTGGTGAGTACCTCCTTCTGTGGCTCTCCCAGCACCTGCCTGAACTGTTGCTGCTCTGATCACTCCTGCTGGCTTCCGTTGGGGTGGCTTCTTATACACAGCCCCCTCTAGTCCTGTTCTGCCTCTCTTCAAGTTGTATAGACCTACTGTCCATTCTTTTCCCTTTTGAGACAAGTTCTTACTGCATAGTCCCTGCTCTTCTAAAACTGCAGTGTAGGTCAGGCTGGCCTTGAACTCACAGAGCTCTCAATGGTGTGCACCACCAGACACTTGGCTTCTCACTGGGCGGCAGTGTTGCTGCTGTGTGAGACAGCACTGCCTGGGGAAGATTTCAGGCCTGAGAGCTCAGTCCCTTCCAAGAGGCTTCTGCCCATTTCCCTGGCTGGCTAAGGCTTCTGGAGCTAGGCTTAGACTATGAGCTTTTTAAGGGGTATGTCCTTTTATCCAGTGGGTACTAGCTGGCTGTGTGGGATTGGCGGACCTCTCTGTTGGGCAAGTGAGATGTATAGGCAGCCAGGCTGCTGAGGACCCCTGACCTAGAGAAAAGTGGCAGCTGTAAGGGTGCCCTGTATATTCTGTTGTCTGTGCTTTGGATGTTAGTGACCGTCGTTAGTTTTTAAGGTGGTTTTTACAGAAGTGTGCCTGTAAACCCCAGTTCTAGGAGGCTGAATCAGAGGATAGTTTGACACAGTCCTAGGCTACAGAACAATACTTGCCTCAAAAAGAGGGACAGAGAGAGAATTTGAGAAAATGTGTTTTCCTAGGCTGTTGTTCCCTTAGTGGATGTCTCCACAGGCCCAGGGCATTCATTCAATCACTTCCCCTTGAGAGAGGTGGTCCTTGGGTTGTTCCTCTGTGTCAGTGCTGCCCTCTGGTGGATATTGACTGCTCTGCAGCTGTTGAATCAAGAATAAATCTGCTAGTATTAGTGTCAGGATTCTGTAAACCCCACCCCTCAGTTACCTGGCAATAGCCTAGTATACCCCACCCATCAGTTACCTGGCAATAGCCAGGTATGCTCCGCCCCACTTACCTACACTATAAAAGGTGCTGCTTGCCCCCTCCTCTCTTGCTCTCTTGTTCTCTCTTGCTCTCCCTCCTTTGTGCCTCCTCTCCCCCTCTTTTCTCCCCTCTCTCTCTGCGTGCTTATGGCCGGCCTCTACTCCTCTACTCCTCTTTCTCTCTCCTCTCTCTCTGCCTCTACTACCCTCTTAACTCCCCCATGACCTGAATAAACTCTATTCTGTACTATACCATCATGTAGCTGGTCCCTCAGGGGGAAGGGATTCCCAGCATGGGTCCCCCAGAGGCATCTCCCTTGCCCCCAGGCCTCACTGCACCTCCATGAACCATAACCCTCCCCTTTCATTCTTCTCCTTAACATTGGTGCCGAAACCCGGGACGACATCTTTTAACAGTGCTTAGAACCCCAGTTGCCTGGGAATAGCATACATGCGGCGGGAACTCCTGAGATCCCAGCCCTTGTCCAAGGCCTTCCAGCATTTGGCACCCCTGGCATACCCTTCTTCGTTTTGCACTGGAAAAGTGGGGATGCGCAGTGCTGGCTCCTTGGTTTGTTTCCCGCCAGCTTCTGATTATGGTCTGTAGGCACTGCTATTGTGATTCATGTGGTCCCTGGCAGAGCATTTGGGAGGAGACTTGGTGTGTTATGGGCCCTGCCTGAGGCCAGGGCTATGACACCTGCTTGGGAACAGTGGCTGACTAGAGCTTGGTGTTGTAATGCCACTGTCCCAGGGGCCTGCCGAGCTCAGGCAGAATCAGATGTGCCTGCCAGTTGTGTTTCTGGGGCCCTGCTCTGGGGTTTGCAACCCATTTTTGGTGTACAGCAAGGAAGTGGGGGAGATAGAAACTGAATCCTTCCTTGTTCCAAGCCTGGAGAAAAACTTAGTCGTCCATCCTCTTTATATTGAAGGGAAAAACAGGCCAGAGAAGAGTAGGCCTTTGGCTCTTGCCTGGGTAAGAGGGACTGGGGCTGTGGGCGGGGGCGCCCACACACTGGGGTTCCTGCTCCAAGCTCTTTACTGCCCTCAGGGGTGAGAGGTGGGCCTGTTTTCTCCATCAGTTCTGGTTCTGCCAATAAACCCGATCTGGTCTGAGCCATCCGCCTCCCCAGTCAAGGAAGAATCTATTTTCCAGGTTGTAGTGTGAATCCTCAGTGGCACCCACTCTGACCTAGGGGATAAAGTCATCCTGTTGTTGCAGCTATGGTAGTTGTGGAAGGTGCCTGGGGTCTAGATCTCAAGGCATTTTGAGAGTCCAGGACAGTTTTCTAGGCTCTTGGCCATAGGAGCTGCCCTGAATGTGGTTCCTAGTGGTTCTAGGTAGCCCTTATGACAGAGGCCCCACGGTTTATGTCATCTGTCTACACTGACATCACCTCACTGATACACTGCTCATTTGCCCCTCTCCTTGTGTTCCTTGCCTATAGGTGTGAGCAGCTCTGAACATAGCCTCTTCTGCCAGATCTGAGTCTAGTAGGACCATTTGTAGGACCACTGGCCCTGGGCCACTGTGGCTGGTTTTGACATTAGTGTGGTGGTGTGGGTACGTGGTAGCCAGCCCCACAGCTGGGTTGCCTCCCACTGCTCTTAGCAGCCTTTTCCTTTCTGGCCTGGCACTCAGTGTCACCCACTGTCTGGGCTCCGCCTTTGAGGGAACATCCCTAGGTAGGCTTCATGTCATAGTACAGGGTCCAGGGGCTGAGGACCCAAAGTACATTAAGATCTGGGACAGGACTAGGTGGGACTGCTCAGAGGTTTCCGGTGGCACAGTGTTTCCTGCGGTCTTTGGATCTAGGTTCGAGCGTTGGGAGAGGGGTTCTCCCTATGTAGTTGACCAGAGGAATGGGGTTAGGCTTAGTTACCTCCTGAGTAACTTCACAGGGTTTCTGGGGACCTCCAGAGTAACTCTCCCCTTCTCTCCACAGGCTGCCCCCACAAGGACAGAGGAAGCAGGTGCTCTGACGAGAGATGAGTATGAAGAGGACAGCTCTGATGAGGAGGTAGGGCTTGGCTGAATTTGATTTCCTGCTATGTGAAGTGAGAGTCTCCTGCCAGGGCTAAGCTAGTGCTTCAAGCAAGCTCAAGTAGGGGCTGCCCTTCAAACTGGGAGATCCCTGGGGTGGTATTGGGCCTTCCTGCAGGGGCTGTGCTGCTGTTTGTCAGAGGAGCCAGGTTCTCATGAGGCCGCTGAGCCTTGAGTAGGCGGCCTGGCTTAGGCTCTCCCCCCATCTGGAAGAACAATTTGGGGGTCTGAGACAGATGACAGAAGCAGTGCATACGTGTCATTGCCAGGTTGGAGATGAGAGGCTGCACTTGGCTTAGCAGCATCTTGTCTGTGGGCATAAAGGGGCCAGGGTAGTTCCTCCACTATGGTGTAGGCTGTGGTGGCACTCAGAGCTGAGGATGTCAGCCTGTGTTCTGTATCTGAGGGGTGGCCACAGTGATGCCAAGGGTAGGACTGGCATCTCTTGATCTCCTTGTCGGCGTTGTTCCCTTCCCTGGCAGTGACGACTGTGGTACCTTCCTGACTTTCCCATCTAGATCAGAGAATATGCATAGTGAAGAGGAAAGTGTCATGCGAGGCTGGGGCTCCCTTGGATCCCCAGGGAGTGGAGGCATTGAGAGGCTGTGGTCAAAGGCGAGCAGGGTCTGGAAGCTCTGAGAAGCTATGCACACAGAGGCAGTGGGCCCGGCAGCTTGTTCTTCCCTGGTGAGGCCTGGTCCTGGGGCTGAGTGGTGGCCACTGTATACCCCAGGATGTGAGTCTGGGAGCCTTTTCTTGGCTTTGGTGTAGGGCCTAAAGGGATGGATCCTCTTCTCAGGAGCGCTTCCTGCTTGCCTGTCAGGGGCTGTCCCTGAGGCCTAGGGGAGACACGCGCCCCCTCTCTGGCTGGGCTTCCTCCCCACCTTCAAGCTCTCTTGGCAGTGTCTACAGGAGCCTTGGCCGACAGCCCGATCCAGTCTCTGCTGCGTGTTCAGAGAACAGAGACAAAACAAAATAAATTGGTTTCCTGGCCGGAGCAGCGGGCGCACCGGCGAGGGGGGCCGCACAGCACGGCTCCCTGCCTGTCTCCCCTCCCCCCCCAAGGGGCCCTGGCTGTCGGCAGCCACATCCTGTCGGCTACTTTTTTATGCTTGGTATTTTGAGAAATCAATGATGATTGTATATGGAGAATAGGAGTTGGGGGAGGGGCTTCCAGAGCCGGTCAGGGCCTGAAAGAGGTCTGCCAGACCCTGGCTGCCCTCAGGGAGGTATGTCCACTGGACTTGTCCAGTGACCCTTTGAGAAGGCTGGGCAGCCTCATGCTGTGCTGTGATATTCGCAAAAGCCCCTTCCTTTCTCCTATGATAAGTCCCATGTGTCACTCTGGCATGGGTGACAGTTCTGCAATTGTGGAGGCGCCCATCTGCTGAGTTCCCGTAGTACCTGACCAGCAGCTGGAAGGGACCATAGCTCAGCTTTCAGGAGCCAGGCCAGTCTGGACATAAGCATCTCTTCCCAGAGGCTACTGGGGTTTGTTCCCCACCAGGGGCTGCAATTAGCTTTCTTATTCTCAGAGCAAGGTGGCTGCAGCTGAATGGATAGGCCTGGGAGGGGGTGGGGCATGGCCATTGGTGCCTGGCTAAGGGTCAGGTCAGGAGAGAAGAGTTCAGCCCACTTCTAGCTGTCTGATAGAGAAGCCTGAGACAACAGCCATTCCTAGACGGAGGCCTGTACTGTCTGTAGCTGTGCCCTATTGCACAGCACCTATAAAAGGTCACAAGCTACAGGGCCTCAGGAGGGACAGGTGGAAGTGTCTTTGGTGGGGTCAGTGATATCAACCTCAGGATTTTGGACTATCTTAAGCCGCCGAGCAGAGCTAGCTGTGTAGGCCATATCATAGCACCAGATAGCCTGCGGGATCCTGGACAGGGATGCTGGAAAGGTGTTGATGTGCTTTGTCCTAGTGGGTGACCTCAACAGGAGCCTAGAGAGATGGCAGCCTTGTGGACTGGGAGTAGCCTCTGTACCCTATTGTTGCTGTTTGAAGGGGTCCATAACCACCCTGTCCTTTTCTCTTGACCATTTCTTGAATCTGAGTCTAAGACTTGGGTTGGGAACATGGGAGCCTCTGAGCCCTGTTATTTGCCTGTGCGGTGTTTTGAGAATACCCCAACATCAGTGACTCTGAAACTAAGCAGCCCAGAACACTGTTTTCTGATTGTACTCTGGCTCCTCCTCTTCCCCTGGATTCACAGACATGAACTCAGCTGAGTGGGGGTAGAGCCCCCTAGATGAGTTGCTAGGCATGGTGGGGATGGAGTGGGTGGGGGGTGACTGAGAAGCAGCTGTGCTGTGGCTGCCCCACCCCCACATGGCCACTCTTCCTCCTTCCTACAGCAGTGGGGCTTCATAGACGTGATCTCATCCAGTAGTTGGGACCCTTGGGATGTGGACTGGGATAGAAGGGCGGCTGAGTGGCCAATCTTCCCTTCCTCTGTATATCAAGCAACTGGGAGAAACCAAGGCCAGGCCTGGTCAGGTAGAGAAGCCCATGCATCTGCTCAGCAGGTCTATAGCCCTGTTCTTCAAGAAGTGTAGCCAGTACGTGGGTTTCAGGGAAGCCATGATTTCTGGCCTGGAAAGTCTGGGAAGAGCTGGTCTCACACTCTTCCATTCCCCAAAGGCAATGGGCCTAGGGCTATTCCGTGTGTGACCTCTGGCCAAGAAGGAGCTGAGTCTGGGGTCTTTGTTACTGTCTTAACAACTCCCCTCAACCCCCAACCCCCATCATCTTGCCTGATCTATAACTCAGGATCCCACAGGGATATGGCCTGGTCTGTCTGCATCCAGAACCTGTGATCCCTTCTGCTCTCTCGCCAAATGCAGTTAATGGCTTCTCCCAGCTACTGAACCGGCAGCTGCCTCCAGTGCGCTGGCGGTCTCTGCTCCTCCGGGGCCACCCCCGCCTGCCGGCAGTGTCCTGGCCGCCTCCCTGTGTGCACTCCACTCTCTCCATGCTTGCTTGTGTTACTGCTGGCAGGGGAGCCTGTGGGCTCAGGTTTCCATCGAGTGAGTGACCCTCCCTGCTGTTTGTAGAAGGCACCCGGGCCTGTGCAGACTGCTCTGGCGGCCATCCACTTGAGGCTAGCCTTTATGCTTGCCTCCAAATGGGGCCTCTGGCCAGACTCAGACTAATCCTTCAGGTCTAGCTCCATCCCACTGGGGCTGCCCAACGAAGGGACTCACCAGTAACTACTGAGTGTGATTGGGCATGTGTCTCAGTAACTACTGTTTATAGTACTGGACAGGTAGACCTTGGTACCATTTCTTGATTTTGGCCTATGGTTCTGAGAGCCACACTGCATCAGAGTTGCCCAAGCTATCAGGGAAAGGGCCTTGGGAAAGGTGGAGGAAGTCATGTGTTTTCTTATGGGGGTTAGAGTTGGTCCTGGCTGTGTGGCAGGTAAAGGTAGGCTGCTTCATATTCATATCTTCTTGCTAGGGCTGAGGGACAACTAGAGAGCAGGTCTGTGGAGCAGAGTAAGGGTACATATTTGAAAGGCAGGGGATGCTGAGTATCATGAGCTGCTGGAGGCACAAACAGGTACTCTTTGAGGAGGCTGGCTATGCGGGGCCAGGACTGCCTTGCTGGGGAAGGGTTCACACTCAGAAGCCCTCCATATGTGATGCCCTGGACCCACCCTACTTAAAGCATCATCCGAGTCTAACTAGTGAGATTCAGGAAGATCTTTACCCTCAGCCTTTAGAGATAAAACCTATGGATAAAAGCCTGTGCCCAGCTGTGCAGGAACATCTGGAGTCTGGTCTTCTGATTACAGAAGTAGGGAGAACACGTTTAATTCTGAGTGGCCCCAGGAGAGGGACAAGGAAGTTGAGGCTAGGGCAGCTATTTATCCCCAGTGTCCTCCACATGTCCCAAAGACTGGCTCTCTGTTCTCTTGCTAGAGAGCTGTAGCAGCTCAGGTGGGCTAAGCAGCCCCTCAAGAGACGGTCAGCATGGTAGAAGGGAGTAGGGGACTGGAGGCAGTCTGGTAAGAAGAAGGTAGATTCAGAGGTGGTACCTGCCTAGTCAACCCCTGTTGGGTCTCAGCTGGTTTGGCCTCAGAATAGGAAAAACTGTCTCCCTCTGGTCTGTCGTGAGGCCTCCAAGTATGCTTCAGAGACCAGCGTTCCATCTGGAACCTTCTGTTGGGGTCAGTGTGGCATGTGAGGCCAAGGCAGCTGGCTAGTGCTAAACACTCTGAGAGATAAGACACCCCACAAGGGGGAGGTGGCAGCACAGGAAGGCCATGAGCTCTGAGACAAGAGGGTGGTTGGTGCAGGGGGGCTGAGCAGCAGTGAACACTACCCGCATTGTAATCGGAGAGGGGCTGGGGAAGAGAGAGACTGAGCAAGGCGGCTGACCCCATGCTCCCCGGGGACAGGTGGGAGAGGCAGAACGAGGAGAGAGTGAAGGATTCCAGAGGTGGGCTGGCTTCCTCTCTCGCAGACAGACACGGGAGGGAGGTGGGCAGCGGGCCAGCCCTGTACCTGCAGTTCCAATCTGCGGTCCTGACAGCTGCAGCCACTTTGAGGAGGGGGAGGGGAGGGGGCTCATCGAGAGCGGAAAAGTCCCAGCCGACACTGTGTCCGGTGTAGTGGGGGGAGTGGGGGAAGGAGATGGGATAGGATGGAAGGATAGATGTGAACCTACCAACCTCATCCTATACCCTTTTCCTAGACCCCCCAGGAAAGACAGGCCCTTGGGTCTGTCTGTCCTCCATCAGCCTAGCCTGGGGTCTCAGTGCTGGGCCTGACCCAAAGGGGTCACATGTGTTTCCTGGCAGCCCGCAGGTGCTGAGCAGGGCGGGGGCGGCTGGCCTGGGGTGCAGGCAGCCTGGTGATGAATCATGTGGTGCTGCCAGCGGCTCATTCCCCAGGCTGGGGACAGGGAGCTGACAGCTGAGGCTGAGCCGAATGTTTCCAGCCCAGCTCAGCTCGAAAGGGTGGCTGCTGGCCCATAGTATGGGGCCAGCCCCCCCACCCCCCAGCCGCCTCCGTGGGGCACACACTAAGGGCGCTCCTGGTTTTTGTCCCACAGCTCCTCAGTGTGGTAGAGGGTAAAGTTGCCCTCTGGGAAGGATGCCAGGGGCTGTGGTGGGTACAGAGCACCTGCCACTCTTTGGTCATAAGCCGTTTTGGACTCACGTGGAGCCACAGGATGGGAACGGACCATGCCACCCCCGGTCTGGTTTGAATCTGGAGCAGTGGAGGGTGACGGAGTGTTCTTCCCACCCCTCCCCTCCCCTCCCCTCCTCCCCTCTCCTCCTGCTGGCTGTTGGGCCAAGCCCTCAGCCACTGCTACCGGTGCAGCTCAGGGAGTGGCTGGGCTGCCTGCCCAGGCCTGAGGCTGGCCAAGCTGCAGCCGCTTTCAGAGTCAGGCCCTGCAGGGGAGGCCTTGGCCGGGCGCGTGCCGCACCCCAACTATCCAGGCCTCTAGAGAGCCTTCCAGCCCTACAGCCCATTCCCTTTCTCTGACCCTCTTGACACCCAAGCCTCTAGCTCTTGTCTGGTTGACTCTGGCCTACCAGTTAGTCTGACTGAAGTTCAAGCTTCCGAGCTCCTGGGCTTCCCTGCCTTCCCTGCTTTGCCCCAGTCCATTAGTTGGCTCTATTCTCCTCTCCTGGGCTTTAAGTCATAAGATGCCTACTGGAGCTAGCTGGGCATGGTTTGGACCTCTGTCTGGTCCCATAGTTCTCAACCATGCCTGCTACTCACACTGGTAGCCTCTGCACATGGAGAAACATACCTACCTGTCTGTATTTGGGGACTTTCTCAAAGCCTTTTGTGTATATAGACCCTTGGTTTATTCCTGACATTGGCCCTCCCATCTTGACCATTGAAATTGGTACCCACTCAGTCATTGTTCCTTTGGGGGTTTGTGTGGGAGATTGGCACCCAGGTCTTGGAATGTGAGACCTCTAGGTAAGGGGGAGGAGGAGACCTGTGTCTAGCGGAGTAGGAAGGCCAGCTGGGGTCCTTGGGTGGAGTTGGTGCCCATCTGCCTAATACAGGTATACCCTACTAGGTTGTGACTCTGGACTCAACCCAGCATCTGTCACAGGGTCCTTGTAGCTTAGAAGTGAAGCTGAGCCTTGCATGGGGAATTCATGAGGAAGGTAGCCTCCCTCAGCCCCAGCTGCATCTCCAGGTTCTGGCTTCCTGGGCTGTAGAAGCTCTGCAGTGACTGAGTATGCCCTCTCTCCCTCCCTCTGAGCAGCTGTGAGCTCCTACAGGATTAAGGGGAGGAAATTTGGGGTTGGGTTTCTCTCTGAACGAAACCTGCCGCTGTGACTCTTTATCCTGTTATATTTCTATCAGATTGGACACAGCCCCCTACCCCTGCCTTAATGGCCTGGCTTTGAGAATTTCCTCCGAAATTACACCTTTGTTTCCTGCACCAGCATTCCCTGGAGCCCGTCAGTGCAGAGGAGGGGC
Organism: Micromys minutus; assembly: GCF_963924665.1. Classification (NCBI taxonomy): domain Eukaryota; kingdom Metazoa; phylum Chordata; class Mammalia; order Rodentia; family Muridae; genus Micromys; species Micromys minutus. The sequence continues at coordinate 41,520,920 of NC_137962.1, forward strand.
CATGTTGTCCCTGCCCTATGAGGATGCCCGCATAGGCCTCAACACCTGGTCTCCCCAGGCAGGGACCAGGAGGCCTGCCGGTGCCAGCACCTGGTGCCCTCTGCCATTCTCTACCCACTACCTAGCCAGGCCTGGCCTTTCTTCTCTGTTGTACCACTCAACTAATTGTCACCTGCAGGCTTTTAATGATCGGCCAGCTGTGTGCAGAGCCTGCTGAGAGTCTGAATCAACCTCAGAGGCCAGTGGGATTCTTTAGGGGAGTTGAGTAGGACAGAGTGTCGGATGGCTAGGAATCTTTTCCAGTGTGCAGCTGGAGGCAGGAGGGAAGCTCTGCAGTGGACCCAGTGTCTCTGGGCCTATGTGGGTGCCAGTGGGGACATTCAGGTAGCTGCTACTCAGATGGTGTCCTCAGGTCCATCTAGGCCTGCTAGCCTGCTTGGCTGGACAGCACTGCTTACTTAGTCCCTACCCATTTTTAATGGATTTTAACACTGCTGGTGAAACCAAACATCCACATGCCTAAGGCGGCATCTCCCCCCCCCTCCCCGTACTCCTTGGGAGAAGGCAAGGCTGCTGTGTGGCTTGCTGCTGCCTACCATGAGCCAAGTGGGCTTCTCCTCTCTCCTATCTTAACCATACAGCACCTCTCCACCCTCTCCCTCCCTGCCTCCTCCCACTCCCCCCTCCCCACATACATCACAGGTCTCTGGTACAGACTCTTGATAGGTGATCTAACCCTGTCCTCACTCTGGGAAGATGGGGCGAGAGCTAGGGCCCATAGTACAGATTCTTTCAAGAGGGTAGTCTGCCTCAATGTGGAAGATACTGTTTCATTTTTAATAATACAAAATTTCCAGACTTTATATTATCATATTAAAGACACAAGATGCCAACACTTGGCCCAGGTAGAGAGCCAGCATGGGAAGTTCCAGTGGGCCTGGGTAAGTGTTCGGCTGCTTAGAGTCAAGTCATAGCCCGCCTGGCCATCTCTCTGTTCATAGGCCCTGCTCATAGCTGGGGCAGGTCTGGCCTGGTGATCGTGCTCTTGGGGCTCTCGGTGACTCTTCAGTGGTATCCACCTTCACTAGTGGCATCACCTCTTGGCTGATGTGGACCCTCCTCCTTCTAACTTCGAATCGCCGTCTTTCTGTCACGGTCTTTGCTCTGCAGAGGGGATGGGGGTGTGTCAGGGTCTGGATGGAGACTTAGTGTCACCCATCACTACCCGAACCTTCCTGGCTTCCTGTTGGGGCACTGTCTGTGCTAGGTCACCCCCATCCCGGACTCCTGCCACCCCCACCGTGCATTTTGGGGAGGGGAGTATACTGCCGCACAGCCGAAACTGTAAAATTAAATTTCCCAGATGTTCAGGCCCCAGGAGCTTGCGCGTGCTGTCTGGAGAGGAAATGGGGATTGGGGAAAGCCGTTGTATTTTTTCCCTGCTCACCCTGCTTTTCCGGTGCCACCAAGTGCGGCCAGAGCAGTAAATCATGGCTGGCCAGCATCTCTCAGTTCAGCCTTCTCCCCTAGGCCATCTACTGCAGGTCTCAGTAGACCAGGGGAGAGGCAGCAGGTGCCCATAGGCCTTGGGGTGGAGGTGGGCTGCAGGGGTGGAGGGGTAGTGGCCATCAGCCCTAGTGGGGGATTCCTTTTTGATTGCCTCACTGCTTCACACTATTCCCCTTTGGATGGGGGCTTATGGATATACTTCTTGAGTTCACCTTTCAGTTCTCAACTTGATGGGAAGTAAAGCCTGAAAGTAAGGCCCCTTGGCCCTGCCAGGTTCCTTCTGCCTGCCCTCCCTCCCAGAACTTCTGGGTGGCCCTTCTCAGCATTACTTCTTGATCCTATATTTGCAGGTCCCTATGACCACTACCAATGGGAGTCTGTGCCCCAATGTGCTCCTATGTGCCCTTCCCTCCTTTGGGCGCAGCTTTGGTGGCAGGTGTAGATGCTAGGGAATGCTGCCCCTGCCCTGCACCTTTCTGCCTGGCAGGTGTGGGCTGGTGAGTACATTTGGGCCCCTCGGTGCTCCCAGCCCTGCTCACCAACTTTCTCTGGTTGCTGAGGCAGAAGGTGCAGATCTGTTTGGGCTGGGTGTTCTCGCCGCCGTCTCTGGCCAGTGGTAGTGGTGGCGGCGGCGGTGGCAGTGGGCTGCCCGCACGACCGCTGTGGAAGAAAGCTGGTCCCGAGTGGCATGGTTGCCCATCGCCGCAGGCTTCACCCACCAGCAGCACATTGCCCAGGTGAGAAATGTAGCTGGAGGCCAGGCGCAGCGTCTCAATCTTGGAGAGCTTGCGATCTGCTGGCTCGGTGGGGATGAGTGTGCGCAGCGCAGTGAAGGCCGTGTTCACGCTGTTGGTGCGGTCCCGCTCGCGCGCATTCGCTGTGTGCCGCTGCCGGGGCTCGCGGCCTGGCCGCCCCCCGGGTCCTGGCCCGCTACCCGCGGCCCTCCGTCCTCCTGCCCGCCGCCGGGCGCCCTGGAGGCCGCAGCGCGCAGCATGCACACGGCAAGGTTTTTCGTCGGAGCCTGAGCTCTCGCTTCCCCGGTCCTCATCCTCCGACAGCGGGCTCACCTCTGGGTACAGGTAGCGGCCCGGTGGTGGCGCTGAACGCAGCATGGCGAAGGACATGGGCCGGGCAGGGGGCGCGGCGTCAGCTCCACGGTGCGCTGCTCATGCCGCCTCTTTAGGTCCCCACCAGGCCGCCGGGCCAGGGGTCTCCGCTGCGCCCCGCGGTGGTGGCTGCCGGGCGAGGCGGGCACATGTGTTCGGACTGGAGCGGGGCCGCCAGCAGAGCAGTGCCTTTATAGCAGTCGGCTCCTCCCCCCCGCGCCTGGCCTCCGCCTCCCTTTCTGGCCTGGAGCTTACTCAGAGCCCGTGCGTGCGTGCACCTTTTCCCTTTTTAATAGCTGTGCCTAGAGGGTCCTGAGCAACTTTCTGGTTGTGGAGTTTCTGGGGTGCCACTGATGCTCCAAGACCATGGTGCCCACCCCACCCATTTTGCAGGGAAGAAGAGAATAAATCAAGAATCAAGAGACTTTCTCTCCTGGCATGCCTAAGTTCACCCAGCTGCCCTGGCCCTGAGTGCCTGGCCACACCCTGTCTGACTCTCCTTCCATGTGCACTTGGGTCTTTTGTGCCAGGCTGTGTGTGTGTGTGTATGTGTACACACACATGTGGGGTGGGGGATGACTCCAGCAGTGGCAGTCTAGAAATGGGTGTGTGGGGTTGGCATGACTTGACTGTATGGCCTGTGCCTTGTGCCAGAATCTTACCCCTTTGACCCATCCTGCCTGGGGGCCCCTCCCCCATCCTTGCTGTGTGCTTCATGGGGCTTCTCAAAGCCAGTGCACACGTGGATAGGATGGGCACCTCTCCATCCCTCCAGTTTGGAAGTGGCCCTCTAGGTGGAGGACTGTGCACTAGCACAGGGCATTTCTGGGGATAAACATTTTGGAGCTGGTATCGTATGGACAGGTGCAGTGGGACAGGCCCAAGGGGTCTTGCTGAGGGGCTGCTGGCACTCCGCTGTGCTAGTTATGTCTGGGCCCCTCCTCCCTGTGGCTACTGTTGCAGGAAGTGGCCGCCTGGGCAGCAGTCCCCAGGCTGGGAGGAGTGAGGGTGGTGGCTGGCAGGGGCTGAAACCAGGAATGTGTGTCCAGGAATGTAGCTGCTCTGCCCACTGAAATGGGAGGGGGAAGAGCAGTGGTGCTGGAAGGGGGTCCTTGACCACCTGCCGAGCAAAACAGGTTTGTCTCCCTGTGGTTGGGGTGGGGGTCTTCCCTTGGTTCCTGCCTTGTAAACTACCCACTTCTACCTAAGGCTTCTGCCAGGGGAGGGAGCCCATAGGCGATGAGGTCATCCCTGTCTGTGGCTGCCCAGAGCCTTGGCCAAGGAATCCATGAGGGGGGAGGCTAGGGTTGGCATCACTTCAGTGGAAAATGTGAAGGTAAAGCTCTGGCGCCTTCAAGGGCTTGGGGGGAGGGGGCATAGCACCCCTGCCATGCCACGTCAGACCCCAGGGCCAAGGCTAGGGCAGATTTTGGGTCACTTGGCCTCTGGGCACTTGAGGCTGATCTAGAGTGGCTCTTCTGTCCTTGGGTGGCTTGAAGAGGATCAAGCATGATAGGGACAGGCGCTGACGTGGTGACTGTGCTGCAGGACATTCGGAACACTGTGGGCAATGTGCCCCTGGCATGGTACGATGACTTCCCACATGTGGGTTATGACCTGGATGGCAAACGCATCTACAAGCCCCTGCGGACACGAGATGAGCTGGACCAGTTTCTGGACAAAATGGATGACCCAGATTTTTGGTGAGTTGGGCCTTGGGTCAGAACCTGTGATTCCTCAAGCCTGGAGTATGGCTCTGATTGGCTTTCTCCTTAGGCGCACTGTGCAAGACAAGATGACAGGGCGTGATCTCCGGCTGACCGATGAGCAGGTTGCCCTGGTACATCGGCTTCAGAGAGGCCAGTTTGGAGATTCAGGCTTCAACCCCTATGAGGTAGGTAACGACAGTTGGCCCTAGGGTCTGAAGGATGTGTACCCCTCTCCCAACCTAATATCTATGCTTGTCTCCGTAGCCTGCTGTGGACTTCTTCAGTGGCGACGTTATGATCCACCCCGTGACCAACCGGCCAGCTGACAAACGTAGTTTCATCCCGTCCCTACTTGAGAAGGAGAAGGTGGGAACCTCGCCATCATCCTCTAGCACACTTTGTAAGGTCGCCATGCTGCCACTGACCTTAGCTCTGTGTGCAGGTGTCTCGAATGGTGCATGCCATCAAGATGGGCTGGATCAAGCCTCGACGACCCCAAGACTCCACTCCTAGCTTCTATGACCTGTGGGCCCAGGAGGATCCGAATGCTGTGTTGGGACGCCACAAGATGCATGTGCCTGCACCTAAGCTGGCTTTGCCTGGCCATGCTGAGTCTTACAACCCACCTCCTGAGTACCTGCCAACCGAGGAGGAGGTGGGCCTGCATTGAGGTGGGTGTGGGCTCCAGCATGTTTCTTGATCCCCTTCTCACTTATCTCCTGTCTCCCCAGCGCTTGGCATGGATGCAGCAGGAGCCCATTGAGAGGAAGCTTAACTTCTTGCCACAGAAGTTCTCCAGCCTGAGGACAGTGCCTGCTTACGGCCGCTTCATCCAGGAACGTTTTGAGCGCTGCCTTGATTTGTATCTGTGCCCACGGCAACGCAAGATGAGGGTATGTGAAGCAGCCTACACAGGTCCTGGGGAAGTGTAGGATGAGGGTGATGCTAAATGCTCTTTTGCTGCAGGTGAATGTGGATCCTGAAGACCTCATCCCCAAGCTCCCTCGGCCAAGAGACCTTCAGCCTTTCCCCGTGTGCCAGGCCCTTGTAAGTGTGGGATCAGGAGTGGGCAAATATCCTCAGGTGTCTGTGTCTGACTTCTCACTCTTCCTCTTCTGTAGGTTTACAGGGGTCATAGTGACCTTGTCCGCTGCCTCAGTGTCTCCCCAGGGGGCCAGTGGCTAGCTTCAGGTGAGCCTGAGGTGGGGGTTGCCCTGAGCTGGGAGACAGGGACCTGGGTATAAGAGGCTTGGTGCTGAGAGCCTTTCACTGCTATACTCAGGTTCAGACGATGGTACATTGAGGCTTTGGGAGGTGGCCACTGCCCGTTGTATGAAGACTGTGCATGTTGGAGGTGTGGTACGGAGCATTGCCTGGAACCCCAATCCTACTATATGCCTAGTAGCTGCAGCCATGTGAGTTTAGGACCCTGGGGGTTAGGGCTGGGAGTGGGCACAGAGAAGTGGGGACTAAGGAGGGGGCTGTGTCTGGCCCTGGCTTGTAGGGATGATGCAGTGTTGCTGCTGAACCCAGCCTTGGGGGACCGGCTGTTGGTGGGCAGCACAGACCAGCTGCTGGAAGCCTTCACTCCACCTGAAGAGCCAGCTTTGCAGCCTGCCCGCTGGCTAGAGGTCTCAGAGGAAGAACGCCAGAGGGGTCTTCGACTACGTATTTGCCACAGCAAAGTATGTGATGGGAAGGGGAGGGGAACTTGTAAGACCTGGTCAGACGATCAGCCAGCATTGCTCTTCTCTAGCCAGTGACACAGGTGACCTGGCATGGACGAGGGGACTACCTGGCTGTGGTGCTGTCCAGCCAAGGGCACACTCAAGTGCTGATCCACCAGCTGAGCAGGAGGCGCAGCCAGAGCCCATTCCGGCGCAGCCACGGACAGGTGCAGTGTGTGGCTTTCCATCCCTCCCGGCCCTTCCTGCTTGTGGCCTCCCAGCGCAGCATCCGCATTTACCACCTGCTACGCCAGGAGCTTACCAAGAAGCTGATGCCCAACTGCAAGTGGGTGTCTAGCATGGCTGTACATCCAGCAGGTGAGGGGAACGTGTTCTCCAAGTCAGGGTAGGGGAGTGAAACCTGTACGTCTTACGAGAATTACAAGGTACTGCTTCTGGTCTTAGGTGACAACATCATCTGTGGCAGCTATGACAGCAAACTGGTGTGGTTTGACCTGGATCTTTCCACCAAGCCATACAAAGTGCTGAGGTGAGGCGGGTTGTGTGAGGTGGGTTGAAGGGCTCCTTCACCTGAAGCCCACTATGAACACACTCTTCCGCAGGCATCACAAGAAGGCCTTGCGGGCTGTGGCCTTCCACCCCAGATACCCACTCTTCGCATCTGGCTCCGACGATGGCAGTGTGATCGTTTGCCATGGCATGGTGTACAGGTAAGTGCTGACCCGTGCCCAGCCCTTCCCACGGACCATCCCGCTGGGTCCTAAGCCCCTCTCCTCCACAGTGACCTGCTGCAGAACCCACTGCTGGTGCCCGTCAAGGTGCTTAAGGGACACACCGTGACCCGAGATCTGGGTGTACTGGATGTGGCCTTCCACCCCACACAGCCATGGATCTTCTCCTCTGGGGCAGATGGCACGATTCGACTCTTCAGCTAAGCTGACACACTACTTTGGGTGGCCTGGCAGAGGGAGGGTGTGCCGCCACACAGGATCATCAGTAGAACCCTTGATTGCCATTTTTCCTGCCTTCTTGATTGGAACCTCCAGCAGCTGCCCAGCCTTGACCTTACATGGCACCCCAAAACCTAACTTAAGCCAGAAGGAAAGGTGGTGTTGATACAGTGTCACCCACTGAGGTGTAACTGGCTTTATTGAGCAATAAATTGGGGCACCACAGTCTTGGCCCTGTCTGGCAGCAGACGGTCCTCTAGGCAGGACAAGCTGTGTATTGCTTGTGGGAGTACAGTCAGCCTCAGGCAAACTTCACCAGACGGCCCAGTGTCTCAGCAGCTTTCTCTCGTACCCCAGGCACTGGGTCCTTTAGGAGGAGCTGCAGGGCTGTGGGCAGAGGAACAGGCCAGTAGTGCACATGCCTGGGCCTGTGCGTGGGGCGGTCCACTGCCTTTCTAACAGACGGGCCTCTGCTGGGAGGGCTCGGGAGCCAACGGAAAGATAGTTTTTCCTTTTTTAGTGTTTTTTAAGCTCTTTTGGAACAGTTAGGAAGTTTCCGTGAATTACTAGAGACGATGAGGTCACCAGTGACAAGGAAAAAAAAATCTGAAATCCAGGAAAATCACTTAGTCCCCGCGGGTGCCTACAGGGTCAGCAGAGCCCCAACAGAGATGGGAAGGTAGGGAGCCATGTGTCCTGGGTTTAGGGGTGTGCTCACCTACAATGAGCTGTTCCAAGTCCACCTGAGTCTTTTGTTCAGGCTCTGCATGCAACACCAGGAACCCTGAAGCAGGTGGGATAAGCTGTATGGTATATAAACTGGGAGGTGTGCTCGGGTAAGGAAAGCACCTGCTTACCTGTGAACATGGGGGCAGCAGCTCTGACATCATCCCAGCTGCTTTTGAAGTAGAACAGGTTGGTACTAATTAGGCGGCCCAGCAGGTCAGGGAAGTGGTGCATCTGGAGAACACTAGGGTCAGAGGGTGAGGGTCCTCAGCCCACCCTAGGGAGGGGCTCCCACAAACAGCTCACCAGGTGCTTGCACGTGGAATTGAGGAATTCCCCAAAGTGCACACTGCGGCCCTCCTGCAGGTACTTGTAGAAGGCAGCTGCCAGCTCAGCACACTCCAGGTGGGGGACACACATGCACAGGGCAAACTTGCATGCCTGTGACATAATTGGGTTCTAAGCCCAAGGTCCTCATGGGGCTGGAGGAGGTTAGGCTGAGCCCAGCACCCTTTCCTTTAAACCCAATGGTCACTCACACTGGCCACTGGAACCTGGGGGTCCCGCAGATGCAGTAGGAGTGGCACCAACCCACCCACGACCTGCTCCAAGAAGACATCCTCACAGTCCCCATGGCAGGCCTTGTTGAGGTGTCCAAAAAGGCGGATGGATGCGGTCCTGAACTCCACTTTTTCCTAGCAGGGTGCAGCCATGTCAGTACTGGCCTCCCTTCCTAGGCAGGCCTCTCTACATTCTGAGCCCCCTACTTTTGTGCAATAGTGAGTATAGGAGGTCGAAGGCCAACACAGAGGATAAGATCGTTGGGGAACCAAACTCAGCAAAGCAGTCAGTGCTTGATGTAAACAAAGGCTCTCTCACAGGGATATGTCGGGCGTCATGCAGCTTACACTGTCAAAGAAGGGCCGGATGCGAATGGTTGTGTGCAGCAGCACCAAGCGTAGGTCCCATGGCTCCACTAGATCCAGAAGCCGTGAAAGTCCCACCATGGCTTCCAAGGCCACTAGACTGTGTGGTTCATCACCATCATCCAGTCCGCTGACCATGGCTGTCATGAGCTGCGGGCCATGAGCTCGCACCTAGGAGACATCTGCCTTCAGGTGACCCACCCTCCAGGCAAACCCCTTTCCCTAAGCAGTGGTAAGCTAGATAAGCTTCCCCATGCTGCCCCTTATACTCAGCCATATCTCCTGGCCTCCTGGGGAGCCAGCCCACCTTGTCAGGTGAACCAGAGGCCATGTTGGCCAGACCGCGGAGCACTAGACGCCGTACACTCGCGCTTGAGTCCTTCAGCCGGGCTGTCAGGTTGTCCAGCAGTGGTTCCAGGAGCATCAGGTCATTGACCACATTACTGCTGAGTAGCTGGAGGCAGAGCTGCTCTGACCATTTGTGCCGATTGACCCTCATCAGCTTAGGTCCAAATAGCTATGGGTTTCCTGCAAAGGGGAAGCTGAGGGCCTGCTCCTACCCTGGCCTTCCGTTCTTCAGAGGCTTATTGATAAAACAGGCTCTCTGACCTGACTTAGGCCTAACCCTGGGTTTTACCAGGTGAGGCTAAGCAAGAACTGGGGAGGCCAAGCTTGCCTATAGGGTACATCTGCCCATGTTCCATCCCACTAATCCCAAGACCAAAGCATCTTATCATTTCAAAACCCAAGGCTTATGTATCTCCTCCCCAAGGTCCTACCTCAGCCAGGAAAGCTGTAGAAGTAATCCTCTGGATCTCATACACGCTGTTCTGTGTGCACCCGAGTGCCTTCATCACTAGAGGAAGTCGGGGGCCAGCATACTTTGCCATGGAACTAGGGGAGGAGACCCCAAAAGGCAGGAGCTAGTCACCCCGGGACAAGCTCATGTTGCCCCAAGAGTACTTTACCTCCCACTCTACATGGCTAGAACCCTAGGCTTCTATTCCAGACCCTGTGGGGACTTCTCAGGCTTTCTCCCTTTTCTAGCCCACAGGATACCCCTTCTCTGTACCTGTTGACAAGTGTGTGTCCCATGCCCTCAGATGTCCCTCCTGGACAGGATGTGGCTTGCTTACCTGGCCAGCTGGGCAACACCATCTTCATGCCTTGCTGAGGTTCTGAGCAGCTCCCAGCCTCCCTCCACTTCAACACAACGCAGCACATCTTGGCTGCCACTCCGGAGCAGCAAGGCCTGAAGGGCATCCACTGCAGAGCTGTTGGTGTAGAGTGGGTGGTATCTGATGGCCCATCTGCTCTGAATGCCGTTTGCTGAGCTAACAGGTTCTCTGACTTGTTCCCTTTACCAAGACCAGCAAATGCTGGCAAGTCACCTGGGAGTGTAGCTCCCTTGCATGCATATCCAGGAAAATTCCCATGGCTGCCCAGGCCAATCCTTCAAGGACTTGACTCAGAAGAGACCTGTGGATGCTCATTAGGATTAATAATGGGCTCAAGGAAAGGCCAATTTGCTGGCCTGGAGGTGAACTAGCTAGATTGGTCTTCAGGAAAATATCCAGAATCATTAAGATACACACAAAGGCCACAGACTTAGTTTTTAAAACATGTCCATCCCTGAGCCTGGACCTGGATATAATCTGTGTCTATCTTGAGGAAATAGAGGCTCCTGCCTAACTTATGGAGGCTGAATAGATCCTTAAGCGAGGCCACAATAAAACATCAGCTCGGCTAGGGATGGGGTAATTGTGAGGCAGGGCTATTCCCTATTGGCTTATTCCCTAAGTTCCTATGGCAAGCATTTGACTCCAGTCTCTTGCAGGAGGACTAATGGTGTGCTTCCTAAGCTTAGCTAGAATTAGAATTTGGCCCCTTCTAAGATATACCCTTCCACTGTGGGGAAGAAGTTAAACATTGCTGTGCCAATGTGGCTTATCAAAATGACTAACACCCCTTGCAGAAATGCATGGCCCTCCAGTGCCATAACTCTGATACATTTGCAGTGTCCTGTATGCACAGGATCCTAGAAGGTGGACCCTGAGATCTGGGGTTCAGGGGTAGCACAACACAAGACTCACTAGGTGATATTTCACCTCTGGCTACAGGGGTCGGTAAGGAAAGACCATGGCCGCCAAGTGGGACAGTAGGATGGGAGAGAGAGCAGCGTCCAGCTCATGCAGCACTAGTCTAGGCAGAGGGTAGCCCTTGCTGGCCTGCATGCTATGTCAGACCTTAGCTGGTAGCATCCAGTGGGAGGTTAACACCCATCAAGGTTATGGTGCTGTACAGTACAGGTTCAGCCCAACCAAAAAGCAATCTGATGTTTGAATGCTCCCTAGCCCCAGCCGGCATAGCCAAATGACACCTTAATACTCCAGCCTGGAGCTACTTGCAGAGATGAGAAGAAACCCAGGAAGCATCCAGACTTGAAAACTCATTAATGGTGTCACAAATGATCATCCCAACCTGCTCCCAGAAGAGATCCTGGTTCTTGGAAACAAAGTCACCCCCAAGCCCACTACACTTCAGACAAGGTCTTTTATGTCTTCTTCAGGGCCAGGCAGCTGACATGTCTCCAGCACCATACATGCACTCACAGAGTAAGCATGGGGTGACAGGTAAGAATCCCCTTACCTGCAGGGATCAAGGTTCCTGGCCGCTCTGGCTGGGCTGGTGCTTCTCCGCTCCTTGGCTTGCAGGTTCCGGGGCAGCTGGACGCCCACGGTACAGCTAACTCGTAGTAGGAGTGCTACAAACAGCTGAGGGTAGAGCTCCAGTACCACAGTGCCAGATGATGGGGCAGACAGGACTTCGTACAGTGCACAGGTGGCCTGGGGCAGAGCCACTAGAAGGTCACATCTCCCTTTAGACCACAGTAATTCCTGTACCCATACTCCAGGATTCAAAGGGGGTCCAAACCTTAGCATGAACCCCACATACAGTAAAGTTTTGAGTCTCTAGGGAGAGGTAGGAGGAACCCAAGAAGCCACAGAGTAGATAGGACCCAGTATAGCTCCGTCCTCTGGGCATTAGGCAGGAGAAAGGGACAAACTTCAGCCCATCTGTTCTTGGTTCCTTAGAAAGGAGAGGAAATTCTCACAGCTGCTTTATTGCTTAGAGTGTGGCTGGGCTGGTTTTATTTTTTTTTCCACAGGATAAAATGTGAAGTGTGCTCCCTTGGGAGCTAACACCTGCTGGTCTTTATGAGCCCCAGCACAGCTGCCAGGTGCCTTTGGGGTACCCAGGCCTCATGTGGGGGCAGGGGCAGCATGTAAGGTAGCCCCGAGTCCCTACTCACCGCAAGGGGAAGCAGTGTAGCTACTCTGTCAGCACTACTGCCTAGAAGGAAGGCCCGGCTCTCCTTGAACGGGACGTCTTTGCTCATCTTCTCCAGGAGCAGCTCTAAGACCTGAGCAGTGAGGCTGGGCTCCACAGCCAGTGCCCGCCACAGGGCGCAGGTGTGCCTGCAACCAGAAGGAAATGCATCTTCACCATTGCTGGCTGCAACACTGCCTTATGCTGCAGTTGCCCTGGTTCCACAAGGCTCAGGCATGCCAGAATCAGATCTTGCTGGGAGGGAAATGCTGTCCTGATGTCAGATCTGAACTTGCACCCCAGGGTCTGGAAATGGCTGGCAGTAGAGGCAGGAGGAAAACTGCTGGCCTGTATGTACATAGAGGACCTAAGGCAGGAAGCATAGGGTCTCTAAGAAGTTGCCAGAAGTAAAGATTGGGCTTCTGCAGAGGAAGCATCAATCCCAGGCCTCTGGGACAGCACACAAGGAAGAGAGAGGCATGAGGAGAACGCTCGAGCATTGCAGGTGGCAGGAGAGCCTGTCCACCTCACCGCAATGCCCCAAACCTGAGAGGCAGCCGTGTACTGCCGAAACATGACAAATAGCAAGAGAACTGGTGCCTGCAAAATGGCTTAATGACTGAGGGGATTTGTCACCAAGGCCCATGATCTGAATTGAGTCCCCGGGACTCAGGCAGCAAAAGGAAAGAACCAGCTTCCAAAGCTAGTCCTGTGTCCTCATTTCTGTGGCATGCACATACATACAAAAATAAAATTAAGAGAACCAAAGAGACTTTAGAAATCAAGGACATAACACACTTGTTAGACATATTGCTATCAGCCCAGATAAAGCAGGTGAGAGAACAGGTAAATTGGGGGGCTGGGGTAGAGCTAGGCATAATGGTACATGCCTTTAATCCCAGTACCCAGTAGGCAGATCTCTTAAATTTTAGGCCAGCCAGAAGTGCACAGTGAGATCCTGGGGGAGGGGCACTCCCTAGGATTTAACAGAGAGCAAAGAGGAGTTCAGAAGGCAGGATGGACAGGTACACAGTAAAGTTAGCATAGAGAGAGAACAAATATCTGGGGGTGGGGGAGTTGTCTGCAATTGAGACCAAGTACATGCTAGTCATCCTAGCACCCCAGAAGTGGAGGCAAGAGGGTCATGAATTCAAGGCAGCCTCAGCTACAGAGCACATTTAAGGTCAGCCTGTTAGACTGCAACACTGCTGTACAATTCAGAGGTCCAATAGACTAAGGCAGCAGCAAGATGCAGAACATTCATCTTACAAAGACCACGAACTAGTCCCATGTGGGTCCCTTCACAGCAACCAACATAAGCTAGAAAATGTGACACTTATTTCATGGGTACCACTGGAAACATCTCCAAGTTGCAAGACCCAAGAGTTTGTGAGAAAGAAGCCATGTCCAGTGCTGGGAAGGATTCACACCAGCACTGAGTGTCTTGAAGCCAGGCTCAGTTCCCCTGATGGATGGCTGCACACCACCCATAAGGCCAGAGCACAGTTAAGGTTCCGTGGACCTTACACCCTTTGCTGCAGTGCTTTGTATTCAGAGCAGCACATCACAAATCTGCATCTTTCCCAACCATTTATAAACATGAAGTCTAAATTTTTTAAAAAAGAAATACATAAAAAAATAAAGGGCTGGAGAGATGGTTCAGTGGTTAAGAGTACTGACTGCTCTTCCAGAAGTTCTGAGTTCGATTCCCAGCAACCACATGGTGGCTCACAACCATCTGTAATGAGATCTGATGCCCTCTTCTGGTGTGTACCTATATATAATAAATGAGTAAATTAAATACATATAAACATGAAGTCCCATCTTAGCACACAGACTTGGCATAGCTCACTGACCTGCCCCATTCCCACATGTATGCGACAGGCTCTTTATGCTCTACTCTGCAGAAACTGTTAAAATATCACTACTTCCTAACAGCCCAGAATAGAAAGGCTTATGATCATCCCTGGGAATGTACAGTGTAGACAAGACATGGCCACACTATTCAGCAGTAAGAGCAAGCCACCTTGTGTCAAGAGCAGTATACTAACCAAGTAAGTCAAAGGGAGTCTCAGTCCACTCTCAGAGCTCATGATAAGGCAAAGCCCCCTCCAGCCCCCCCACCCCCCAAGCAGCAGAGGGGCACTGGGGGCAGATTGAGGGCTCAGCTGAAGAGTAAATGGGACCTGGAGGCTGGACACCTCTTCCGCTCCCATCCAAGCAGAAGTCTGCAAGCACAGAGAACCGGGCAGGGGTACCAGGATTTGCGAGCCCTCCCATGCACATCCCTGTCTCAGTGGGAGGTGAAACAACTGCAGAAGATCCCATTGGGGCGTATGTAAGGAGGTTACTAAATGAGAACTCCACACTCTAGGAATGAAGGAGGGGCACGAGAGATGGCTCTGCAGCTACGAGTGTTCACTGTTCCTTAAGAGTTCAGATCTCAACACCTGTTTGGGATGGCTCACAACCACATGTAACTCTCAAGGATACTACACCCTATTCTGGCCTCTAGGGACACTCCCATCACACATATGCACACTCAAGAGAGTCACAGATACACAGGAGAGACAGAGAAGAGAGACAAACAGCCCCCCTACACACACACAGTCACTCCTAATGAGCAGCCTCCGAGCTTGACGAATACAAGCTGGCAGTGATACATGCATCATGTACCTTAACAGCAGGGACGCACACGTAGGGGCCACACCATCTGGCTCAGTAGTGGCCTTAAGGATAACCTCTGGCCCCAACTAAGACTACAAAGAAAGGTGAGATCAATACCATCAGGACAGGAGAAAAAGAAAGGCTGACAAGAAGAAACAGAGGACTACTTGATGAGGTCAGAGATGATTTAGGGAGATGCATTAATCAATATACGGTAAACACGGTTCCTAGGCTCCTCGAGGGGCCCACAGTGGTCATGGTGAGGTTTTGCTCACAGGTGTTGAGTATGCTGGTGAGTCACTGAAGCACAGCAACCAGGTAGTCTTAGTGCCAGAGAGGTTAAGGACAGTGACCACCAGGGAGAGCTATAGAAAGCCTGGCTTAGGTATGTCCAAGAAGGGTCTTAACCCAGGATCTCAAGACATATGGAGAGGGACAGATGCCTTGAGTACCTGAGAGATAGGTCCTTTGTCAATTTGATTATCTTTTTCACAAGCCTAGGTCCATGGGGACTCATAAAAAAATTTAGGTTGCAGAAGTAGGAGAAGTGCTGAAGGAGCATGCACTATGCCATGCAGGAAAAAGAAGCCCCAAAGATGGAGTATGGCTTCCACCAAACAAGCTCAGGGTACTGAGTACCTGTCAAAGGGCAGGGGGCTTCCCAGGAGACTGGATACCACAGCCTCGCAGTGCTGAGATGCTAGGAGGTACACGCTGTGCTGGGCAGCTGGTAGGACATGTTCCTCCTGGGTATCCCGCAGCTTGGCTCGTAACACACTCACAATCTCAGGTACCTGCAGACAGGACAGGCTCAAGTGGGATGTTGCAGTCAGGTTTTGTAGCTCGGCACACATCCACACCAGGCACACACAGATATCTGTTCAGTTCCATAGCCTAGGCTATAAGAAAGAAAGTCCTTAGAAATGTAGAGCTCTTGACTACAGGCTTATAGCAATAAGGTCTAAGACAATCCCCCCACGGGTGTGAGTAGCTAAGATCCCACATGAGAAATGAAAAGACCACTGGCCATGGCCCAGTGGTAGTGCATTAACCAATCTGCTGGAGACTATCCCGGTTTAGATTCCTAGCACTGTAGAGAAGGGAAGAGGTGGGATCCAGAGTAGGTGATTACGGAGCACAAGGTAAAAGAGGTCCCTTGAGCCTCCACAGTGTTCCTGTAACTCAGCCATTGTCTGCTAAAGGCAGGACCCATATGAGAAAACAGGCTAGGAGGCAGGGAGGGGGGACAAAGTAGGGGCAATGGACTTGTGAATAAGAGGAGGACGGGGCCTGAAGCAGTGCCTGTACAGAGCAGGCAACACAAACACTGGGGAACATGAGTGAGTGGGAAAGCTCTGGCCTCTTTAGAACTACATTCTGTAGTGGGTGGGTCTGCAGCCTCACTCTTCTCCAAAACGTGGACTGCTCTAGGCAGCCTCGGACAGCTTGGCTTATGAATCTCCTCTGGCTCTACATATGGAAAGTACCCCTCCCCCAACACATTCAGCCAAATCTGCACGTACAGATCACAGAAGCAAATGTCATTTATTGGGCTGAAGAGATGGCTCAGCGGTTAAGAGGCACTGGCTGCTCTTCCAGAGGTTCTGAGTTCAATTCCCAGCAACCACATGGTGGCTCACAGCCATCTGTAAAGGGACCTGATATCCTCTTCTGGTGTGTCTGAAGACAACAACACTGTACTCATAAATAATAAAATTATTTTTTTTAAATGTCATTTAGCTCGTGAAAATAGTGAACACTCTGACCAGAGTCAGTCATTTCCATCCTCACCCCCTTGTCGAGGGAACTCTTAGACGGGACCAAAAAGTCCCCCAGCACTGAAAAAATTCTAGGTTCAACGGAGACGGCCCCATCTCCTTGGTGAATCCAGAAAGGGTTCAGGAGGCTGAAAATATAGACCACACATGGCAGTGTCCTCGGGTTGACAGCAATGAGGTACTTGGGTACAAGAAGCTAAGCACCCGTGATTCACTCACAGAGTAGACTCCTACCCACCTGCTCATCTGTGTCCTGCCCCAGCTGTGGCCTCAACGGGCTTATGGTGTCCGGCCACTGGCAACTAAAAGCTTCCTTGATACTTCTAGCTTCTAGAAAGTTTGCTGATTGTGTGGGAAGCTGTGCTTGCTGGGATCTTGTTAGGGCTGAGCCATACTCCCAGCTCCTCTCTGAAGTTGTAACAAGAGTTACTGAGTCTCTAGGAGATGTTTTAGCATTGGTCCTTGTTCCCAGCCTACCAATTCTGAAAAGTGCACTTTTCTACCAACTATGACAGCAGTGACCAAGTATGACCAGTGACCTGGTAATGGGAGCAGTGTCCTTATCATTCTGTCTTCGAAGCCCACCTTCACATCTAAGTTCTGCCCAGAAACCCACTTTCTGTCTACATAGACAGGCTCCATTTGGTCTCTGTGGCCCCTTCCCTTTGTCCTCAGCACCTGGGAGTACTCTTGCCTTATCAGCTTGGCCTGTGTCATTTGTTCACAACAGCTTCATAAAGGGGTGGTCCCACTGTGGTGGTTCTAACACACTGGCAGTCATGCAATCATAATCCAATTCCAGAACTTTTCATAACCCCCAAAGGAATCCCGTCGCACCTCTTTCCCAGCCCCACAAACCTCAACTCTACATTCTTCTCTGTGGACTGCCTGTTCTGACGATTTCATATAAATGGCTCACACAGTGCACAATGCTGCTTCTTCTGGCTTTCACTAGGTACAGTGCTTCTCAGGGCTCATTTACACTGCAGATGTTTTGGAACATCATTCTCATTGTACAGAGAGAGGTACCATATTTTTTTCCCCTCATTCACAAACTGGTAGAATTTGCATAAGGCTGCTGTGAACATTCATGTGTTATTTTCTTCGTGTGTCCTGGAGTGTTCCCAGGGGTCACATGACTTCCTGAGCACATTCCTGACTGTTTGCATGTGATGGAGTCTCTCTGTCTCCTAGCCATTTGCATTAGCATATATGCCCTTTTTCCTGTGTTCCCTTTGCGCTTTGGAAGATCATCCTCCCATTGCCTGATATGGGTGCTAAAGATCTGCTCTAACCACCCTCCCACCTTGCCTCACTTGCAGCTTGGCAGTGTGTTTCATTCACAAGCATGGTATACCCTGTGGGACTTTAGTCTAGCTGCATGCCTCCTCTAAAACCTCAGTGACTCGGTGTTGGACCAGAAGTCCAACAGCACCAGCCTGTCTGTTGGAGTATCTCAGGGTAGAGAGGTTTCTCTTGACCCTGAAGGGCCAAGAAGTCAGATATGCCAAGTTACAAGACAACTGAGATGCCAGGTACTCCAAAGCCTAAACTCTTGACTGGGCTCAGTAATTCAGACAGGCAAGGATACCTGGCTCTATTTAAAAAAGGGGGGGACCCCAAAACCATAAAGCTCTGAAAAGGGTCTTGACACCAAACGAGCACAGGCAAGAGAGAGAAGCAGGTGACATCAACCTCAACCTCAAAACTCACGTATGAAGGGACAAATCAACAGAGTAGGTTACTACAGGATGAAGCGTGTATTTGAAAATCATACACGTAAGGGATTAGTATCCAAAATGCATCAAGGCAACAAAACCACTAGAAATCTCTGAGGGCCAGCAAGATTGCTCAGTGGCTAAAGCACTTGCCTGGTGACTTGAATTCTATCCCTAGAACCCACAGAGCGATGGAAGGAAAGAAATGACTCAAGTTGCCTCATTCACACTAATAATAAAGTCTAAAACAACAACAAAAACTGGCTTGAACAGACATTTTCCAAAGGCAATACACAAATGGCCAATCTACATATGCAAAGATGCTTAGCTTCACTAACTGCCAGAGAAACACATATCAAAATCACAACAATGAGTCTGGATAAACAGCTCAGTGCTCAAGGGTGTATATTGCTTTTACAGAGGTCCTGAGTTTGGTTCCCAGGACACATAATTGGCAGTTCTAGCTCCAATGCCTGTGACCTCTGCAGACACCTGCATTCTTATAGACATACATACATACATACATACATACATACATACATTCACACATCCATATGCACATATGCAATTTACAACAAAACCAAACACAAGGGCTGGTGAGGTGGCTCAACAGATAAAGATGCTTTCTGTTAAGCCAGAAGACTTGGATATTCCCAGTGTCACATGGTGAAACCCCCTATGGTGTCTTCTGAACTCAACATATGTGCTATGTCATGGGTACCCACAAGTTCCCCTGCTCCCAAATAATTAAATGCATGCAAGCATACATACACACACACACATGCGTGCACCATCAGAATGTCTTGCTCTTCCAGAGATGGGTTCCTAGCACTGGATCCCACCAGGCAGTACCTCACAACACTGGCTTTTTAAGTTATCCAGTGGCACATGGATACCATCCCTGTCTAGAGGCCACACCATGGGGAAGCTCCTGTTGTTAGACGCTCTGTTTTTTTTTTCACTGCATAGTTCCTGCCTCGACTAGCAGAACCCAGAATACTCCAGGTATTCCGACAGATCGGTAAGGAAAGCACAGACAATTTAACATGGAACTGGGCAAAAACTAGTGTCCTCAAAGAGAAGTCATCAAATTATCCCTCAGTCACCAGAAAAATGCAAATTAAATCCTAACATGGAATACATCACAAGCTCATCACCAAAAGACAGGAAATGGAGCCTTGTAAAAACTCCCACCACTCTCCAGGTGGGTGTCCACTGGAGGGCACCCTCAGACAGCTGCTATGTTACCCTATGGCTAAGGAATCTGGGATGGCAGATGAACCAGTGTGATATCCATGACAAGCAGCAAGCTGCGGGTTAGTGGGAGGAGGAGCGTGAGTGACCTCAGTTTACACCATTTGCAGGACACTTGTATCAGGAGATGGAGGTAGCCTGGGGTGTCAACAGAGGCGACTCTGCCTGTAGATGATGGTGTAAACTGACACTCCAGCTCCTCTTCTGGGAGACTTCAATTCAAGGTAGAACCTCAAAAATCCCCTCTAGCAAATGAGTTGAGCCCACACCTTCCAGGACTCTAAATCTACTCTACAGCTGCCCAGCCTGTTGAAGCTGGCCAGATCCAAAGCGACGGAGTGCAGAGACTGCCTTCACTCTCACTGCACACCATGTCCAGCCATAGGTGCTTCCAAGTCATATTTGGAATCTACCAGTAGAGGACAGATGTGGGCTGCAACCCTCTGGGCACCGTGTGTGAGCTTGGAGTTTCTGTATGAGAGCCTGCAGTCCCATGGCTGGCAATCTCCCTGGGACCTGGTCACATAGTGCATGCATGTCTTCTTTGGTAAGAGAGTCAGGAGCTCAGCAGATATCAGCTCAATGTTAGTGTTTGTGGCTTTGGATGTGGGGGGGGGGGCTCGTATACCTCAGACTGATCTCCAATTACCTATACAGCTGAGGCTGGGGCCTTGGACCCTGATCTTTTTTATCTCCACTTCCAGATTACTGGAATTAAAGTATGTACAAGCATGCTGGGCTGTCTTTCTCCTCGGGTCCAGTGAGCCCCTGCTCAGTCTCCCGGCTAGCACTAAGAACAGAGAGTAAACCGTGCCAGGCTTGCACCTTCCTTTTTCTTCTTAAACTCTCCACCCCTCCCCCTCCTTGAAACAGGGTTTCTCTGTGTAGCCCTGGCTGTCCTCAAATTCCCTCTGTAGACCAGGCTGGCCTGTAAGATCCATCTGCTTCTGCCTCTAGAGTGCTGGAATTAAAGGCGTGCGCCATCACTGCTTGGCTTAAATTCTTAATAGAGTTGCTTTTATCAAGTTCTAAGTAGTCTTCAGATAAGATCTGTCTGTATCAGACCCAGAGCAGACACAGTCAGAACTCAGAGAGGGCGCCTTGCCCTCAGCCCCGCCCTAGTCCCCTCAGCCCCGCCCTAGTCCCCTCAGCCCCGCCCTAGTCCCCGCCCACGCTCCTTCACCTTTTCCAGCAGCACGTTGCCGCGCTCCTTCAGCAGGCAGTTGATCATGACTGTGGCTGCACGGGAGCAGTTCTTGTC
Organism: Micromys minutus; assembly: GCF_963924665.1. Classification (NCBI taxonomy): domain Eukaryota; kingdom Metazoa; phylum Chordata; class Mammalia; order Rodentia; family Muridae; genus Micromys; species Micromys minutus. The sequence continues at coordinate 41,541,542 of NC_137962.1, forward strand.
TGGGTCTCCCAGGCTCTCAAACATGGTGAGCAAGAGGCTGATGAGCTGATCTGACGGGAGGCGCTTGGCAATGATCTAGAAAAGCAAAAGCAATGCCAGAACAGAGAAGTAGGATGAGGGGAACCTCAGGGGCCTAGCTCGGCCTTCTTCATCCTAGCTGCAGGGCCAGGATCACACAGGGGACAGGAGAGTGACCTGTGTGGAGCTGCTCTCTAGAAAACAGGGATTTCAGGACAGGTCTGAAGCTTTCCCACCTCAGTGAGCCCCATGACCCTACCCTCCACCTCAGCCTCCTTTTTTCCCCCAACACAGAAATACACCAGAAGGAAGAACACCACACTGCCAAGCCCCAGTTACAGAGCCCAGCCCCTTCTGACCCATCCAGGACTGAGTCCTTGCTTCCTAACACTGAGCATTACCCAAAAGGGCCCAGGGACCCTTCCTATCAGCCCCTGCCAGAAACCCTGACCATACAAAGAACAGAAATGTTCATAGACAGGATCACAAAAGAGGATTCACTGAGGCGGAGCTAATTTGGCTGTCCTGGGAGCTCTGCGGAGCTCCAGACTAGACATCTGGCTGGTGGTTCAGGCTGGATAAGCTACCTAGGGAGTACAGTATATATATATATAGGGCACGAAAGAGACTTTTTAGCCCCGTGCTGTGCTTCTAAATGTAGACAAAGTGCCAGAGCCACCTGGAATCAAAGACAGGGCTCATGCTGGTCCAGGAATGTGGCTCTACGCAGAAGCAGAAACACCCAGCACCATGTCCTCCAACTCTGGAAACCCATATGTCCAGTAGGGAAGCTGGGAGCAGGCAGCAGGGAGCTGTAGAGCTAGAACCGGAATTCAGATCCCTCTTGGGAATTCTCCAAGACCTTACCACTGAGCACACCATACTGTGGTATCCCGAAGCAGGTATGAAACATGGCAGTGTGGACCCAATGGGGCCCCAAACACCAATTCCTTGAATGAAATCTGCTCACAGCCAACCCTCAGGGCCTGCTGAGCGAGAGGGGCCAAGTGCTTCCTTGGAAGTCCCTTCACCCCAGATGCTGCAGCCCCTCTTTCTTGTTGCTGGGATCCCATAAGTACCTGGGCTATGCTGTGGCAAGTGTGGAAAAGGATGGTGGGATCGGCCTGCACAAGGCCATCTTTCAGGGTGAGGAGACGCTCAGCCACATCATCACGATGGTCTCGGGAGAAGCCTAAGGGCCAGAGTTGACTGAAGGCTTCCCCAGTGATTCCAGTCTGACTCCATACCCAACTTCTGCCTCCACAGTCCCCACATCCCCAGCAGGGCTCACCCTCATAGCCCAGCTGCAAGTACAGTAGGGAGTAGACACAGCCCACAGCTTCCTGGCGGGTAGTAGTCCACGTGTCAGCACACCGAGGGGCAAAGAGACCAACCAGGAGACCCAGGTTGTGGAAGGGTACCAACGTCTGCGGGGAGATGGAAGGCGGAGGGGACTGGGCTATAGCGATTCTGGGGGATAGGCAAGCACAACCTATATCAGGCTACGTGGCCTGACCCTTCAACAAACTTTTCCTCACCACGCCTAGGCCACCTAAGCATAGGGAGTGGGACACTTCGATTTGAGCTATAGAAAAGCACAAGGACTCTGCCGATTCCTCCACCGCCCTTGAAGTGAATCCCCAGGTGCTAAGTCTGTGGACAGGGGAAGGAGACAGTGTAGTCCCTTTATCCTCATGGGCTTCAGTCCACCTCTCAAGATCTGCTCACCTTATGTAACGAGCCTCTCTCCCTCCTTAGAGCAGCCTTGCCTTCTGCCTGCCAGAGGCTGCAAACATCCCCAGCCCTGACTCAAGGCCACACACCCATGCCCTCCCAGGTCCCCTCGGCAGTGCCCAGTTCAAAGCAGGCCTAGATGCCCCTGACACTCCACGTCTCAAGAGTTGCCAGACAAGAAAGGGGAATTTCAGGTCAGCAGTGAAAGGGTAAGGCAGGATGCAGACTTGGGAACAGGGGGCTGTTGTTCCCAGTATGGTTAAATGCATGTCCACATAAACCAAAAGAGACAAACACACACACCAAAACAAGATTATCATGAGAAAATGTCCATGATGATTCCAATAGAGGACAAAAAGATGTTTGTAAAAGTCTACTCTGTTCCTGATAAAAAGTTCTGATTGGGGCTGGAGAGATGGCTCAGTGGTTAAGAGCACTGGCTGCTCTTCCAGAGGTCCTGAGTTCAAATCCCAGCAACCACATGGTGGCTCACAACCATTTGTAATGGGATCTGATGCCCTCTTCTGGTGTGTCTGAAGACAGCAACTGTATTTACATACATTTTTAAAAAAGATCTGATTAACACAGCCAGTGCCAGACAAAACTAAGTGGCTCAGCAATAAAGAGCTGAGTGCAGCCTCCTAGGAGCGGGTGCTTCACCCTGGTCTGAGTCTAATGTAACCCTATCCCCTTGTTCCTTGGTCCTAGTCAAAGAAGACTGTGAGGCAAGGGTGGAAAGCAGCAGGAAGCCAGGGAGCCGGCAGGCTGTCCTGGGACCAACCAGAGGGCAGATGGAGAGGTGAAGTCTGATGGAGGGAGAGGTGAGGTATGATGGAAGGGTGAGGACAGATGAAGGGGTGAGGTCTGATGGAGGGAGGGGTCAGGACTGATGGAGAAGTGAGGTCTGATGGAGGCAGGGGTCAGGACTGATGGAGAGGTGAGGTCTGATGGAGGAAGGGGTAAAATCTGATAGAAGGAGGGGTGAGGCCTGGTGGAGGGAGGGGTGAGGTATGATGGAAGGGTGAGGTCAGGAGCCCAGTACTCACACTGACATGCAAGTGCTCCAGGAAGAACTGCAGGAGGCAGGCACCCAAGCCAAGTGCTCGTGCCCGCTCATGACCCCTCGAGGACTTGATCCATGGGCTCAGGTGCTGCAGGAGAATGGACCTGACACAGGTGCCTGCTGGGGGAGCAGCCCGGGAGGGCAGAAGCCCACATCCCAAGTGGGCCCCAGGGCAGCTCCCACGTTAGGGTCTGCTGTAGCTCACTGCCCACTCGACATGGCTGGGAATGATCCAAGCCTATTAGGCCCTGGATGCCTAGATGGGGGATTGGTGCTGCCCCAGCACACTGTGACCAGGGAAGCACTGGGAGGACCACAGCAGGGCGTGGTGCTTCATCTTGCTTGCCTCAAGTGGTTAGCAGACTGCACCCGGGCTCGTGTGCCCCATCCCAGCACTGTAGTAGTCAAGGGAAATATTGCAGAGGTCCCGTCTGCTCAGAGTGGTCCAGGCAGATGGGATGTGTTCTGATGCCCCTCCCCTAGAGAGACTAGCAAACTGTCTCCATAGTACCTAACCGCGGTGGGGGAGGGGGAAGGGAAGGAGCCAGGAACTAGGTGGGATACTTAAATTCCATCATCCCCAGCAGTGTACACCCACAGCACACCTCTACCATGATCTGCAGGCCTTGAGGGGTCATGTTCTGCTGTAGCAGTCTTGTTAACAAATCTTCAAGGGCACGCACCGTGTCCAGATACAGGGGCTGGAAGGAGAGCCAGCCCCATGCGTGATCCCATTTCTTTTAGAGGCCTCTCACTCCCTGCTCACCCTCGCCCTGCCCTTGGACGTGCAGTACCTCCTGGAAGACACCATCTTCCCCGTCAGGCTCAGGTGGCAGGGCCATGACACTGTGTAAGCAGCTGTGGACCACATCTGCCTGTGCCTGCTCCTCCAGGGCAGGCTCCAAGTTGCTGAGCAGCAGGTTAAGGGCACTAATAAATGGCCCCATGACATCTTCTCCTGCCTGGTCCTCCCAGAAACCACTGGGCTTACATGGATGGTCCAGCTCCTGTGACATTCGCAATACTTCAGCCACATAATGCAGTCTATACATCTGCATACAGGTCCACAGGCCCACTCAGGGCTGAGAGGCAGGAAAGGATACACCAGGTATGTGCAGGCAAGCATGGCTTTCTTCCGAATGGGTGTTCTCAGGTAGTCTGTGGGTTCTGCCCTGATGAATTCCTTGGGGAGGCAGCATATAACAGCCTCTCAGCGGAGACATTAGCCTCCGCCCCGCTCCCCATCTCTTCCATGAAGTGGGTGGTTGAGGCCTCTGAGGTGCAGGGCTCTGTTTGCACCCACTCAGCCCCAGGTGGCCTCACTGGATGCATGCCTCTGGCCTCCTTGGTTCCCACCTCCACTGCTGGCTAGCTCACTGCCCCAAACTCACCACCATCTGCGCCACCAGCTCTGCTTTCCTTGAGAAGTGGAAGGAACCGGCTTGTGTGCTGCTGCACATGGCCTGGCTGACCATGCAGAGGCTCTGGACGAGGCAGAGCTTCAGGGCCGGGTCCTGAGGGAACAGCTGGCTGCAGGAGGCTTTCACACCTGCCCCCAGAACTGCCGCATTCAGAGGAGCCACAGAGCAGAACCCAGCCTCAGAAGCTAGAGTATATGCCCTTTCTTGGACAGCCAGAAACTCTGTGCACTGTGACCTAAAAGCCCTACAACAGCCTCCCAACCAAGGAGGAACCTAGGATCTGGGGGGAAGTTCCAGGGCCTTGGCCCACAAGGGAACAGCTTCACAGGAGACATGAGAGAGGCCATTCTGAGAAGCAGAATGCCAACCCTCTACTCCTGTGGGCAGGGGGCAGAAGGGGTGGACCAAGAAACTAAAATAACCTCCCCAATCCAGCCCACCTCCTCACCCTGTGAGACCCCACTCCTCAGGAAGAAAGACTTGCCCCTCACAAAGGCCTGTCAGGTTAGTATCAAGGACATCACAGAGGAAGTATGGTAATGAGACCAAGAGAACCTCTGGCCCTTTTCCATGGTTCTGGGCTTAACTCGCCCTCCCATAGGTGCTCTCTGGAGTCTAGAGAAAGGCAGCCCCAAAAGCATTGGGAACAGAGCCAAAGGAGCCCAAAGCTATCGCTGGGCTGTGGGGGACACAGCTGTAGGTGGCCTGTCAGCTGACTGTAAGGATGTAGCCCAGGACCAATTATCCAGAGGCAGAGAAGCCATGTTCTGCCCTCATCAGGAGCTTAGCTGCTACAGTTCCTGGAAGTGCTGCTCCAAAGGGAAGTGGGCAGGAGTCTCAGAACTGTACTCCAGGACACTTCCCCAGGACCATCATGGCCGGGAAGCCCAGTGAGCTCTAGGTTTGGCTCTGCCCCAAAGCCCAGCCCAGAGGACAGAGAGAAAAAGCACAGTTCACACATAGTTGCCAAACACTATACCTTGGTCTCTACCTTTATTCCCAGAACCTAAACAACAAAGAGTGAAATCGGTTAAGACTCTGGCGTTGTGGGACTGGCCCACGCAGACAGCTGCAACGCCCACCTTGGTGTTGAAGCACTGGAACATGCTGCGGAGAATGTCAGACTCGACCCTGGCCAGCACCAGTTCCCGAGGGGCCTGTGCAGCTACGTGCCCATAGCACAGGATCAGAGAGCGCTTCATCCTTTCCACTTCATTCTCACTGCGGTCCTGGGAGGCAGAGAAACCCGCAGGGCGGCAGCTACTCAGTGAGCTGCCCTCCCAGGGAGCCTTGCCCTGCAGTGTGCTTTCTATAGTCCGAGACTCCTGGAACAGCCGGAGGTGGCTAGGAACACCAGAGGTAGCATCCAGGGATGGAAGAAGGGCAGCCCAGGGGCCCATGCGTGCCACTGGGAACTAAAGGGCTGAGGCCGTGGTACCAAGGAACAGTGGAAAGAAAGCTGGATGCCTAACAACCTGAACACTAGGGCTTGTAGATACCAACATCAGAAAAGGCAGTATGGGGAGGGGGTTGGGGGTGGGGAGCAGGGCGGGGCAGCAGCTACATGTGGTCACACACTTTCAATCCCAGCACTCTGGAGGCAGAGGCAGAGCTCTTAGAATTTGAGGCAAACCTGGTCTACACATCAAGTTCTATGCCAGCCAAGGCTACATAGTTGAGGCCCTGTCTGAAGATAGATATAGAGGGGGCTGGAGAAATGGCTCAGTGGTAAGAGCACTTGTTCTTACAGAGGACCCCAGGTTCAATTCCCAGCATCCACATACATGGTGGCTCACAATTATCCACAATTCCAGTTCCAGAGGATTCAATACCTTCTTCTGACCTCAGTGGGTACCAGGTTACATACACGGCACACAGACACTGGTACACATGAAAACTAAGTAGATAAATCTAAAAACACTTTAAAAGAGACAGAGAAAGAAGGGGTGTATAGGTGTATCCTTGCACACCTGGGCCAACCCTCAGGTCCCATGAGCAGAGAGAGCACTCACTAGAGACAGCAAAATGTTAAAGAGTTGGACATAATGGGAGATTCTTAAAATCCAAGCACTTAGGGCAAAGAACAGACAGCCTGGCCACGTAGGAGGGTACAGCTTTCAGTTCCCTGGCTGTGGCGGTTCAGATAGGAAATGTCCCCAGAGCTCAAGTGTCCCCAGTGCTGCAGGGGTTAAAGGAGTAACATTTGAAAATGTCCCTAAAGCTCACATGTCCCCAGAATAGCAGTGTTCAAAGATGGAAACCTTTGAGAAGTGACTGACTCATCAATGGACTAACCCATGGTCCTCAACCTGGAGGGACAAACAACCCTTTTATAGACCATCGGAAAACAGATATTCATAACAGTGGCGAAATAACAGTTACGATGTAGCAATGAAAAGAACTTTATGATTGGGGGTCACCACAACGTGTACTAAAGGGTCGTAGCATCGGGAAGGCTGAAAAGTGCTGAATTAACCCTTTGGCAGATTCAGAACATCATAGGTTTAGAGGTAAGTGTGTTTCTTGGCTCCTGTGAGATGGGCAGCTCTCTTCACCTTGCCCTACCGCCACCCCTGGCCTGCACAGGCCAAATGCCAATGGACCCAAATCTCTGAAACTAGGAGGCAGGATAAATCTTTCTCCTTAAAGTTGATTTCCTCAAGTATTTCATCATAACAGAAAACTGGTCACCACAGACCCTTGCCACTTAGAACTCTCACTAACCCACAGCTAGAGGTACACCGCTCCGATCAGCTAGGGCTTCTGGGAGCCCAGGCCCGGAGGAGGGAAGGGAGGACACAAAAGGCTGCAAAGCAAAGTGCTTTCTTGCTTGAGCGAAAGGAGCCCTAGCCTTCATCTTGAGAGAGAACTGACGTCGAAGGTCAGGAATCCACTTTACTGCAGACAGGAAAAGTGAAGCAACCACAGACAGTTATGAACTCACAGAGATGCCATCCTGGGTAATGACCATCTTACCTTAAAAATGCTAAAGATGCTGGTGGACTTCCTAAACACGTCTGACCTCACAAAGTCCTCCAGCTGCGCTAGAGTGTCCTCAAGGTGGGTAATGGAACAGATCCCGAAGCAACAGGCGAGGCCCTGGGGAGATGTACCGGTGTGCTCACACTTGGGGACAGTGGCCCACCTGCCCACATGCTGTGTGGGGAGGAATATACATGTACAATACACAAAGTACCACACACACAAGCCTAACGGCACACTGAATACATGTGAACATATGTAGAGAAGCAAGCCGTGTGCCACACATGCAAACACGGACCTAGATGCTCACAGTGCCTGTGGCTGGCCGCCGGAGAAAGCAGATGAGAGCTGCCCGACAGCCTTGGGCACTGGGGACCACCTACCTCCTGCTCTGCCTCTTCGTGGTATCGGGCCGTCTCCAACAGCTCTCGGAGGCGCTTTCTCACCACCTCCTTACTTGAAGCAGCACCCAGTGTGGTTCCTATGCACTTATACAGGAAATTCTGGAACAAAGGTAGAGAGCAGACGAACCTGACTCCTGAGTGGACAGACACCTGCCCTTTGGTGGGTATGGCTAATGGGAGAGCTGTATTCTTTTTTCTTTCGTTTTTCTGAGATGCAGTTCCTCTGTGTGGCTCCAGCTGTCCTGAGACTAGCTCTGTAGACTGGGTTGGATTTGATCTCATAGATCCGCCTACCTCCCAATACTGGGGTTAAATGTGTGCACCACTATACCCAGTCCCTTGGAGAGCTAGCTGTATTTCAGGCAGGACATAGGAAGGGTCCCCCATGAGCCCCAGGATGCGTCTGAGGAACAACCAGCAGGCAGCAAACCCCCATCCCCCAGCTGTTAACTGCAGCAAAAAGGCTCCCAAGCCTGTTTGATTTTTCTGGCGTGGCCAGGGTTGCCAGGGTCAGGAGACAAAGGCATAGGCAGGAAAGATCACAGACTCAAAGCGAGCTAGGAGCTGGGACTGGGGACTGTGCAGAGAGAGACCCCTGAGCCCAGCGTGCTTGTCCTGTCACCTTCTCGTGAGGAGTCCCACTGTAAGAGGGTAGCTGCTTGCACATCTCCTGGCTCAGCTGACAGGCCCACATGTTGTCAGACACCACGGCCAGGGTGTCTCGCAGGAACTGCGGTTGAAAGGATGAGAGTGTTAGTGAGGGCTGGAGGTGGAGTCTAAGGAGCAGCCTGGTCCCCTGACAACCTGGCGGTGACTGTTGGTAAGTGATCTTGGAAGGTGGGTAGCTATGAGGAATGATGAAGCACAAATGGTTCTGAACTAGCTGGGACCGGGGAAGGAGGGAAGAACACTTTCTGTGTCCAGGATGAGCAAAAGTCCCTCAAATTTGGTGCTGGGTAAGAGTAGAATGCCCTGTATAGGAATCTGAGACCAGCCATCCTCACCCCAGACTCCCCCACTGCCACGCCCATTCCCGAGCCATACCACCAGGTGAACTTGGGTGACAAGTCCCCAGGAAGGCACGACACACCAGTCCCATATGTGCTGCCCCAACCCTCTGTGCCTAGGCCCAGAATGTCCCAGAAAGGCACAGATAGGCATCTCTCACCACTAGAAGCTTTTCTTCCCACTCCTTCAGTGTCAGGGTTTCCTCAGTGTGCTCTGAAATGACCAATAAACCTACTGGCTGGGGTCCTGCCAGGCAGGCTCATTCCAGCCTGCAGTAGTGGGCCCTCCGTGCCCAGCACCTCCTCAGTCTGCACCCCTCCCTCACGTCACCAGGTAACACCTCTTTAGCCATCCAGGCCCTTTCTTAGATTACAGCTTAGATTATTTCTTTCAGCCACAATGACATACTGGCTGCGAGTGGGGTCAGGGATGGCTAACGGGCCCCTTAGCCCACAGGCCTCACCATCCAGGTGCTCCAGCAGCACGGGCATGGTTGTCTCCCACCGCTGGCCCAGTAAAGGGTGGATATTCTGATGCATAACCTTCAGGAGGCGCAAGGAGGCTGCCCCACGCCCATCTCCCAGGTAGGGATTAGAAGACACAACCTGAAGGAGGGGAAGAAAGGGGGTTGCCTAAGCATGGAGCCACCTGCACCGCCCGGTCACAGTGCCCAACCTGGGCACCAGCTTCCCTGGAGTGAAGGGAAACCAGCAAACACAGCAGGGAGGAGTGCCAATGACATGGTGGCAAGGGTCACAGCCTGCCACAGAGCTGACAGGGACTCTCAGCTCTTCTATGAGAGTAAGCACGGTCAGGCTGCCACATATGAGAATATCCCACGAAGGACGGTGTCAGCCCGTGTGCCTGCACACAGTAATGGACCCTTTGCTTACCAGCAGCCTCGTGGTCAGAGCGAAGGGAGACGGGAGGTTTGCTGGACAAGAAACATGGAAACAGTTACAAGGCAGGGATAGGATAAAGGATGGGGATCATACGCATGAGCAGGCAGCTGGGGCGGGACAGCCCACAAAAGCAGCAGCGGGGGTGGGGCACGGGCAGAGAGCGGAGAGGGGATAAGGTGTAAGGTCATGGCACTGGTGGGGTCAGTCAGGGGCACGGTGGTTGGGCCTCCACACCATTCGAGTTGTACTGGATGAGGAAATCATCTGCCCCTGCCTCCTGCCTCTTCAGGGCTAAGTGCACAAGGCTCCTGCAGAGTGGGGTGAGAGCCTCAGTGAAGCGCACCGGGGTGAGGAACTCGAGGAGGTAGGGCCAGAGAACCTGGAGGACAGAGGGCCACGGTCTGTGGACTGCACGCAGGTGGGCGTGGCCTCCAGGGAAGCAGAGCTGCCAGAACTTCATCTCCACAGCTATACAGGAGCAGGGCCCACACTAAGACACACAGTGTGTCCAGCCACCGCTGAGAGATCCTCTGAGCACGGCCCAGCCACCGTCCTCTGGAGGCCACACACTCCACTCCAGGCCAGGGACGGGGAGGGCAGGAAATCTCAGAGAGGGAAAGCAGGTGGCCCGTCTCAGGTCAAAGACACGCACACTCACACTGTTCATCCTGTCCACTGTGGTGCTGACGAGGTAGAGGGTTCGGATACTGACTGCCCGCACGCTGTCTGCTGCCAGGTCCTCCCCGTCAGGGGACGGCTTCTCCGGCTGGAGAAGAAACAAAGGAGAGAAAAATGTGGATGACTGTCCACACACCAAGGTTAGCACGAGAAGGGGAAAGGCTGGCAGAAAAGGGAACATGGCCGACTCACCAGCCCTGCCGTGAGAGCGTGTCTATCAGCTCCCACAGGCAAGCACATTAAAATCACTCAGGCTGCGTGGGACTGACAAGCTAAGCTTGATTTTCAGATCCAAAGGCCTAAGGAAAGGCCTAAAAGTTGTCCTCTAAGCTCTATATGTAGTCCATGGCATGTGTATACCTGCGCGCGTGTGCGCGCGCGCGCGCGCGCACACACACACACACACACACACACACCTCTCTTCCCCTTCCTCCCTCTGTCTGCCCTGTCTCTGTTCTTGTGTCCTATAAGCTACTGACTCCAAAGTGCCTGGCTTGCTGTCAAGCCTGATAACCTGAGTTGGATCCCCAGAACTGACATGGTGGAAGGAGAGAACCGACTCCTACAAATTGCCCTCTGACCTCCAAAAGGTGCCCCCATCCACCCATACTTGTGCACAAAATAAGTATTTTTAATTTAAGGGGGAGGAGGTAGAATATAGATGTTTAAAAAATTCTTCTCTCAGGCTGGAGAGATGGCTCAGCAGTTAAAGATCACTGACTGCTCTTCCAGAGGTCCTGAGTTCAATTTGTAATGGGGTCTGATGCCCTCTTCTGGTGTGTCTGAAGACAGCAACAGTGTACTCACATATATAAACAACTCTTTAAAATTCCACTCTGAATGCAGTTTTCCCTCCCTCCTCACACCATTTCCCACCCGTTCCTCCTCCATTTCTCTGTCTGTGGATATCAACCAAATATGGCATTTCAACAGCAGCAACAACAACAACAAATTTACAGCACGCATTAGGGGAGTCTATTCAACTTTTCCAATAATAAAAAAAAATCTTTCAATAGCGAATAATTGGAACTAAAGACTAAAACTAAAACTAAAGGACTTGGCCTTCTTCAGTTCTTGTCTAATAACCTACAAACTACTGTGAAGACGCAGAGTTCAAAGTTCAAAGCCTGGCTGGCAATGGCTCTGCATGTGAGAGCACTTACTGGGACCCATATGTTAGGAGAAGAAAAACACCTCCCAGAGGTGTTTCTCCCCTGACTTCCACAAGTACACTAGGATGTGCAACTACACACATCTATACATACACAAAAAGAAATAAAATGTTAAGAAAATTAGCCGCCAGAGAGGTGGTTCAGTGGTTACGGATGTATGCTGCTCTTGCAGAAGACCTGAGTTTGGTTCCTACAACCAATTCTGAGCAATTCACAACCTCCTGCAACTACTGCTCCATTCACACCAACTCTAACACTAACACACACACACACACACACACACACACACACACACACACACACAGAATCCCCCCCTCTTTTTTTTTTTAAAGAAGAAACTGACCCGTGGCCAGGCTTCCTCCAAAGGTAGGCTGTTACCCATGACCTCTAGTCAATGTCATAACCTTTCAGACAATGCAGGCTGGGCCTGTGGGATGGCTCAGTGGGTAATGCATTACCATCAAGCCTGATACCCTGAGTTCTATCCCAGAGACCCACATGCAACTCCCATATGTTGTTTAGTGTGAACACACACACACACACACACACACACACACACACACACACACACACGTAAATGTGATTTTATAAGAAAGAGAAGGTGGACCTGAGAGGAGTTGGGGTGGAGGGGGTAAATATGAGCAACATACCTTATATGAACTTCTCAAAAAATAAAACAATGTGAGGCTCAAGAGATGGGCGAGCAAACCCGAACACTGCCCCTACAGAGAACCTGGTGTGATTCCCAGCACCCACGGTGGCTCACAACCATCCATAACTCCAGTTCCAGGGGATCCACTGCCCTTTTGTGGTCTGTGTAGGCACCAAGCACACATGTGGTGTGCATACACATATATATGCAGGCAAGTGTTCATACACATAAGATAAAAAAGAAATCTAGTTTTTGTATATAAGAGACACAGTAGTCCCGTTTGAGGCACAGCATATAGCTCACTGACAGACGCACAAGAAGATGACCTCCTGGTGGTTGGAGGGAGAAATGTTGCCAGTAGGCTTGGATACCTGAACACTTGGTCCCAGTTAGTAGTGTTGTTTGTGGAGGTTGTGGAATCTTTAGAAGGTGGAGCCTTGCTGGAGGAAGGACGCCCTGGGGCAGGCTTTGAGTGGGCTTGCCCACTTCCTGTTCTCTCTCTGCTGCACGCTTGCATTTGAAGATGTGAACACTCAGAGTTCTGTTCCTACCATGCCAGCTTCTTGCTGCTGTGTCTCTACCATGACGGGCCCTAACCCTTCTGGAACTAGAAGCCCAAACCCTTCCTTCTGTAAGTTGCCTTGGTCATGGTGCTTTACCATAGCAACAGATCCAGAGCTGACCTTAGGACCATCTAGCTTTTCTCACCGGCACGTGATTCTGTACTAATGAACCCGGCAGGTGCTCAGTGCATACTGAGCCAGCCCAATGCCAGTTAGCTCCACCCACTCACTTACAGTCCACGTCACCACATCCTACCTTGTTCTCCTTCAAAAGAAATTGGTGTTTAGTAACTTTAAATAGAAGAAAGTCAAAGTTTCTGTCTTCTGTCTCTGCTTGAGCTGGGTTATCTGTTGAGTTGACTCACAAGACGCAGAGACCCTGACTCAGGAACCAAAGGGACCCTCAGCCCACACGGCCACACAGCCACCTGCTGTCAGGCCAGATGTTCTTGGTGACCAGTGCTAACAATGCTCGAGAGAAACACCGGCTGAAGAGCCTGATACCCAACAGATCCAGAAGCAGGTGGGTCCTTACCTCCTCGGCCGGCAGAGCACACTGCTGTACAATGTAATCCACCATCACCTCACCTCCAGGCTGCTCCAAGTAGCCGTGGTGGGCCATGGCGCTGATCACCTGCACCACAGCCCGCTTCACCTGCCCAGAACCAAGAGAAGGTCAGGAAGGACCACGGGGGCCACATCTGGTCCTGTGTTACGTCTGCACCCACACCTGCACCTACACTCACACACATCAGTTTGTACACCTACATAACAACTGTGCCTTCAGCTACACCTTCACCTACACACTAAAACACACATTGGTTTATACATCTACACCCACATCTGCACCCACAACTTCCGAAGTTCCTAACACTTGGCTTCATGGAAGCTTGCTCAGCTCTCAGCTAGCAGCCCTTTAGCCAGTTGTGATTCGTGCAGCTCTGCAAGGGAAGGCCTTGTTCCTGCTATCCCACACGTGTCCCTCCTTCCTGCCAGCTCTTCCGAAGTCACCCTATCTCCTCAATTGCATCCGCTCTGGGCTCTTACCAAGCTTCATCCTCAAGTCTATGAAAATGGCTCTGATAAAAGTCTGCTCCAAGAACCCTGATCTCCATCTTTATCTCCCACCCTACACTCACAGAGTCTTGGTGCATAACAGACCTATCCCATCTGCACTGTTCATCCGGACCTAAGCAATAGCACTGGTGTTTATGAGGACTGGCTCTCTTGGGTGACACCCATGTTTCCTATGATATGTTATGGACCTGGTTGTTCGACCCCTCCCCCATGCAATGTTTCCCAGACCTTTATCTGTCACCCAAGCATTCCTAGTTTTGAGGCTGCATGGCCAACTTGATAAACCAAAATTAGTGACATTAACTCAGAGCCGATGTCTCCTATAGCTCAGTTAACCTAACAGATAACGGCCTTTGACCCCAGCCTTAGCCTTTTGCACAAATCTCCCAGGAGCCTTCAGCTCAATCCTGAGAATGCTTTTGCTTCCTGGAGTGTAACATCAAGCCTGAGAGTCTCACCTCCTGCCATCCCCACACCATGGTCATCTAATGTTGCTATGGGAACAGGGTGGGCCTGGGTTGGTAGCCATCTGCTCAGGCTGAGCATTCGTGTGCTCACTCACTCCATACTGCAAACATCTCATTGTTTGAACCCACAATGAGGAAATATACAAGCTTTAAGTCTCAGGTATGGAGTTTGTGTCAGGAACTCCTGAAGAAATAACAGTACGCTACACAGGAGGTCCTGGAAGCAGCTAGAGCCAGCACAGATGCTATCGTGGTTCTCAGGAAGTTTTAGGATCCTGCTGCCTCTGAGCAAGCAGGCCCTGCTAACACAGTAGTGCTCAGAAGGCTAGGGAAGGCTACCGTGCCCAAAGAGGGGTCTAACCTGTTTCCTGGGCTCCTGGGAGCCCTTGAGATACCCTACTTGGAAAGAGTGTGTCATGATCTGGGACCAGGGTCATCTCCTACAGTCAAAGGCAAGAAACCTGCAGGCCACATGGTATCAGTCCCATCTTCAGTGGGGCTGGAGGCTGAGTGTAGCCACACAGACAGTCCAGCACATTCATGTGATAGGGATATCAGTTCAGAACTCTAAGACTAAAGGAATAATCTCAGCATCGTTGCCAGGGTGTTAACACTGCCCTGCTCAAAGAAGGCCATGGGAAGCTTCAGGTTTGGGCCCTCCTGAGCTCTGCTCCAGCTGATTTCTGTTTTTGAGATAAAGTCTAATTATGTAGCCCAGGATAGCCAGGAACTCCTATCTCAGACTCCCAAGTGCCCAGATTACAGTCAAGAGCCACCACACCAGCTACCTAGTAGACTGAAACCATCTCTGAGTTTAAAGTGGTGAGTATACCTGCTGCCTGAGTTCTGAGTCCTTCTCAGGAGTGGTGAACCTCAGGGTGGTGCTGGAGCACTCTGGGCCTAGGACAGGCACCAGCCCTGAGGTAGCTTAGGTTCACTACGACAATGTGGAAATGTAGTCTGCTCACACTGCAGGTGTGCATACCTCTGACTGCCTGCACCCAGAGACTGGTAGGATGGGAAGTGCCTGTGCTCTGGCCCCTCTTCTGTTGGCTGCTCATAGTGAGCCAAATGGCCTGGTCTAGCCTGGTCTAGTCCAACAACGATTCAGGCTAACCTTCCGCTTTACCTTATCGTTGGTGTCCAGAAGAGGCAGCCTCATGGAAGAGAGGATAAAGGGCTTCTTAGCTTCCATCTGAGCAGCTGCAAGAAACAAACAAGATGGTCTTGACCTGCTAACCCGGACCAGTCATCCTACCTACATCTGCCTTCAAGTCTAGGCCTCAAAGGATCTGGCCTCACTTGATCCTCATGTAGAAGGAAAAATGGGCACAAAACCACTGCTCTAAAGGAGAAAAAAAAAATTCCCCAAATAATATTTTACCTAGTCCAAAAGCTCAGAGAGATTTAAAAGTCTCTGTAGGGTCCTTGTACATGAAGAACTGTATGCTCTAATCCTGTGAGGCTGAAACACCGTGTGCTGCAAACCTTGCAGGGCTAGAGGAGGCACAGGGCAGACCACTGCAGACTGAAGGGACTGGGGGATGCCTTCAACAGGAGCCCCAGACAGAGAGCTGGGGTATCTGTCCCGTCTCTTACCCACTTCTAAGTGGTGTGCCCACTCTGAGAGCTCCCGGTTCTGTGTAAGTGAATTTGGGCAAAACTCTTGGTATTGCCCGCTCACTTCTCCCTCCTTCAAAAGAGGTCATCGTGAAAGCGCATGCCAGTAGCAGGTGCAGGAGACGCCGTGGGTGAAACCCAAGCCAGCACCTAAGGGGCAACTGTGATGTAGGCTATTGAGGGGCCGCTAGGAATAGAATTCAGATTCTGCTCAGATTGTCTTTTCTCCAAACCCCACCCCTCTTTCCTATGAAGTATTACATCACGGTGGTTTACAGCTGTTGGATAGTCATTCTAGGTTCATTTCTCAACACCTAGCCTAAGCAAACAATGAACAGGATGATGAATTTAAAGGGAATGGGGGTGTTAAAGGGATAGCTAAATGCCTTTAAGGGGTGCTGGAGGTATAGTTCAGTGGTTAGGGGTGCTGGAGGGATGTCTCAGTGGTATGGGGTGTTGGAGGGATAGCTCAGTGGTTAGGAGTGCTGGAATGATAGTTCAGTGGTTATGGGGTGCTGGAGGGACGATTCAGTGGTTATGGGGTGCTGGAGGGATAGTTCAGTGGTTATGGGGTGCTGGAGGGATGGTTCAGTGGTTATGGGGTGCTGGAGGGATGGTTCAGTGGTTATGGGGTGCTGGAGGGATGGTTCAGTGGTTATGGGGTGCTGGAGGGATAGTTCAGTGGTTATGGGGTGCTGGAGGGATGGTTCAGTGGTTAAGAACAAATACAGTTCTTCCAAAGGAATGAGTTCATTTCCCAAAACCCATACCAGGTGGCTCACAGCCAGCTCCAGAGAAATCAGGCACCTCTGGTTTTTGTGGACACTTACATTCATGTGTCCACATCCACAGGCAGTCAAACAGAGATATAGTTAAAAATAAATTTTAAAAGGACAAAGAACTCAGGTGGGGGTGTGGCCAGTAGCTCAGAGAGTAAAGGTACTTGCCATCAAGATGGTGAGCTGAGTTCCATCCCTGGGACCAACATGGCAGAAGGAGAAAACCAATTCTTGAGTAAATCAATGAAAGGAATGTGATTTGAACACAGGTTGGCAGTTGAGGCAGTAAGTAAAAAGTGTCAGATTCTGGGGAAGTCACACCAGTGGTGCTGTGACTGAGCTGGTTATCAGTCAGCAGTCAGCAGTCTTTAAGCCAAGTCTGGGTGCTTCTCACACCATCCAGACAAATCGCTGCTGCTGCTCTGAGGGCTTCTTGCTGAGAACCAGCAACATAACCTTATATGCCTAAAGCGTGCGTGCGTGCGTGCGTGCGTGTGTGCATGTGTGCATGTGTTTGTGTTTTTCCACTTTCCGCAGAGAACCCATAGTTCACTTTTATCCAGAGTAATGGAGAGAAAAAGGAAATTTCTGCTCACAGAAGAAACTCAGCCACAGGTCTGGTCTGTACTGAAACTACACATGCAGTGAGGACAAGGCTGTCTGTCTACTGATCTCTGATATTAACAATTATAAACAGAGCAGCACAATTAGCATTTGGAACAACCCTTCCAGTGTTACAGTGACAGGCACAGAGTTCACCTCTCTTCACACCACTGGTTCTCTTTGTGTACCTGGGCCTCCTCCTCTTCAGTAAAGTCATTTTTGATATTGAAAATTTATGAATCTCCTCAGAAGTTTTCCCCATAATCATATTGGCCACAGTCTTACAGGTGACATCAAGCAAACCTTTGATGTCAAAGTACTTTGCAGCCAGAATAAGTTCAGAAAGTGTTCCTTGGTCAACTTTCAGGAATTCTTGGTCCCAAACAGGAATATCATCTGTCCCCTTTTCTTTGTTCTCGTCATCCCAGGGAGGAGGAGGGTCATCTTTGTGGTGGGTGCACCACCAAAGGACCTTTTTCAGAATTGCTGCATTAACATTTGGTAAAGGAAAAGGATCATCATCTGTTCCCAAATCTTCTAGCATGATCTTGATGGCCACAGATTATTTGGCAATTTCTACATCAACTTCAAATATCTCTCCATCAGAACTCTGCATAGTGCTCGGTCTCATGATGCAGGCCCAAGGCTGACATACAGAATTTATAACCGAACAGAAGAATCGAGAACAAGGCCACTTGCGTGTGCGTTTTAATATAGGGTTTCTCTGTGTAGCTCTGGCCATTCTGGAACTCACTCTGTAGACCAGGCTGGCCTTGAAGTCAGAAATCTACCTGCCTCTGCCTCCCAGTGTTGGGATTAGAGGTGTGTGCCCTCATTAGACTTATCTCCTAATACTTAAAAGAAGATTGAAAACGGCCACTAAGTGCTTGACTCTTAGCAAGCACAGACACTAACACTGGAATGGTGTCCAGAAGACTGGCCTGGCCCCTGTGCAATGAGACACTCAAATTTGAGTCATTCCGTATGTCTTTATGGTGGATTTCACCTTTTAAATGGGTATTATGAAGTGGCTATCACTGGATGTGAAAAATACCTGTAACCCCAATGATCAGAAGGAATCAGGAAGATCATGAGCTCCAGGACAGCTGAGGAGGTTGACATGTTCCAAACAACCTAGACCATACAGCAAGACCCCGTCTCAAAAGGGGGACCAGGGGGTAAAGAGGCTGGAGATCTGGGCAACCTTGGGAAAGATGGCTTGTTTTGTTAGTCTGGAACATGTGACAGCTAAATCGTGGCTTGCTACAAAGTGAGTTACTCCGGCTAGGATGCAAAGGGCCGGCTTCATTAGGTATCTTGGAAGAACAGAACGCATTCACCTAGTGGTAGTAAGACAAACGCATTACGTACAACCTGAAACTCTGCTCCTAGATACACCTCTAGGGAAAACAGAGACAGCAGCAGTCTTCATTAGAGTAGGAAACTGGAAGAATCCACGTATCCCTTGCTAACAAATGAGCATCTGGGAGATTAAGTCACTATAAATTTCACAGAAAAATAAGTCAGATACAAAATGCTCCATACTGTGCATTTTCTCTTTCCTTGTATGACAGGCAAAACAGTGACACCTCCTTGTGCAGGAATCTGCGCTTCCTGACCTGCAGTGGCCCTGGGTACCATCATCTGTCCTTCATTCTTCACCCAGGTGGGAAAAACGGGCTGTGCATCACCGAGCGAGAACAGTTACTATCTGTACTGTTCCTGTCTGTGAACTGTACTTCAAGATAAAGATTTAAGAGCATCTCAAATCTGTATTTATGAAGGCGAGAGGCTACAGAAAGAAACGAAGCACACTGTGGACTGTCTCCAGGCAGAGAAAATTCTGTTTCTTGTCTGCAGACATTTCCCTATGAAATGCCCAGAAAAAGAACACAGAGGGGAAAATGAAATATAGGTAAACACAGAGTGTCTTCTGAAGCACACTCCAATAAAAATCAGTTTACCGTATGAAATCAGTAAAAGCATCCCACAGCTAGATGAAGGTATCCAGTCAAATGCTGGCTGTGGTGGCACACACCTTTAGTCCCAGCACTCAGGAGGCAGAGGCAGGTGGATCTCTGAGTTTAAGGCCAACCTGGTCTACAGAGTGAGTTCTCAGACAGCCAGGGCTATATAGAGAGACTCTCTCTAAATTAAATAAAATAAAATGGTACCCAGTCCAACAAACACTTGCCCAGTCCTGAATGCTGTCCACCTCGATGACCTTGTGCACAGTCAGAATGGCCATTCAGAAGCCATATATTTCCATTATCAATAAACTTTTATGTATTTATCCATCAAAACCACTGCCACCGACAAACCAAACGAAAGACAATGACAGAGTTGGGGCTAGAAAAAGAACTTACTTTTTATATCCCCTTGCACAAGCCATGTGTCCTTCTACCTGAATTCTAATCCACTGATGAACTCTTAAATGAGAACATGTGTGCTTGTGTGTGCCCACACCCTAAAAAACACTACCAAGAGTCAACTTCTGGTGCCTTAAGCCACTACTAGGAAAAGCCCAGGCAACAGAATGGACCTTTTTGAACCCCATATCTAATGTCACCCAATGTGACCCATGGTCACTCTTTCCTGACCTCTGACAGGGCATGAATGGAATTCACCAAACCATAAACTCTTATGTACAACTATAATTATCTTTATGAAACTTACTGTTTAAGTCTCCTTTAAAAGCAGGAAAGTGGGGGCTAAAAGTGTTACTCAGAGGTAGAACACTTGCCCAGCACATGTAGAATCCCAAGTTTTCAATCTGTGATGGTGTGGATGGGAATGCCCAATAGGCCCATGTATTTGCGTGCTTGGCCCCCAGTTAGTGGAAGAGTTTGGGAAGGATTAAGAGGTGTGGCCTTGTTGAAGGAAGTGTGTCATTGGGGAGCAGGTTTTGAGGCTTCTAAAGCTTAGGCCATTCCCAGTTACCAAATGTCTGCCCATGAGCACTTGCTCTTCACTGTCCGCCACCTCCAAATAAACCTCTTCTTAAGTTACCTTGGTCATGGTGTCTTATCACAGTAATAACTAAAACACAGTTCAACTGCAATAAAGACCACCAAGCTAAAACACTACCACTAACAGTAACTCAAAGTAGGATGTTACGTTCATCCAGACGATGGGCATTACCCTGGTAACTATCCCACACTGGATACGCTACAGGTGGCCAGCGTCCAAACACATGGCACTCACCAGCTGAGTTGATGGTGTGTCTCAGGATCTGCAGGGTACCCACACGGAGCCTTTCATTGTTGGTGTCCAGCCTGGGCAGTAAGAAGGCCAGCAGACGGTCAGGAGAGCAGCAGGCTGCAGGGCAACATGTGCATCAGATACCGTCTAACAGTCTCTTTGCTCCTTGCTTCATGCTTGCACCCTAGGCTCGCCAGGACTGAGTTTGCTCACCAGGGTCATTCTGTAGCCGGAGCTTCCCAGGACAGGGAAGGATGCGGGAGACTGAACTCCCTGGCCATCGATTTCCCCGTGCTTTCTTTGAGCGGCGGTATAGAGTGAAGGGTCAGACTAGCACAGGGGACTCTTGCACCAAAGGGCTGGCACCACATGTGAGACACAGACTGGAGGTCACCAAGACCACTGGGCTCATTCCAACTTAATTCATGGGGAGCCCACAAGGGACCCCTCAGAGATTCTCCTGCTTCAGGGCTGGTCTACAGCTAGAGAACCATTCACAACCTCTCACCTAGACCTATATCACTGCCATGGGAACCTTTTGGAAATTACCTTGGTGGGTTCTCTCTCTCACCTTTGTGAACCAGTCAGTGTCAAGGACAGTAAAAATTGTTCCTTTTTCCCCCCACCCTCTGGGCCAGCTGTACCAGTCCCCGAGCCTGCCCTTCCTCCAGGCTCCAGGTGGGTGCTGATGTCACTGGTCTTCAGCAGCTGGCAAGTCATAAGCCTCTGCCTGACCCTCAAGGGGGCGAGCAGGATGGGACAGGATACAGGCATCAGCGACAGATCTGGTAGAGCAGGCTCTGACAGATCTACACCAAAAGACACACTGAAAGATGCTGTAGCTAGGGAGTCAGGTAGTGGCCAGACTGACAGCCAGAGCCAGGCAGCCACGTGCAGGGATGCAAATCAGTAGGTTGTGGATGAGGGTGAAGGAAGGAGTGCGTGGAATGGGAGACAGAAGCCTCTAGAAGAAGAGAATCCGGACTATAATACATATTTCAATGAAGACCTGTGGACTGTAACCAAAACCAAGATTCTGTTTGAGGCCCTAAGCCCTCCTCAGCCTGGGCCAAGAAGCCATTACCCTCCTCAAAGAGGACAGCCAACCAGGCTCGACTCTAACTCTGGTATTTGGGAGCCCGAGGCAAAAGGATCATGAATTTAAGACCAGCTGAGATAAAAGGACACTGAGAGGCTGTTTTGGTTTGATGTTGTTTTCAATAATAATAAATAATAATAATAATAATTGTAGATTTATGTTAAGTCAGTACATGAGTGGACAAGGAGAAGAGGTGGGAAAAGAAGAGGAAACAGAAGAGGAGGAGTCAGGGAGTAAAATGGAAAAGGAGGAGTCAGAGGAGGAGGAGAGGAAGGAACAGGAACAGGAGGACAGTTAACAGCTAGTGATAAGGAATTCTGGGAAGGGAATGGAGATGGTAGTGGTAAATCTGCCCAAAATAGACACGCAGCTTGTTTTCCTAATTACTGAGTTGTGTTTTCATTGAATGGGTTTATTTGGGTTGAAGAGGATATTGATAATAATAATAATAATAATAATAATAATAGACAACTGGCTCAGACATGTCCCCTGAGACGTCAGAAGACAGTACCCGAGCCACCACTCACTCACCCAGCACTGTGAAGCAGCGCAGCACCTCCTTCTGACTCTTCATCACCAGGGGGCTAGAGGACTCCACAGGCACACAAATCTGCTCAGGAGACAGGACAGAGGTTATGGTGACAGACTCATTGACACTCAGGGCCCTGCTGTGCAACAGGTAGGTGGTTCTACCTCACCTTGGGTATTTTGGGGAAAGTATTTTGTTGTTGCTGCTTTGTTTAAAAAAAAAAAAAAAAAAAGGCAAACAAACAAAAAGCTTTAAAGGGAGGCTGGAGAGATGCTCAGTGGTTAAGAGGTCTAGCTGCTTTCCCAGAGGACCTGCTTTCAATTCTCAGCACCCAACCCCATTCACAACTGTAACTAGAGTTGCAGCGGACTTGAAGGGGTGTGAAATTCTCTTGGGTTGGAGTTAGACAGTTGTGAGCTGTCACGTGGGTACTAAGAATCAAACCCAGTCTGCAAGAGCAACAACTGTGTTAACCAATGAGCCATCTCTCCAGCCTATGTTTTTATTTCTTTTGAGACAGGACTTATGTAGCCCAGGCAGGCCTTGAACTCATAATCTTCCTGCCTCACTCTCACTACTATAGGCATGGTCCACCATACCTGAAGAAGTAAGGAGTATCATAGCACCACTTCAATACTAGTGACAGTTGTAAGATTTATTTATTTTATGTGAGTACACTGTCGCTGTCTTCAGACACACCGGAAGAGAACATCTGATCCTATTATAGAGGATTGTGAGCCACCATGTGGTTTCTGGGAATTGAACTCAGGACCTCTGGAAAAGCCGTCAGTGCTCTTAACCACCGAGCCATCTCTCCAGTCCCCCCCATTTTTTTTTTTTTTTTGGTTTTTTTTTAGACTGATTCTTTCTACATAACCCTGGCTGTCCTAGAATTCACTATGTCGATCAGGCTGGCCTCAAACTGACAGAGATCTGCCTGCGTCTGTCTCCCAAATGCTGGGATTAAAGGCATGTCCCACCACTCAGCCTGGTAAATTGTTTTTTTAAAAGATTTCTTTATTTTCAGCCTGTGATGGTGTCATATGCCTCTGATCCCAGCACTCAGGAGGCAGAGGGAGTAGGGTCTCTGAGTTCGAGGCCAGCCTTCTAGTCTACAGGGTTAATTCCGGGATAGCCAGGACTACAGAGAAACCCTGTCCTGATAAACAAAAAACAAAAAAAGATTTATTTCACATGAGTTTTATTTTGCCTGTGTGTGTGTGTGTGTGTGTGTGTGTGTGTGTAGGGGGGTATGTGTTATTGTCAGTTCTTCTAACTTTCTGTGAGGGTTCCAGCTCGAGTGACAAGCGCCTTTACCCATGGAGCCAGCTCGTGAGTCCCATGGTAAGTTGTTACTGCAAACCCCCCCCCCCAATGTTGGAGGATGGGGCAACTTTTAGATTCTCCCCTGCTGTAAAAATGACAGTCAGCCAAACAGCCAGGCATCCTGCCTACCCGTATGACCATGAACCCTCCACGGATGCAATGAGGAAACTACAGATGCTGGGTGCGTGCTCTGGCTCATGAACCTATAGACCATGTCTGAACTATTTCAAAGCTCACACCGGACTTTTTGCCATCACAAGACTTAGAGAACTCTGATGATCCTGCAACCACTTAGACCTGGGTCAAGAGAGGAAACACGTCCTCTGGTGGCCAACCAGAGAGCAAGCGCTGTGACAGGTGCTAAAGGGCCAAGGTACAATTCCTATGAACTTAAGCCTTTATTTGCAAGGAAAGTTGGCTGTGACTGGTTTAAATGCCTCTCTTCTGGCAATACTACATGGATAAGTAAGATGCTTGAGTCATTTGGTGAGTCTGAGAGGCACCCAGATGCTCTGTGATCTCCGAGTGATCTTTTCTGGCTTTAGTAATTGGGCCAAGGTGACAGGAAGCCATAGCAGAGAACGTATCATGGCAACAAGGGCAGAAGCAGCAGCAGCGGCAGCAGCGGTGGCCCAGGCAGCCAGCTGCTTAGTGCTGCAGACGGAGCTCGACAGAAGTGCAGGCAGAAGAGCCAGAGCGAGACCAACAGCTCTCGCGGGGAGGGCAGCGCTGAGACTGAAGACTGGAAGAGCCACAGGAGAGCGACTGCAGGTGCTGGCCAGCCTTTAGGGCCAGAAGTCTCACCCTCCCCAGGCGCAGGAACTGTAACACTGGCTCTGGATGAGGCCCTGCTACTGACGGTCTGGATGGTCTACAACACTAGAGGCCATGGCCTGCTTCTGTCAGATGCTGAGGAATGCAAAAGCTGCCACAGAGTAAGGTGTGGTGGTACTCTCGTAATCCCAGCATTCCAGAGGCAGAGACAAGGATTCCTATAAATTGAGGCCAACCTTATCTGCATACGACCCTGTCTCAAAAAACATGCGTGCGCGCGTGCATGTGTATGATTTAAATTCAAAAAGTAAAACAAACAAAAACCAGAACCACTGACTGCTCACCTAGGCACAATTTCTATCATGGTGGAACAAAAGAACACCAGCCAGCTGCCTGGTAACAGAACACCTCTGCCCACAAGACATGGGTGGAATTCTGGGCCCAGTTCTCCGGAGAGGCTCTTCTCTAGTCCTTTCTCATCCCGGAGCAGGGATGCGCAGAGTCTAACAGCAGGATACATCCATATCATCGAAGGAGATTTAGAGGCCAGTTTTTAGTCCCTTACTGTTGGGAGTGGGAAGGGAGGAACAGCACCACATGTAACTGGCCCTCAGGTCTCAAGGAAACAGATCTGGGCTTCTATCAGCAACAGAACAAACTCCAAGTATCACCTGACTGGAAAAGTGCACTGAATACCAGTCATTTCTAGAACAAAGCATTCATTCATCCAAAACAGGAAGGAAAGACAGAAGGAACAAAAGAAAGAGAGGAAGGAGAGGAGAAGGGAAGGAGGGAATAAGGGAGAGGGAGGGAAGGAAGGAACATGATATGGTTGTTTTTGGAATCATCTCTCACCTCCAAAGAGATTTAGACTTTTGCCAGACTATGCAGGCACGCCATTCTCGTGCCCTGAGATCATTTGAGACTATGTGCTTAGGGGCTAGAGGAATAGCTCAACAGTTAAGGGCTATAGCTCTTCCAGAAAACCGAAATTTAATTTCCAGCACACAGTGGTTTTACTATAGCTCTAATGAAACTCAACGCCCTCTTCTGGCAACCATGAGTACTGCAACATCTGATACACAGACATACATTCAGGCAAAAACACTCATAAAGATTCCTTTAATGTATATGAGCACACTATAGTTGTCAGGAGGGATGGGTGGGGACATCCGTGTAGAGACAGGGTGCAGGAGAAGGTACGGGATGTGGAACAGTAGGAAGGTGGACTGGGAGGGGAATAAAATCCTGAGTGTAAAAAAAAAAAAAAAAAAAAAAAAAGAAGAAGAATGTATGCTGTGGTAATCATTTGCTGAAAGCAGCCAACAGGTTGAAAGCAGTCTTAAACAAAACAAAAGCCCCATAAAGCAAAATTTGGATATAAGTTGATAACATCTGTGTGGTTTTGGGT
The DNA here is from genome assembly GCF_963924665.1 of Micromys minutus. NCBI lineage: Eukaryota > Metazoa > Chordata > Mammalia > Rodentia > Muridae > Micromys > Micromys minutus. The sequence goes on from NC_137962.1 coordinate 41,567,025, forward strand.
GCTATTCAGTGTCAGTAACTACTTCCCTTATAAAACTGTTAAAAGATTTCTGTAAAAAGAAAAAATAAAGTTTTTCAATCCTTTCCTATACTATTTTGTTTCTGCTGTTAAATAAATACAGAGCAAAGAATATTACTGGGGACAGACAGAGAACAGAAACACACCAGAGAGGCAAAGCCAACGGTGTCAGGGCCACATCAAACACACACAATGGGCAGTAAGCACAGACACTCAAATAGACAAAGACACGGGGGTGGAGGGGGAATAGAGAATTCAGATTTGGATTTGCTCTTGGTCAAACTATACCAAGAAAAAGTTTCTGCTTTTATTAAAAAAAAAAAACACACAATAAACTTTTTACCAAAGGAAGATCTGTCCAGTTTCCTGCAAAATACATGATTCTGTTGTGGATTTGTTGTTGTTGTTGTTTTTCAAGACAGGGTTTCTCTGTGTAGCCTTGACTGTCCTGGAACTCACTCTGCCCCTCAAATGCTGAGATTAAAGGAGTTCGCCACCACACGCAGCAATGATGTTTTAAAGAAAGTCTCATTGAGATCCACCAAGGCCCTTTTCCATTTTCCTACTCTTTTCTTAACCAGAAAGTTTCAGATTCATGCTCCCTTGCTGGGACACACTGTGTTCAGCACCTTTCTCCGTCTTCCTGACCCACAGGGAAGATGGCCAGCCAGATAATCTCTCATAGAAGTAGTTCCTGCAATAAAATCGGTGTCTCAGGACACCCCCATGTCTCTCCTCTCTTGCTTGGTCCCTGAGGTGACCAAGGCATCCTCAGGCCTCTGCTTACCACTACCACTCAGCGGCCATGCTGAAACTCCTCTGTATCTCCTGAGCCAGCCCTCAGTGCCACACTCTATCCTGGGTGCCCATGCCTGCTGCCTCTATCCAGGAGTTCCTGTGTGCCGGGGTTCTAATGAGACTGCTCCCCATAGGCTCATGTGCTTGCATACTTCCCCAGTTGGTGGAACTGTTTGGGAAAGATTAGGAGGTGTGGCCTTGTTGGAGCAAGTGTTGTCTCTAAGGGTGGACTTTGAGGTTTCAAAAGACACACCATTTTCAGTTCTCTCTCACTGCCATCATCTTGGCTGTCAACTATATCTGGAACCAACTGAAACCTAAGAAACTGTAGACTGGGGAGATGGCTCAGCAGTTGAGAGCACTGGCTGCTCTTCCAAAGGACCTGGGTTCAATTCCCAGCACCAACATAGCAGCTCACCACCATCAGTAACTCCAGGCCTCAGAGCTCTGATATCCTCTTCTGGGCTCCACAGGTACTTGTGGTGCAGGTATGCATGCAGGCAAAACATCCATACATATAAAACAAAAAAATAAAACAAGCAGCTGGGTTTGACTCTGAAGAATTTTCTTGACTAGATCATTTGAGGTGGGAAAATCTACATTGAATCCAGCCACATCTTCTGGTAGCAGGTTACATAAAGGGCCACGGATGAAAGAGGGCTTTGCTTTCTACCTGCTCGCCTTCAGTCTCACTAGAAAGTTTCTGTCTGCTTCCTGAGGCACTCCTTTGCTGGCATTAGAGTCTCCTTCCTCAGAATTCCAGCAGAGACTAAAGACTGGCATTCTAGCAATTCCTTGGGACTGACTCCAGCATCAGACTTGGACACCCAGTCTCATGGACTGAGCAATTGCTGGATCCCTGGCCTTTCTGTCAGGACATAGACAGTGTTGGGCTCCTTGGATCACAGCCTGTAAGCCATGCTGATAAATCACAAACAGACAGACAGACAGATGCACACATGCATGCACACATTCTGACAGTTCTGACTCTTTAGAGAACCCTAAACAGCCTCCTCCTTGCAGATCACTATGTGACCTACCAGATATTCCTGTCACAATGACCTTGCCCACCATCATGGACTCCCTCTGAAACTTTAAGTCCAAGTAAACACTTTCTTTTACAAGGTGTCTCAGTCACAGTCTTTTGTCACAGTGATAGGAAAGAAACTAACACACTGTATTGCAGATGATGCCGCATGCCTAGAAACCACACCCACTTCACAGCTGTGTGGCTGAAGACCTACTCCAAATCGTCCAAACCCCTGTGCTCCCAAAGTCCATCCCCGTGAGAGCTGCCATCCCGGGTGCTCATCTCCAGCCTACCTGAGCATGAAGAGCCACCAAGAGGGCATCAAGTTGAACCTCCAGTGTGCGGCTGCTCACGTTCACAGCTGCCTCGAGAATTTGGCCCAGGCTCTGTTCAAGACAGCAAGGAGATGGCTTCAGTCTGCCTTCTGCCTCACAAGAGGGAAGTGAGGCCCTAGGATGAGGTCCAGGAGAACACTAATACCCTTTAAGACCCAAGTGAAGAAGCTCTACCTTCACCTCCAGAATTTGGGGGGCACATTAAGAAATGTGTTTTCTGGGTCACAGGTCAGAAGCTACCTACTACAGAAGGTAGACGTTCCCAGGCTCCCATCCAGTGCATAGTAGAGAGGAAGTCATTCCCCTCATAACCCAACAGAGTCTGATCTGAGGGGTCCTGGTGTTGCTGTGCCCTCCCTCCCTATAAATACCTTAGATATCTGGAAGGTCTCAGAATGCTTCTTGTAGAGACCAAGTACTGCAGAGAGGAGCTTAGGGAGCTGTTCTTCCAGCCTCTCACTGGGAAGCAGATGACTCATGGGACCCAGAGCTGCCACCACTGCAAGCCGGAGCTGAAAGGACATTAAAAGCCTTCCTGTCTACTCACTGCCCTGAGCCCTTTGTCTAAGGCAAGCAGAGGGCTGGCAGTCACAGTGTATCTATGCGGCAACTCTGGCAAGAGGTCAGAAGTTGGCCAGTCGAACACAGTCTCAGGGCAGAGAGCGGGTGCAATAGGGACCTACAATGACCAGGCCTCAAGACCAAGCTTTAGAACAGGTCGACTCCAGTTAGATGTAGGAGCTCTCCTAAGCATCTATTATGGGCAGGGAATTTGGGCCTCCTTCTCCCCTTAGGACCACCCAGGCAAAGAGAAAGGGCAAAGGCGGAAGGAAGTCCCTGATGGGTCATAGGTGTACCTTGGCATCTCGGCTCTGCAGCCAGTGGTGGAAAAGAATGTCATAGGCGCCAAAGATGTCAGCATCAAAGGTGTCCTTCCTGACTGTGGGGTCTGGGGCTTGGTCCAGGTTGGCCAGGTATTCCAGGATGCTTTCACTGAAGTGCTGCAGAGCTGTGAACACACCACAGTGAACAACTCTTGACGGAGATCACACTGGCTTCCCAGAGGTGCCCATGAACTCTCAAAACAGTCTACATGGTGCTTAGCCTAGTACCTGGTCAGATGGTGACCCCTGATACTTAGGGTACACAGATTCCCGCCCCCCAATCTGTATCTTCCCTGAAACCTCAGAATACGGCCTTCTGTGAAAACAGGATGACTACAGTCTGTCATGACAAGGCCTCATATAGGAGAGTGTCCTAACCCTTCAAAATAGAAGAGACAGGACAGCCATGGTAGGTGAGGCTGTGGGAAGCCACAACACATCACAAGAGGGAAGTGGGGAGAAGTATATTCTCACTCTGAGCCTCTAGGAGGTGCCAAACCACAAACACCCTGATCCAATGTCCCTGAAATAACCCTGCCCCCATGTCTACCCAAGACAAAAAAGAAGGAAGCACCGTGCCCCCTCCAGGCTCTTGTTACACACACCACAAGGTCTGTCGGGCCCAGTGTGAGGGCAGAAGAAACAGGAAAGATGGATGGGCATAGGATGCTAGGACTATTACTCAGGCCTTCCTTGGCTATGCCCTAGGGTCTGAATGGGGACACAGCAGGGTAGATCAGAGGATCTGAGTCACTGCGGGCATTCCTATGAGAGGTCCAAAGATATGGCTGGGATTAGAGCCCAAGACACAGATGTAGATCTGTGTTTGAGAGAATACAGGAGCAGGGGTGGGCTGTGCTTCCCCACCTTCTGGAACCAGTCAGTCTATCAAGGGCTCACATCCTATCAAAGCTACCTTTACACAATCCAAAACCACAGGAATGATGGTGCTTAGGTAGAGTAGTAAATGGGGTATCTTGTAAATGCGTATTCTCAGATTATTAAAAAGAGCCTGGAAACTGATTCTGTTCTTACATAGCTCAGCCCATGTCAGGGACAAAACAGTAGGAGGCCCCTGCTGCCTTCCTGTAGGGAGCCATAATGCACACAGGGCTTGTCCACCGGATTCTCAGCCTACCTCCTCTCCTCACTACAGTGCACCCATGACCAACAGTGTGGTGTGGCTACTTTGTAGCAGGTGTGTGCCCCTCATGGGCCTGGGAACACTCCGTAGCTTTATGAGTTTCCCTTTCCCTCTTAGCCCTTAGAGTTCTGACTCTCAAATGTGAGCCTGGGTTTACCACACATGCTATTCCCTGAAGGGTAGGCTCAGAGTCACAGGAAGGACATGTGGCTCTAGACGCTCACGCTTTTCTGGTCGTACTTTACAGCACCCATTATTTTGGGATGACATGTTGGCATGGAGCATTTTGGATCTGCTGTAGTTTCTGGTATGAGGATTGTCGTGCTTCATGGGGAGAGATGGCTGGCAGCCATGTCTGCTACCTGCTCCACCCTATCCCCTCTCATGATCTGAATCTCAAAGGCCCTTCTGTGCCCATTCTCCTGTATATCAACACAGCCCACTTCTCTTCAGTTGAAAATTTAGCTTTGTTTCTTTCTTCCTTTCCTTCTTCCTTCCTTCCTTTCTTTCTTTCTTGGGGGGGTGGTGGTGTTTGTTTTTTGAGACAGGATTCCCAGACTGTTCTTGCTCTGTAGACCTGGCTGGCCTTGAACTCAGAGATCCGCCTGTTTCTACCATCTGAGTGCTAGGATCTAAATGCATGGCACCCCCACCCCATGCCCTGGCTTGAAATTTTAATTTCCTATATTTTTATTCAGCCTTTTTCCCCCTCATAGAACTTGCTTTTTTTCCTTCTGCCTTGTTCCTTCTTTTATCCTTTCATTCGGTTATCTCATATCCTGCAATGAATTGGTCTAAATCTTTTCTATTTTGAGCTTGCTCTATGCTAAGTGGACATACAAATGTTCCAGGCTCATGTTGAGACTTCCGCCCCACAGCCAGTGGCGCCCACAGCCAGTGCCCGGGACAGTCTTGGCTGACCCTAGGATGGTGTCTAGAGGACACAGCTGACTCATCCCCCTGTGCGGCAGAGCTTCAGCCACGGCCTCCCACCTAGTCCAATAAGAGAAATAAGCTTGAACCATCACTGATGCAGGGATAAAGCACATCTACAAACTCTTGAGACAGAACTTGAGAAGAAATGATGAGAGAAAACCACCCTCGCATCAGGACCCCTGAAGAAATGCTCACTGCTTAGCCCCCCTTTTCCTAAAGACGGGCCTTGGGGGGTTCGGTTCAGGTAGACAAAGGCCTCCCACCACTCTTCACTCTTGGCTGCTGACGTTGAGTCCAAGGGGACCTGGAGGTAGCAGGAGACATCTGACTCCTCAGCTCCTCTCAGCCCCAAGGTTCTTCCTTCAGAGCCAAAGGATATTAGTCAGTGTGGTCTTCAGAGGCAAGAATGTTTTCCCAAATAACAGGTAATCATATTTCCAGATGTAAAACCCTCACAACTTGTTAGATTTTGATTTTTAACCAGTTGCATATACTCAGGATGAAGGAAGTCCTCTCTCCTGATGCCAATGTCCTTTTCCCAGGAAGCAGCCACCAGCTGGGTCTTCTGAGTAAGTACCACAGGTTTTCCCACAGCAGAGTGTCCTCCTTTTGTACCTGTGGCCTGGCCCTCAGAGCTGGCCCTCACAACCACTGTCTCTAGTGCAGCTCCGCTGTCACTGTAGTCAGAGCCTCTTACACTGGTGTCGCCACACAGCTTTGGAGACTGACATCACTGGTCACTCACCTTGCCTTCTTCCCCCATGTCTCAGCTCGAGCTACCTTAGTGCCACATCCTTCAGGTGCTTGACTTTCCTCAGAGGTGGGACTTTGCTTCTTGCCATTTCGGGCCGCAGGCCAGGCTGGCTGCAACCCCACCTGTCTGCACCCTGTCCATCAGCTCCTCTGTGAATGGCCTCGTTAGAGCACTGCTCACCGCTTTCTGCTCCGGCAGTGCAGCCAACCTCAGCCACCCAGGCCTCAGATGCCCAGAACAGAGAGCCCAGCAGCCTGAGGATGTTCTGGTTACAGGACTACTGTATCCTCCAATAGAAACAAAGACTGCCCAGTGTGAGCGGTGCAAGCTGGAATAGCCCTAGGAGTACCCCCACCCATGGTCTCAGATCTCCACTGTTGCCACGGTGATGCTGTTACACCTTCCAGCAGAAGCCCCCCCCCCCCCCCCACCGACAGCCTCACTTCCCACGAGGCACCATGTTTAGGCCACAGAATTCCCACAGTTCCCTGTGAGCCCACAAGAGGCTGCAGACACAGGCCACAGGAGAATGGTGGGAAGACAGTGGACACATGGTCCTTCACCACCATGGGTCTGAGACACCAGGTGAATAGTCACTCTGCTAGCTGGGAACATGTAGCATAAAAGTAGAAGCAATGCTCTGAGAAACATTTTTTCCACTCCCCAAGACTATCGAGACCTCTGCAAAAACCCTGCAGGGGTTAGAGGGGCGAGTCCCTGGTCCATCAGAGAGAGACAGTAAGGGGCAGAGGCTGTATGCATGAGCGCAGGCCTCATCTCAGCCAACTGAGGACGGCCACATCCACCTCGATGGCATCTACCACAGACACATTTGTACACAGCCTCCCAACAGGGGCCCTAGTTCAGAAGGTGAAGGAGATGGGCTGTGCCCACTGTCTTACCGCAGCAGAACACCACCTTCAGCGCATCCTGCTTGGCCATGCCCAGCATGGGAATCATGGTACTCAGGATGGATGGCAGGAAGGGAACCATGTCAAATGCTGTAAGAGAGAGGCTGTCACAGGGGCTGCAGGGCCAGCCCACTTCCTGCTTACCCTCTCCTCAGGACTTGGAAGGGACCCGCAGCTTGAGATATGAGACCAGAATCCCGGGACATTCTCAGAGGCCCCCCAGAACTACTCAGGGCCATCGAGGGACCAGAATCACAATGGCACTTACCATTGAACACTGAAAGGTTGGCAAGTGTGTGCAGCACTGAGGAGTGTGGTAGCATTCCAGGCTGGAACCTGCTGAGCACCTCCTCCATCACCTGGTTGGTGAATCGCTTCCCCACAGCCACCAGGACGCTGCTTGCAGCCTGCTGCCAGTCACAGTCCAGCTCCTGTACCCAAAGAATCACCAGGTTGATCTCTCCCTGAACCTCTCAGGAGATACTCAGCCCTCAGGGGTGGCTGGACAGGGAAAAGCTGCTGTGTTCCAACACTCAGAGACGACATGGCATAGCCTGCAGGTCACCTTCCTTCCCTAGGGGCCCTGACACCTGAGGGAGAAGCCGCAGTGTGACAGGGAGGCCCTGGAAACAAAGAGGCCTGAACATGGTCCCCTACCCTCATCCTAAGGGTTCAGGTGCTTGGTTCTTTGCTTCAGGGGATACAAAGAATCAAGTGGTCTCTGCCAGTCCAACTCCAGCCAGCCCTGTTCCAGATACTGTGAGATGGAGCTGTCCTCAGCAGCCTACAAGAGGCCCTCACCTTGGTCCTAGTCATCTCGTTGGAAGCCAGGAGGATGACAGCACAGGCTGTGTCCTTGTCCAGGTCGTGGATGTGACTGCTCAGTACTGTCTCCATGGCCCTCAGGATCCTCGTACGGTATGGATGAGACAGCTGAGGAGAGAAGACCCCAGGGGATGTCCTGAGAGGGGGGATGAGTAGCCAGGTACTCTGTGCATTTGTCTCTACCAAGGCTGCACTGTGGGAGACCATGCTCTCAAAGAGAGCGCGCTGGCCGGGCCTCCAGCCTGCGGAAGCTCCTGTGTGTCTCTAGAAGGCCAAGAGCAGTCTTCTGTGTGGAGCAAGCTGCAAGCAGATGGGCTGGTGGTATTGAGTATTGCCAGCAGCATCTCCTAGAGAGCACTGCTTCCCTCCACACGTGGCCTCCAAGGCACAAGGACAAGATCCCCTTCTTGAATCATCTTTGTGGGCAGCTGGGCCCCTCCTAGGGCTATAAATGTGCCTAAAGTCAACCTGACCACCACGCCCTCCTTCAGCTATGGTCCTTCTCTGTTCACAGCCTGGGCACTACTGACCCAGGGTCCCGGGCAAACCCTTGACCAGTCCTTCCGTTATCCTCATCTTGGCAGTTCTTAAGTCACCCTAGACTCAAGAGCTGGTCACCTGTCCTGGAAGGCTGTCTGTGCCCATATAAAGGGTTATGGAGAAGGTGCTAATGAAGGCTTCCAGCTGCCCACAGGCACTGAGGCCACCTCTTCACTGACACCATGAACTATCTCACCTACAGCTCTCTACCACAGCAGGGGAGGGGCAGGCAGACATGCATGCCAGCTGGGGCCTATGTAAGACAATACAATTCAGTTAAGAAACTATATGTAGGTACATGGAGCTAGAGAGATGGCTAGTTCAGCAGTTAAGGGCATTGACTGCTCTTCCAGAAGACAAGGGTTCCCAGAACCCACATGATAGCTCATAACTGTCTATAACTTCAGCTCCAGGGGATCCAGCACCCTTTCTAGTCTCCTTGGGCACTATATACATAAGGTACATAGATAAACATGAAGGCAAAACACCTATCCATATGAAATAAAAGACATAAATAGAGGGAAAATAATTTAAAGAAGAAGAAGAGAAGGAGGAGGAGGAAAGGGAGGAAGAGGAAGAAGAAGAGAAGGAAGAGGAAGAAAAGGGAAAAGAAGAGGAAGAAGAAGAGGAGGAGGAGGAGGAAGGAGGAGGAGGAGGTCACAGATGATATCCAAGTCCCCTAGCCCAGAAGCAGATGAGACATGCTTGCTGGCTGCTGGTACCTGCTGCATAAGCTACAATCACTCCACATTCCTGAGCCCATGGTGAATGAGACATTCATTCCAGGAAGTAACCAGTATAGATCAGAAAGAGCTCCAGAGCCAAGGAACCTGTGAGTTTAAAGAAAGAGCTTCATCCTGTTTTGTTTTTCCTGGATAAGGTCTCTGCATCCTTGTGTGCTGGCCCCACAAGGGGGGTGGTGCATTCTGAGATGGTGGTTCTTGATCAGTCACAGAGGAAGACAGCCACTTCAGCTGGCTGGGTTCACATTTCTCTTTCCAGGAACATGGTGTTCCTGCAAGAGTCTCTCCATGCCAAGGGGAGGGGGAGGGGTTGCTGATGCTTTCTTTGGAAAACAGAAAATTAATATGAGCTGGTATGCTTTTATTTAATCAAAATTATTAGGAGCTAGCTAGGAGCACAGCCCTGCTGACATCTGGAGGAAACGCTTTCCAGCTTCCTCCAGGCTCTTGGTCTTAGAGGCACATTTCAAAAACCATTAACTAGTCTTGCCAGGCTTCTAATTCCTCTCACCTTCATGAAGGTACTTTGGGGAAGACCCTACCTGCCTTCTAAGGAGAATGCTTTCCTCTGCTGACCCCCTGAGGCACTCTTCCCACCAGCAGCACATCTGCAGGCCACGCTGTAGGCAGGCCATGCTGTAGGGGCCACTTCCTGCTCAGCACAGTGAACAGGCAGGGCAGCCCCAGTGGCTGTGACCCTGGACTCTACAGAAAATATCAGAGGAATCTACATTAAGAGATGGCTAGGCAGTTAGGAGCACTTGCTGCTCTTGTCCAGGCCCGGGGTCCAGTTCCCAGTTCCCACATCAGGTGGCTCATGAACACATGGAACCTAGCTCCAGTAGGACTGATGCCCTCTTCTGGCCTCTACGGGTCTTGCATGCACATGCAACACATGGACAGGCAGGCGCATACATACCTCCGTATAAATAAAGAGAAGCAGGAGGTTGGTTTGGAGGTTAAGAGCACTGGCTGCTCTTCAAGAGGACCAGAGTTCAATTCCCAGCACCGACATGGAAACTCACAACTGTCTGTAACTACAGTTCTAAGAGGTCCCAAACCCCCACTTAAGCGGACAAAACACCCATACATAAAGATTTAAAAGATTATAAAAAGATTAAGAAGCAAATTTTAAAAACATTTTTAAGAAATTTAACTTTAAAAAAATGTAAATTTAGGGCTGGAAAGATGGTTCGGTAATTAAGAGCACTGCCTGTTCTTCCAGAGGACCCAGGTTCAATTCTCAGCACCTACATGTCAGTTTACAAGTGTCTGCGACTCCACTTCCAGGGGATCCAATAACTCCCACAGATTATACATGCAAAACACCAATGTATATAAAATCCAAAAAAAATATTTTTAAAAGTCTAAAAAAATGCATGATTTCTTTGGAATTTGGTTTGAACTCTGTCCTGTGATGGTACCCACTGTGGGCAACCCATGCCTTTCTGAGTTATGCCCCTCAGTGGGTCTCTTCAAAGGTTTCTTCTCATGAGAAAGCAGGCAGTCACAGCTCTGGAAGTACAGGACAAAATGTCTCATTTCTGGATAAAATGAAAATGTCTGGTGGGCTCGTTCCCGTTTGCTCATTAAAAACAACAAAATATCAAAAACCAGAACACCTTTTATTACTCTTAAAGTATCTTCTTTTTTCTTATTTTTATTGTATGTATGTGAGTACACTGTTGCTGTCTTCAGACACACCAGGAGAGGGCATCAGATCTCATTACAGATGGTTGTGAGCCACCGTGTGGTTGCTGGGAACTGAACTCAGGACCTCTGGAAGGGCAGTTGGTGCTCTTAACCACTGAGCCATCTCTCCAGCCCTTTTATTGCTCTTGAGAGGGTTAAGCACAGAACTGACAGAGAGACTGTGTGAAGTCTTGGCCTTCCAGAGAAGGCAGGTTCTTCTCCCTACCAGCTGAAGGGGAGGGCAGAGGCTGGTATGTCACCAGATTTGGTCTAACGGTTCTCACATGTTAGAGATCACCAAGGAACATCCTCTACTTGTCCCTGATCTGAATGACTCTGCAGTGGAGCTGAACTGATGACCTAGTGACTACAGAGCTATAGGTGTGACTTTCACAGTGTGACTCACAGCTCCATCCAGGTGGGTGTGGTAGTGCCCGCCTTTAATCCCAGAATGGCAGACAGAGGCAGGCAGGTCTCCGAGTTTGAGACCCGCTTGTTCCACACAGTGAGTTCCAGGACAGCCAGAGCTAGGCAATGAGACTTTGTCTCAAAACAACAACCATCACAAAAGGATCACCTTGTCACCCCCTAAACAGTCGCATCAGCACACTCTTTAAACCAAGAACTCCAAAGGCTTTTAAAACATATTCCAAGGGTCTGGTGAGATGGCTCCGTGGTTAAGAACACTGGCTGTTTTTCCGAAGGTCCTGAGTCCAAGTCCTAGCACGCATCTATAAAGGGGTCTGAAGCCCTCTTCTGGCAGGCAGATGTATATACAGACAGAGTACTCAGACATTAAAAAAGATACATAAACATATTCCAATTTCACTCCCTTGTTGAAGGGGATATACACACAAACAAATACATATTTGGTTTTTGTCTGATCTCATGGCCCGCATTCCTAAAAGTCTTAAGATCCAACCATGTGTCCTTTTGCAAGCTCGTAATATGATTGACAGCTGAAGCCTCTACACAGCTTCCAGATGAACCTGGTCACAAAAAAGACCGAGGAAGAAAGAGTTCGACAGTGGGGACTTCCCAGCCTCCCCTGCCTCTGGGGAGGACAGAACTGAGGGTGACGGTGATAAGTAATAACCAATGATGTACCAAACACGTCCACTCAGTGAAGGGTCCGTGAGGTCCCACAAGGACAGGCTGTGCAGTGCTTTCAGGCAGTGAAGCATGTGGTGGCTCCAGAAGGTGGCACACCCAGGAAAGACAGAAGTCAGCATCCTTCCCACAGGCCTTACCCTCTGTGTCTCCATATCCTCTGTCCCAGCCTTGATGGTGAGTGCGTAAACATGAGCTACGTGTTTACTGACTTGCATGCGTCACTCTAGTAACAAACAGACTCCAGGGAGGTAGTCTGGGGAACTCCGATTTGTTCACTCCGATGGAGTGAACACACAGGCCGTGACCAGAGGTTTGAGGCTCGCACCTGGAGCTAGGTTATCTTGGGGCTGAGTCTAACAGGACCTCACAGTAAATGGTGTCAAAACGGGAATCAGAAGAGAACCAGCTGTCTCTCCACAGAGCTGCTTGCTTGCATTTGGTCACCCAGAGATAGGCCAGTAGGAGAGGCTGATAAAGAGATTGGGTGTGTGTTTCTTGCTGTCTGATGAGCTAAGTAGGGACCACAGTGATGTTTCTACTCCAGTTACTACAGTTACTACAGAATCAAACACTAATCCATGTTTTGATGTTGGGCCCCTAATGTCTTTATTCAATTTCATTTCTAGCTGTGCTCACACAGCCGCTGTTGCAGCTAGTCTGCACTCTGGGATATGATTGTGCCTGTCCTACACATGGTGTGGAGTACCCAGATACTGACAAGCAGAATCCCCTATATCAGGACGAAAATCCAGAGACTGGATACCAGACAGGAAGTGGTGTAAGCTGAAAATGGCGGCAAGGAGAGCAAAAAGAAAAAACTTCAACTACTATGTGAAAACAATAACTTCACTACTTTTCCTCTCCTCTCTGCCTCTGTAGCCTAACTACTTCAGGAAGCCATCCTGATGCAAGACACCAGACATGTCTAAAACGATGAGGCCCAGCACCAGAAAGCAATAGAGCCATAGCCTGGTGCCCCCTGCACTGGGTCCTGGAGTGTGACAGTTAATACAGTAACACAGGTAAGCACCTGACTGGCATATTCAAGTGCCAGGTGCTATCCCCAAACCTACACATAGTAGGTCTAGTAGCATATGCCGATGATTCCAGTACTTGGAAGAAGAAAACAGGACCAGAAGTCTGAATCATCTAAGTTCAAGGCTATGTATGAAATGCTATTAAGGAAAAGGAGGAAGAGAAGCAGAAAAGAAAAAAGAAAAAGAAGAAAACAACCAACCAGACTGCGGTTAACCATAAGGTCCCATGTGTATCACAAAATAGCCACTGGCAGAACTTTCCTCTGATGCCCAGTTTGGACTCAGCGGGCTCTGAAAAGGCGCATGCTACAGCCAGGCAAGATGGCACCCTCTGTGCCCCTTCTCATGGCTGCTGACCCTCTGCCGAAGTTCTACATCTTACAGCTCGAAACACTGAATCTGACTGGCTGAGAGCTGAGCTAACTTCGGGCACCATAGTTTTCCTGTGGATCTGTGTTGCTCAACATAATGACCACAGCAGAGCCACAGGATTTTAGTCAAGTTGGGGGGGGAATGCATGCTGCACAGGGAAATGCCACACAGGGGAGATGTGTACATAGATACTGTGACAAAGAAACACAGCACAGAACTGCTCCTGGAACAGGCCTCTTAGAATAGCATGCAGGAGCTAGTGTGATAGGCAGGAATAGGTCTCATCCCATAGCATCGGCACGAGAGCTCCCAATTCAACAGAGAGCCACTGTAGCCATGCCATGAAGTAGCAGGTTTTTACCTTTGGGTTCTTAAACTCAGTGAAAAACAGTAAGTATGAAAGGCAGAAAAGAGATAAAATTCATAATACAGGAAAGGAGGAACACAGCAGCCACGTTAGTTACCCTTCAGCACACCGACAGCCTTTCTCTCTTGCCTGACAACCAAACTCTGAAACTTTAGTCACACAGAGAAGGGCCCGAGGCAGTGCAGTATGGTATGCTTGTCTCTTAGAGAATGAAACGCCAGGTATAGTTGAAACCCAAAGAGGAGCTGCAGAGGACACTCAAACCATGCCAAACAAGGCAGCTCTTAGACCACGGAGCAATCAGAGTTCTACCCAGCCTCCTGACAGCAGAGAAGGCTGGCACAGCAGAATTAGTGGGTATGTTCATGGAACTGAGCTGTTTCCCTGTGAGATAGCTGGCGTGTGAGAGAAGAAACCCCAGAGAACGGCAGCTTGTACCTGTGGCCTTGACCATTCAAGAAGCTTTTAGACTGCTGGGTGTGGCAGCCTCCCAGCCCATGGGAGGCAGAGGCAGGTGGACCTCTGTGAGTTCAACCATGTCCATGGGGCTGAAGAGATGGCTCAGCAAAAACATGCTTGTTGTACAAGCCTGACAACCCGAATTCAATCTCCAGGACTCACGACACGTGGGTCACAACTGCTTCTAACACTCAGCTCTAGATGACTCAACATCCCTCCCGGACTCCATGGGTATCCTCTGACACACAGAAAAAAAACGCGTAAACAAAAATAAAATAAACCTTTTGGAAAAATAGAAAGTGAGTTGGGAATAGTGCACGACTTTAATCCCAGCACTTGGGAGGCAGTGGCTGGTGGATCTCTGTGACCCAAGGCCAGTCTGGTCTACAAAGAGAGTTCCGGAACAGCCAAGGCTGTTACACAGCAAAACCCTGCCTCAAAACCAAACCAAACCAAACAAAACAAAAAGGAAAGAGAACCAACTCCATAAATCTGTTCAATGGCCTCTGTATGCACGTGTGACCCCGACATATACTCTACAATAATAAACAAAGAGCCAGGAATAGTGGCACACAGCTATAACCCCGCCACTCTGAAGGTTAAGGAGCAAAGGTCACAAGGTCATGGACCACATGCACAATGGAGTTAGACTCTGTTTTTCAAAACAAAACAAGAGAAAGCTCATGAGTTAAAAGCAGTCTGGAGCTAACAACTTGACATCTTACAACATCAAACAGAATGTTAAGCTTCTTATTCTGTCATATGAGCCATTCCTTCCCGCAGACTGGATGTTCTGGGGCAGCTCTCTGGAAGGGGATGGAGTGTGGGCTGGCAGCCTGCAAACCTGGAGCAGCTTCCCAGGCCAAGGGAGGATCTGGACTCTCAAGAGCCCTTACCAGGCTCCCCTAGACACTACTCCCTCAGGCAAGGGAGCCACATTATCTCCATTCAATGTGTGAAAGAGCCAACAGCTTCTGCTCATGAATGCTGTCCACTGAAGTGACAGACAGTACCCTCTTAGTGGGACTGCCAGTTCATAGGGCACAACCATTCCTCATATGGTAGAGACCCAGTTAGCATCATCCTTACACACTGCCTTAAAGACAATCTACAGGGCACTTTCTGCTGACAGTCTGGCTCATCACCCAGCCTACAGATGAGGATGTTCCTTGGTGACCTCACCATCACCAAGGGAAGAGGTACCTTGTCATGCTGCCGTAGGTATTCCTCACAGGCATGGAGTGTCTCGTCTGGCTGTGCCTCTCCAAGGGAACATAGTGCACTGCAGACCTGCTCCTGTACCATAGGGTCCTTGTCAGTGATGGAGTCCAGCAGGGTGAAGGACAACTCTGCAGTGACAAAGTCCAGTGTGTTCAGGTCCAAGCACACCATAGCTGCCTTCCCTGTGACTGCCACCAACTTCTGGGCTCACACACTTAGCACACAGGAGATGGCACATCCAAGCCCAACATCTCCAGGCCAGTAGGCATGTCCACTTGCCTAATGGGCACTGCTGACCTGAAGCTGTTCTCTCTCATCACATTCCCTGACTGTACCCTACTGTGCTTCTCACGCTGTGGGGTCAGGGACATCCAGTGGGCCGAATGACACAGGCTCAGACTCTGGTTATCACAGAGAAGCTATGGGCCTGGAGGAGGCCTCAAAGCTACTCCACCTATCCTAAGGCCTGGACTGCTGCAAGGCCACCACCTTATTCAAGTTACCCACAAACCCACAGTACTCCACAAACGACCTGCGGATCCTTCAAGATACTTCAAGAAAGTTCCTTAAGGGCTGGAGAGATAGCTCTGCGGCTAAGAGGACTGACTGCTCTCCCAGAGGTCTAGAGTTCAATTTTCTAGCAACCACATGATGACTAACAACCATCTGTAATGGGATCTAACGCCCCCTTCTGGCATGAAGGTGTACATGCAGATAGAGCATTCATGTACATTAAATAAATAAAATCTTAAAAATTTGAGGTCCTGGGACACAGAACATACTCAAGTCCTACACATAGGAGGGTGGCACTGGGTAGAAGGGTGCAGACAATGGTAATAAACAGTCAGTGGAGCCCAAGGGTCTGTCCCATTGGACTCTGCCTATTGAAGCCCACTATATATCAAGCAGCCAACAAATGAGTCATAAAGGCAAGACAGGCAAAGCAGAGACAAGATGAGACTGGGCCTCTGCTCCACAGACACCAGGCCTAACAGACACTGCTATACCTGGATATCGGGAGGTTATCTGGAAGCACTTGCAGTAACATGAGAACAGACAGCCACCAGAGCAGAATCTGTCTCCCCTTAGACTAGAGACCCTCCTCCTGAGTAAGAAGGACTTTTTAAAACAGTTCTCCATTTCCAAGTTTCAACAGCTGAATAAATAGGTTGATCCAATTAATAAGATCTGATTGCATCTAAGGCCAAGTCTGACCTGATAAACCGTCTCAGCCACTCTCTCCACTGCAAGCTAATGGGAGCAGGCACACTCTCAAGCCACCATGAACACAGAGAACCTGACCTCCAGGGTCAACAAGAATCTAGACACCACATTCTCTCACTCTAACACCTCCAACTTCCTGCCTTTGCTGGGAAGGCAACGGGACTCCACTGCAATGAGAGCAGGTGGGCAGGAGGGCAGGGGGGCAGGAGGACAGGTGGGTAGGAGAGCAGGGGGGCAGGTGGGCAGGAGGGCAGGGGGGTAGGGGGGCAGGGGGGCAGGTGGGCAGGTGGGCAGGAGAGCAGGGGGGCAGGTGGGCAGGGGGGCAGGTGGGTAGGAGGACAAGTGGGCAGGAGAGCAGGGGGGCAGGGGGGCAGGGGGGCAGGAGGGCAGGGGGGCAGGAGGGCAGGGGGGCAGGAGGCTCCTCTCAAATGCACTCACTCTTGATGTACGGCCTGGTCATTTCTGAGGTCTTGGCTTCCACCTGTCCCGTGTAAGCATGGGTAGCTTCCTCCCCGACCTAGAATAATGGGAACACAGGATTTTATTCATCATCTTCCCCATTCCTAAGCTCAGGAAGAGCTGCTGCTTATGTACAAAACACACAATTTAGATTAATTTGTCCTAGGGAGGATCTCTAACACAGCTGGCCAATTCACTCAGGAAATGAAGGAAGTTCCATGACTCCCAGGAGCCCTCCAGCTCTCCTACACAACCAAGCTGCCAGCCCCCATCAGTGGAGCGGTGGCACATGGTGTGTTAAGGCACAGTCCTGGCAAGCATGGCCACTCTCTCAGCTACAGCGACTTCCTCTCGCCCTAAGGTGAGAAGTGGGTACTACAGCTCACAGTGTGGTCACAAAGAGTAAAGTCCCTCAAATAACCAAGCCCTGTTCCCCCTCACTGTGTGGTCTCATGTTCATGCCTTTAATCCCAGCACCTCAGAGGCAGGGGCAGGTAGATCTTCCTGAGTCTGAGGCCAGCCTGGTCTACAGAGTGAATTCCAAAACAGCCAAGAAAGATACTTTGTCTACATACACACACACACACACACACACACACACACACACAGAGAGAGAGAGAGAGAGAGAGAGAGAGAGAGGAGAGGGAGAATAATGCTAAAAATAATGTTTAAAAATGACACAGGGAGCTAGTTACCTCAGCAGTTTAGAGTCCTTGCTGCTTTTGCAGAGGACCAAGTTCTGTTCTCCAAACCTAGTTTATAGCTTCCTGTAAACCGAAGCTCCAGGGGCTGGAGAGATGGTTCAATGCTAAGAGCACTGACTGCTCTTCCAGAGGTCCTGAGTTCAATTCCCAGCAACCACATGGTGGCTCACAACCAATGTGGTCTGATGCCCTGTTCTGGTGTGTCTGAAGACAGGTATTGTGTGTGTGTGTGTGTGTGTGCGCGTGCGTGTGTGTGTGTAACACGTATGTGGCCAAATCACAGCCACATATACATAAATAAGAATAAAATAACAAGAGACCGGAGAGATGATACAGTGCTTAAGAGCACTCACTACAGAGAACCCAGGTTTAGTCCCCAGTGCCCATATACACAAAGAATAAAATAAAAAATATTAAAAAGACAAAAAGGACCGAGAGGCTGGAAAGATGGTCCAGGAGTAAGAGCCTGCTGCTCTTCCAGAGCACTAGCATTTGGTACCAAGCACACCTTAGGTAGCTCACTGCTGCCTGGAACTCCAGCTCCAGGGAATCAAATACCCTTCTTCCAATCCTCACAGGCATTTGCACACAAGTGCACATAAGTTAAAATAAAATACACATATGTGCATATACATAAACGCAAATAAAATATAACTTAGAAAGCTGAGATTTAAAAACAGGATAAAACCAACCCACCAGAAACTCCCAGATGGCAGAGAGGATGGAAGGCAGGCAGAGGGCACTGCCTTGAGAAAGGCAGCATTAGCACAGCGTCACCACCGTCTCCCAGGAGAGCACCTGAAAAGAACATAGACAGGAAATAAACACACACAATAAACACACATGCTCCATCTGTGCCCCAGCAAAGAGAAAGCAAATGGTCCCAAGACACAAGATGGCTGAGATGGCATCAACTATCGGGCAGTGTGAGATACACAGGGTTTAACCGATGTGACCCTCAAGCTCTGACCTCCCAGGTCTGCACTAAGCCTACAAGGTACAGGCGTCAGAGAAGAGGAGCCAATTTACCCTCCTGATCAAAACAACCAAAGACCTGGATAAAACGTAAAACTCTGTGTTGGTTGTGGTGCACGTCTTTAATCCTAGCATTCAGGAGGCAGGGGCAGATGGTGTGAGTTCGAGGCCAGAGGCCAGCCTGATCTACACAGAGAGTTCTAGGTCAGCCAACTGCCTCGGGGGGGGGGGGGGGGTAACAGACCTAGAGGTGGTGAGAATTACCTCAATCTGTCAGAAAGAAACCTGGTCATATGTGTCTTTAAACACAGAAAATGTTTCCCAGCAGGGTCAGAAAAACAAAACAACAACCAGGAAGACACAAGAAGAAATGCAAACACAAGAAATGCAAACCTTGAGAAAGGCTTAGTCCACCACCGCTAGCTCTGATAATGGAGGAAGGAGGTTCCAAGACAAGGAATGTTCTCCTGTTGGGGAACCTTTTTGTGCATGGTGTAAAGGTTGTCTTTGCTGATTTCTGTACTGGCAGAGAGTTGAGTACTGTTTACGGATCATCACCAGCCTCACCTTCTGACTGGTTTAATAAAGACATGGCTGCCAATGGCTGAGGCAGGAGAGGAAAGGCGGGACTTCTGAGCAGAGATGAGCTCTGTGGGAAGTCTCAGGCGCTGGAAGATTTGTGCAGCATGAGGAGGAGGAGGTTGGGAGCGAGAGAGAGGTAACAAGCCAGGGAGACCTGGGCTAAAAGAAATGGGCTAATAAGTTAGAGCTAGCTGGGAAGTAACCTTGCTATAATGCCTCAACTTATTATTAATGCTATAATAAGTCTCTGTGTCATTTGGGAGCTGGCGAGTCCGAGGCAGTCTTGCAATAGCCTCAGCTTAGTCAGAAGAAAATGGGTGTGTTACTTTGCTTTCCATTACTATAATGAAATACTGACCAAAATCACTTGGAGAGGAAAGGGTTTGTTTGGCTTAGACATCCTGATCACAGTCAGGACAGAAATACAAGGTGGGAACCCAGGACAGGAACTGAGGTAGAAGCCCTAGAGAAACGCTACTTACCGATTTGCTCAGCTGCTTCCCCAGATCACTTGCCCAGAGGTGGTGCTGGGCCCATACCCTTGCCCACAGCCCAGCCCGGTAGGGGCATTTTCTCAATTGAAGTTATCTCATCCCAGATCACTCTAACTGGTACCAAGATGACAAAAAAAAAAAAAAAAAAAAAAAAAAAAAAAAACTAGCACGCGGGAACATTGGTCCTATAGATGCAAAGTGCCCATTCTGCCAACAACTTAAGAACAGGAAAGGGACCATCTCCACAGCCTTTAGTGGAGTATACGCCCCTATTTCTAGACTTATGACCCAAAGGACTTTATCACAATAACTCTGTTACTGCAGCCTTAGAAAACTAGGCAGGAGAGATGCCTCAGCAATTTAGAGTTCAAACTGATCTTGCAGAAGGCCTGAGTTTGTTTCCCACAGTAGGCAGGTCATAATTGCTTGTAATTTCATCCAGGGTCATCTGACACCTACAGCCTCCTCAAGCACTTATGGGCATATACCTACACACAGACACCATATATCTACATCTATACCTGTACCTGTGTGTGTGTGTGTGTGTGTGTGTGTGTGTGTGTGTGTATAAGATATTTTTAGAAAGAAAGAAAACAAACCTAATCCAAGTGCTATATGTACAAGAAACTACCAAGTACTATATGTACAAGAAACTACCCAAGTCCACGGAAGGAGCCACCCACCCAAAAGGGCAAACAGAGGCATCTGAAGCATATGCAAGACAGGAACAGCGTCTGTTCAAGGATGGAATGACAAATGTCATAACTCATAGACACAAGGTAGACTTCTCCCAGGAGTTTTGCTCTGGTAATAAGTTAGTTCTGGGCTTCCACGACGATTCAAAAGATAAAGGCACTTACTATGCAAGCCAGATGACCCAGAACCTGTGCTGGAAGAAGAGAGTCTACTCCCCCAAACTGTCCTCTGACCTCCACACGCACGAGGCAGTCACTTGCCTGTTTCACACACAAGCATCACACACACTCGCATACTGATAGTAATAAATAAGTTAGTCCTAGCTGATGTGCTGCCCAGGTCTCACCTGAGCAGATGAAAAGCTTTCAAATTGTGTCCAAGTAGCCTGTCAGGGCGGCTCACAGCCATCTGTACTGGGATCCGATTGCTCTTCTGCTGCTTCTGAAGACAGCGACAGTGTTACTCATAAAAATTTTAAAAACAGTAAAATGTTGAGCAAAGCTTGAACATGCTCAAAGCCGTGGGTCTGACCCTGAACAGTGCATAAACCAGGTGGGGTGGAGCACTTGCAATCCCAGCTGAGCAGGAGTTAGAGTCAGAGACCAAGAGCTTGGAACCAACCCAGGCCATACATTGAGTCTCAAGCCAGTCTGGTCTATGAAACCCTGTCTTAAAAAAAAAAGATAATCCTAGCACTTGGGAAATAAAGGAGGAGAATCAGGAGTTGAAGGTCATCCTTAGCTACACAGCAAATATAAGGCTAGTCTAGATGATGTAAGATTGTTCTCAAAAAAAGGAGCAAGGAGATTTCTTTGGAAGAAGAAAACAGCCCTCAGGCCTCCCTGTGTGCCCCCCAGAGCACTTTCCTCCTCTTCTTCCTCCTCTCTTCTTTTTAAAGATTTTTTAAAAATTTTTATTGTGAGTACACTGTTTCTGTCCTCAGACACACCAGAAGAGGGCATCAGATCCCATTACAGATGGTTGAAAGCCACCATGTGGTTGCTGGGAACTGAACTCAGGACCTCTAGAAGAGTAGTCAGTGCTCTTAACCACTGAGCCATCTCTCCAGCCTCCTTTCCTCTTCTTACCAGCACGTCTGATGTGATGGACCAGTCTAGCCGCGTCACCTCATTAGGAGATCAGCCCTGCCACTGAGAGCCTAGACACAGGCCTGTACTACCACCAGTCTATCCAGAAGGTCATCAACGCGCTACAGACAGACCAGCTAGAGACAGAGCTGCAGGCTTGCAACACCAAAAGGCTTCAATAGCAGGAGCTAAGCTGAGAGCTGGACTTCATTAGCCAACATGTCTGCATCCAAGCTGGAGTGACAGGAGATACTGTGATTACAGATGCTGCTCAAAGGCAAGAAGGATGGGAAGTCTAATCCACAATCTCCTTAAGCAGCGTGAATATCTGGTCCCTCAGAACCAACACTCGTTCGAGGCCCAGGACCTAGAGCTGTTGATCCTCACACAGCATAACACAACACAACATGGAGAGTTCAAATGTTACAAAACGGTCAAGAAGCATGACAGACGCCACTACCTAGAGTCACTGGAAAAGGAACAGCAAGACGAAGCCAAAAGGAAATGACAGCAGTGCACAGTAGAACAAAACCAGTGCCATGGCAGCCAAGCCTATCCCAGCTAGCTCTCTGTGCTTCTTGCTTCCAGTTCAAGATGTGAGCCTTCAGCACTCCTGCCACAGTGGCCTCAGCTCCATCATTAACTCTAAGTCTCTGGAACCACAGGTCCAGATGAACCCTCTCTTCTATACGTTGCCTTAGTCACGATGTGTTATCACAGTGATGGAAAAGTAATGGATGTAACAGTGAATTTCTAACTAGCCAGGTGGCTAACACTACTGATAAAGCCCTGTGGTCAAGGAAGAGGAGAAAGGAGGAAGAAGGGGGCAGGGAAGGAAGGGCCTATCGGAAACATCAACTTCACTGAAAGGTGAGAAAAAATGAGTTCAGACTACACCACCTCTGTCCAAGGGCATGTTGAAAAGTCAGGTTGGCATAGTTAAAGGCAAGGAAAGAAACAGCACAAGACATTTAGATTAAGAAGTAGCTGGGTGTGGCTGTGCACTATGGGAAGCAGAGGCAGGTAGATCTCTGTGAGCTTGAGATGGTCAACCTGGTCTACAGTGGGAGTTCTGGGCCAGCTGGGGCTACACAGTGAGACCCTGCCTGAAAACAAAACAAAAATAACAAAAAAAGTAGCAAAATTAAAAATTGTGTTGGTAGGGGATACATTTTCTTTAAAAGAATCCTACATAACCTACAGGTAGAAGTTGAATTGATTGCTCACAGAGGTCACAGAGTATAGAGACATCACACAGTGTCACTCTATAAACTAACAACAGTTGAAATAGTTAGACCGTTTGTTGGAGAGCCTAACAAAACTATGTGACATCTTTAGGGATATGTGACAAAATATGTGCTTGGGGACACACTAAAACTATTAATCGCTACTAAAATATACTGCCCCAAATACTGAGACTTCTCTAAGAGATCTGTATATGTATTTCTATTATATTCACTTCCTAATGTTACCTGAGCCCACCTCATGTCCTGGGCATTAGGCTGGTGGCTTTGGTTCCGAGCCAAGTTCCAGTGTGTCCAAACAGTACCATCCTGACATTTCCACTCAGGAAATGTTCCCACCGCCCTTTGCTCACAGAGGACGAATTAGGTCAGCACTAAGTATGAATGCTCCGTGTGCCTTCCCCAGTGAGCAGGGTCAAGGCTGTGATTTGTATCTTAGTGTACACACCAATTTAAAATGGCTCAGCAGTGAAGGGCACGTGCTCTTCAGAGGACTGGGGTCAGATCCTCAGCATCCACATGGTGGCTCACAACCATCTGCTCCAACTCCCAGGGATCTGATGCCCTTTCTGAAACTCCACAGGCACCAGGCACCCACATGGTACATATATACTGTGGACATTTGTACATGAAGGATAAAATAAATTTAAACATTTTAACTGTTCCTGAAGGAATAGGTCAGAAATCCTCTGGTAAGCTTCAACTTTTCTTAATGTGTAATACTCATATTGGAGTATACTGGAGGAAATGGTCCACAGTTTACAGAAAGATCAACATTCAATAGCAGCTGATTACAATTTGAAAACTATACCAAGGGCTGGAGAGATGGCTCAGCGGTTAAGAGCACTGACTGTTCTTCCAAAGGTCCTGAGTTCAAATCCCTGCAACCATATGGTGACTCACAACCATCTATAACAGGATCCGATGCCCTCTTCTTGTGTGTCTGAAGACAGCAACAGTGTATTCACATAAAATAAATAAATAAATCTTTAAAAACAAAACAAAACAAAATTTAGAAAAAAGAAAACTATACCAAAAGGTGGATTTTCTCTGAATGAACTGTATCAAAGTCTATACAGTATACAGCAGGCCAAGCCTGGTGACACAGAACAGTAATCTCAGTACATGGGAGGTAGAAGTGAGGTTCAAGAGTTCAAGATCACTTTCAGCTACACAACAAGCTTGAGGGCAACCTGTTTTAGGAGATGGTCTACACAAAGGCACAGGTCTAAGGGGACAGCTTTATGGTAAAGTGAATGGTAAATGACACTGCTGTCTGGTATGCGCAAGACCCTGGGTTTGATTCTCAGCACCAGAAAAAGTTAGCAATCCTAACAGCAAATAAAGGAAACCAAAGCAAACAAAAACAGGAGGAAAGGACAAAAGGAAGGAGTGGGAAGCAGGAAGTGCTCAGTGGTTAGGAGCGCTTGCTGTTCTTCCTGAAGGCCCGAGTTCAGTTCCCAGCACCCCCTCCTTATGTAGCTCCAGCTCTAGAGGATCTTGAGCCTTTCGCAGAACACCTAAAATGTGTACATGCACACAGACACACACAAATACACACAAAAACGAGAATAAAATAAATCTTAAAAAAACAAAGAACAAAAATTATTCAAGACCAAAGTAGGACCTGAATCAGAAAGGACTCATGACTTCTCTTACTTCAAAGTAGGTCCTTTACAGAGTTAAAAGTTACAGTGTGGTGGTGGCCGCTGCACACACCTTCCATCCCAGCACTTGGGAGACAGGGGCAGGTGGATCTCTGTGAGTTCGAGGCCACTCTGGACATCCAAAGCTACACAAGAAACCCTGTCTTGAAGAGCCAAATTAATTAACTAATGGTCTTCTGATTTGGGGTGGGGCAGAAGTACAATGAGCCACCCCTCCAACCTTTTAGAATGGCAATAATCAGGGGGAGACGAGTAGACCAATGATAGAATACCTGCCTCGTGTGCACAGGGTGCTTAGTCTGTGGCATCGAACCGAAACTAACAGCAACAACAACAAGACTAGAATAGCCATTTTAGAAGACAGTGATTAAGGCTGGAAAGATGGCTCAGCTGTCCACAGCCCTAAATGATCTTGGAGAAGACCCAAGTCCAGTTCCCAGAACCCCCAGGACAGTTCATAACCACTTGTAACTCCAGTTCTAGCGAATGCTATGCCCTCTTCCCACAGATCCTGCACATATACAGCATACATGCATATACACACACACAGAAGGGTCTCTGCATACATGCATATACTCACATACGCACACAGAAGGGTCTCTGTAGCTCTTGGAAGCACTTGGCTGCTGAATATCCTACAGATGGTGCTTTCTTCCCTGACCTGCAGGGTCCCCCTTGCTTCAGGGGTAAGCCCAGTTCCACATGGCTTATTTGAGAAGTCATATTCTTAGTGAATGCTGAGCAGTGGTGACTCCTGACTCTGGGACATTATCTCAGGTTCTTGCTGGGTATTCTAGAAGTTGACCCTTCTCTGGCTCAGTTCCTCCCAGGTAAGGGATTCTGTGACTGCCTATACCCGGACCCGCCTCTGCCTCCCAAGTGATGGATTAAAGACACTCATCACTTTATATTCTTTTTAAATATTAATATCTATTATTTACTAATATGTAGTTTCCCAAAGTGAATCAAGCTGCTGTGTTCCCTGTCACTGGCAAGGATGTCTTTTGACTCAAGACAACTCAGCTCAATGAAAAGCCATCAGGAGGCCTGGAGTTGCTCAACACACCCGTCTGCTTCTCACCTGGGCCTCTGTCAACCCTAGCAAAGAAAATTAAGCACAAACATCTACTACCCTTCACACAGATGACTGTGAACTGGGGCAAGCACAGGTCCTACAGGCCCCACCTCTGGCCTCTGGTGTCCCTCAACAGTCAGCTCTGAGGGAGGGAGCTATGACAAGGCATAGGTTTGAGTAAGATAGTTGCCTGTTTCAAGTTAACAAAAGTGGCTAGTTCTCAGCCATCCGACTTTGACGTTAGAGACCAGAAAGACATTTTTCATCCGAGACACACATCTCAGCCTAAGGCCTGCTGGCAGAAGCATCACCTGAGTTCGCAGGTGCCGAGACTGCACAGCCAACCAAATCATAAACACATGCTCCAAGGAAATCCCACAACCAGTGATTTGCGTAGGATCTCAGCTCTCATGCCCCATCAACCCTGTGTCTGATGGGGCTCTCCATCTAGATGATCATGGCCAATCAAGACCAACAGAGCACCTAAGATTTAACCCTTCACCTTTACCGCTGCCCTCCCCAATCTATTTCCTGAATTTTTCACCATTTAATTAACTAGGTCGCAGGCTGTTCCTCCATTTCGTCTTCTTTTCTACTACCATCCCTTTCCAAAGTGTTTCCTGCCTCCAACCAAGACTAGCCCCTCAAAGTTGGCCTCTGTCTCAACACCACCATCAGCTCACAGCCCCAGGTCTCCAGATGCAGTCCTCTGTCCTCTATCCCCACAGGTCCTTATGCTTACTCACTGCTCTTGAATTTACGACTCCATCCATTACCTACCCTGCCTGAGCTCTGTACAAGGTAGAGAAGAGTACTCCTGCAGAACTACACTGACTTGGCTGGAGAATCGGAACCCCAAACCTGGAGTGCCAGCCCCGGCTCAACCTCACCTAGTTCTCACCTTGCTTGAATTCTATACTCCGAGTTTTATGGCCTTCTCCCTGGGGCCAGCAGTCCTCGTGACTCTGGACAAATCACTTTCCTGCTCTACACCACCTCCTTTAATCGGCAAAGAGAGCACAGAAAGACTAGGGGCTACGGCGCGCACTGGCTTTGCAAGTCTCTGAATTAAGGCTCAGTTTTAAGAAAAAGAAACGCCAATGGCCCAGTTGTGGAGCTCAAAGACCTGAACACGTAGCCCTTAACCAGCAGAGGACCAGGGTCTGGAGTCACCGAGTTCCCGGAAGGGACTAGGACATGAACCACGCGACCCACCAGACAGCAGGGACAAGGTCCGGGGACCACGCGCCGATGTCTCACAAGTCGGAATTGAATCGCAAGCTCCGAGATCTCTTCCAGGTGTAATACGTGAAGCCGGGCCCGCTGGGCACACCTGAGATCTCCTGGCACCGGCCCGCTGACCTTGGGGAGGCGCCCTTTGACACAGCTTCTGTTGCTGCTGGCAGATGGGAAGGCCCCTAGGCTCTCCTGTCCAAGTTCCCCAAAGGGTGCCGAGTCCCCCGCCCCGCCACCAAAGATGAGCCTTAACAAGCCGTTTACCTGAGGAGCCACCGCTGCTACAGCCTGGGCGCCGCCCTCTAAGCCCCAAGCGTCCCTGAGTGGGCGGAGCAGCGCTCCAAGCCCATCCCCGCAGCCCTCTGGCCAACTGCGGCCTGGCGCGCGGCAATTTGGCCCCGCCTCCACGCGATCTCCACACTCATTGGTCAAAATTCTGTCCTTCACGTTAACTCCGCCCCCACGCTCCACTCCCTACACAGCCTAGGTACGCCGACTCCTTCCTGTGCTTGGCCGGGTACCCCAGCGGTCCGGTGACCATTTCACAAGACAAATGTGAGTACTGCTACTGCGCCAGACGTCGTCTGCGCAAGCGCAGTTCTCGAGAGCGTATTCGGGTTCGGCTTCCAACTGCAGAAAACTCCGCTAGGCGGGAGCGGTGGCGGACGCTTTTAACCCACTGAAGAGGATGAGGCAGATGGACCCCTATGAATTCGAGGCCATCCTGGTCTACATAGTGAGTTCTAGGACAGCCTGGGCTACAAAGTGAGACCCTGTCTCGGGGTTGGAGGAACAACACAAAAACAGCCCCAGCACACCTTATGCAGTAGTCACGGACACACACATGTTCTACATTGGTCACACACTAAACGCCTAAAACACACCCAAAGCCCCTAATTTGTGAACCCCTAAATATACACATAGCCATGCCCATCAGAGGTACATGTCCAGCCTATCAACAAGACATTGGGAACCAAAATGATCATGTCCTAGCAACCTGGGTTGCTCACTCGCTACCAGCTGTGTTATCCCTTCCAGCTCCCGGTGCAACTAAAGCCTCTAAGCCAGGAGAGATGAATAAAAAAGTGTAAGTAAGCCATACTACAGGATATAGGAAATGCTGTGAAGGAGTTTGGGTTTGGTGCCAGGAAAGCAAGGTTAGGTAAGAGCTTGTGCCTGTAAGAGTTGGGGGAGTATCATGCCAGGGAGACTTGGCACCTGCAAAGAACCAGAGATCAGAATCACCCAGATGTGTGTAAACAAGAGAAAGCTGTGGGCAGAGCTCTGAAAGCAAAAGAACCAAGAACCTGTTGAGTAAGGGGAAGCAGTTAGCCACCATGTATCTAGGCTAACAGCATCCGTTAGATGTGGAAATTAGGCTGTGGTTGAATGGGTCCTGGAAGGGCAACAAGCTGAAAGGGGTCCCAGAGGAAAACACTGAGAGCCAATATTCCTTTCCCACAGTGAGAAGGACTTGGCCCTATTTCTGTTGTGAGGACAGAGCCTGAGAAAGACAGGACATATTTGAGCAAGAGAGTGAGGCATTCTGTGGATGGGATCATGGCCTAGGAAGATGCTAGAAAACAGAGAAAGGGGACTAACTTGGGTAGCTGCCAGGGACTAATTCTCCCTCTACCCTCCCTCCCTGAAAAGACACAGTCCAACACACCCTGCTTCCCCACAACCACAGCACTGAGCTATCCCTGCCCTAAACATACAAGCTGCCCAACTTAACTTTTCCTTTTATTGTTCAGCATAACACATCTGCCATCTCTCATGTTGGGCAGCTCACAACCAGCTCCCACTTCCAGCCCCAGGTGGAACCAAAGCTTCTAAGTTTCACAGGCATCCAAACTCTGGTACACACACACACACACACACACACACACACACACACACACACACACACACGGATAAAATCTTAGTTTTTGTGTTTCTCTCTGTGTAGCCCTGGCTGTCCTAGAACTTGCTCTGTAGACAAGGCTGACCTCAAACTCAGGGATCCACCTGCCTCTGCCTCTGCCTCCTGAGGAAGATTAAAGACATGCTCCACCACCATGCATGGCAAGAATAAAATCTTTAAAAAATACAGGCGTGTTCACTTTGGCGGCACATACACTAAAACTGGAACAATACAGAGAAGATTAGCATCCTACACAAGGGTGACACACAAATCCGTGAAGCGTTCTACGTTAAAAAAAAAAAATTAAAAACAAACTGTGGGTGGTGGAGAGATGGCTCAGTGGTTAAGCAAACTTATTTGCTCTTCTTACAGAGGACTCGGGTTCGGCTCCGGTTCCCAGCACTCACATGGCGGCCACAATCATGCTTAGTACCATTTCCAGAGGACCTGGTACCTTTGCAAACTCCACAGGCACCAGCACACACACAGTGTACATACATGCATGCATACGAAACACTCATACACTTAAGACAGAAAACTAAGTCTTTTAAGATCATTTCGAAAGGAATGTGATCTTTCCGGATCTGGACTGTTACCATGCAGCTTAACAGTTGCTTCCATTTGGGTTCTGGTACAGGTGGCAGCCAGGAAGGTGAAAGGGGCACAGCAGAGAGACTGACAGCAGTAGCTCAGTGGCATTGTTGGGCCAGGGTGGAGTCACGTGATTTATCCTTTTTTTGTTCTCTGGATGTAAAATGGCCACCCATCATCTTGTCACCCATGTACCCACAGCCCTCCCACCTCCCAGATAGCCAACCTGCACCCAGTCCTCGGGAGCAATTTCCTCCAGATTACCCACAGGGCAGTTAGTGCCCACTTTTTCTGTATTTCTCTAAGACAAGGACTGTAACTATGAGTTACTCATTCCAAAAAGTCACCAGATGAGGTGGATGAGAAAACAAACCTGACAGTTCGGGCCAGGCTTTTCCAATGCTTTATTGTAAAGTCTTCCGCATCTACCTATAGATTTCAGTGCAGGAAGACACAACTCTAAGGCTCATTAGACCTCTAACCACATTACAGGCTTTTATGAGTACTCTCAGGACAGCTGCTCACTAGCCAATGCTGGTCCCTCCGGTTTGCAGGAGACATCTCATCCTTGGCCCGGACTCGGCTGCTTAAACCATGTAATTGCTCCATTGTGTTCAGACTTGAAATTCTGAGTATGAACTGCCTTTGGCACTTTTGTGTGTTCAGGGAATGAGGCCTGACCAGGGGGATATAGCTGTCTACTTAGAGAGGCAACTGGCATATGGCATTGCTAAGTGAGTGTCAGCTGTGACTCTGGAGTTGAGAAAGAAGTGGTGGGAAGCTTCCATGCCCTGTTAAGTATTCTGGGGTGATGCCTTTGCTTACCCTGAACATGTATTCAACTCTGCAGAAAGCCCCAGGTGGCAGGCTTCTTGCAGCAGGTCTGGCCTAGGTCAAAAATCAAGATCCAGGAGCTCACCGGTTAAGAACACTAGCTGTTCTTCCAGAGGTCCTGAGTTCAGTTCCCAGCAACCACATGGTGGCTCACAACCATCTGTAATGAGGTCTGATGCCCTCTTCTGGTGTGTCTGAAGACAAACTACTCACATAAAACAAATGTGTACTCACATACAGAAAACATCTGTATAAAGGAAATCAAGATCCAGCAGAGGAGTGGTTCTCAACCTTCTTAATGCTGTGACCTCATGTATGGTAACCCCAAACCACAAAATTATTTTTCATTTCCGTAGCTGATCTTTTGCTACTCTGTGGATTCTTTTTCCCACCTTTTATTCCACCACCACCCCGTTTCACCCCCTAACACTAGGAGAGAAACAAGGATAGAGGGGAGAGATCTACCTGATTCTAATTTCTTTCCTTTTGTTTTTTCTTTGATCACAGAAAGAAACTAACAAATCACAACCAACCTCCCTAAATGACCAACAACTAGCTACCCCAACTCTTGTGGGGGGGGTGCTCACATTTATGTACCCTCTGAAAAGTTCCCGAAATTCCAAGTGTCAC
This sequence comes from Micromys minutus, assembly GCF_963924665.1. Taxonomy (NCBI): domain Eukaryota; kingdom Metazoa; phylum Chordata; class Mammalia; order Rodentia; family Muridae; genus Micromys; species Micromys minutus. Next base: position 41,597,606 of record NC_137962.1, read on the forward strand.
ACCATTACAGAAATTATCTGCAGCTGAAAAAACCATGCTTCTGCTAGAGCACGAGGCAGTCATAGTCAGCTGCCACAGTCAAGAGTGGCCCTGCATCCCCACACCTGGCATTAAAACTTAAATTTTTTTTTTTAAAGAAGCAAAAATTCTATAATTCTCAAAAATGTCATTACACATTGCCACTTCGTAACTGTAATTATGCTACTGTTATGACTCATAATGTAAATGTGTGTTTTCTGATGATCTTTGGTGGCCCCTATGAAAAGGTTGTTTGCCACTCTCAAAGGAGTTGAGACCCACAGGTTGAGACCCACTGCAGTAGAGGAAGACCAGATTAGAGGATCCTGCACTCTGGACTCTTGGCATTTCTGACTCATTCAGCAGTGACCTTGGTTGTCATCTCAAAGAATCAAACAGCGGGTTTGTGTCTTTTGAGTGCTTGATATAAGACTTCACCTTTCTTGCTTCTTTAAAGGCCTTGTATAGGGGCTGAAGAAATGGCTCAGCAATTAAGAACACTTCTTTTCTTGTAGGGGACCCAAGTTTAGTTTCCAGCATCCAGATCAAGTGGCTCACAACCACCTGTCACCCCAGCTCCAGAAGATGCAAAGCCTCAGTGAGCCCCCCCTCAAAATAACGAAAAAGGCCTTTTTATTCATTCACATGCAGAGTAGCCCACAAAAGCCTCATCCTAGTGCAAGTCCTTCATATCTCACAAAAAGAGAACGAAGCATTGAATAGTGTTAATCCAGTAAGATAGCCTCAGAGATAACAGGGCTTAAGATGATACCTTTGAGGGCACAATGCCAGTACATCTCTAGAACCTTCTATTCTAGAATCCACACCCAGTTCTCTGGAGTCTTTACTCTCCAATCAGTCCAGAGCTGTGGTGGCCTCCTTCTGAGGCTCTCAACCCACACTCTTAGCCTAAAACCCATTAAGTCTTCAGAAACTTGACTGTTTTCTTCAAGGGGCGGCAGGTCCACCTCCTGGCCTTCTCCTTCCCCAGTCCCTTACCCTCTGAAACAAGTTAGACCTCAGCTGTGTCCCTTCCCCTGGCTGACGGGCAGTCAGCTGGCCCACCAAGCCCAGTTCTGTGGCACCCTGCCTTCCATGAGGAGCACCAGCCAGCGCAAGTTGGATCAGAGGGTGTTCGTAGAACAGGTTCGAGAATGCATGAGCAATGGCTACTTGCTCTCCTCCAAGAAGATTGGGTCTGGTGCTTTCTCCAAGGTCTACCTGGCTTATGCAACACGTGAGCGCATGAAGCACAACCCCAGGCTATCCTCCGACTTGCGGGGCAAGCGCCACACTATGGTGAGGCAGGCCTGCTACCTTCTCTGTGGGTTCCTTGGGGTACCCTAGCCTGGTTCCAGCAGACCTGTCCTAAACTCTCATGTACCTTCTAGTTCCCCTAGCTTCCTCTAAAGGACCTCCCTCCTAAGTCCTATTTCTTCTCAGCTTCCCAATGCTGTTCCCCAACCCCTCAAACATGTATGTACCCAGGACAAAAAGTGAAGCAGGCACTATCCTCCCAAGGAAATTGCTTGCCCAGCCACGTGTAAAAGTTGAACAATGTGTATAAATAACAGTGGCCTATTCTACGGAGTCATTATACACAGTTGATCACTCTACATCTTCCTCAGGTGGCCATTAAGATTGTGTCCATGGCTGAAGCCCCAGCAGAGTATTCCAGAAAGTTCCTGCCCCGTGAGATTTTATCACTCAATGCCACCTACAAGCACATGAACATAGTAAGACCATCCTCACTCTGCCTGTCTACCCCATGTCCAACTTAGCTGCTTAGAACCTCTTTGTTGTCCTTGTATGAAGAGTTCTGTCACCCTGCAACTGAGAGCCAGTATGCCTGACATTCCCAGAACTCTTGGCCCAGCCTTCCTCAGGATGACAGTGTATATGGAATACTGGGGGTGTTTGCTAGGTTCAGCTGTATGAGACCTACCAGAACAGCCAGCGCTCCTACCTGGTACTCGAGTTGGCAGCTAGAGGTGACCTGTTGGAACATATCAATGCAGTGTCAGACCTCCGATGTTCCCCAGGGCTGGAGGAGGAAGAGGCCCGAAGGCTGTTCTGGCAATTGGTTAGCGCTGTAGCCCACTGCCACAATGTTGGCATTGTCCATAGGTGAGGGTACCATCTGGCCTGCCTGCCTGCCTACCTGAATATCTGCTGACCCACTTGAGCCCAGCCCCACATTGCCTTCTCCCACAGGGACTTGAAATGTGAAAACATCCTGTTGGATGACCAGGGCTTCTTAAAGCTGACAGGTGAACCCATATGGCTCCATCAGTCCAGTTTAATTCTGGACTACCTCCCAACTTCTGCCTGTCCCACATAATAAGACTCCTGTCCCCAATGATGACCTAGCCCTGACCATCAGCTCTTACAAAGCCTGAATTCAGCTACTTATAGCATAAACCCACTGACCTACATCCACAGGAGCCCCTGCCTAGTTTCTCCCTCATTCTTCCAACATCCACTCCAAGTTCCCTCCCTCCCCAAGCCCCATCATCCTAACATGTCCTCTTGAACCTACTCTCCCAACCCACCCATCACCTGTGTTGCCCTGCCGGTATACTGTGTGCAGATTTTGGCTTTGCCAACTGGGTGGGGATCAAGAACTCTCTGCTGAGCACCTTCTGTGGCTCTGTGGCCTATACTGCCCCAGAGATCCTCATGAGCAAGAAGTACAACGGTGAGCAGGCTGATCTGTGGAGCCTGTGAGTACCCCAGGTACCCCCCTGCAGGACCCATGGGTGGGCTTAAGAGGGACAACACCCTGAGGAAGCTGGGTCCCCAGAGGGATCATCCTGCATGCCATGGTGTCTGGGAAGCTGCCTTTCAAGGAACACCAGCCCCATCGAATGCTGCACCTGATTCGTCGAGGTCCCACCTTCAGGCCAGGGCTGTCCCCAGGTGAGCACCACCATACTACACTCCTTCCAAGGCCCAGCCCGAGCCTGGAGGGCAGCCAGAGACCAGGACGACAGCAAAGAGAATATGGTATCACCCTACCCCCATATGCTGGAAAAGCATAGTCTACTCACTGTATGTTGGGGAAGTTGAGCTGAGGGTGGGACTGACTTGGAGGATTCCAACCCTACTGAATATCTGACAAGGCACTTGCCAGAATACCTCTCCCCTCCTCTGTACCTCAGTCCCCTTTTGATAATAGCCCCGAACCTTTGCTGGGACTAGTTAGTAATTCCTCTCTAGTTGCCAACATTTCTGACAGTAGTTGAGTGTGGGTCAGGACTATGGCAGGCTCCAGCAGTGAGCCTTCCCCTGTAGAATGCCGAGACCTGATCAGAGGGCTGCTTCAGCTGCATCCCTGTGAACGCCTGGACCTACAGCAAGTGGCTGCTCACTGCTGGATGCTGCCTGCAGAACACATGCTGTCCTCTGTACCTGAAGCTCCCCGAGGTGGGAAATGGCTCACAGGTAATTGGCTGGGCTGCAGGCAGTGTGTCTCTAGCACTCAAGACTCCTCTGCTTTGCTCCATAGCAGAACAGGAGCATTCCTGGTCCACAATAGCTCCAGACAACACAGAGCCTGACAGAGATATCAGGTGTACCAGAAGCAAAGGCTCCAGCCCCTCCAGTAGCAGGACATCTCCAAGGAGAGCATCTCTGGCCCGGCTGTGCAGCACCTGGAAGCCTGCACCAGAGGAATAGGTTCTATCACCCTTGGGCTTGGGCGCACCATGGAGATGGTTACTGTCTATGTCTCATGTTCCCCATCAGGAACATGCCTGGGTACTCTCTGGTCAATTGAGGGTGGGTGGATGTGGGCATATAAAAATGTTCATTCTGTTGAGTTAAGGATGCAGCTATCTACACAGGGAGGGCTGGTGGCCTTTGGGTACTTCCTTGGGGACCTGGGTCAGAGGGAAAACACCAGTCTATACTGTGCATGTGCCAACACTGTCAAAGCTTTAACAAGTGCTAGAGAACATGGGGGGGACCACGTAGGGAGATACCACTTCTGGTACCCAATGAAAACACTTAGCCATGAGTGACAACACACACACCAGTCTTCCAGCTTCAGAGGTATGAAGTGGAATGCTGCAAACTCCCATGAAGACTGCAGGTTTCAGGGACCTGAAAGGACCTCTTGGCTTCACAGCACACATGGGTGGACCAAGATCTGTGGCTCAGAAAAGGGGACACAGTAGGGCAAAACTTGCCATGGTATCTGCAGAATTAGGAAGAATAGGTACATACATGGAGCAGGAGTTGGGGGGGTAGGACCGTACAAGAGTAAATGCTGCCAAGAACACATACAAGAATCTCTACAGAGGTAAGCAAGGTGTGCCCAGGAGGGTCTGGATGTCTTGAAAGGCAACTGAGGCTCAAGGAAGCTAACAAAGGAGCCGGTTCTATCTGAATGACTAAGTCCCAATTCACCTTGGGACCAAGGAGGTTGACAGATGAAACAGAATAGAGATATCAAATTGGAAACCCAGCAACTGATCTAAAGACAGGCCTAGAAGGGCAGAGCATTCTAGGAAGACCCTAGGATCCATGTGTAGTCTGTCTTTTAAGGTCTTGGGCAAGGAAAGCAAAAGGACTCCAAAGGTTGGGGCTCTGAGCACTGTGTGCATCTCTAAGCCTACCCGTGTCCAGACCCTTCAGTGCCTGCAGGAATGAAAAACTAGTTGGCTTCCCAGGACTCGGTGTTTTCAGTCCAGTCCTATCACTGTCTGGGAATAGGCTCCTCATGACTCCAGTGAAGACCAGCATTCTGCCTCAACTGTAGGCAGCTGTGACACAGGACCTGGCCAGCTCCCACTCCAGTGCAGCACTGAACAACATGCATTCTTGCTGGTTTCAACAGGGCACAGGGTTGGGCAACATTATCCTTGAGCATTTACCCTAGAACCCTGCTCGAACACTGGCAAAGGTGGGTCTGAGGCTGGCATTCGGGCCAAAGGGGCTTCAGGTCCGTGGAGCACCCTTGCCTCTTAGCTCTTGAGCAAGCTCTTGCTGTTCTTGCTGGTCTAGCTCTTGTAACTTTTGTTCCACGTCTTCAGGTACCTGCACCTCCAGCAGGTTTTCCATGCCAACCTCTGGCTCATCACCAATAAGCACCTGCAAGTAGAGGAGACAGGTGAGCAGCTCCTAAGCTGTTGGTTCTTGTCTAGCCTTCCTGACCCTGCACTCACCTGGATAAGCTTCTCACAAGCCATTCGCACATCAGCCTCTGGCTCCCAGTTGTATAGCTCTCGAAGGATCAAGTAAGCGCCCTGGTCCCGTACCTGCTTCCGACCAGGTGCAGTGGCTGTCAGCTAGGAAGATGGAAAAGGTTACTCAGATGCCAATAAGAATTGTGAAGAAAGAGGCATTGACATCACAGGCCCCTGCTCACCAGCATGATGGCTTCAATGAGCATCTTTCGGATGTCAGCATCCGACTCTCGTTGCTTTTCTGGTGACAGGTACTGCAGATCAACAGGCAGCTCTAGGAGTAAGGGTGGAAGCCTATTGGTCCCTACTGGACACCCAAGCCCTGCTTTGCTTGGGTGAGCCTCATGTGTGTAACGACCCCCTCCTTAAAGGCGCTGAAGGGACTTAAGACCTGCACAATTCTCCATCTCCCCTTGTAGTCGTCCCTCTAGCACAGACAACCCTGAGGCAACCACCCAAGTCACTCACGGTCCATTTCTTCCTCAGAAAACTCTTCAGGCCCAGCCAAGGGCAGTAGCAAGAAGGGGAGAATGTCGACTTGGGGCCCAAGTAACCACTTGTGGTGACCTGGAGGTGGGGACAAGGAAGGGGATCAGAAGATTGGTCTGTTGGGTTCCCGGGGTCCAGTCCCCACCTTAGCAACGGCGTACCCCTCTCCTTGTCACTTACGATGTTCGAAACAGCAATTCCGAAGTGTTCCCACCACCCCGCCCCTGCGCACCGAGGAGTCTGTGTACTGGGTAAGAGGCAGCAGCCGCTGGACCACGCACCTGTTGGAAGAGGATATTCTCTGCTGTCCTTGTTCACTTTCACTCTCCCCAGCCCCTTCCCGCTCGCGCAGGCGACTGGGTTTCACCTGTCCGGGTCCAGGAGAAAAGCACGCACCTCCGCCTGCTGGCTTAGGTTGGAGAGCAGCGGCCCTAGATAATGCAGGGGTGCCGCCGCGTTGTAGCTGGGCATGCACAGCGCGTTGACAAGCCGCTCCAGACCCAGCCGCTCCGGCTCAGCCGCCATCAGCTTCTCCGTTAACGCGGCACACGGAGCGGGCTCGCGACTCAGGTTGGCCAGCACTGCAGCCGCCTCTTCAGCCCAGGGCCATTGAGGGTCCAACACGCAGCTCAGCAGGCGGACAGGAAGCTCCGGGTCCGCCGCCAGCAGCTGCCAGTGCAGACCCGGATCGGCAGCCAAGTTCACGAGCGCGCGGGAGGCATCGCGGGAAGGAGCTGGGGTCGGGGCCACCGCTAGGTCGACCAAAGCCCGCAACAACGCTGTCTGTCCTGCCAGCAGCGCGCGGCCCGAAGCCGCACCAGTCAGCGCCAGCACGTGCTGCGCCGCGGCCGCCTGAAGGTCTGCTCGCGCTCCGGGCACCAGGAAGGGCAGCAGCTCCGCCGCCTCCGTGTCCGCTCCAGCCTCCTGCCCTGACAACCCTCGCTCACCGGAGAGCCCCGAACCGACTCCCGGTCCCCGCATGCCGCAGCAGTTTTAGTCGCTTCTCACCAAACCAAGGCCACCGCCGCTAAAGCGGAAGTCGTTAAAACCCTTCCGAGGCTGAGAACCCAGCTGAAGGGGGCGGGACCGGTCTTGGCGCGAGGCATTGTGGGCCACAGTGTTGGGTTTTTCTCCCAGGTGTTGAGGCATCGGTAGGTGGTGCAGTTGTACACCCATTCCCACCATCACCACCACTAAGTCCTTGCAGGGGCTTTTCCGGCTGCCTATTGCGTGGTTGCTTTGCCAGGCATCAGAACCACGCGTCCAGCACGCAAAATTTGAAGCGTAGCTCGGAAGCCGGTGCTCCTGGTTTCCAGGAGTGTTTGCTGCCGCCTTTTAACCCTGGGTTCAGACCTCCAAGATGGCGCAGGACTCCGCGGTGAAAAGGCAGCTTTGGACCAGCCTCTGACTTTGCAGAGGGGCTAACTTTGGGGCATTTGTTAGGACCTCTAAAGTGACAGAAGTCTGAGTCAAGCAGGGTTGGGCAAAGGGAACTGATTAATGAATCTGTAGTTTGCAGGTTTGGGGGAGCCTGGCGACACTGCTGCGCACAGCTCTCTAGAACGCTGTTCTGTTTCTTTTCCTTGCCTCCCTACGGTTTTCGGCTTCTCAGTGGTTCCATATTATTACTTTCCACGGGCACATTTGTTAGCACAGGTGAGAGGACACTGGCCTCAGCTACATAATCCTAGCAGAAGATAACTTTATTACTGGGGTCTGTTCTGGGCAGGTATTGGTGCTTCTTATGTCTAATAGCAATTAGCTGCCTGGGGTCCTTGCTCTCCCAATAGAGAAGTCTTGAGTTAGTGAGGAGTTTTTCCAGGGTTGGTCCTTGGCAGGTTTTGTAACCCTCTGCTTCTGACAGCAAAGGAGATAGCCAGGAGCTGCAACGGTTCCAGATCCAATGCAACCTTACAGAATTCCAAGGTCACCCCTTGCCTATATGTTTGAGATCAGTCTGCTGTACACGTGCACGTCTCAAAAGGGGCAGGAGGTCAAGGTCTTTTCCAACCGGCTTACAGTGTGAGCCAAACAGCCTAATATAGCTAATAATAATATTCTAAGAAGTGAGGTGTCTGCACCAATCAGGACAGGTCATTATGCAAATGGAGGGTGATGGTAACACCAGCTGAGGTGTTTTGTACCAGTCAAGACTCCTTTGCTAGACTATATAGGGAAGTGCTCCTCTGACCTGGTACAAGTGGCTACTGGGAAAGGCCTACCCAAGACTTTTTAAACAGTCATTGCTGAAACCACACCTCTTGGAAGGAAGATATATTTTAGCCCTGCCCATCTGTGGAATGTTCAAAACAGCCAGTCTCTACGTAAGGATCGTATAGCCTGGCACGCAGGCCTTTGATCGAGGATATTAGGGCACCAGGGAATAGGTCTAATGATATCAGCCAGGGAATCGAATAGCCTTATCCTCTGAAACTAAATGTTCTCAATACATTCTCATCGAATGGGCCCAGTGGCTAACGCACTGCCCTACAAGCATGAGAACTGGAGTTTAGATCCCCAGGACCTATGTATAATTATTAGATACCAATAAAAACATAGATGGGCCCGGAGAAGACGGCTGGGGCTCTTACACAGAGAAACCCTATCTCAACAAAACAAAAAGTCAGCTAGGCATAGTGCTTCCTGTCTAATCTCGCAGCTCAGGAGGCTGAGGCAGGAAAGCCAGCCTGAGCTATAAAATGAGATGGTCTCAAAGATTTTTTTTTTTTAATAAACAAAGTTAACTAACTTTGTTAACGTGACACAAAATAGTCTCCTAGAATGGGAATCTCAGTGACTGTCTAAATTAAGTTGGCCTATGGTCATGTCTGGCTCATCTTAATTTTGGAAAGATTTTGCCCACTTTCCCTAGGAAAGGGATTTTATTAGGGTGGAAAAAGGAAAATTATACTTGCACATATGAATCATTGCCGTCTTCTCCTGACTGGATGGAATGTGACTCGCCGGCCATGTTGAGGCCTGCTCCCCCGGCATAGCTGTAGCCATTTTGCTCCATGCCTGCCAATCATTTCATGTTATTCCTGATACAGGAAATAGTTTAACTCAGAGCAGGATCGAGTTGACCACATATCCTGTTATAAGGTTTATTATTTTTAAGTGATTGTACAACCACAGGCTCCACTTAGGACCAACCTAATTAAAGATCAGTTTGAACAGTTCTGTCTAAACTGTCAAAATAGCTTGAGTCTGAACCAACCACCCTGCAGCCCTTTTTACACCTGCCTATAAACTCATTGTGGGGTTTGCCTTTAAACTGGCCCTGGGAAATACTTGGGGTTGGGATCTTAGCTCCCTGAGTCTAGGCTATGTCCCTGATTGATCAGTCCTGGGTGTGCATTCACTAAACCATCCCTTTAATTAACCGAGACCAGAGTTCCAGCAGTTTGTGCAGCAGTTCCTTGACCATAACAAGCTGCTCCAGGTTTCTGTCCCCTTGACTTCCCCACAATGATGGATTGTAACCTACAATTTTGAGTCAAGTACTTTAGTTGCTTTTGGTTGTTTTGTGTAGCCCTGACTGTCCGAGAACTCAATTTGTAGACCAGACTGGCCTCAAACTCAGATTTTCCTGCTTCTACCTCTCAAGTGTTGGAATTAGGGGCATGCACCACCACACCTGGCTTTTTGATTTTTTGGGGGGGAGTTGTTTGTTTTTTGAGATGGTTTCTCTGTATAGTCCTGGCTGTCCTAGAACTCACTCTGTGGACCAGGCTGTCCTCAAACACAGAGATCTACCTGCCTTTGCCTCTATTTTCCAAGTACTGGAATTAAAGGCACATGTACCAACACCACTAGGTTGTTGGGGTGTTTTTATCTCAGCAACGGGAAACACAAATTTTGCCCATGCTATGGCTGCTTACTCAGGCAATTCATGATAGAAGTGATATTATTTGCAGGAATGGTGATCTGAAATGGGTAACCACATACAATTCTAACATACAAGCTAACAATAACTTTCCAGTTCAGTGTCCATCAAGTTCAGTTCAGTATCAGGATCAAGGCTGAAATGTAGTGACTATCCTTTTGAAGGACAGAATTTAACTATCCTTCAGATGTCTTAGTTAAGGTGTCTTGCCGTGATAAAACTGTAACCAAAACCAACTATTATTTATACTCTTCTGGTCACAGTTTATCACAGAGAGAAGGCAGAAGAGAAACTCAAAGCAGAAATCTGAAGTCAGAAACAGTAGCAGAGGCCATGGAGGGGTGCTGCTAACTGGCTTGCTCCTAATGGCTTGCTCAGATTACTTCCTTACACAATCCAAGATCATCTGTCCAGGGGTGGCTCCACCCACAGTGGGCCGGCCCTTCCCCATCTAGCTTGTATCAAGTTGATACAAAAACATACAAAAGAATAAAAGTCATTAGGTCAATCAGTGGATGACCTATAAAAACAGCAGCCTGTCAGGTGGATCTCTGTGAGTTCCAGGCCAGCCTGGCCAACAAAGCAAGTCCAGGACAGCCGGGGCTACACAGAGAAACCCTGTCTGGAAAAAACAAAACAAAACAACAACAACAACAACAAACCCAGCAGCCTGCAAAACAAAACAAACTCAACAAAAGAAACAGCTTTCACCCATTGACCTGGAGAATGAAGGGAAGAGGGCACCAAACTGGCTTTTTCCTCAAATGTCATCTGGTTTAGTCATTGGTGTACCTACTGCAGATAACCTTCTGCTGCGACCCACTTAGTCCATACATAAAGGGAAACAAATGGCTAAAACATAAAAATAGGACCCAGTGTGGTGGCATATGCCTTTAATCGCAGCTCTCAGGAGCAGAAGCAAGTGGATCCCTGTGAGTTGGTGGCTAGCCTGGCCTACATAGAGAGTCCCAGGATACCCAGGGCTATGTAGAGAGATGTTTTCTAAAACCAAAAAATAATAAAAATAGGGCGTAGAACAAGAAGCCCTCAACATCAACTTTTGGCCTCTTCAATCACGCCCACACATGTACTTGCACACAAATGAACAAGTATATATGCACAATACGTAAATAAATACATATGTGTGTATTTATATATTTCTTAATTTAGGCAAAGCATGGTATTGTGATTTGCCAAGGTGTTAGGACTAGGTCTTAGCCATGGAGCCAGGTCAACGGTAGGTATCAGGGTATGCATCAGGGTCGGTATTTTGAAACAGAAAGTAGCGTTGAAGTGTAGGCTGGAGGAGGAGCGGGGGCAGTGCCCGTGGGGGTGCCGGCCAGCCTGCGGGAAAGGGTTGCAAGTCCACTCGTGGCAACGGCAGCTTCAGCATTCGGATAGAACCATCAGGAGTTAGCGCCTTGCTCTGCATCTTGTGACCTGGACGAGGGAAGCCAGGCAAATTAAGCTATGGGCTGAAGCCCGGTGGGGGAGGTGGGGAACAGGGGAGCGTTAGGGTCCAGTTTTTAGACTTCTGTCTACTTACCCTTGAGAAACGCACCGCAGCCTTGTGCCTTGGCCTCCTGAAGACGGGTGATTGGATAGAGCCTGAAGAAGGGAGAGGATTTAGTTAAGACCTTCCTTCCGTGCAACCAACCCATGCTGGGTGGGTCACCCCAACAGACCCACTGTCATGCGTACCAGCGTCGCCGGGGCGGCCGCAACACAACATTGGGCCTTGGCTGATCTTCGATTGAGACAGGTAAGTGTTCCTTCTCCTCTTCCTCCTCCAGCACTGGTTTCTGCTGCTGTGCCCGCTGAATTTCACAGAAGAGGTTAAGGACATCCATGTGAAACAGGTCCACTACCTGAGAGCGTGACCATATCGTATGAGCCAGCAGTGACTCTCTTCTTGGTCCATCAGGGATAGTTTCGTACTCGGAGTCCTCAACATTGAAGGTCTGCAGCATATCAGCAAGTACCTTTTTGGTTTTCTGGATACGCAAATGTGTATGTGAGCTCGCAGCTTGGAGTGCTGGGATGGATGATACCACAGACTCCATCAGCCCTATAGACTCCACAGGCTCCATGAGGGAAGGCACGGGTGACACCAGCGACTCTTGAAAAGGCAAAGGCATTTCTGATGCTCGTGAGAATGTCCGAGAGGTGTTCATGGCAGGCAAGGTTGCCCCAGAAATGAGGGAGGCTTGTGAGACCTGTCTGGAAGGCTCCACAAAAACAAGGGCTGTGGACTGCTCCAAGTTATGCGTCTATAAGGGAGTGAGTCATAGCGTAAGGACCCTTGCACCCGCGACTCTGAAACTTCCTCTTATTAGAGTCCCAGCCCCAGGGAGAGGGTACCTCACTGAGCCCCCAATCCCCACTCAAGTACAGCCTTCTGCTGTGTAAGGCGTTCTCAAGAGACGTTCTGATTTCAAAAACCGAGGGGATTTCCCATGGGTACTGCTCATGGCCTTCTGGGAGTCCTCTGAAGAAGGCAATAGATTTCCAGTAGGTGGACTGCCCACCCTTGGCCCACCAGACCTTGAGAAAAATTTCTTCAAGCTTCTGTTGACACTGTGTACGTAACATGGCCTTGGAGTCAAGTTTCAAGTCATCAGCCCAGGTTATAATTTCCTTGAACAGTAAGCCGTCAGGGTCATGGAGTCCCAGGCCCTCCAGCAATTTCTTGAGCTCTTTCCTAGGACAGGTAGATGAGGCTTAACTCAAATCCTCCCAGACTAGTAGGGAAAACCTAGCAGGAGTTGAACTTACTGGCATTTGGCTGGAGAGTACAGGTAGTAGGTTATAATCTCCAGTATCACATCAAGGACGTCCAGGTTGCAGGCCAGGAGCAGCTGCAGGGCCAGCATTATAAACTCCTTCTGAGTCTTGTCCTATGCTCAAGAGTAGGATGGAGGTAGGGAATTGTGATGGGTTCTGGGATTAGATCAGAATATGGGTACTCTAGAGGAAAGGATTCACTCACCTGGAGCGTGGGGGGATTGTCTTGGTTAAGCAAGTATAAGAGTTTGGCCTGCAGCTGGCTTCGGAGGTTGCCGGTTACATCAGGCAACAACCTCAGCATACCATTTAGAATGTTAATTCGGTCGGCCCAGGAAGCTTGTAACAGGAAGTCCAAAAACATGGAGGCCAAGCCCTCTATTGTACCCATCTCTGGATAGGCCTGCGGGGAAGATTTGCTCACACCTTGCTGGTCTCCAACTCCACTCTACTTGTACCCCCTACTCCCCACCCCCAAAGCTAGGCTTCCCGGAGTCTCCTAACCTCCAGGGTAAAGAGAGGGAACAGTTTTTTGAACCAGTTCTGGACAACAAAATAATGCAGGAACTTAGGCAAATGTCCATAGCGTTCTTTCAAGCGTGAGGGTCCAAGTTTGCGGGGATGAGAGCAGCTCTTACTCTTGGAGGCTTCCTTGCAAAGTTTTGAGATCAAATCTGTGGCGCTCTAGAGGAAATGACTGAAGCTTCAGAGCTTCATCTCTGAGCACCAATCTCACCCTTCCCATGAGAACCGAGAGCCTACTTCTGTGTCTGGTTCCCAGTGTTCTCGCTCCCCGTCAAAAGCTGGAGAAGAGGAGACCCATTCCAACTCCTCTCTGTCTTCCTTATCTTCCACCTCTGTTTTCCTCCTTGCCAGTCGAAGCAAACTGAATAGTTTATTTCGCCACCTGCCAGAATGCTTTCTGCGCCTTACCCACTGGTCAACTTTGTTTCCAGATGACTGCAGAGGGACAAGAAGAACATGTGGCAGGCTGTGGGGATAACAGGGTCCTCCCAAAGAACCCCCAAGCTCCATTTCTTGCCTTGAATCTGCTCTGGGAAGAAAGCTCTGCTAAGGAACCAAGATGGCTGACATCTGCTTGCAACCACATTTTCTGTAGTATCACAGAGTTGGGCACACAGCCGGGAAACTTGACAGGCTGAGAAAGTACCTAGATGTAGAGGTAACAGATTGGGCTGAGAGTCTAAAATCACTGAACTTGGACATTCCCAAGGAACATCTCTATAACCATGGGCCTCCAAAAGCCAGACTGGACTGGTAGCCTCTGTTCTCAACATGCAAATGGGCAGTTTGGCTTGGGAAACCAGGAAAAGTGTAGTCTGGTGGGCTATGAACTGTGAATGAAGAGAGAAATCCAGAAGTGGCTGGTCCCTGGTGAGCACTGACTGCATACACACACTCTCTCCATGGAACTTAACCTGATAGAGGGGGCAGGATGGGAAGAAAAGAACGTGGAGAGAGGTTGATGTGCTGAAGGGGGTAATAATATAACTGAGCAGGACTCTGGTGTGCTAAGCATGGGGCTAGGGCCTGCCTGAGTGACCAGTATGACCAAGTATGGGAAGATGGTGAATCTTGAGGGACTGGCCCCACTGAACTTTGTTCCCCTGAAGCACGAGAACTCTGGTCTTCTGGGAAAAGTCTACAGAAAACACCACATTCCTGTTGGAGAGACTGATATACAAACACTGGCAATAGACTTCTGACTCAGTCCTAACCCTAGAAAGCAACAAGGAGTCCATGTCCGCGCCAGAACTGGCCAGGCTGGAGGGGTATGGTGTTTGTTTGTTTGTTTGTTTTTTCGAGACAGACTTTCTCTGTGTAACAGAGCCCTGGCTGTCTTGGACCTGCTTTGTAGATCAAGCTGTCCTTGAACTCACAGAGATCTGCCTGTGTCTGCCTCCTGAGCATTGGGATGAATACAGGTGTGTGTACCGCCATGCCTGGCCAGGTACCCTATAGGTTCCAGGTAGGCTTGGCCCTTGGGTCAGAGTGGGACACAATGGCTTTGCAGCAAAGGGATATGCAAAGAGTGACCCCTGGGAGAAGCCACCTCTGGAGGGATGAAGGGGTAGGTTCTCACCTTGTAGGATTTTATGGTGGCAGGAAAGAAGCCCGTGAGCTTTGAGAGAGGCTCTGTGGGCCTTCTTTGCAGCAACAGTGGAACCTGGGGAGGGATAGGAAATAAGAATAAAACAACCAACAAAGCCCCCAAAACTGCCCTCGAATAGGGGCACTAACCCTATTCTTCATGTAGTCGATTGGTGTGTCCCGGTCTAAGGCCTTAACTCCAGACTGATTCCACTTCACTTGCAGGTCCAAGCCAAGGCCCAGCTCACAGCTCAGTGAGGAACTTGCTAGAAGCTAGGGTATACAAGGAGTTAGAAGGGGTTGGAGCAGGGACCACAATGTCCAGGCATGGATGGATAGTTGGAAGTAAAGGAGACCTCACCTGGGATGCCTGGCTATGTACCTTCCGGTAGGCAGGTGGAATGGGCAAGGGGACTCGAGGAGGGCGGGCAAAGCGCCTTCCTGGAGCTCCTGGGGTTTGGAGGGCTGAGGTTGGGGACATTGCCTGAACATCATTGCTTATTACAGCCTGCCCAACGCTGGTGGTAGTTCCAGGATGAATCTCCATGTCCAGTGACCCCTTTTCTGTGGCCGGGGCTATAGTGACCCACTGCATGGACTCCTTTTCAAAATTCACATTCTGGTACAGGAAAGAACAGGAAGTTAGTGTCAGACAGGGTGAAGGTCATGGCAGAACCTGGGACTGATTTCATACCTACCATCAGGTCAGACCCATAGATCAGTTGTAAGTAATTGTCAAAGGCTTCCTGACGCTGCTTCAAGGAGAGTGGGGGCCGTGTTGCTGGGACCACCAGTCCTTGCCTCAGTCTTTGAAGGTCTTGATCCCGGGCTATGATGTTCTCCAAGTTCTGAGGTGGAGATCAGTGGTCAGCCTATGCTTCTCTGAAGACTTGCCATGTGCTCCCCAAGCAACCATGAGGGTCCCAGACCAGAAGCTGAGAGATTGTGGCTTGAGACAGGACATGGGGCATGGATGGACAATTGACTGGCAAAGGGTCAGGACCCACACTACCTCTTTCAACACTGGCTGCTGAAGTACTGGTGTCTGGTAATAGCCAAAGGGCAAGGCTGCACTGTGGGAAGGAACAGGCAAAGGTAGGACTCTGGGCATAACCGGTGAGATAGGTCAGAAGCTGGAGTGAGAACTAGCCAGGAGAAAAGAGTCTGGGGTTGAGATATGGTAATACCAGAGGAACTTGGGAATATAGAGAACTCACACTGGGGGACCCATAGCTCTGCAAACCCTGCCCCAGGCAGCCACCGTAGGCCTGCCAGCAGACCTGAACCTGGCTACTCCATGTAGATTGGCAAGCCTCCGCAACTGGCTGGATGTCAGTGGCTTCTTGCTGGTCAGTGGCAATGGAGGGTCATTTACCACATCAGGGGACTTCAGACACAATTTCTGAAGAAGCAGATAGAGCTTTGTTCCCAGTACTGGTCCCTGTGCAGCAGCCAGTCCCACCTTTCCTACCTTCCTCACTGTATACCTTAACTAGATAGGATGTAGGTAAGTAGGTCTTATGGGACACCGTGTGGAGGCGGGAGCCTAGTGCGAAGACCAGGTCTCCATTGTTGCTGGAGAAGGCCAGGGCCTGAGGGGGGCCATCAAGCTGCAGGAGCCTGCAAGAATACCTAAGATCTAGCCACTGTTTCAAAGAGTAGGAACCGGAGGCAGTGATGGGGTAAGGCCCTGTCTGGCCCCTGGTCTTTAATGGGAAACAGGTTAGAAGAGCCCTGCTGGCTGCCCTCTAGCCACTAGCTGCCCCCACACCATACAGCCCCAGCCCACCGCAGCAGGAGGTTCTCCCTGGTCCATATTCGGATGGTGCAGTCCAGGCTGGAGCAGGCATATATCTTAAGGGTGGGGCAGCAGCAGAGGCCTAGGGGCAGAACTAAGGTTAGGAAGCAGTTGAGAATCAGGGCGTAGGCTTCACCTTTGCTCCATCCCATGCTCACCAGTGATATGGTCCATAGGGTCATCCTGTGGCCGGTGGTCACAACGCATTTTGTCACCCAGGCCAAACTGCACCAGGCCATAGGTGGCACTCTCTGGATCCTCAAAGGCTACAGTGATGCGCTTCCCCAGGACACAGAGCGTTACCACCGGGTGGCAACAGGAAAAGGTACGTAGCAGGCTCAGACATTCCTCAGCATATGGGAATATACGCCACATCTTTACTGTCAGATCTCCACCTTTGGGTGGCAGGAGCCAGGGCTGGGACTTCAGGATGGTGCAGGGGGCCCCAGGCCATCTTTGAGGATAAGGAGGTACTAACCTGAAGTCACAATGCTGCTCCAGGTGGACTCGATAGCAGTCACTGGTCCTGGGCTATGTGCTTCTGTATGAAAGACTGTCGCTGATGTACGCCAATCCAACACAGACAGTGTGCCATCTGTGTGCCCCATCACTGGAAGAAACCTGTGGGAAGTGATGGAGCCTGTTGGCCAAGGCTCTGCCACGTAAGTCAGCCACGGATGGCCTTAACTAGCCTCAAGATGGCGGTAGTGCCCACCTATTCTTATTTTTCCAGGCCCAGGCAATGGCACTACGAAGCATGTCACCCTGATTACGGCGCACAATCTCCCAGCAAGTGAATGCACTCCGAGGGTCTGTAAGATGGCTGTAGAGATGCAGGCAGCAGGGCTGCGGCGCTGGGGGTGGAGGTGGACGCAGGCGGTGTACCTCCACCATCGGGCAGCGTGCAGCATTGGCACGCACTAGGTGCCCTGAGCGTGTTAGCACCCACAACGCTTCTCGAGACAAACAATAAGCCACCCCAGCTGCACAGTCCTCCGGCTCCAACAGAAGTGAACTCACAGTTCGTCCAGTAGTAGCTGACACCAGGTAGACCGACCCATCTGCGCAGGCGCATATAAGGCGAGCAGGCAGAGACGGCTCAGTTGGTGCTGGCAACACTGGCGCCATCTGTACATGGAGCACTGGGGCGGATAGCTGTGCTAATGGTGAATAGAGAGTATTCACACGCCAGAGCTCTATGCTTTTTGAGCAGAGAGCGAGCACCGGCCAGCCAGGACCTGCAGGAGCCAGTAAATGGCTCACTTTCTCAGAGATTAAGTCTTCGGTCCAGCAACCCAGAGTTACCTCTCCCACCTGAGCTGCGGCCTGCAGGTCCCATGTACGAATTGTCCCATCCTGTGAGGCAGACACTGCCAGTGTGCTGTTTGGGAGCACTGTCATAGCTGTCACTGGGCCTACAGGAAAGGTGCAGGTCATTGTAGCACACCACAGCTTAGGGAGGAATTCCTGGGATGTAGCGGAGCTTAGGATGAGAAAGAGAAGGGCTGCAAGAGCTGCCAGACTGACATACCTGTGTGTCCTACAAACACCATCCGGATCTGCCAGTCATTATCCCAGACTTTCACGGTACTGTCCCGGGAAGCTGTCACCATGGCATGTATCTCCTCACAGTAATCCAGATCTGAGATGACGCTAGGGATGGGGAACGGGAGGCCCGGTGGACTCAGCACAGCCCTGTCTGTGGGTCCTACAGCCCCTGCAGTAATTGGCTCTCTCCTTAGGGGATTTGCCTCCCATCCACCTGTCCCGACTGACTCCCCTCACGTTTTATGTAGATCCTGGCTAACATTTATGAGAGCCCAGTCATCCAGATCAAAAGTGAGCACCGCTGAGCCATAGGCAGCAAAGCAATACCAACTGCAGTGGTCAGGTCCCAGCCCTAGGGCCAGACACTTGAACGAGCCAGAGAAGCCTGGTGGTGGCTGCAAAGGTGAACCACAGGGTACTAGGCGGCGACCACCTGAACGAAACTTCCAGAGCTCCAGGCTGCCACCCATCTGGGCCACGATCAACAGACCCAGGCTGGGCACTGGTAGGCAGCAAAAAGGCTCCTGGTCCAGTGACTTGCTCACCCGTGGCTGGCTCAGCCAGAGCAGGTGCAAGTCTTGCCCTAATATGCTTAGTCCAGCTGGGCCCCAGCCGACAAAGTGGCCTACTTCTCCCAGGGGGCCAGGCACAGTCACCAGTCCATTAAGCATGAGAGGAGCCTCCAGCTTTGCCTGCTTCCAGCCATCCTTGGTATACTGATGCAGGTAACCTTCACCATCTAGTACCATGAAGCGTTTATTTACTGGATCTTGCGCTACTGAGCACAGTCCAGCTACCACCTCAAGGTGACGCAGTGGCTCCAGCCCATGTGTCATTCGAGCGACCCTCAGCTCTGCCCTCTTCTCCTGCAGGCCAGAGTAGACAGATGAACATGTGAGCAATAGAGGCATGAGTTCTTCTGCCTAGGGAAACTCACAAGGACCTGTAGAGTTGGTGCCCAGTGTCTCTAGGGAAGAGCCCAAGTAGAAACCTCATAGAGAACCACACCTTTTCCACAATGTCATGGAGGTATGCACGCAGGTGTAGCCACAGCAGTTTGGCGCGGGAACGCAGTGACATACTCCGCCACCTCTGGCTATTGGTAAAGAGCTGAGGGACCTCTGGTCCCCCCAACAGACCCAATTCTGTAAACCAGTAGAGGATGCAGTGTCACCAAGGCCTTGTGCCCCAAGCAACAAAGGAGCCCTCTTTCTGAGGGACATGCAAGGTCAAGGATTGCCCAGGGGAGTTCCACCTTCAGGACTGAACAAGGCCTGAGAAACGCCTGCTTCCTAGAGGGGTGCCCTTACCATTCTTTTCTATGAGCACCCCAGGATCTGGGATGTCATAAATATCCTGATCATAAATGTCTACATCCAGAGACAAGTTGTCACCCTCTGATGAATAGAGGTTGAATGAGTCAAATGTCTTGTCCCCCATGTTTCTCAAGGACAGTCCCAGTGGTTAAGAGATATTAACAGCTCTGAGACAAAGTAACGGAAAGGTAGCAGCTGTTGCTAAGATACCAAATGCTACCAGTCCCGCCCCATGACGCAGGCCCCGCCCCATGACGCAGGCCCCACCCCCAACAAACTCCCAAGTTCCATCTAAGTCACAGAAACTTTTATTGGAAACAAATGAGCTGCAGCAAAGTGACACTCAGTGCATGTGGCCCACCTGGTGAAGTGGAGGCGGGGGGAGGGGGCAAAAGTGGGCACCAGGGGCTGGTCAAAGACCAAACGCCATAAACACTGGGCACCACTTATGGGGCTTCAAACTACTGGCCCTTAGAGCTGGAGTGTACAGGCCCAATAAGAAATACAAAAATAAAACTCTGTGGTCCAGCTGTCCTGTCTGTGACAGATTGTTGGTGCAGAGCAGTCACTTTTCTATGAGACCCCGTGCTGCTTAATCCAGCCACAGCATGGGCAGTAGGAGCCTGCAGGGGTGAGTGGATGTCCACAGGCTGAAACCAAAGGGCTAGGCAGCTATAGCCTTGGGCAGCGCCAAAGCATAGCCAGCATCTGGGGAGGCTCTGGAGCTCCTCAGGTAGGCAGGTCCAGGCACTGGTGGAAGCTGGATGAAGCTGAGACCTCTGCTTCTTCTTGTCACATACAGATCACTGGAACCCTAGGCAGGAGTTGGCATACAGCAGGCCTTTAGGAGATGGCACCCAGACCAAGCAAAAGAAACCCTGATCTGTCCCACCCATTCCAGCTCCCGAGATAGGGCCCTGGCCACAGCCACCACCACCATACCTGTCTTCCTCCATGGTGCTGGTCTCCTCTGCCCTGCCTTCACCGCCTCCACCTCCACTCTCTTCATCAACCTCTTCTGCCCCCAGTTCCATGTCCAGTGCATTGCCTGCCTCTGAGGGTGTGTAGGTGGAGCCACTGGATGGGGGTAGAGACACCAGACTTAGGCTCTCCTATCCCAGGCTGTCCCAGGTAGAGTAGACCCAGTTAAGGAATGGTGTGAGTAAAAGAGGGAGCTGGAGAAGGCAAGGTAGCATGGTACCAACCTGATGGAGCGGCAGCTAAAGAAGACAATTCGTTTAAGCCGCTTGTTGTAAAAGAAATAGTTGAATGACCAGAGGCTTCCATCTTCCCCAAAGGGGTCTGAGTCTAGATCTGGGTTATAGCTGAAGAGTGAGACAAGCAGAAGTGTGAGGCTCCCACTGCCGAGCACATCTGCCACGTCCAGCTGCAAAGACATGAGCCCACCTGTAGATGTCACACTCAGCCAAGCAGATCTCCTCATCCACTGCATTCCACAGCTGTGGCTTCAGGGCCTTGAAGTCTTCGCGAACAGCTGAAAACAGGCTGCAGTTGACTGCATTTACCACCTACAGGAGGTTACAGTGAGGGATGACAAAGGTCCAGGGCAGCAGGTAAAACCCAAGAATCAAAGTAAAATATGGAAGGCAAAGATACTGAGTACACGGTTTGGGGCTTGTCTATCCATCCTTACCCAGCGGAGGCTTGGCTCCCGGCTGAATTCATGACTTCTGGCTGTGCTGAAGTCATAGTCTGGCCGGAAGGACTCATTGAGGGTGGCAATCAGATAGAAGAGGGTCTTGCGGCTGCACTTGTCACTTAGAGGACTTTCATCCTCACCACCCTGGCTCTTGCTCAGTCTGAACAGAAATGAATGTCAGCCTTGCCCACCACTCCACATACCCCAGAAGGTAGTCTCCACCTCTGCTTACCTGCTGGGACTGAGGCCTGAAGTCTGGGGTGGGGACAGTGCCTCCAACACATGGGGCTGGCCCTCTTGGCAGAACTGCTTGAACATATGTTTATCGTCTCCTGCCATCTTACATGAGTAGCTTTCAATCCTAAAGAATGCAGGTAGGATCATGAAGCATGCTAACCCCGAGGACTTAACTGAGGGAACAGGATAGTAGCTTCCGAGAGACTGACCCCCAGAGCCTCCAGCCTCACCTGCCAATAATATGGGCATCTCCAGTCTCCACTGTCAACTGTGAGTTGATGGCCTCAAAGCTGGAGTTCTCCAATAGCTTCATGTCCTTTGGGAAGGGAGCTTCTTGTGTCAATGGGACTAGTGCAGCACTACCTGGGAATGTGGGAAAACAGGTATGGCTACCTAGCTCCAAAGGGCTCTGTTTTTAGCCTTTCCGCCCACTAGCAGAGTACTGTTTGCTGCTCGATCTAACCTTGAGGGCATCATGTAGCTCCTCTTCCTTATCTTACCTGCCCCCTGAGAACTCAGCATTGGCTGACAGGAAGATGATCCTGTTACCTGAGGATGGCATGTCCAGGTTCTAGCTCAATCCCAAGTTGTCCTACATGTATGGGTACTGGGGCTGGCTTGGGGGGGGGGGACGCCCATTCTCGACATTCCTACTCCCATCAACATTCTCCCAGGCACTCCCAGACTGCAGTAAGGTCCTCAATTTCGGTAAGAACCTGCTATCCGGTTCGGAACCGGGCATCTGGGGTTTCAAGCCTTGAGGGTCACCTGTATGGGCGCTCTTCCCCGGTTCTATGGGTTGCTTCGATGCTTCCTGGCAAGAAGAGGAAACCCATGAATTCTTCAGTTCTATTTGCAAGTATGCCTAATTAGTACTTTGTACGTCGAAGTGTGTAGGACGGACGGACACACCGCCTCTGCTAGCTCAGACCAGCGGTCTCCTCGCATTGCTGCCCTGCAAGCCTAGAGGTTAACAGCAGGTTCATAACGGGGAAACTACAAGCCCCAGGAGGCAGTGCACCAAGAGAGGCGCTCCAGCCCCAGGCAGCGTTAGAACTACAAGTCCCATGAGGCACTGCAGCAGCGCGAGGCCCGCCGGGGACTGTGGTTCCCGCAAGCCCGGACCGCTTGGAGCACAAGGCGGACACCCACCTGCCAGAAACGGGCTAGATCAAGCCAGGCTAGCCGGGTTACTTAGTGTCGGTGCCGAGGTGATGGCGGCGCGGGCTTTGCGCAGCGCGGGTTCCTCAGGACTGGAGGGCGGCGCCGCGGCCTCCACTCGGGCCGCACTGTATCCGGGGGAAGAAGCTTCGCGGCGACGTCCCGTTACTCCAGGCCCTGCCGGCCCATACGGGCTGCAGCCGCGACATAGCCTCGTCCCCCTGCAGCTCCCGCTTTCGCGACCGACCTGCCGCGGACCGTAGAGATCGCACCAGCCAAAGAACGAAACAGCGACCTCCGCCTCCCCCGGCCCGACAACAACAAGCGTCCGACGGGTCCAACCCCCTCCTCTGAATGGTCCACTCCAGCCACAGGGTCCAGACCACGAGAAACCTTATTGGGAGAGTCCTCCGCCACTCAGTCTTATCTTCTATTTCTACTGGCTCTATAGTTTGTCCGTCTTGCCCTTGCTTACGAACCCGCCTCCCTTCTTAGTGTTCATTGGTTAGGGCCATACCCGCCCCGCCCCCAGGAGCCAACCCTCTTCCCAGAGTGGTTCACGGTTACGAAGTGCGTCTACTGCGTCTGTGTGTGTGTGTGTGTGTGTGTGTGTGTGTGTATTGGTGCCTGGTTTGCTCTGAGAACTGGTATTGTCTTATGTCGGGCAGCAGCTATAGCTCGTTTAAACCTTTGAGAAAACTCCATCTTTGACTTCTTTTTGTGACCAGTGATAGGTCTGTGACACTGTCCTGGGTTCTGCTGAAACGTGACTAGAGTGGCCGGACTGTAGCTGGAGATCCTTAGACCACCTCTATCTCTTAGGGAGCTATCAGGCTCTGGTAGTGCACAGCACTGGGTCCTTCTTGTTTTCCAAGCTCCGCTGCATCCGGAACCTAGGCTCACAGTCCGAGTTTCTGCCGGCGGAAGCACTCTATATTACGGAAGCGCTTTCGGAGTCAGGACTCCGCGGGACCAAAAATGTCGCCGCCCGCCGGCGGTGCGCCAGCGGCTGCAGACCCTGCCTCACCTGTGGTGCTCCTGACAGTGCAGGCCGTGGTGAGACCTCTGGGCGCTGGACCAGATGCCGAAGCGCAGCTCCGGAAGCTGCAGTTGAAAGCCGACCCTGAGCGGCCTGGACGCTTCCTGCTGGGACTTTTAGGCACTGAGCCAGGGGCGGTGAGTGTGGTCCCGATACTGGAATCAGCCTTCTCTTGATTACCTTGGTGACAGTCCTTAAGCAGTTATTTTTCTTTGGTTGCCTGTAAAAGTGGGAGTAATGCTGATACCTGATTTACAAATCTTGTGAGGAATCGGTAAGATAACAGGCAAGAAAGGTTTAGGACCGGAAAAATCACCTATTTCCTTTCCCTTTCATGTTCTTGTGGGTAATGAAGACCCACTGACCGAGTACTCTTTCCCTGTTCAGGCCAGTTTAGAATGGCCCTTGGAGTCTATTTGTTATACCGTTCGTGCGCCTAATCAACACGAGCTGCAGCCTCCAGCTGGAGGTCCAGGAACCTTCAGTGTGCACTTCCTCAACTCTGAGGAAGCACAACAGTGGGCAGCACTGGTGCGAGATGCCACGGCAGAAGGACAAAATGGTCAGTATTGTGGAATAAATGCTTATTTGAGTAAGCCCGGGCCTCCTGGTTGTGGTTGGGGGTAGTGATGGGAAAAGCTGGGCATTTAAGAAGGCTTCCAAGAGGAAGAACGTGGAGAAATAAATAAGAGGTTCAAGTGCTGACATCTGGAGTACCAGACAAGTGAGAAAAGGAAAAACAAGCATTGTTGCAGGTCTGAGAGTTTAAGAACAATGGGATTGTGTTCAGTGGAAAAATAACAGAGATTTAAAGGTAGAGACTTGGCAGTTATATGGAGTGGTGTAGATAAGGCTACAAAGAAGGCCAGATGTCTTAGGAGATGGAAGTAAATAGGTTTTGTGGTTGTTCAAATGGAAGAGTTGTTGATTTAAGTATGAGCTAGAAGAACCACTTCTAGTGAGGCTTATACACAGTGCCTACTTGGAAAAGCATGGTGATGGCTGGGACTCTGGAGAGGTAAAGACTGGGAGTTGGAGAGGTCACCTAGTCACCAGAAGAAACAGAGAAATGAGGACCTTGGATGTAGACCAGTGGTTCTCAACCTTCCTAATGCTTCAACCCTTTAATATAGTTCTTCACGTTGTGGTGATGCCCCCAGCCATAAGTTTATTTTCATTGCTACTTTTATAACTGTAATTTTGCTACTGCTATGCATTATAAATATGTTTTCCAATGGCCTTAGGTGATACCTGTGAAAGGGTCATTCAACTCCCAAAAGCTTTGAAATCCACAGGTTGAGAACTACTGGTGTAGACAGTGCCCTGGGAAGAGGTAGGTAGGAAAGCCTACAAATACCTTAGGAAGACCTGAGACTGACATAAAAGACTTTCTCTAATCATTCATTTGCTAGATATGTGCACCCAGCCCTTAATGTTGTTCTTTGTGGTAAGGTCTCAATGTGACTTCCAGGCTGATCTCAAATTCATTATGTGGCCCTAGTTAGTGTTGAACTGTCAGTGATTCTCTTACCTGTGTACCATCCAACTGGATACTACTTTTTTTTTCTTTTTCCTCTGTGTGTGTGTGTGTGTGTGTGTGTGTGTGTGTCTGTGGTATGCATGTATTTGTATAGAGGTATATATGTGCATGGCATTTATAGAGAAGTCAGAGGGCAATCTTGGGACAACCTCAAGTGTCAGTTCTCACTTTCCACCTTGTTTGGGAGTCTCTACTGTTTTAGCCTTTTTATAAGCCAGGGTAGTTTTCCAAATCCCCACATCTCTGAGTATTCTCTTGTCTCAACTCCCATCTCACCATACAAACACTGGGGTTACAGATCTACATTTCCATGCTTGGCTTTATATGGTTTGGGGAATCTGAACTCTCAGGTCTATGTTTGTATGAAAAGCACTTTAAGCCAGGCAGTGGTGGTGCATGCTTTTGTTTTGAGGGCCAAGGCTAGGAGAGGAAGATTTAGCCTGAATTAAGGCCCAGGGATAGTGTAATGAAGCAGAGAAGCAAAGGTCCTAAAAACCTGAGATTGGAGACCACTAATCTAATCCACATTTCCCCTCTTAGGTAGTGGCAGCCCAGCCCCAGAAATGTGCCCCATTTCTCCACCATGTTCTTCTGTGGCACAAATACCTAAAGCAACCCAACCCGAGGTAGATCTTCCTCAAAGTTCTGGAAACTTGAAAAAAGGTAAAGACAGACTGGAAGGAGTTGGGGGGCTGTGGCTAGTGTCTAGTTGTGACAGCTGTCTTTTCTCCCTGTAGAAGAGCTGGCTACACGCCTGGCCCAGGCCATTGCAGATGGGGATGAGAAAGCAGCAGCCCAAGTGGCAGCAATCCTGGCACAGCATCACGTGGCTCTCAATGTCCAGCTCATGGAGGCCTGGTTCCCACCAGGTCCCATAATGTAAGGCCTTGTCTTGCTTACTCTTACCTCCTGATCCTTCCAGGTTAACTGCCCAACACCCTAATCTATATTCTGACCCAGGCTGCAAGTCACAGTTGAAGATGCCACATCGGTTTTGTCCTCTTCATCATCTGCCCATGTCTCACTGCAGATCCACCCACACTGCTCCATTGCAGCCCTCCAAGAACAGGTGAGCATGGGCATCAGGAATCTCACACATACAGCAGGGATCTTGGGTGAGTGACACTACCTAGCCCTGATGTTCTGACCTCAGGTGTTCTCAGAGTTCGGCTTCCCACCAGCTGTGCAGCGCTGGGTCATTGGGCGATGCCTGTGTATGCCTGAACGAAGCCTTGCTTCCTATGGGGTCTCTCAGGATGGGGATCCCGCTTTTCTTTACTTGCTCTCAGCCCCCCGAGAAGTTTCAGGTTAGTACTTAATGGGGTAAGAGAGGTGGGGTGTAGTCTTAAGATGGCCCTGAGCCTTCTCCTCTGTTACAGGCCACAGCCCTCAACACTCCAAAATGGATAGGAAATTAGGATACTTGTTTCCTCAGTCAGTGGAGCTGACTCATAACCTCCAGTCATCCAGTTCCAGTCTCCCAAGTCCCCCTCAGGTGGGCAAATAACCAGTCTGGGTGTGGGCCAGATATGGGCAGCTGTGGGCATTAGAAGAACTAGGAAGCATCAACAGTCTTCCCACCTTCCCAGCCTGGCTGGTCTTGCCCTTCCTGCACCTTCATCAATGCCTCAAACCGCCCTGGCTGTGAGATGTGTAGCACCCAAAGGCCCTGTGCTTGGGATCCCCTTACTGCAGCTTCCACCTAGAAGCCACCAAAGGTACAAGAGGCTGGGTGGGGATGAGGGAGTAGAGTGTAGAACAAACAGGAGTAACCTATCTTCTTCCTCAGGTTACAGAGAATATGGCCCTCCTGTCTCAGGCCCAACCAACACTGCTTGAACTTCCCAGGCGACTGCTGCTTGTTGGGGACAGAGAAGTCAATGTTTGAGAACAGGGTGACGAGACAGTAATTAAAGACATATAAGCCAGCCTGTGTTCTTTTCTTGGATGGAGAGTTGCAGTATCCCAGCTCCCTGAGAGCAAGGAAACAAGGTTCTGCCCATCAGCAGCCGGCGGGGTTCCCCAACCCCAAATAGTGGACTACTGAAGAATACAGTTAGAATTGAGTCCCAGTGATCACAGAATACTGTACTGGGACCACTTTACAGAGCCTCTGAGCCTATGGGGGTTCCCCATACTGCTGACCTGCTAGGAGTTCCTCTCACTAATCCTGGCCCTATTGTTGCCCTTCTCAAATTCTTCTATATTGCAATCACCATTATTTTTAGCTGCCTCAGCCAGTATATCAACTGCAGGAATGAGTATTTTTCTTAACCCACTTAGGGTGTTTCAGCATTGGGAGTCGAGTCTCCTGCCTTTGTGATCCTCCTGACAATCATCCATCACTGCTCTAGGTACCAAAAGATGCTTCATGAATCTAGTGACTGTCACTTTGGCCTAGATGTAGCTGTACTGTAGACTACTAGGTATTGTTCCCTGGCAAATCTATCTCCAGCACAGCCCTCTTATCTGTCTAGCCAGGACTAAAAGATCTGCAGATATCCACTGTTTACTCCCAATTGCTTGACATGTCTGAGAAATTTCCCATCCTACCCAGTGCTGCTGTTCCAGATCTGCTGGCTAAAGGCTATTTTCTCAGTATGGAAGTAGAATTGTTCACACTCACAATAGCCCCGTTCTATCTCCCCCAAGGCACACCCATGGTGCTGCCTTTTTCTTTTAAAAAAAAAAAATTGAGATTTAAAAAGAAAAGTACATGGGTGTTTTTCCTATATGGACACCTTTGTACCATGCTCACACAGTGCCTTTGAAGGCCAAAGGAGGGTGTTAGAGCCCCCAGGACTGGAGTTGAATATGGTTTTAAGCCACTGTGTGAGTGCTGGGAACTGAACCCAGGTCCTCTGGAAGAGCAGATAGTGCTCTTAACCACTAAGCCATCTCTCCCATGCAAACAGTAATGCTCTTAGCCAGCTTTTGCATTCTGGTCCATATCAATAACTCTCATACTGAGCAGTACAGAAAACAATATTGTGGAGAAATATGGGTTCCAGGGTTCCACAGAAATGTGTGTTTCAGTCATTGAACAGCTAAAATGTGTATGTTGAGAAACTTAATTTATTCCCACAATGAGGGCTGAAGGAAGATCAGAAGCAAGAGTCTGGTCTCCTGGCCCTTGTTATCTGATGAAAAGGGACCAGGCCTGAAAAGGCCTTGGACTGTTCCTGGGCTGCTGAGAGCTTGTTTAGGCAGGATGACAAGCAGATACTGAACAGGGTCACTTGGGTGGCCGATAAGCCAGCTTTCGACTCTTCAGGACTGACCACTTATGCCGCTTCATGGCATAGGTCAGGGGCAGCAGCAAGCCCATCATCAACAACATCTGGGAACAAAGAAAGCTCAGAAAAGATATACAGGAAAGACCCCTTTTCATTGCCCACTGTGACGCTTGCCCAACCCTTTACCTTGAGCCCCATGCGTTTTCGATGGTCATGCTCTGGCTCTGATGCCCAGCGTAGGAAGGTGGCAACATCCTTGGCTACTTGTGACATGGTAGCTGGGGTGCCTGAGCCAAGAACAAATAGTGAGGTTACCTTTGGGAGCTTGGGTGAATCCAGGGTAATCCTCCGTGCACAGAAGCACGATTAGCCATATCCACTGCTTCAAAGGGATAGGAACCATACAGGAATAAGAAAGAAAGCTGTCCTCAAAGCCTTTTTAGATATGCAGTCAACAAGCACTCTGGGTAAGAAGACCCGGGAATATCAGGGAAGCATGCTAAGGAGAGGACCCATAGTAAAGGACGGATACTCACCATCGTCATACTCCAAGACTTCTGTGTAGATGGGAGGAGCCATGCCAATGGCCTGGCCAGGAAAGTAAGGGTTGAAATAGAGGCCTTCTCGCAATGACACCCCAGTGGGGGGCTCACAGTAGCCAGTAAGCAAGGAAAATACATAGTCCTCACCACCATGCCTAGAACCAGACCAATGGCTTAGTCTTTAGCACAAGGCTGACTTCCCTCCGTTTCTAGCCCCACATTCTGGGCAGCCCAAGTACCTAGCTCGAACGATGTAGCTGAGGTCAGGGGGTAAAGCCCCATTGTTAGCAGCTCTTGCAGCCTCAGGGTTGGGGTATGGTTTTGGAAAATAGTCAGACAGCTTCCCTGGCCGCATGAACATCTCTCCATCGTCATTAGGGCCATCCTGGACCTCCACCTGTCACCAAGAACCCCACCACAATCTTTCAGTCCCTCACAGTTAAAGCCAGTCCCCTGTATCCACCTTTGCTTGAGCCCCCCTACCCCCGCACCTCCTCAGCCAGCGCCTTAGCTTCCTCCTCCGTGTAGCACACTCCCACCAGGTGGCGGTAAGCCACATAATCCATGCTGTGACAGGAAGAGCACACTTGCTTGTATACCTGGAAACCCCTACGAATGCTAAAGAGAGAAAAAGGATTAGAGGAACTGAAGATTCCAATTCACCCAGAAACTTCCACCCCCAGCCCGCCGCTACACACCCACCTGGCATGGTCCAAGGAGGAGAGGAGGCCACGGTGAGACCATGGGTAGCTGGGGGGGTGCAGCTCCAGGTCACTGGCACTCACAGCAGAATGAAGGGCCACCGCTAGCCCTGCACCCCCTGCTGCCAGCATGCCCAACGCTGACAGCATCACCTTTCGGCCTCGAGAAGGGCCAGACTTCGAGGACAAGGACACTGCCTGCAAGAGCCCCGCTCAGCACCTGCCAAAACCCCACCAGCCCACCTGGGGATCTGAATGAGCGCCCATCTCTTACGCTCAACCTCCACCCAGCACTGGCCACCACCGCCTGTAGAGTGCCAAAGGCACACTATGCCCAATGCCTGCTGGATCCCTTACTGCAGCTGACTCCTTGGCCACAGCTCGGCTCTGTAGGGCAAATGAAGAATGCTCGCGGAACTTAAACCAAGAGACAAGCCTAAGACCAAGAGTACTGCAGCAGACCAAGGTCACCCGCAGCCCGCTGAGGTCAAGCTGGGGTCACTTCAGGACATCAGCCAGGTCAAGACAGCTGGCCTCCGGAGTCGTTCTGGGCAAGCCCTTCCAGGAATCTTCCGTCCCCACCCCACCATAGCCGGACCCTGGGCTCAAAGCAACTAGCCCTGTCGTTACAAGGCGTGGGCACCCAGACTGGCTTCCCGAGTGTGCCGGCCCGTCAGCGGGGACCGGGGCGAGTCGTAGGAGGAACGTAGATGACCGATATCAGCGCGCGCCCGGAGCCTCCCCGCCGTGACCTTCAGGGCTGAGGGGCGCGCGATGGAAGGGCCCGTGCCAGTACTCACCTGCGGTGTCCGCAATGGAAGATGCCGGGGCCGCGCGCCGCCCAGCAGGCCCGGAGCACTTGCACCTGGAAGTCCCACGCCCCGCGGGCCCAGCACCGACCGGCGAAGCGAAGCCGCTGCCGCCGCCATGTCGGCCCTCTTTGGTGCGGCCGCCGTTCCCGTCGGCCCCTGCGGACCGACGAGAACTCAGACCACGCGAGAGTAACAGTGGGCGGGCCTAGGCGGAGCTGCTAGGGATCTGTCCATCAGTGGACCCGGGCTGTCCCTGGTCCCGCATCTGTATTTCAGGTTGAGCCTGGCCGCAACTCTAACTACAATAACATCTGTGAGGGGTTTTGTTTGTTTCTCCTAGCTTCTCTACTATATTCCCAGTTCCTTCACCTTTGCCCTGCGGATCCCGCCCCTCCAGCTGAGCCACCGGACAGTCTTCTGAGAGCTAAGAGTGGCTTGCTCATCCATACTCAGTGTGGGGTTAGTTGTGACTCTCTACGAGCTCCCCTGCTCTACAGGCGACCTGGCAGAGAAACACTCCCTGACTAAATTTCTTTTAAATCCTCATATAAATTCCATTTTCTCACTGAGAACATATCTAAGTGGGGGTACCTGTCCATCATGAAGATAAGCTGCACCTCCTTTTGGATGTAAGCTCTTTAAAGTAAGGGGCTGATCACTGTAGCACTAGGTGCTACTTTTTAAAAAATCTAAATTGACACTGTGTTTCAGTGGTTTGAAGTTCTGCAATTAGGAATTTCTCCTTTGCTGTTACCTTTAGGGTGAATCTAATGATGAGTTTAGCCACATGAAGCAATTTATCTGATATATCAATTTTCAAGAAACAAGACTTATAAACTGGAAATGAAAAAATAAATTATTATTAACATAAACTATCCCCGAGAAAGCCCTGCCTTAGACTCAAATTTTCTGTTCTCAAAATATTCGAAGTATTGAAGGATGCTTAATTTAAAGGATGTAATTCAGTTATGTGTTTGCCTAGTGTGTACAAAACTTTGGGTTCCAAATCCAACACACATATATGCTCCCCCATATTAAAAAGAAAAACTAACTTTTAAAGTACAGTAAAACACAAAAATGAACAAAACTGGCCTGTGGCTTCTCTGTATAATTTCACCATTAGGGAAGCTGAAGTAGGAGTACTGCCAAGAACTCAAGGCCAGCCTGAGCTACATAAAGAATACCAGGCCAGCCAAGACAATGCAGTAAGAACAGCAAACAGAGATAGCTGGACCTCTAAGGCCAGCCTGGTCTACAGAGTGGGTACCAAGACAGCCAGGGCTACACAGAGAAACCCTGTCTTAAAAAAAAAAAAAAAAAAAAAAAAACCCAGCAAAAACGCTAATGAGACGCCTCATCACGTAAGGGTGATTGCCACCAAGCTGGAGGATCTGAGTTCAGATCCTGGAATCTACATGATAGAAGCTGAGAACTGATCTCTGTAGATTGTCCTCTGATTTCCACATATATGCCATGGCATGCATGCAAACACACACACACACACACACACACACACACACATATGCACACACATACCATGAATATAAAATAAAATAAAAATAAAGCTCAGCATGGTAGTATAGTTCTTTAATCCCAACACTTGGATTTCTTGTTTGTGTTTTGTAATGGCTTTGATGTAGAAAATCTTGGGGAACAATTTTTAAAAGTTTCAGAAAAGCACAGTCTAAATAGCTGAGTCAGGGACTTTTTGAAGTCTGGGAACAAGAACAATGGTAGTCCATCTAGCACTAGTAGCCTTTCTTGCTAGAGAACAAGATGATGATCAATTTCTCGTACCCACTTTTGCCCTCTGCTTCCCGATATGATTTAATAAAAATTGTTAATGAGTAGATGTGCACCGAGGATTTAAAATAGAAATGACTGATTGTTTTTTATATATAAAATTTAGATTTTAATAATATTGCTTTTAAGATAAATAATGATTGATCCTTTCTTTGTAACAGCAAATTGCAACCTACCAGTAAGAGAAACTATGAAAAAAAATGCCTTGCTTGCTTACACTTGGTTAATCTATTAACAAGTTACTTAGATACGATTGTATGTAGGTTCTTGGGAATCATTTTTCTTTCACCTATATTATATAAAATATTTAATCATGTAACGGTATTAAGGAACATGCTGTTTTCAATTCTAGGAATTATTCACCTAAAGAAAAAGAGAATATAACTACATTGTAATTTTTATATTGCTTGGAAGATTTTGCTGAAATATAAGCTATGGGAGAAGAAATAAAGTTGTTGGAGCTTTGATTTACCAACTGTGTGTGAGTGTGTGTGTTAGAGCTTTGCTTTACCAACTGTGTGTGAGTGTGTGTGTTAGAGCTTTGCTTTACCAACTGTGTGTGAGTGTGTGTGTTAGAGCTTTGCTTTACCAACTGTGTGTGTGTGTGTTGGAGCTTTGCTTTACCAACTGTGTGTGTGTGTGTGTGTGTGTGTGAGAGAGAGAGAGAGAGAGAGAGAGAGAGAGAGAGAGAGAGAGAGAGAGAGAGAGAGATCCCCTTTGGATGGCTCCAGAGACTTGTTTGCTACCAGTAGAGGGCATCAGATCCCTTCATACCATGTGGGTGCTGGGAATTGAACTCAAGACCTCTGGAAGGGTGCCCTGAGCCATCTTCCCACCAGTAGTGCTGAGCCATCTCACCAGTCCCTAGATTTTTAAGCATAACAGGTATTTTTACTCACTGGGAAATCTCTCTGATCCCAATGGCTAAATATAAAACTATATGGACTCCTGGAAGATACAGTAATAAGTGTTAATAATTTTTGGATTATGCAATGGTTTCTTTCTTTTCTTCTTCTCCTATTTTCTTTTTGGTTTGTTTGTTTGGGACAGGGTTTCTCTCTATGTAGCCCTGGATATTCTCAACACTCATTCTGTAGACCAGGCTGGCCTTGAACCCACAGAAATTTTCTTGCCTTTGCCTCCCAAATTCTGTAGCACTACTACCTAGCCTAGTTTTAAGCAAATAGTTTCTTAAACAGGACACCAAAAAATGTAAATAACCAAAGAAACAATAAAGTAGACTTCTTAGATTATTTTTCTTGAATCAAATAACTCTCAAAAATATAGAGCCATGATGGAGCTAAAGAGATCCCTAAAAGGCTAAGAGCACTGGCTGCATTTCCACAGGACCCAATTCAATTCCCAGCACCCACATGGCAGCTCATAATCATTTGTAACTCCAGCCCCAGAGGATCTGGGATAAAAGGTGTGAGCCACAACTCCTGGCTCAGAACTTCTACAACGTAATAAAAACAAGGAAAAGTGGGTTAGATGGCTCAGGGATTGGCTGATTTATTGTTGCTAAAATAGCAACGTGTGATCTAGAGATGAAAAGTAAAAGCTGGGTGGTGGTGGCTTGCATCTTTAATCTCCAGTACTTGGGAGGCAGTGGCAGGTGGGATTTTGTGAGCTGGAGGCCAGCTGGTCTACAGAGCAAGTTCCAGACTAGTCAGAGATACACAGTAACCCTTTTTTGAAAAAAAAAAAAAAAAAAAAAAAAAAAAAAAAAAAAAAAAAAAAAAAAACAAGAAAAAGAAAAATCTACACAAGAAGGATAGAAAGTAGCCATAAACACAAGAGAAGATGATCATAGCACTAACTAGTAGAGAACTACAAGCCAAAGCTCCACTCTGACAAGACTTCACACCCACTAGACATGGCTGTTGGCCACAAGACGAATAGCAGCAGGTACTGATTAGAGCCTTTTTCGGTTTTCTAGTCCAGTGAAGAGACACCATGCCCAAGGTACTTTCATAACAGAAAGCACTTAATCGGAGACTTGCTTATAATTTCAGATGGTGAGTTCATGACTACCATGGCGGGAAGCAAGGCATCAGACAAGCAAGTATGGCACTAAAGCAGCAGCTGAGAGCTCATATCATCTGAAAGTTGGAAGCAGAGAGGGAGTAACTGGGCCTGACCTGGCTTTTGAAACCTCAAAACTCAGCTAGGTAGCATAGCAGTGGTTCCTAACTTTAATCCCAGCAGAGGCAATCGGATCTTTTTGAGTTTGAGGTCAGCCTGGTCTACGGAGTTCCAGGACAGCCAGGGCTACATGAAAAATTCCTATCTTGAAAAACCAATAAAAGAAAAAAAAAAAGAAAAAGAAAAAAGAAAAGGAAGAAAGGGAGGGAGGGAGAAAGGAAGAAAGAGAAAGAAAGAACCTCAAAACTCACCTTTCACCTGACTTCCCTTTAACAAGGCCCAACCTCCTAATCCTTCTCAAAACAATTCCACCAACTGGGGAAATAGTTTGAAAACTTTTTCCTGTAAGACCCCCCCCCCCACAAATTTACAAACTTACTTACTCAAGAAAGGGAACTCATGACCTAATACCAAAATCTAACTTGGTGGACTACTGTATTTGTCTGTTTTTGTAGACAGGGTTTCTCTGCTTAGCCATGGCTGTACTAGAACTCCTTCTGTAGACCAGGCTGGCTTTGACCTCATAAGAACCTGCCTGCCTCTGCCTCCCAAGTGCTGGGATTAAAGCTGTGTGTGCTACCACTACCTCATTGAACTACTGCATTTTATATTATTTTCTAACAGGAGTAGAGGTGAGGAATCACAGGAGCAAGGTTGACACAAAAGCAGCTATCTGGCTGAAAAGAACCACCCACACACCTTGATGGCTCATAAAAGCTGTATCTCTGAGGTATGCTCTCCCAGGCCACTGAATATGTTCAAGAATCTTGTTACAGAGGCTCCTCCTTAGCAGTTTCCGGCTTCTATGATCCTGAAAAGGAACTTGTACAGTTCAGCTTTCTTTCATAATAAAGTACGCTTACTTCCCAAATCTCATGAGCCTTCCTCTCTTCTTTAGAATGAATGTTTTAGTTTGAAGGAATTGAAGCCATCTCTAAACATATGCCCAATTAAAATGTCCAGAAGCTGTGCAGACTTAGTGGCCCACACCTTTAATCCTAGCATTTGGGAGGCTGAAGCAGGAGGGTTGCTGAGAATTCCAGGCCAACCTGATTATAAGGTGAGACTCTGTCTCAGAAAGAAAAGAAGTATGTCCACACAAAAGTTTGGACATGAATACTTACATCAAAATTATTCTTAATAGCGCAAGACAGAAACAACCCCCTATATGTCTACCTGCTGATGAATGGATAGACAAAACATGGCATCCCCGTATGGGTGAACTTTTTAATCCCAATGTGAGAGGTGAAGCATTGGTAAAATGCTTCACCGATGGGCCTTGTGCTCATCACATTAAGTAGAAGTCAGACACAAAAGACCACCCACACATGATTCCATTCTTATGAACACCCTAAGCAGGCAAATACACGGAAGCAGAAAGCAGACTAATTCTGTCAGTGGCTGGAAGGGGAAGGGAGGATGGGCAGTGAGTGCAGAGGGGTACAGAGATTTTTGGGGGTGATAACAACATTTTTCCATGGCAGTTGCGAGCTGATTGCCGGCTTGGAAGACAAGTGAGCAGTTTGAGTACCTTGGGGAAAGTGGCTATTCAGTGAGGAGCTACACACTCAGTTTGTCACAACTCTGTCATGGCTGAACAGCACCATGGCAATGCCTACTGAGCAGGCATGTTAGTTTCATTCAAGGTGACCTGCTCACATCCAAGTTGAACCCTGTGACAAGAGCCAAAATGGAACACCAGAGGACAAGTAAAAATGTCAGGCCCCTCCCCCAACAACACATTTAGGACTTTACCTAGTCCTGTCACAACTCAATTACACCTTTATGATCTTTGTGTCATATACACAGACTAGGCCCAAAATACTCCTGAATCAGGCTGTGTGCTAGGATAACAGACATGACCCATCACACCATGTGCTGTTGTTTTGACAGTGTTTCCCTATGTTGCCTCAAACTACGAGGCTTATGTGATCCTCTTGTCTCAAGGCCTTCCAAACAGCTAGGACCATATGCACACACCATCTTGCCTACTCACTGTTCCCTCTTTCTAAAGATTCACTATGTAACCTAGACTAGCCTCAAACTTGTGGTCCCCCTGCTTCTTCAAAGAGGGCTGGAATTATTATGGTTACATTGCTATGACTAGCTACCTCACATTTTGAAAAATGCACACGATATTAGTGAAAATTAAGACAAATACCTACCTCCTCAACAAGATTTATTTTGATTGTTTCTTCTCAATATTCATATAGATGAAAAATGCTTGATATGTTCAGGACATGTGAAATGACTGTTTAGCTTTCTCCCTGTGTATATGCCCCAAATGTGTGTGTTTTAAATATATATATATATACACATACACACATATATATACATACATATATATACACACACACACACATATATACATATATATATTTGTTTTAAGTGACTGCTAAAGTTCTGTTAAAAACTGCTAAGGCCAAGGCCAAGCCACAATGCAGGGAGGGAAATTCTGTACTAGATGAGAGCTCAGAGACAAAAGGCACACAGGCAAGTCTTCCTAGCCAGAAGGGGACAGCCTGTACTTTACCCAGAAAATAGCACTCCAGAGTGCAAAGGAAGGAAGCAAGCAGGAATGGAGTAGGGTCTAAAGGGCCAAAGATGGCAACTTAATGGCAGGGCTACTTGCCTCAGCGGTTTCCATACAGTCTTTCCATATGTAAGCCATGGACTCCTACCAGGTAGATCAGTGGTTTCCTCCAGGGACTCCCAAAGAAACTTTAAAAGTTTATTTAAAAATTTATCCCATGATGTGTCTCCAAACTAGCCACCAAAGTTTCTGACATGATCCCAACATGTCAGAAGGAGCCATACTTCTTTCCTTCTTCCATAAAAGGTACTGTCATTCCTTCTGGGGATCCCGTCACAACTACCTGCTTCCTTCTGTGTTGGCTAGCCAGTGTTACCCTGCTTTGGGGCTCTTTTCTCTTTCAGTCTATT
This sequence comes from Micromys minutus, assembly GCF_963924665.1. Taxonomy (NCBI): domain Eukaryota; kingdom Metazoa; phylum Chordata; class Mammalia; order Rodentia; family Muridae; genus Micromys; species Micromys minutus. The sequence goes on from NC_137962.1 coordinate 41,634,565, forward strand.
GCTTCTGGATATTGGTTAGACCTCGAGCACCAACTTTACCTCTAGTGGGCACCTCACCTTGGCTTGTGCTACTTTAAGTGGAGCCTGATGCTTCTATTCCACATAAAGCCCACACTAAAGAACTATATGCTAGAAACACGGCCCAAACCCTGAATCTCCTAAGAATCCAGATCCTTTGTCCTTTCAGCTCAGAACTAAAGATGGTGTTTTGAAGTCTCTGGATATCATAGCTACTGTCAGGCCCTCAAACCCAGGCTGCAGATTATCTCACTGCCCAGAATCGCTTCTAGCAAAGCACAGGATGGCACTGTGCAGACACATGGGCCGGCCTACCTGCAGATCGCCTGCAGGACTGCATAGTAAGCTGGGGGTGGGTTTCCATTTCCACTTGCCCTTTCAGTGCCCCACTGAGGCTCTCCTCCAGATGTTGATGGGACCAGGCTCCCACTCCTGCTACCAGGAGAGAAACATCTGAGAATACAAGGGTGGTTCCTCCAAAGAGGTGAGTGGGAACGCCAACCCAATTGCCAGGGGCTCCAAGAAGACAGTGGTACAAGATCCCAAAGTACACAAACAGAGTACTTGTTTATTTTCCAGGGAGGAGGTAGAACAGAGGCTTGGGGATCCCTTCCCAGAGACCTCACTTCCAGAAGAGAACATTCCAGAAGAGCAGCCAGCAAGGATACAGACCCAAGGCCAGTATTGGGAAGAGGAGGGCACCATAGGTGTAGTGTTCCAGCACACCCTGGGCCAGTGCGGTCAGGAAGAGCTGCCAACCTTCTGCCAAAGACAGTGGTACCTCCTGCAGCTCCCGCCACAGGAATAGGCTCCCGAGGAGTGTGACTGCTGGGCTGGTCACTACCAGCAGGGCAGCATAGAGTGTCCTGGGTAGAAGGGCAACATTTGAGTATTCACCATGAGGGATGCCAGCAAGTGAATAACCTCACTGGGCTCGACCCTGAGGAGGGGCAAAGGCACCAGTGGAGAAGAGGTTGACCAGCACGTACCGGGGGCCATGGGGCTTGGTGAGTGCAGCAGCAGGTACCATGGTGGCAGCCAGCAGGAAGCCCAGGGAGAAATTGAGGAGAGCAATGCAACCCAGCTGCAGTGCCAGGTAGATCAGGGCCACCAGTTTCAGTGCCATCCAGCCCCTGTCTGGGACCTGTGAGCTGACCACTCTACAAGGTAAGAGGTTCAAGGGCAGTCCAGAATCCATCTAAGTATCCAGGGGGCCCGCCTCTGCCTGTCCAGCCCAGCTGCTCACCGGTGGGTGTTGTGCGGAAGGGCTAGGCCGGCTACGTAAATCGCCAGCAGCGTTAACACGACAGCCTCCGCTTCAGCCACTGGGAAATGCTGAGTAGCTATATGTTGGCCCAGCACAGGCAGGAAATAGAGGGCCAAACCCATGGCCTGAGAGATCAGCAGGGGTGCCATAAGTGATGCCAGGCCCACACCCTGCAGAGCACATGGGTACTTGGAGTTAGGCCAGAGGCACAGGGGCACCCGAAGGACTCATGTCACACATCCGACTGAGGGTAGCAACAGAAAGCACTGCTGGGGACACTTAAAAACCCACCCTAAGAGCAGTAGAGTACAATATCACCTGTGTTGCCAAGAGTGGAGACCCAGGGCTAGGGGCCTTCCCAGCCTCCTCGGGGTTCACTCCGGCCTCGTGTAACTGCATCCACAGCTCCAGAGCATAGACTAAGTCAAGGACCCCAACAAGACACTAGATGGGATTTGCTTGAGGGGAGATCTTAGGCTCACTTCCCCACCCCTACAGTACGATGAAGGACTATCCCCCCTTTATAATGAAAGGGATCCGAGTTTGGTCACGAGTGAGGATCGAGAACGAGATGGGAGGATATCTTGAGTCCAAGGACCAGGAGCAGGAAGCCCGTGGCAGGCATGTAGAGTCCGATGGAGACGAAGCGGGAGAGGGCAGGCAGCAGATAGAAGAAGAATGACTGGTGTAGACGCTCCAGGAGGTGGTTGAGCTTGCGGAACATGCCCTCCAGAGCCCTGTCAGGAGCACACCCAGGTCAGGACCAGCCCTCCTCTCACCCCAGCTACATACTGCCCCAAGCACGGGAAGGGTCTGGAGACTTACTTGCCCACTGCCACCAAATCATACTTGTATTGGCGGAAGCTGTTGATGCCACGCAGGGTTAGGGCCTCCACGCCATAGCGCAGAAAAAGGCCATGGGGGCCGTGGGGCCGGCCAGAGGCCTGCCTCAGCACCATGAGTAGCAGTGTCTGCAGACCCTGCAATGGCCCGTCGAGTGATGTCCAGTCCTGGGGCTGCAGCTTTGGAGGCATGGGAACAGGATCAGACTCACCCCTTCTCACAGGCCCCATGCTCCCAAGCAGGGGGTCCCACCTTGCCCTGGAGTGTACATAGCAGCCCCCCTTTCTGGCAGAAGGTCTGGAAGAGGTTGAGCAGATCAAGGTTGGGCAGCTGACCGTTGAGTCCCTCCACAGTCACATCAAGGCTGGTGACAACATCACTGCTCAGCTCCAGAGCTATGGCTGCCTGGATGGCTCCAGCCCTGCCCTGCAGGGGAGATGACTGTATGCCTGTAGGAGCAAGCAGTGAACACTAGAGGGGGTACAAGAGATGACAAGTGACCCCGAAAGAAGAGCAAGACTAGGGTAACACCTACCTGTAACATTAATGTCGTGGTAGGCTTCAAGCCAAGCCTCGGTGCCCAGAAGATCATGTTCTGTTACCAGGAAAATTATATCTTTGGCCCAGTAAATCTGCCCTGAAAGCCAGAGGCAGGGTCAGCAAGGGCCTGGGGAATTGGTCAAACCTTCCCTGACCAAAGCCCCAGAGCCTCACCTCGGAAATGGGCAGCCAGTGCCAACAACAACCCCACAGCCTGGCTGTTGGTGGAGTCTGGACCGCAGGGTACAGTAAGTACCAGAGACTCAGTACTGGCAGCACGTGGGGCCCGCAGGATGCCATACACATTGGTACCTGACACCATCTGCACAAAGTGTTAAGGAGAAAGCCTCAGCAGACTCTACAGAAGACAGGCTGAAACCTGCCTTTTTTCCCTGGCACTACAATGTCCACCACCAGGTCTTCAGACCATCCCTCCCAGAGTTTCCAGGGCACTTCAACAAGACACCCAACCCAGGCCACCCTTCCAATGTGTTTTTCTCCCAGGCACAGCCCTTTCCCTCAATACATAGCGCTCATGGGTCTCATCCGGGAAGGGTAGTTTTCGGGAGAAGCTTTGAGTGTAGACCTCCAGCCCTACGGATCGCATCGACCGTTCCAGCCATGCCACTGGCAGGGTCCTGGAGACACAAAGATAGCCTCAAGTAGAGCTCCCTGGTCTCGGCCTCCCCTGGGATCCCCAGCCCGCTGCTAGGCACTCACCCTAGCTTCTTGCGGTGGGCAGCGAAGTCCCGGGCAAAGCTCCGGGCACGGTCTCCACCTATAAACTGCTCCTCCACCATGGTGGAGCCCATGGCATTTTCGGACATGTAAGTGCGCTGGGTTAGCGGCGGAAAAGCCAGGGCCAAAAACCAGGCGATGCCAGCCACGTAGCTCAGCACACTGTGAGAGGGTACAGAGGGAGACCGGGAATTAGTTCGACTTGGAAAGCTGGTTCGTGGATTCCACCATGCCCCAGAGGGTCCAGAGGGATGGTCCAAGCTATTAACTGGAGCTCAGCGGTTAAGTGCACTGACTCTTTTCCAAAGGTCCTGAATTCAATTCCCAGCAACCACATGGTGGCTCACAACCATCTGCAAAGGGATCTGATGCCCTCTTCTGGGCTGTCTGAAAACAGCTACAGTGTATTCACATAAATAAAACAAAACAAAAAACAAAAACAGCCGAAACCGGGTGGTGGTGGCCCATGCCGTTAATCCTAGCATTCAGGAGAAAGAGGCAGGCGCAGGCAGATCTCTGAGTTCGAGGTCAGTCTGGTCTACAGAGCGAGTTCCAGGACAACCAGGGTTACACAGAGAAATCCTGCCTCTGGCGGAGGAAAAATAAAAGACCCTAGACGCTTTATCAGAGATGGATAGGAACTAGAATCCCAAGCTCAGTGCCTGAGTGACACTTGCAAGGAGAGCGCAGACCCTGGAACAGTAGGCGCTAGTGGAACCACAGCAGTTCGTGTTCCCGCGAGGCCCGCCCCCTGTACCCGCCCTCACCAGAGAGGAGCGTTTAGGCGCAAGACGATGCGGGCGAGCGCGCGCCGGCGCACCGGGTCCGACAGGAGACCCATGGCGGGGCGCGGGGCTCTGCTCTCGCCGCAGCTTGACACCTCCAAGCGCAGGGTTCCTGTCAGACCCGGCGCCCCGTGCTGTCTTTATTTCCGGTCCCAGGATCCGTCGCGCCACTACGCTTGGAAGCGGCAGATGTCATTGGAAACCGCATTTTGCGCATGCTCACAACAGAGGTCGCCAGCTCCGCGCTTGCTCAGAGCTGCAGTAGGCTGGAGAATTACAGGATGCAGTCACGGCCAGTGGGCGGAACTGGAACGTGGGGTGGTGAAGCTCCGGGGCGAGCAGCTGGAAGGGCAAGACATTGGCGCAACTCAAGACAGCAGCAGCAGTGTGCCGGCCTAAAGGTTCTTCTCGGAAGTGTGTAACACAGGTGGGTAGAACGGCGAAAAGACTGATGTCTGCTGAAGTGAGATATTGAGTAACTGTTATAGCTATGACTTAAGGGCCCCATGTGAACTGAGGACCCGTTGTTGAATCATTTCTATGGATGCTGTGAACTCTAACAGTGGGTTCACTGGCACAGTGGGCGAGTTGGTGGCCAGAGAAGTGTGGTGGTGGATAAAGGCAGTTTCTCTAAAAGGGTGTAGAAGTAAGGGTCTAAAGCTGAGAGGCAACAAAGGTTTGCTTTTCTAGAGCCCAAAGAGGCCGGAAAGAAAGCATCAGTCCAGTGGTACTTAACATTCTAACCTTTAATAGTTCTTCATGTTGAGGTGTCCCGCAACCATAAAATTTGCTGATACTGCATAACTAACTTTGCTGTTATGTCATAATATCCACAAGTTGAGAACCAAACCACTGCTTTAGTCTAACCTTACATCTCTTAATGATGGGCACCCACAGCCAGCTGAGCTACCTTATATCCCTGATGGGCTGTGTAAGCATGGTACATTTCTTAGTCAGAAGGGCATGAGTGAGGAACATGGTGATTGGAGAAACTAATTTGTAAGCTGACTTCATCTTGAGCCTGCTTGTTCCCGGTTTAAATTGTGGTTAAAAGATATCACAGTTCCAGGAAAAAACTGCTCAGGGCCAGAGCCAATCAGGGAAATAGAGGGAAAGTGCCTAAAATTTCAAAGGTTACAGATAAAATTGTTCATCACTGACTCTATGCACCAAGATAATGTTTGCCAAATAAGGCAACTGAAAGGTTGGAGACCCAGCTGCCTGCTCAACCCTTGCCAAATAAGGCAACTGCTGTGCTAGAGACCCCCATTCCCTGCCCAAACTGGTATAAAAACCATTCCTAATCGAGGCTCAAGATCTCAGCACAAATCTGATGTGTTGGAGGATTCTGAGGATCCAAGCTCAAGCATAAATAAAGTCTCTGCTTTTGCATATAAATTCAGACTCCTGGTGGTCTTTGCCCTACTATCTGGGCATACACAACAAGAGCACTCTTGTTCTTCCAGCACAAGTGCTCTCTCCACTTAGGAACTGCACTGAAACTGCTCTGCAGGGCTCTGAGCTGCTCTGAAGTGCTGCACAGTAAGGTGTGTTCAGGAGAGGAACAGGCTTTTATTCTGGATATGGGTGGTTGGCACTCAGTCCCCCAGTAAGATAGAGGCCTCCTGCACATGCTGCCGGACAACACGGTCCAGCAGAGTGTGCACATCTCGGGCTGCCTGGGCAGCAGCCTCTAGCACCTGCTCCAGGTGGTCCTCATGCAGCCTCGAATCCATCTCCAGCAGTGCAATCTGGCCGGAGGCTGGCAGCAGGGCCAGGGCTAGCTGGGGCCCTCCAGCTGCTTCTTCCACGTGGCTGAGGTCTGCTAGTGCTGTGCCATCCACAAAGCCAGCCGAACATGCACATACAAAGTCCCGCATAGGTATCCCAGCATCCATCACTGCTAGCGTGGCTGCATTCACACATGCTGCATAGGTCCCACCATCTGCTTGTAGTACCTGCAGGGGGCATCAAGACATCAGACCTCTAGTCCTCCAGCAACTCAGGCAGATCTCATACCCGTAAGCTCCGCCCCAGGGGAGTGGTTTGAGGCTGCAGGTAACTCACCTGCACATAGATGTCAATCTGAGATCGTGGGTGCAGCTGTGTGAGGATAGCTGCCTCGAAGGTCTGGCGTAGCTGTAGCCCCATCTCACAAGACTTCCGGTCTCCATGGGGCCTTCGCTTGCGCTCACCTGTGCTGAAGGTTGCTGAACTGTACTGACAGTTCACTAGAGCTCGGTCAGGCAGGGCTCGAGACCGGGAGCCCCGGATCTGGAGGAAAAAGAATGAATGAGCCAGGCCTGCCTACCTCCCGGGTCACACTTGATGGCTCAACTTTCCTCCTCTTTCTAAAGAGCTTCAGAAAGCAGCAGCTACACTGGCTCCAAATCATAGCTGTGGGGGAGGGGCTACTTTTCAGCCTAAGCCACATCATTGTCGCCTTTGGCAGACAACAATTTGTTCTTCAGTTGCTCCATTTCCTCCCAAATTACTCCCACCATGTTTACAAACATCTAATTTGACTATGTCACCTACACACTAATATTTCACTTACCTTCCAGAAGCTTCCCATCACATGTAAAAGAAAATCACAATTTCCCTGACCTTCAAATCTCTGGGTCCTCACCTCCTTGGTAACCACTCAACTTTATTTGATTGACTGTCCCTCTACCTACCAATAGTCTGCCCACATGTGTTCTATACCTGATCATCATCCTGGCTTCCACCTAGAAAGCTGAGCTCTATATGCTAGCAAACTTTAAAACACGCATGTTTTTGCCGGCCTTCCTACAGCACTGAGACACAGCAATAAAGGCAGACAATTTAGTGTCCCTGTCTTGGTAGTTTATATTCCAGCAGAGAAGCAAGCGACGTGGAAGACCCAGGAAAATCGATGTAAGAGGTGCAGAAATAGCCTGATAGGCTTTTTCCCCCCCAACAAGATCTCGGAATACTGAGCTGAAAGAACAGGGAGTGAGTGTTTTGCCAGGCTGGCTGAGGCACCTCAGAGGCGATGCGGGCAGCCCAAGAGAAAAGATAGGACCCACTGAAACGGTAGAGTAAATCTGCACGAGTTAGGTCTACTCCCTTGACATGCGGCCACGAGCAACCCCCTCCCACGACAAATCATAGTGGCTGTGGACAACTTGATGCAGCCTCATATCCCACACTTGGGATTAAAACAAAAATATATTCACATAACATAAGCGGATCCCTAGAGAAACCAATATTCTTAGTACATCATGGGCCCTAATACTTTATACAAATTTGAGGACCATGTCTGGGATGCAATTTGCTGAGAGGTCTCAGAACTCAGGGTATAATTATATTCATGGCTTAGAGGATGTAACACAAAGGATTGAAATGGAAGTCAGCTAAGGGAAAGAGCTCGCAGATGCTCGCACATCATTTCCCCTACAACACGTTGGGACAGTGTGGTGAGATGCTTTCTGCCAGGGAGGCCTACAAAGCGAGACTCAGATGGAATTTTAGTGCATTGCTGCATAGGCGGAGAAGTTAAGCCATAAAATTTAGGTCTACTCCATCGACGTGCGGCCTCGAGCCCCCAGTCCCTGCCGCTTACTCGCCTCGTGAGGCCCGTAGACCACCGCCAGTGCCTTGGTGTTGCCCTGCTCGATATAAGCGGAGCCATCGGCCTGCGCAAACACGCCCATCCGCGCCTGGATCTTGCGCAGCTCCCCTGCGCGGCGACCGTCTATCCGGTAACCCTGATCGGACAGGAGCTCCAGTCCCGCCATGTTGTGCAGCCCTCGCTCCGCCTCCGAGAGTAAGACCCCTTAGTCCCTGGGCCTCCGGGACTACGACTTCCGTCGGTCCTCTTCCTTTTAAGTCTCGGTAAACTATAACTTCCGGTAAACTAGTCCCTTTCCGGTCCAAGGGCTCGTAGCATCCCCGGTTTTCTGATTGTACGATTTACGTAGTTCAGTTCCGGGAAACCGAAGGTCCGAGCTGAGCCAGTTTTTGCAGCTCCTCTGGGGTGGTTGGAGTAGATATGCCATGAAGACCGACTTCTCTTTCCGGACGTCTTCGGCTTGTTAGAGGCGCTGGTCCCAGCATTTTATTGTACAAATGTTTACCTGCTTGTATGTCTTTTCATCACATGTGTGCTTAGTGCTGCGGAGGTTAGAAGAGGGCATCAGATCCCCTAGAACAGGAATTACAGGCAGCTGTGAATAACTGTGCAGGGATTCGAACCTGGTTCTCTGCTTTTTTTTTTTTTTTTTTTTTTTTTTTTTGTCTTTCACCCATGTGGTTTTTACTATGGTCACTTTATCCAAGCACACTTTTTTGTTCCACATACGCGTGATTATTATCTTTGTGACACAGTTTTAGTTTAGTTTTTTTTTTTTTCTTTTCTTTTTTTCATTTGCTTGGTTAAATCCATAAGTTTCCCTCCCTTACCTTGGCCAGTAAATTTTCTCTATTGTCTGAATGCAAGCACAAAGTGCCTGCCGTTGTATATGTGCATCTTTATAGTATGGAGTTCTGATTATTTTTAAAGATTCAGTCATTTAGGATACCCTTTTTTGGAGTGTTTTCACTCAATATGAAATCCATAGTCCTGAGATTTTTGTTGTTGTGTTTGTTGGAGGAGGGCATTTTGTCGTTGTTGTTGTTTGGTTGGTTTTTGTTTTTTATTTATTTTTTTGTTTTGTTTTGTTTTTGGAGACAGGATTTCTCTTTGTAGCCTTTGTTGTTCTGAAACTTCCTCTGTAAACCAGGCTGGACTTGAACTCACAGATCTGCCTGCCTCTGCTCTGAGTGCTGGTATCAGAGGCATGGGCTGGTATCACCTGATTGTTGTTGCTATTTAAAATCTTGATATATATTTCAGGTTGGCCTCAAACTAACAATCTTTTAACTGTCATCTCTTTAGACCTCAATCTAGGGTTGCTTGTTTGGTCTTTTCTTTCTTTCTTTCTTTCTTTCTTTCTTTTTCTTTTTCTTTTTTTGAGACAGGGTTTCTTCATGTAGCCCTGCCTGTCCTAGAACTCGCTCTAAAGACCAGACTGGCCTTGAACTCACTACCTCCCAAATGCTAGAACTAAAGGCCTGTGCCACCACTGTCCAGCTTTGAGGTTTTTCTTAATCCAACCAAGTTGACTATCAAAATTAAGCATCATGGTGTAGGTGTATATTTTGGCTACTTTATTGTGTTCTTATATCTACCACCTTTCCTACCCTTATTCCACCCTAATCCCTTTCAAACCCTGCCCCCTCCAAAACTAGGTAGGAGAGAAAGGTTTGAGGAGAAAAAGGGTGTAGATTTCTTTAGACTACTGCTTGCTAATTAGTGGTATTGAGTTCCTAGGGCATCCAGCAACTAAGCAATAGCAAAACCAGCAAATGCAACAGCAGGAACTACCAGCAGCAGGGGGAGCAGCAAGCAGTAGCTGCTGGCCCCTTTCAGGGCTCTCACATTTATACCCTCTCAAGTGTCCCCAGACTTCCAAACATAAGCTATTTACAGTTGGCAAAAGTCACCCCCCTTCTAGAGTATGAGACAAATCATTGTGGCTGTAGAAAATCTGAAGCAGCCCCATATCCCATACTTGGGATTAAAACAAAAACATTCACACAACATAACAGAGTCCTTAAAGAAACCAATATTCTGAGCTCAGTCCTGCTATAGAAGAGTGGCCCTGCTACTTCCAGGACTCTTGGTTTTTTGGGGGAGCTCGACATAATCAAGGTGCAAGAAGAGAGGAAAATCTCCAGATACCTACAGGATTAAGAAAAAAACATAATCAACACTCAAAAGTCTCTTGAGAAGAACAAAGGAACACCCCCAGAACACCCCAAAAGCAGATGAAGGCCATCCTTCCGAAGATCCACCACAGCAGACAGGAGGAGATCTTCCGGCTTTGGAGAAAATGTGAGGGAGGAAACTGATGGAAACTTAGAGGAGAGCCTGCTGAGCCCAGCCCAGAGCCTAAGGAGGACACTCCCGAAACACATCTGAACCCTGAAGAAGTGATAAGGGAGTAGTTGAGTTGGAAAGGCTTAGGGAAGAGATAAGAAGAGTAAGAAACAAGTTGGTGCTAATGCATTGGAAGCAAAGACGTTCCCCAAGTCGTCCTTACCCTGTGTGCTTCAGGCCTTGAAGTCGTTTGTCTCTGATATTGAAATGTGGCTGCTGCTTTCTTTCTCTTAGCATTTTCTGATGTATATTTGAACTTCATTTCACTTTTCATAATAGATACCTGGCGGTATTTTCTTTTAGATAGTTTCGTTGTTACCAGCATCTCATTGGATTTCAGGTTTTTGATCCATTTTTTCATGTTTATCTTTCAGTTGGAAAGTTTCACACTTATGCATGGAAATACACAATTAAACAGCAGATTGAAAAGCAGCATATTTAGGATCAGCTCACATATATAGGAAAATTCCTAATTATGTGTGTACATGTATAACTATACGTATCAAAAACATAACAGTGCTTATTTTTGGTGTGGCATGTTTGACTTTTGCCTTTTGCTTATGTTGATTTTTCTTAATGAACAAGTGTCTCACAAAAAAAACTGCAGATTTTTTCATAAGTGGGAGTTAGTTGAAATGAATTTGTAACCAGCTTGTAGAGGCAATAAAGGCACTAAACTCTTGATGAACTATTAAAAAGAAATGTGTAAACCTGGAATTACCTCTGGATTGCTTAGCCAGGGGAATAAAACTGGCAATCATTATAGGCAAAAAGAAAAAAAAAGAAAAGAAAAAGAAAGAAACCAATATTTTCAGTACATCATGGGCCCTAATACTTTATACAAATTTGAGGGCCGTGTTAGGGATGTAATTTGCTGAGAGGTCTCAGAACTTAGGGTATAATTATATTCATGACACAAAGGATTGAAATGGAAGTCAGCCAAGGGAAAGAGCTCGAAGATGCTCACACATTATTTCCCCTACAACACGTTGGGACAATGTGGTGAGATGCTTTCTGCCAGGGAGGCCTACAGAGAGACACTCAGTGATGGGATTTTAGTGCACTGCTGCATAGGCGTGCTCGGCTGGGCAGGCACTCGAAATTCCAACTCCCAGAGGTGAAGCTACTGTTCAGCATGAGATGTATTTGTTTATACAAACAGTTGACTCACAGCAATCCATTCTTATCAGGGAATGATGGGCATCCCCCCAACACTGCGTGCCCAGGCACCAGTAACTTTGCATTTCGAAGAGTAATCTTAGGCCCTCTGTCCGGGTTGATTCCTTTTTTCACCAGACGCTCTAAAAGCAGGATTACAAAGCTGGAGATCTAGAATTAAGCAAATAAAATGAGAAAATAGTCCGGCATGCAGTAAAACATTTAAAGTTGATAAATACTATATTGTAAAAAGAAAACAAAAACAGTTACCTAAGTACCTGATATAATTAACTGTACCAAGTTCCCCTAGCTTGATGAATGTGCCCAAAGCCTGTAAAGATAATACTTTTATGATAGCACCTTCTACATAAAGAGAGAAAGTAACTTCTCTTCTTTTTTAAGTATTTTTTTAAAGATTTATTTATTTATTATATATTAAGTATACTGTAGCTGTCTTCAGACACACCAGAAGAGGGCATCAGTTCTCATAACTGATGGTTGTGAGCCACCATATGGTTGCTGGGATTTGAACTTGGGACCTCTGGAAGAGCAAGCACTGAGCCATCTCTCCAGCTCCCGTAACTTTTCTTCTAATACAGTTTTTTTTTTTTTTTTTTTTTTTTTGAGACTGGGTCTCACGTAACCTATGGTGGCCTCAAATTTGCATCATAGCCCAGATGAACTTAATATTCATTTTTTTGTTAATTTCATACATTTTATACAATGTATCATGATCATACATCCCATTAACCCCCATTTCTTCCCTACACACTTACTAACACCCCTCTTCCCAGCTAGTTTCCCTTCTTGATACAGTTTGTGCTTGTGCTGGTTGTCTGTCATAGCTATGAATGCTGTGTGGGCATGACTCAAAAGCCATGTTATATCCAGAGGACAGTGTTCTATTGTGGTCCTCCCAATCCTTCAGCACTTACAGTCTCTCCAGCCCCTCCTCGCTGATGCTTCCTAGGTCTTGGAGGAGCAATACAAATGTCCTACCTTGAAATTTGAAATTCTGATTATAGGTGCTGAGATTATAGGTGGTGCCATTGTACCTAGCTCCAAATTTTTTGAGATAATTATGGAATTGGGCTGGCTCGGGATTAAGAGCACTTGCTGCTCTTGCAGTCTTAATGGATTCATTCAGAGAACATTTTATTTTAAAGCAATTATTTGGTGTTTGTGTTGCTGTGACCTGCATGTCTTTGGGGTTGAGCTGACCAGACTGACAGGAAATGAAGAAACCCCAGGCACAAACAGAAACACTGGGACCGGGTGGGACATGGACTCTGATGGTGGCAAACCAGCAGCTCAGAAACTCAGAGCCTTTAAAATACAAAGCAAATGAAGGTTAGCTAATCTCTGTAGAGGAGCTGTGTAGGGGAACAGTCTCAGGCTGCAGTCATTGGAGGAAGACTCTGTACATGGACCAGGGGAAGTCCTTGCCATTTCCTGTGGTCTGAGGTACTGGGGTCATTCATGTGGCTGTGCTTGAGTCAACAATACAAGGTTACTCTGACTTCATCTGTTCCCCATAACATAAGTTTACAATTTGTGGTTTTAAAAAGACTCAGTAGTAGTTCTATGAGACAGGATCGTACCATATAGCCCCAGATGGTCTGGAACTCACTGTTAAGAGCAAACTGGCCTCCTTCAAACTCAGAAATCTATCTTCCTCTCTAGTGCAGAAATTACAGGCACACAGCACCATATCAGCCTGTTATTCCTTGCTAATTCTGTGTATATCTGAGTATGTGCCCATGAGTGTGCCCATGAGTGTAGGTTACAATGGAGTCCAGAGAAAAGGCCATCGGATCGCTGGAGCTGGAGTCACAGATAGCTGTGAGTCACACCAACTCAGATGCTGGGGACTAAACTTGGAAGAGCAACTTTCTGTGCAAGAGCAGTAGCATGTGTTCAAATCCCTGGGCGTCACTTTAGGGCCAGTCTTACCTAGAGGGGTAGCACATTTGCATGTTAATGAGATGGGTGTGCTTGCTTCCTTTAACAGAAAGAGCTAGCAACAACGTGTCTCTTTGACACTAGTACATCGTGTTTTTAGAGTTGATTGCTTTTCTGATTTTATAACTTAAAGTGCTGAGAGTGCTACTTTGAATAAATATATTAAAAAAAAAAAAAAACAGAATTATGTTCAGGGCCACTTTAGAAATTATTGAAAAACGTTACCCTAATCCCAAGCCAACATTCATTTAACAGATGTTTACAAAACTCAAGCCAACAACTCAAACGGTTTAAAATTAAGCATGCTGGGCTGGTAAGCAAGGTGGAGAGTAGCGGGTTAGAGTACTTTACAGGATCTCCGGCAACCCAGGTCCAATTCCTGGGATCCATATGGAAGAAAGAACTGACTCCTCCAGCTTGTCCTTTGAATGCCACACAGTGGCCACACTCACACTCACAAAATGAATGAGCACAGGGCAGGGGGAGCAGCACAGGGCAGGGGGAGCAGCACAGGGCAGGGGGAGCAGCACAGGGCAGGAGGAGCAGCATAGGGCAGGGGGAGCAGCACAGGGCAGGAGGAGCAGCACAGGGCAGGGGGAGCAGCACAGGGCAGGGGGAGCAGCACAGGGCAGGGGGAGCAGCACAGGGCAGGGGGAGCAGCACAGGGCAGGGGGAGCAGCACAGGGCAGGGGGAGCAGCACAGGGCAGGGGGAGCAGCACAGGGCAGGGGGAGCAGCACAGGGCAGGGGTGAGATGGCTCATGTTTCTTCATTTCTCTTGTTGCCAGGAGTGATGACTGAGTTCAGTCTCTGTGACCCGGAGGGTAGAAGCAAAGAGAGAACAGACTCCTGAAAGTCCTCTGACCTTCACATGCATGCTTCACCTTGTCTTCTGAGTGTACACACCCCCATCAACCCCCCCAACACACACACACACTCACACTAAAAACCATCCCAGATTGAGGAGAAAATGGCTTAGGTGCTAAGTATTTGTTGCAGGGTCAGATCTCAAGAAACCCACGCAAGTGCTGGTTGGGTGTGGCAGCCTGCCTGGAATTCCACCCAGGAGGAGACAAGGGGCTCCTTAGAGCGGGCTAGCAGGACTAGCTGTGTTGCTGAACTCTGGGTTTAGTTGAAAGCCCCTGTGAAGTTCTGCCTCCATGGATGAAGCTGAAGAGCAGTCAAAAATGATTTCTGACATTGATCTATCGTCTCCACATATATGTACAGACATGTAGACATGTGCATGTGTGCCCACATAGATGCATACACATGAATAATTGAAATAGAAAAATAAATAAATAAAATTAAACATCCTAACACAATCCAGGCCAAAGACAGAGTAATTTATGCTTCTGTGCCAAGGGATGGTGATAGCGAAATACTAAAATTCTTGTTTTCTGTAATTAAGTATTCTATTCCTATCATTAAAGTCATAAAAACTAAAACTTGACAGCATGTTTCCAGAAGGAGTTTCAGGGAACTTGTGTCACAGTTAAACACTGTAATTTATAATATCCTCGAGTCTAAGTTGATGTACATCAGACAGTGTAATATGTGTGTGCAAAATAGTGCATGGTTGTGTGTGCGTGTGTGTGTGTGTGTGTGTGTGTTCAGAAACATTACAACAGTGAAGTTGGTCGTGACCCATAGTTTAAAAAGCTGAGATTTGAGGCTGGGGAGATAGCTCACTGGTAAAGAATACTTGTTCTTGCAGAGGACCTGGGTTTGGATCCCAGAATTACCATGGCGGCTCACAACCATCCTTACCTCTGGTTTTAAGGGGTCCAGCATCCTCTCCTGACCTCCCTGGGAACTTGGCACATGGTGCACATTCATAAACTCAGGCAGAATATAGAGATAAAGGAATATTTAAGTAATGAATCTAAGAAGAAAGCAGGGGTTTAGATAAGTTGAGTCTGGATAGCAGCTCTTACATAAAATATGCTGTAAATTCTTAGGGCCGTGTGAACGTTGGTAACAGATTTATTTCACACGCCACTGAAGGGATTTAATGGCCTTCTCGGTTTCTTGTTCATGACTAATTCTCCATTCTTCTTGAATTACCAATACCCATTAGCCAATTCCATCCATTCATCCTGTTACAACACGCATCAGAAGGAGGCATCTGTGTCTCTAGGTGCAATTTCCACATCAGAACAACCAGAAGAACAGTTTGTCAATAGATGGATGTTTTCCTTGAGCCCAAACTAAGTGCTGCCCAGTTTAACCTCATGAAGCTGGATCCAGTGTTCTACAGAAGGTTCCCTAGGACAGGGTCAGAAGTTCAAGGTAGTCATTAGCTACTTAGTGACTTCAAATTCAGCCTGGGCAAATTGAAACCTTGTCTCAAATTTTCTTTTCTCCAGACTGGGGTCTCACTATATAACTTTAACTTGATAAACAAACTAAGGCTGGCCTCTAACTCACTGAGAACTCTCTTCCTGCCCAGCTTAGAACTGTTTAGCTTTTTTGTTTTGTTTTTGTTGTTATTTTGAGACAGGGTCTCACTTTTGTGGTCCTGACTAGCCAAGAACTTGATATGTAGACTAGGCTGGCTTTGAATTCACAGAAATCCATCAGAATCTTAAGCTCTGGAACCAAAGGTGTTTGCTCCCACATCAGGCAAAACATCTTTTTAATAATTAAAAACAGTGGCCATATGATCCCTTTGCCAGGGTCCCAACCCAGAAAGAACTGATTCTTTAGTTTCACAGTTAGCCTGGCGGCTCTAGAGTCCCAGTTCCCTTGGGCATCTGTGCTGCCCCCCCCCCACCAGCAGACAGTGTCCCTCCTGGAAGAGACTGGCACTTGGCAGATAGCTTGGTATATACCTTTAGAAGATTATTTTTATATCCTTCCTGACCCACAGTTTTCCTTCCCTCCTCTCCTCTCAGTCCTTCCCCTCCCCTCTACCCCTCCCCACTCACTCCTTCTCCATTTCTCTTCAGAAAAGGGCAAGCCTCTCATGGATACCAAACAACCACGAATAACAACTTGCAGTAAGACCAGGCCCCTCCTCTCCTATTAAGGCTACACAAGGCAACCCAATAGAGGAATAGGGTCCCAAAAACAGGCCACAGAGTCAGAGACAGCGCCTATTCCCACTGTTAGGAGTCCCACAAGAAGAGTAAGCTAGATACTGTGACATATGTGCAAAGGGCCTAGGTCAGTTCCGTGCAAGTTCCCTCGCATGCAGTGCAGTATCTGTGAGCCCTGATGGGCCCAGGTTACTTAATTCTGTGGCTTTTTTTCTGATGTCCTTGACCCCACTGGCTCTTGCAATTCTTTGTGCCCCTCTTCCTCAGGATCCTCCAGGCTCCAGTGTTTGGCTGCCGTCTAGGCATCTGCGTGTATCAATTGCTGGGTGGAGCCTCTCCGAAGACAAGTGGGCTAGGCAGCAATCTATGAGTACAGCAGAATCTTTTCATTGGCTTTTTTTTCTTTTTTTTTTTTTTGCCGTGTGTTTGAGTCTATCCTAAATAGGTGTCTAACCATCCAGCCTCTGGTTCCTGACCCTCTGGGCAGAGTCACTGGTGGGTTCCCTCTCATGGCATGGGTCTCAAGCTGGACCAGGCATTGGTTGGCCACTTTCAAGATTTCTGTAAGACTTTTACCCCAGCACATCCTGTAGGCAGGATGAATTGTAGGTCGAAGCTTTTGTGGCTGGGTTGGTGTCCCAGCCATCCCATTGGAAGTCTTGCCGGGTTGGAGGAGATGGCCGGTTCTGGCTTCCTATCCCTCATCACCAGATGTCTTAGATAGGGTCCCCCTTATAGACTTCTGGGAGTTTCCATTGCACGTGGATTCTAACTCATCCCAGGGACACCCCCCAATTCCAGGGGGGACTCTCTCCCTTTGTCCTTCCCCTGATCTGATCCCTCCTGCTTCCATCCCCACATCCTGACTGTCCCCCTTCCGTTCTGCCTGCAGTGTCTATTCGACAGTTACAGAAAGTGACACAGCAGTAGTACAATGCCACCATTCTTGCCGCCATATCCTGCTGTCCATGAACCTCTGTATGAGCAATGCTTTGACAGTCTGGCTGAGTCCAGACTCTGGGCCCCTACACAGGAGTCCAGTTAGTCTGCTGCTTTGTATGGATCATCCTCTTTTGTCCGAAACTGGGAATTTTAGATACCTTGCTGCAACTTTGAATTCTTCAGGGTCAGGTTCCTCGGGCTTGTTCCTTCTTTTGTTTTCGATTTTTGTTCTGCCCAGATCGGCAGTGTGAATTCCACTTCCTTCACAGTATACAGTTTCTGATGTCACTTCTTGGTGTCTTCCCACTGTTTAGGAAGCTAGAAGTTTCCCCTGGGACAGCACAGGTTGGTGTTCCCCCACCGAGGGTGAAAGGTTGTTGTGAGGGTTTGAATATGCTTGGCCTAGGGAGTCCACTGTTGGGAGGTGTGGCCTTGTTGGAGTGGGTGTGGCCTTGTTGAAGTAGGTGTGGCCTTGTTGAAGTAGGTGTGGCCTTGTTGGAGTAGGTGTGGCCTTGGAGTAGGTGTGGCCTTGTTGAAGTAGGTGTGGCCTTGTTGAAGTAGGTGTGGCCTTATTGCAGGCAATGTGTCACTATGGAGATGGGCTTTGGGACCTTGCTCCTAGCTTCCTGGAAGTCAATCTTCTGTTTGTCTTCGGAACAAGATATTGATTTCTCAGCTTCTCTGGCATCATGCCTGCCTGGGCACTGCCATGCTTCCCACCCTGATGGTAATGGACTGAACCTCTGAACCTGTAAGCTAGCCCCAATTAAATGTTGTTCTTATAAGAGTTGCTTTGGTCATGGTGTCTCTTTACAGCAATGGAAACCCTAACTAAAACAGTTGTGCTTAAGGTCCTAGGTAAGCAAGACTCCCGTGTTTTCCCAGGGATTTGTGTGGCTGAGTAGTGTTCCAGTCTGTCCTACATGTAAACTGCCAGAGACTGTATCACAGTCCCAAAGACATATAGCTCTGAATTACATGAATTAGGAACATCCACTTTATTTGGCAAAAGGTACCTTGCAGATCCCGAGATGGGGCAATGATCCTTAATTATGCGTGTCAGGGAGGCCAGTGTAATAGAAAGCATCCGTTATTAAAAAAGCAGGGGAGTAATTTTATTATTGAACCTCAGAGAAGAGGGCAAGCTTTAAAATGAACAGAATGTAAAGTGTCCAAATGAGTCAATCCGTGGTTGTATTGAGTAAAAAACAAACATAAGAGGGAGAGAAAGACAAGGCTTAGATGCTCAGTAAGATTGTAACCCCCTTGCTGGGTGGTGGTGGCTTGGTAGCGGTGGCGGTGGTGGCAGAGTAGACCTTTAATCCCAGTTTCCAGGAGGGAGACAGATGGTCTCTGAGGTCGAGGCTAGCCTAGTCTACAGAGTAAGTTCAAGGACATCCAGGGATACACAGAGAAACCGAGAGAGAGAGAGAGAGAGAGAGAGAGAGAGAGAGAGAGAGAGAGAGAGAGGGCTCTCAAAGGTTCAATAAAGAAGTCTCTAGCTCCTCTCCTACACTCTCAGCAGGATGAACCCTGTCACCATCATGGTGGGGGCTCCAAGCCAAGTCAGTAGAGGCCAACCATTTCACCCATAGGAGGCTACCCCCTTGACTTTGCCTTGAGTTATAGAGCACCTAGCCTCAAACTAGGCAGTAACTTTCCGTTCTTTAGCATCCTTATCTATGGAGGTTTTTAAAGGCACACCCAAACTGCATCTCTACAGGATACTCCTCTACCTGCATCTGACCAAAGCAATATCTTTCTGAACTTGTGTATTCTGCTAACAATTAGGTTTTCTATGAACAATAATGAAGTAGCCTGTAACATACCCCTTTCAAGTACTCTTGTGGTTTAACATCAGTTAATATCATGGAGTAATTGTTCCCATTCAAGTAGGGCAGACTCATCCCTGGGCAATCTGTCTCAAATCTTACTAATACAATATTTTTATTGGATATTCTCTGCATTTACAATTCAGGTGTTATCCCCTTTCCACCAATCCTATTCCCCCCCCCACTGCCTCCATGAAGGTGCTCCCTCCTTCTCCCACTAATACAATTTGAAAATACTTTTATTTTGGTTTCTTCCATACAGAAGAAGGTTGCCAGAGGTGAGTGACATTTAGAGCTAATCAACCTTTTGTTGCCAAGAGACTCAGTTGTTTTATCTCTTTATTTATTTCACTTTTTTAGTTCCCAGGCTGACCTGGTACTTGATACTGAGGTACTCCTCAGCCCCCTGAGTGAGGAGATTATAGGACTGAGCTACCAAGCTAATTTTTTTTGTTTAACAAAATCCCTTATAGCCCAGGCTGGCCTCAGACTTGTTATGCAGTAAAACATGACCTTGAATTTCTGATCCTCCTTCAGGCACTTCCCAAACCCTAGAGTTACCTCCACATATTTTATATCTTTGAAAGGTATTCTTTGACAATAATTCCACACACCTATATAGCATATTTTGATAATATCTGCCACCCCATTCCTCCTCCAGATCTTCCCTCCCCCATGCCACCTTAATACATGTTCCTTGCAACTTCATGTCCTCTCTTTTAGTAACCCCCTGAATCTAGTTAGTGCTGGCCATGTGTTCACAGGTGTAAGGCCATTCACTGGAGCCTGGGAAACCTACTAGAAGCCACATCTCCAAAGAAAACTTGCTGTTCCTCACCACCACCCCAAGACATCGATTTGCCAGCAGTTTCTCAGCTGCGGATGGGGCCTCGTGAGCCCCTCCCCAAACCGTACTGAAATTGATTCTGTGCAACCAACCGCAGTTGCTGTGCGTGTGAGGGCAATGGCCAGCATGTCTAGAAGGCACCATTTTGTCCCAGCCCCATAAAATAAACAAATCTTAGAAAAAAGAAAAGGAAGGAAAACGTGAGATGTTTCTCACAGCATCCTCAGCTTCAGGGTGGGCGGATGGCAGGCACAACAGTACATTCCAAGAGTTTTAGCTAATCCTCATTAGGATGTTAGATCAGCTACAGAGACTGGTAGTGCACCAGCTGGCCCGAGGTCATTTTGGCTTTTCACCTGCTACATTCCATCTTCCCACAGGCATGTTATAAGCAGCGGAAACATCTGCTGTGTGGCTCTGGCTCCTTCTGAGACCTTGCAGGTGTGGCTCTTAGTGGCTTGACACTTTTCTGCTTGATGGCTTTTCCTTGAGGATGCCATTGTCTCCTGGTGTCCTCCTGCCTAAGTTTATCCAATGTCAACTTCCAAATAAAGCCAGAGCTCAGCATCTGGGAGGTAGGGAGTCCCTTCATCTGCCCCCTTGCACCAAGTGCTCCATGTGACACTGGGAACAAGATTTCTTTTCCCAGAATGAGGCCCCTGTCCCTACTCTGTAAGATGATGATGTAAGGATGGTAGACTCATAAATTCAGCTCTTCCCAGAGTGAAACTTACTCTTTATCCCTGGGAGCAGGAAAGGAAGTCTTGAAAGCTTTCTTTTCTTTTTTCTTTTTTTTAATTTTGTAACTGATAAGCCATCGCTCCAGCCCTCCTGAAAGCTTTCATAATTCATTTTTTTTTTTCTTTCTTGAGAACAGGGTTTCTCTATATAACCCTGGCTGTCTTGGAACTCAATCTGTAGACTAGGCTGGCCTTGAACTCAGAGCTCTGCCTGCCTCTGCCTTGGGAATGTTTGAATTAAAGGCTTGTGCCACCACCACTGGACTATTTGTAGACCTTATAAACTCTTTTGTCTTGCTGTATGACCTTGGCCAAAATCCAGAGTGAAAGGGTCACCCAACCGTGATGAGGGACCTCCACCTGACAAAGTTCTTAAGGTCAAGGCCAGGAGCATACCAAACACGTTTTATCGAATTCTCTAGTCCTAGAGCAATTCAGCTAACAAAAACCGGCCCCCATTGCTGTGGCATGGAAGGACCAGGGAAATTTACAGATACAGAGTTAATGTGGGGCGCTGGAGCTATATGGCTTGGTGGTTAAGAATATTGACTGCTCTTCCAGGCGTCCTGAGTTCAAATCCCAGCAACCACATGGCGCACAACCATCTGGAATGAGATCTTATGCCCTCTTCTGGTGTGTCTGAAGACAGTTATAGTGTACTCATATAAATCAATCAATCAATCAATCAATCTTTTTTTTTTTTTTAAGTTCATGTGAACCCATCTAGTTCCCTACCTAGTTTCGGTGCATGGACTCTGCCTTGCAAAAAAAAAAAAAAAAAAAAAAAAAAAAAACAAAACAACAAAAAACAAAAAAAAAAAAAAAAAATCAGGTGGACAGTGTGAACAAACCTGTTCATCTAGCAACAGGAGATGAAGATAGGAACACTTACCTGGCCAGTATTAAGTCTCAAACCCTGGAACAAACTTTTGAGTTGCCTAACATATCAACATATCATATGGAATCAGACCTAGCCACTAGGTTCTCCCAGCATCCCTCAGTTCCTACTTGTTGCAGAGTAAGGCTGGCATACCCCACCCTCTACCCTGAAATCTCCAGCCCAGCAGCGACTTGTCTGAACTTTCCCCAGAGGTTCCTCCCCATATAATCCAGCCATTTTGGTTTTCAGCTTCTCTTTTCACCTTTTGCCTACTTGGCTGTTGCACCTGGTTCCCCTTTCTCCAGTCTCTCTTCCCCTCCCACCCCCCCCCCCTTCTACAGCTCGAGGTCACGTCTACTCTGGACTCTCCCAGATGTGTCTGCCTCTGGCCATGTTCTCCCCTTTATCTACAATAAACTTTCTCCACCTACCTAGAAGCGGTCATTTCCCTTCCTGTTTTTATTTCTCTTTTTCATTCACCCTGCAGTTTGGGGTCAGCCTAAGCAACCCAGCAAGATTCCATTTCTTTCTCTCTAATTTTTTTTAATTACATTTATTTATTTGTAGTTCTGTGTGTATGTGTAGGGGGCACATGAGTGCCATGGCAGACAAGGAGGTCAGAGGACAATTTACAAGAGTAGATGTTCTTCCAACCTGTAGGTCTTGGGGACCAAACTTAGGTTGTCAGGCTTGTTGGCAAGGGCCTTGTGCTGCTGAGCCATCTCACCAGCCCACAGGATTCTATTTCTAAGAAATAAAATAATGTTTAAAAATGCTAATTTAACTGGGTAATGGTTTAAGTGTTTCATGGCTTTAATCCCAACACTTGGGAGGTAGCCTGGTACACAGAGTTAGTTGTAGGACAGCCAGGGTTACACAGAAATGTGTGTCTGTGTATGTGTGTGTCTGTCTGTTTGTGTGTCTCTCTCTGTGTGTGTATTTATGTGTGTGTATGTATGTTTGTATGTGTCTGTGTGTGTATATGTCTGTGTGTGTGTGTGTGTGTGTGTGTGTGTGTGTGATGGAGGAAGAGGAAAGATATTACTGATACAATGAGAGAAAGCTCACTGCTCTAAGCCACTGGATTTCTAAAACAGACTTTGGGCTTTTGAATAAACAATGGTATTCCTGGGTGAAGAAAATTAAAACATTAGCAAATGTTACGAAGTGGGTTCCCCAGAGCTCACCAGAGATGGCTGCTCACACAGTGTATAGCCAATTGAGAGTCTTTATTCCAGCCATCTGGGACCACACCCAAGTGTTGGAGGTAGGCATGGCCCTGAGTGACTAGAACATGGAGGTTTTAAAGGTTGAAACCACATCCTGGCATCTCAGCCATTGCGGTGGGGGAGGGTTTGCAGAAGTAAGCAGTTTTAACAGACACTAAGCTAAGTGGGTAGCCAGCTGGAGGAGCATTTCACAGCAGTTTTAATAAAGGCCAAAATGAGTTACTAGGACATCCTGACCTTTGGTTCCTAGAATAGAGCAGGGTAGTTTTCAATGGATTTTCCATCAAGGAGATCAGTTTCTAGTTAAACCTGGAAATGACCTTAGCAAGAGTACAAGAAGGAGGAACAGGTGAGGAAGACAAAAAGGTCCTAATGCCTTGCCCTAAACATAAGCTTAATAATACTTGACAGGGAAACTTATATTTGAAACTTCTTACATTGTGCAGCCCAAGGCTAGCTTCGAACTCCCTAGGTAGCCAAGAAGGGGGTGTGACTGCTGATCCCTGCCTCTGAGAGTGATAAGTGCATTCTGGGTAAGTAAATGTTCTACTCACTTCACTGCAGCCTTGCTTTTCAATATGAAAATGTTTAATTCTTTCTGGGGGTGGGGGTGGGGAACGCGAATGTCATAGCTAACACCTGGGGGTCAGAGGACAGCTTTCGACCTTGGGGAGTTAGTTCTCCCTTCCACCCTGTGGGGCCAGAACTTGAATGCCTTCACCCTCTGAGCCAAGTTGTCGGCCTTTTCAACATGTTGTCACTGGTGAGTCAGCCTCTAGAGAAGACCCTAGCCTTTCCATCGAACACTTAACAAGGAACCATCTCCTTCTTATGGAACCTCTTTCCACCCTTGAGTCTCTTCTGGGAAGAGAACTGTCTTTGAAGGGGCCACGTAACGACGTCTGACAGACCTGAGATATCTGCAGGCATCCCTCCGCTGCACAGATGACATAAGCTAATCATTGTGAGACTTGAGGCCACCCAATACACAGATCTGAAGACCGTGATAGGATGTATGGCAGAAGCTTTACCAGGGTCTGTCTGCCTCTATATTCAAAATGTCTGCCGAGGAGTTCAATTCACTGGGCCTGCCATTCATCCGGGGTAAAATCTATACTGTCTGAAATGTTCTATTCTGTGTTTCCTGGGGCTAGGGTTGTTTCCTTGTAGAACTATTTAAATTGTCACTACTTGGTGTTGGGGAGATGGTTCAGTAGTCCAGGACATCTGCTGTTCTTGCAGAGGATCTGGGTTCAGTTCCCAGAACTCCCATGGGAGATTTAACCACCTGGAACTATGGTTCCAATGGGTCTAGGGTCCTCTTCTAGCCTCCACAGCATCAGGCATGTGCTCAGTGCAATTAAGCACATTCGGGCAAAACACTCTTGCATGTATAAGAAAAGTAAATATATCTTAGAAAAGGAGCATGGTGCCTAGTCTACTGTGTATCTTTAGGTGGTTCTTCCCCACCTGTCAGGAGCCATTTGCTGCTTCTTTGGTGAAGAGGGGAAAAGAGAGAGGGAACAAAATCTCCCTGCCAGGCAGAGTCAGGGCAGGTCAGGGTCTGTTGGCAGATCCCCCCCCCCCCCCCCCGGCCTGCTGAGGCACGGGATAAGAAGAGGTGCTTTGAGGCAAGGGGCTGAAGATTCTATTGACCTTGGTGGAAGGAATTGGGAGTGTTTTTGTGTGTGAGAGAGCAAATGTCTTGTGTACATTTCAGCAAAATTGTTTCTGTCAGCTTGTGGCTTTGCTTCCCAGGCTACTGTAGTACAAGAAGGTGTGAGAAATACAGTTGCTGCTGGCGTGGTAATGACCTGCAGCCCTTCCATTATCTGTCTCTTGCATCATTTTTTTCTGTCTTTCCAATAATCATCCTCACTCCCTCCTCAGAGGCCTGTCTGACTTTGTACCAGCTGGGCCAGCACACCCCTCCTCTACTGCAAATGAAGCACCTTTGACAGAGCTTTCTGGGCTGTATAAGGGAAATCCCTGGAGAATCCATCAGTTAACCAGTGAAAGCTGCACTCCTCAAGCAAGCAAAAGGAAACATGAACCAAATAATAATAATGAAGAAAAGGTCACAGAATCAAAGTGACTGCATAGAATTATAATTCTACAAGACAAACTGGATGGGAGGAAGTCTTTAATAAAAGTCCAGTGTAAAATTACATTGGATTTAGAAAAATCCATTGTCATTTTGGGTGAGACTATTGCTGCTTGGTCCAGTTCTTTGCCACCAGCTCTTTCCCATGTGCCGATTGAGTTCCTCAGTCTACCAAGGCTGTACCCACTACCCTTGCAGCATAGCTCCAACACCCAGCCACCCCCAACCTCCTTAGATGCTGCACAACCCCTGGATTTAGGCATCACAACCACTTGCCCAGATCCATAATCTCACATGGTGACCAAGGGGCTGTAGCCAGGGACCAGTGCTGGGTGAATGGTAGAGATGCCTGAATTATCTTCCATGACATACCTTAACTGGGTCATCCCAGAGAATCTTCCATCTTCCAGGAAGAGCTTAATAAAGAAATCCAAAGACCTATGGCAGTGTCTGGCCATCTCTGGTGGTCCTTCAAAGCCAGAAATCAGATGTAACCTGCTGCAGACAGGAAGACTAGGCCCTAGCCATCTTGTAATGCAGAGGTGGGGTCAGATGCTGACCTCACAATGGCAGAGCCTCTCTTTCCTGGCCAGTCCATTGACCACTGGCTAGCCGCTGTGCTGCTCCTGGGCATGTCCCTTCTGAGCAGCTATGAGGGCCTACGACAGGAGATCCAGCGGCTGGCCCAAGAGAATGAGGAGCTGCGGCGGCTGGTGCAGCTCATCCAGGAAAACCAAGAGCTAAAGCTAGTCCTCAGGAACAGGGGCAACAGCCTAAGCTTCTGTAGCTCCAGCTTCCTGTCAGAAGAGACTGCCACTCCCAGGCTGCAGAAACGTAAGACGATCAAATTCAAGGATGTCAAGAGAGGTGAGCCACGGGCATCCTTCAGAGCTCTCTTATCCAACGCGTACCCAAGCGGAACAAAGTCATGCAAAACCCTGGTCCTGTGGAGTGTGACTACCTGTTCTTCGTTGGGTGCTGGTGGTAGGTAGTAGAGAGAGATGGAGCAAGCCTAGGGACAAGGGTGGGATGACGTCTCGGGAGCCCACGAGGGGGGAGAGGAGAAAGTGACATGGAGCAGAGCTGGAATGAAGAAAGAGTCACACGGCTGGGGAAAGCTTTCCCAGCAAAGGAATGGTTAGTGCAAATGCCCTAAGTGGATACAGAGGAAAGAGGGTACCAGAAGGTTCTCGCAAGGCAGAGAGTTTGAGAAAAGACTGTCTCCTGGTTCTGGGTGCTTTCTCTTTCTCTCTCTTGAAATGAAAGTCTCACTGAGATATGCACCATAGGCCTTACTCTGGCATCCTCAAAATGAGAAAGGGACATGAGGGCAGGTTTGGAATGCCCAGGGGCATCAGGCATTGCCTGAAGTGTGGCATGTAGCCCAGAGCCTACAATTCCTTGAGAGCCAGCAGTGCACTTAGTCTGGGGGATGGGGGGGGGGCTTGGGTGTGTGTGCCCTAAGCTGTCTGATATCAGGCCTAGCACATGGGGTAAGGTCTTTGGGTTCAATTGATTTTCTATAGTCTCAGAAGCTGTCTGCTCCTCAGGAGCCACCCTTGTGGGGCAGCATCACCACAACACAGGGCTGATAGTTTCATCTGCTGGTACTTCTTCACTCTGGATGTTAAATGGCTCAGGCCTGACTTGAGCCCAGCCTCTGCCCTGCCTGCAGAAGCCCTGACTTCCAGCCAGCACAATTGAGGCTCCCTGGACTCAATCTTAGAAAGAATAGATCTGCTGGCCTAGTAAGAAAGACCTGCTTTCCTGGAGCTGAAACCCCTCAAGGAACAGCAAAGCAAGAAACCAGTCCTGACCCTCCTTGCCTGTTAGTCTTGGTTGTCCTGGGGCCTCCTCTGTCTGTGCACTTTCTTCTCCTCGAGTTAGGCCCACTTAAGGGCTGGCTAAATAAACAAGAGAGTAGAGGACACAGGGAGGTTGTCCTATTGTCCTCGGTGAGCAGGGACACCAGTTCCAGATGTCTGTTGGTCTCTTTACAGTAGAGACGTCAGGTTTAGGTGTCCTTAGCCATTTACTGTAGGGTTGACTGAGGGATGTGTGCAGAGGCCTCTTGTTCTTTGTGCAGTTGCTGCTGAATAAGAGGTCCTCCTACCTTCCATTGTTCCTTGCTGGGTCCTTTCCACCCAACCAATCTCCTGCCTCGCTCGGGTCCTCCCACTCTGGGGAACAGTCTGAGTTCATTAGAAATGTTACTTTTAGGGTGCAACCAGTTACTTAGGTGGGTATCAAGGGCGCCCACTTTCGGTGATCCAGAACTTGCAGAGAGATTCAGCAGTTTCCGAGAACCAAGGTGCCCTTGAGCCAAAGCGCTGGGTCCGCCCCTAGCTGACAAGGGCCACTGAGTCTCTCAATCCGTGCATCGCTCTGGGCGAAGGAGGAGGTGCTCTCCGGCCCGGCCCGCCTTTACGTAATCCTGAGGGCCAGGCATGCCAGGCTTGTGTGTCTGTGGGGGGTGGGGTGGGGGGTGTGTTTCTACTGGCCCCTCCTTGAGGTGGGGGTAGGGCCTGAGGGAAGCGCCGCGGGAGAGCACAAGCAGCACAAGAGCGGATTCCACCGGTAGGGTCTGTGCACAAGTCCTTACTGAGCTACGCTACCGCCTTTTCTCCTTTCCCCTCAGGGCTCTGCTGTTCCTGGTCTCCTTTTAGCCTCGCCCCACCGTTGTACGGGTTCTGTAGGGTTCCAGTGCCTATAAAGCCTGGGCTTGGGGAAACTTGAGCAAAGTGGGAAGTGGAGCGATTTCTTACCTGCCCACCCTAGTTCGAGTGCCTTTTCCTGCAGAAAGAACCCAGGCTCCTCTAGCACGAAAGGGCTCTGGGGTCCTTTTTACCTCTAACCCAGGTACTGGCTTTCCGGCAGCAGGACTCTCAGACCTGTGCCACGGGGACACTGGACTGGCATATGGGCTTGCCCGGCTCTGACTCTGGCCACCCTATGACTGGGTCCTGCAGCTCTTGCCAAACACAGAGCTACCCTATGGCTCCTCTTCAGGGCACCTCCTAGACCTGGAATCCATCTCTTTCCCATCCCAGACTTTTAGAAACTAGCTCCCCTCGGGCATAACCCCAACTCCCCTCACTCCCAGTGACAAGCTCTTCTGTACAGTTCTCCCAGGGCTACCGGCTGAAGAGCCACTACTGGACTCCAGCTTCAACATCATGGGCAGCCCAGAAGGGCGCTTCCATTTTGCCATCGACCGTGGTGGCACCTTCACAGATGTCTTTGCCCAGTGCCCAGGAGGGCATGTGCGTGTCCTAAAGCTGCTCTCAGAGGATCCTGCCAACTATGCAGATGCACCCACAGAGGGCATCCGCCGAATTCTAGAGCAGGTGGGCCAAGGCCGGTGGCTGTGTGTGTGTGGGGTGTTAGGGAGACCCCAACCTTAGGTCTTAAACTCTGTGGTCCCCAGGAGAAGGGAGTGCTACTACCTCGAGGCCGACCGCTAGACACCAGTCGCATTGCCAGCATCCGCATGGGTACCACCGTGGCCACCAACGCACTGTTGGAACGACGGGGGGAACGGGTGGCACTGCTGGTGACTCGGGGTTTCCGAGACCTGCTGCATATTGGCACTCAGGCCCGCCCAGACCTCTTTGACCTGGTGAGCTCTCCCATGCCAACTGGGCACTAGACGAAGCTTGTGCACCCTTTTTTCCTCTCTCCCAGCCAAGGCCCGGTGGGGAGGTCTGTGAAGCAATGGTGGCTAAGTCCACTAGATGATAGGCCTAGAGGAGGCTGAGCGTTGCTGGCAGGACCTGTGTCCCCATACTTCTGGGCTGGCATGTGATACTTTGCCAGTTCAAGCCAGCACTACTCAGGGTGAAAGCTTGGAGGTCTCACCTTGGAATTCCTGGAAAAAGCTGCCCTCGCGGGGTAGGGTGCTGGTTCTACCCTACTTAAGGGCTTGGGTACAGAGAGAAGCCTTCTGGGTGGACCTTGCTGGGCCATTTTGACTGTTTCCTAGCTTTTTAGGACACACCCCCTGGCCTGTACTGCCACATCACACAGGACCCCCACAGAACCCCCAGGCCTGGGTCTCTTCTGAGCCTCTGCTTTCCCTCAGGCTGTGCCGATGCCGGAGGTACTGTATGAGGAGGTGCTGGAAGTGGATGAGCGAGTGGTGCTGTACCGTGGAGAACCAGGTGCCAGCTCTCCTGTCAAAGGTGCGATGGTGCTGACCGCCCGTGTGAGGTCCTTGGGGGTAGGCAGATTCTAGCAACTTTTAAACGGGGCGGCTATGGGCTCTTTCTAGGCCGTACAGGGGACCTGCTAGAGATACAGCAGCCCGTGGATCTGGGAGCCCTGCGAGGGAAGCTGGAGGGGCTCTTATCTCGGGGCATTCACAGTCTGGCAGTGGTGCTCATGCATTCCTACACGTGAGTCAGTCAGGGCCGTTTCCTGTGGGTCCAGAGGAAAGCTGGAAGGGTGTTGGGTGGGAGGCACAGAGCCCAACCCCCCCCCCCCCCCGTGTTCTCCTTGTAGGTGGGCGCAGCACGAGCAGCAGGTGGGCGCACTGGCCCGGGAGCTGGGCTTCACGCATGTCTCTTTGTCCTCGGAAACCATGCCCATGGTACGGATCGTTCCCCGGGGGCATACAGCCTGTGCCGACGCTTACCTTACTCCTACCATCCAGCGCTATGTGCAGGGCTTCCGCCGAGGCTTCCAGGGCCAGCTCAAGGTGAGGCCTGTGGACCACCCTGCTCTAGGCTGTGGACCACCCGACTGGCACATCACTGCCCGCTCTCCCCGTCCACAGAATGTGCAAGTACTCTTCATGCGCTCTGATGGTGGCCTGGCGCCCATGGATGCTTTCAGTGGTTCCCGGGCTGTGCTCTCTGGCCCTGCTGGTGGCGTGGTTGGCTACTCAGCTACCACCTACCAGCTGGAAGGTGGCCAGCCTGTCATTGGCTTTGACATGGGAGGTATGAAGGCTGAAGTGGGTGTGTGACGGGAGACCTAAATGATGCTGGGGACTCCGGTCTTGGGGGTGACTCTTAGCATCTTATCCCGTCAGGCACATCCACAGATGTGAGCCGCTATGCTGGAGAATTTGAGCATGTCTTTGAGGCTAGCACAGCAGGTGTTACCCTCCAGGCCCCTCAGCTGGACATCAACACGGTGGCAGCTGGAGGGGGTTCCCGCCTCTTCTTCAGGTCAGCTCCCATCTCTTCAGTTACGGGTCTCAGCTTTTTTTTTTTTTTTTTTTTTTTTTGTCCTCCG
Source organism: Micromys minutus (assembly GCF_963924665.1). NCBI lineage: Eukaryota > Metazoa > Chordata > Mammalia > Rodentia > Muridae > Micromys > Micromys minutus. The sequence goes on from NC_137962.1 coordinate 41,664,672, forward strand.
GACATCTAATTCCAGTTTTTTATCTCCCAAGGTCTGGCCTGTTTGTGGTTGGTCCCGAGTCAGCAGGTGCCCACCCGGGTCCTGCCTGCTACCGAAAAGGTAAGAGCTAGCCTCTGCCGTGCTGTTGCCCACGGTGTTCTAGGCCCATCCATGCATCTCTAGTCTCCAAACCACACTCTCTTCCTTCTTCCCAGGGGGTCCTGTGACAGTGACAGATGCTAATCTGGTCCTGGGTCGCCTGCTGCCTGCCTCCTTCCCCTGCATTTTTGGGCCAGGAGAAGACCAGCCACTGTCTCCCGAGGCTTCTCGAAAGGCTCTAGAGGCCGTGGCCACTGAGGTCAACAGCTTCTTGACCAATGGACCTTGCCCAGCTTCCCAACTAAGTCTGGAGGAGGTGGCCATGGGGTTTGTGCGTGTTGCCAATGAAGCCATGTGCCGGCCTATCCGTGCCCTCACACAGGTGTGCTCCCTCTACCCACCCTCACCTGTCTATCCCAGCCCTGCTCGATACTCTCTCAGACCAACAGAAATGCATAGCACACACCAGTTAATCTTGAAAAGACTGGGCATTCCTAATCCTTCCCCTGCAGCCCCAGGCCCAGTCAGGGAAGTGTCCAGAGGCCACCTACCTGGAAACTCACATAGCTGGTTGGCTTTTCTCCTTCCGCTACTGTGTTCCCTTCTTTCTCTTTCCCCAAGTATCACAATCCTCTTCCTCTCACCTAGCCTGGGGGAACCTGGAAGGTCCGCCTCTTTCTTTCCTCTCAGTCATTGGCCACTGGCATCTTTACTGATATATATCAAAAACCAACTGGGGGCTAGGACCTTCAGCATCAGTAAACACAGATTCCTGATCTTTGATCAGAACCATCCTCAACAGAAATGGGACAGGGCGGGGTGGGGCTGTCAAGGGTATGAAAGACTATTTATTGACCTTTCCTGGATCGCCAGGCACGAGGCCATGACCCCTCAGCCCACGTATTGGCTTGCTTTGGAGGAGCTGGGGGGCAGCATGCTTGTGCCATTGCCCGGGCCCTGGGTATGGACACTGTGCATATTCACAGGTGAGTCCGCATGTGGAAATGTGCCTTTGGCTGAGGGAGTTGGCTTTGAGGATTGTCCCCACACTGCTGTGCCACCCTTTTCTGCAGGCACAGCGGGCTGCTGTCAGCACTGGGGCTGGCCTTGGCAGATGTGGTTCATGAAGCACAGGAGCCCTGTTCCCTGTCTTACACACCTGAAACCTTTGCACAACTGGACCAGAGACTGAGCCGCCTGGAGGAGCAGTGTGTGGATGCCTTGCAGGCCCAGGGCTTCCCTAGGTATCACCACTTCCCTTGGACCACTGAACACAGGGCTGGCTTTGTCTCCACCTCCCCTTTGGTGGTATACCACCGGATGGCTTCCCAGATGTTCCTGAATCTTCAGGACAAGGATCTCATAGTGCCTGAGGAAGCAGGAAAGGCACCCTCAGATACTACTGGGTAAGTACCCCAACCTGCTTCCTACAGGTCTCAGATCAGCACAGAGAGCTTCCTGCATCTTCGCTACCAAGGCACCGACTGTGCCCTAATGGTGTCTGCCCATCACCATCCAGCCACAGCCAGCTCACCCCGTGCTGGTGACTTTGGAGCAGCATTTGTTGAGAGGTATATGTGACTCCCTGTGAGTCCAGCATGTGTGGCCTGGTGGTCTGGTTGCTTCGCCCTCATTGCTCCCTTGGATGGGTGGGTGCAGGTACATGAGAGAGTTTGGCTTCGTCATTCCTGAGCGTCCAGTTGTGGTAGATGACGTGCGTGTGAGGGGAACTGGCCGTAGTGGACTCAAGCTGGAGGACACCCCCAAAATCAAGAGTGGACCTCCCCATGTGGAAAAGGTGGGTCAACCTACATCCTCAGGACCTTGGGGGACAAAGGTTGATGGGGAGGTCCAGCCATGTTGAGGGGCCTCAGTAAAAATGATCTGGGAACTCAGCTCACTCCACACCTGCAGGTGACCCAGTGCTACTTTGAAGGGGGTTATCAGGAGACTCCCGTGTACCTTTTGGGAGAACTAGGCTATGGGCATGAGCTCCAAGGGCCCTGCCTTATCATCGACAACAACAGGTAAGTCTGGATGTGTAGAGCCTTGGAGGGGTTACTGCAGGGCAGAGGGTCCATCATTGGGGTATCTCCTGGCGTGGAGTACTGACATCTCTGGTTGTGGGGAGGTTGTGGCCAGCCTTCCTGTAGCTCCTCTGTGCCTCCTGCCCCCAGCACCATTCTTGTAGAACCAGGTTGCCAAGCAGAGGTGATTGAGACAGGGGATATCCGCATTTCTGTGGGAGCTGAGGCTCCTAATGTGGCAGACACCAGGCTTGACCCCATCCAGCTGTCGATTTTCTCTCATCGCTTCATGAGCATTGCTGGTGAGTAGACACTGCTGTGCTCCTCACTGTTGGACGTGGGGCGGGGAGGCAAAAATGCAAGTAGGGTAGCTGACAGCATTGGCTCTTGTTGCATGTGGTAACCTGGCAGACGTGTGTCAAGGGGAAGGGCAGAATCCTCACTGTGGTGAGGACTTGGCTCTGAAATTGTACTCCATGCTGCAAGAGCCGGCTTTGGACAGGGCAAGTCTTTTTCTCTTCTCACCAGGAGCCATTTGATCTTCAGCTATTTGGGGATAGAACACAGGCATCCGCTGTGAGCCCATCCTTCAAGGCTAGACCACCCACCGGCTTTCAGGAATCTAGGGGTTTATGTTTGGGGGTCAGGTTCTTGCTGCGTCAGTCAGGGAGGAAAGTCGAAGTGTGACCCCAGGCAGGCTGGACAGGGAGTGTTCATTTTATAAGCTGCCTCCCATACACCGGGCTGCAGCCTTACTGCTTAAGAGAGAATGCTGTCACCCTGGTCTTCCCCAAGCCACAGGAAAGACTGTTGAGTCTTGGGTTTGGACCCAGGAGGCCTTGACCCTGTGGGTCCTGTGCCTCTTTCTTGGAGCTATACATGTGGGTGATGGGGCCACCTGGCCACTCTGTGCCCCCAGAGCAGATGGGCCGCATCCTACAACGCACAGCCATCTCTACCAACATCAAGGAACGTCTCGACTTCTCCTGTGCCCTCTTTGGGCCAGATGGGGGCCTCGTCTCCAATGCTCCCCACATTCCTGTGCACCTGGGTGCCATGCAAGAGACAGTACAGTTCCAGGTGTGGTAACTGTGACATCTTCCCTTCTGCTCCCTCCCTTGCCCCATGACCTCACCTCCCTTTCCTACTCTGTATGTGTCTCCTGGTTTCAGATTCAGCACTTAGGAGCCGACCTCCATCCCGGTGATGTCCTGCTCAGCAACCATCCCAGTGCAGGGGGCAGCCATCTTCCTGACCTGACTGTCATCACACCTGTGAGAAAGTGTTAGGGGGAACACCTTGACTAGTGTTAGGGGGACAGAGGTTTCTAGTGCTCCTGATGGTTGCTGTTCACCCCTTAGGTGTTTTGGCCAGGCCAGACGAGGCCTGTGTTCTATGTGGCTAGCCGAGGGCACCACGCAGACATTGGAGGTATCACACCGGGCTCTATGCCTCCTCACTCCACAACACTGCAACAGGAGGGTGCCGTTTTTCTGTCCTTCAAACTGGTCCAGGGAGGCGTCTTCCAGGAAGAGGGTGAGCCGGAAAAGGGTCACAGTGAGGATTTGGCAGGCAGGGATGCGTGGCTGCTACCAGAGACGGGGCTGGGCAGAATCCTGATACACAGCCGATACGTCCTGATAATATCAGCCCAGGCCTACCTTGAGGCTTGATACAGTGGTGACCTCTCAGGGCAGTTGTCCAAAGATGACCTCCTAAAAGGTGACTTTGGGGTGGGGAGTTGGCCAAGACACCCAAGGGGGCAGAAGGTGGAAGAGGGAGTTTCAAGATTGGCAACTGCTGCAGGCGACACTGGGTATTGAGTCTACAGAATCCCAGGGAGCTGGCTGGGTCTGGGTCTCAGTAACTGGGCAGTGGAGCAGCTGGAGTTATGATGGTCTGCTTGTACACCTACCTGCAGAGTAACCCTGAGGGTGGGTATAGTGGCCAGATGGAACAGCCGCAGTCACCCTCAAAGATGGTGGGCATCCAGAAGGTAGAGGGTGGAAGGAAGTTTGGGAACTAAGGTGTGTACAATCTGGAGATAGTGGGGTCAGGCTTAGATAGCTACAGGATGGAGATTTTTGCACCGAGCTGCATAGAACAGCCACAGATAAGGTGAAAATCCGGGAGAGACAGCCTTGGTCTGAGGTCACAGGGGTCTGAGAACTTAAAGGGCATCCTGGAGTTAAGGAGAAGAGGGCATGGTAGAGAGTGTGGCTAACCCATAGGCACATAGGATAACCTTGACCATGGGGAGCTGCAGTGGCTCACATGGCAGAGTTTAAATGGACAGTAGACCTCAGAGAAGGTGAGACAGAGACTGGGAAGTGAGGGCTTTTCCCCAGGTGTGGTATATTCTCAGGTTTAGACGACACAGCTTACAAGAGTAGGAGGGGAGCCTTGTCTAGATATAAGAAACTGCAGGGTGGGGCGGGACCTGGAGAGATGGCTCAGAGGTTAAGAGCACTGACTGCTCTTCTAAAGGTCCTGAGTTCAATTCCCAGCAACCACCTGGTGGCTCACAACCATCTGTAGTTGCCTGATGCCCTCTTCTGGTGTGTCTGAAGACAGCAGCAGTGTATTTACATACATAAAATCTTAAAAAGTAACCCTGCAGGAAGAAGACAGGACTTGCTTGATAGGGTTTATGTGTATGTGTTTGCCTAAGTACACCAACCTGTATGCACCATGTATGCAGGTCTCCTTGGAGATCAGAAAAGGGCATAAGATTCTTGGGGATTGGAGTTAGAGGCAGTTATGAGCCCTAGATCCTTTGCAAGAGCACCAAGAGCTATTTTGTGTAGAGCCTTGTATATCTCAGCCTGTGCTGCCTTGTATTCCTGAAGTACTTGGAGGCCAGTGGAGTGGGCAGGGCATAGAGCAGACAGGATATGGTGTGTTTGTGGCAGACTTTTCCTGTGACATGTAGATAGAGGGGAATGTAAAAGCGTCTTCTGTTTGCCTGATGTGATTGTCATTACCAAGCCTGAAGTCTGCTAACCTTTAGGCCTAGTCCTCAAAGCATATAGCTTCAGTACAATCTTCTCTAGGCCTAGAATGTTTTCAGCCTTTGAGATTTACTGCTAAATATGCTCACCCTTTCTAGTTCTGAGCTCTGGCTGGTTAGTTCAACTCACTTGTTCTGGCTTCAACTCCTCTCCGAGCTGACTGATTCAGTCAGACTTCTCTCTCGGTCTCTGACTGAATTGCTCTGCTTGGCCTAATACTTGGTTCATGTGTCTAATCTTCTGGTTTCTCATTCCCTGGTTTGTTTTGTCTTTACCTGTGTTTAGCTTGTTCTCTCTGCAGCTTGTCTCTCTGTTCTGGTAAAACTGCCTCCTTCTCCCAAACACACAGTCAGTGTGTCTTAAGTTAAGGAGTCAGTGCTCTTAAACTGCAGAGCCATCTTTCCAGTCTCAAATCTTTCTCTTATTTGTCACTTTGTCTGCTGCTCAAATTAGATGTCACCTTCAAACATGGCTACTTCCTTCTAGAAATTTTACCTTCACTGTTTGGGATTACAGGCCTGTGCCTCCCTATGTGCTGGGATTAAAGGCATTTGCTAGAGCTGAGTCACACAAGAAACAGCTTTTTCAGTAAATAACACAATCTTGGGGTTCATAGCATCAATACTCTGCAACAGGGGATCCTGGGGAAGGCAGATGGGTGAGCTTGCTAAGGGATGAACCCACCCTCTCCCAAGTCACCTCCAGCTCCAGGGAAGTCTTTGGCACAACTGCTTGCCAAAGGTGCTTTAGATGCTGGGCTGCAGAAGAGGGCTCAGCAGAGGGATGGAGCCTATAGTCTTCAAAGTCCAGGAGTTTGCAAAGTGTGTGTGTGTGTGTGTGTGTGTGTGTGTGTGTGTGTGTGGCATGTTAGCAAAATGTCAGTAGGGAGCTCCCAGTGCCCAGTGTTATGGAACAGGCAGGCACAGGGACCTGTTCCTGAGGACATGAGAGATGGCTCAGTTTGTGACCCTGTCCATCCAGCTGTGACAGAGGCCCTACGGGCACCAGGCAAGATCTCTGGCTGTAGTGGGACCAGGAACCTGCATGACAACCTGTCGGATCTTCGTGCCCAGGTGGCAGCTAACCAGAAAGGCATCCAGCTGGTGGGAGAGCTGATTGGACAGTATGGCTTAGATGTGGTGCAGGCCTATATGGGCCATATTCAGGTGGGCCTGGGAACGGGAACATGCACCCAAGGTAGGTGGGCCACCCTTTAGACAGCTGGGCTGAACCTTATTTCTACTAGGCAAACGCTGAACTAGCCGTGCGAGACATGCTTCGGGCTTTTGGAACTTCCCGGCAGGCCAGGGGCCTGCCCCTGGAGGTGTCTGCCAAGGATCACATGGACGATGGCTCTCCCATCTGCCTTCGTGTTCAGATCAACCTGAGTCAGGTTTGCTTGTACGGGAAGTGGGGGCAGGAATTGGCACTGGCCTCTAGGGTGAGGCCCATTGCTGATAGCTGCACCTTTTTTTCCTGGGGTAGGGCAGCGCGGTATTTGACTTCAGTGGTTCCGGGTCTGAAGTGTTTGGCAATCTCAATGCCCCGAGAGCCATAACACTGTCTGCCCTCATCTATTGCTTGCGCTGTCTAGTGGGCCGTGACATCCCACTTAATCAGGTTCGTAAAGGTGTTTGGTGAGGTAGGTGGGTAGGTCTGAGGTCACCCTGAGACTTACCTGAAAACAAAAGCAGCCCCATGAACAGAGCCTAAGGTGGTGGAATTTTTAGCTGAATGTGGGTAGTTCCCAGCCCTAATTGATCACCTCGGTCTTTCACCAGGGTTGCCTGGCACCTGTGCATGTCATAATTCCCAAAGGCTCCATATTGGATCCATCCCCAGAGGCAGCAGTGGTCGGCGGGAACGTGCTCACATCTCAGCGAGTGGTGGATGTCATTCTGGGGGCTTTTGGAGCCTGTTCAGCCTCCCAGGTGTGGTGGAGCAAAGTGGATATGGGTCTGAGAAACAGAGCGGTGGGGGTGGATGCGCCCACTAACCAAATGCTGTTATCTGCTTCTATCAGGGCTGCATGAACAATGTGACCCTGGGCAATGCCCGAATGGGCTACTATGAGACAGTGGCTGGTGGTGCGGGCGCGGGCCCTGGCTGGCATGGGCGCAGTGGTGTTCACAGTCACATGACCAACACACGTATTACGGACCCAGAGATTTTGGAGAGCCGGTGAGCTGAGTACTCTTGGTGCCAGGCAGTTGATCTGGGAAATGAGCCCGTGCTCATATGCGCTGTTCCCTTCACCTGCACAGGTATCCAGTTATCCTGCGCCGCTTTGAGCTGAGGCTAGGCTCTGGGGGCCGAGGCCGCTTCCGAGGAGGTGATGGCGTAGTCCGAGAAATGGTCTTTCGGGAAGAGGCGCTGCTGTCTGTGCTCACCGAGCGCCGCGCCTTCCAGCCTTACGGCCTTCACGGTGGGTGGCTTCCCCATCTCTTCCCGGCCACCCCAGAACCCCGTCTCCCTACCCCTACCTCTCTTGACCTCAGCTCAGTGCTTCTCCTCCTATAGGGGGAGAACCTGGTGCACGTGGCTTAAACCTCCTGATCAGAAAAGATGGGCGCACAGTGAATTTGGGCGGCAAGACAACTGTGACCGTGTACCCTGGGGTAAGAGAAGGAGCCTGCGTGGTGAACAAGGATACAAAAAATTTAATTTGGCTCCCAAACGGAAACGGGGTGGTTGAGTGATTGTGCCTTACTGGGACAAGGCCACACCTGTGTTGAACTTGCTCTTCCCAGGACGTGTTCTGCCTCCACACGCCTGGGGGTGGGGGCTACGGAGACCCGGAGGACCCAGCGCCACCACCAGGCTCGCCCCCGCTATTTCCAGCCTTCCCAGAGCGCGGCAGTGTGTACGAGTACCGTCGCACCCAGGAAGCTGTGTGAGTGCCCCACAATAAAGATCCTTTGAATGGCATGGTTATTGGGCTCCGCTCCCTATGATGGTCGTCATTCCCTTGTCTGTGCGCCAGTTGTCAGGAGCATACAACTTGAAGCTTCAGGCCCATAGCCAAGTGGTCAGTGAGCCCGGCAAACGCAGTACTGAATGTCACCTGCTCTGCCACCTGCGGGGCAGGTGTCAAGCTGAGAGTTGGTTTTCAGTTAGAGCAAGCCCCGCAGCCCCCCAGTTCAGGCACTTACCGGACTCAGGAGACTCCCGGGTACTCCGCGGTAGGTGATATAATCCAGACGCCGACCCCTCCAAGACTGAGCTGAGTAATCGCCACGAATGGGTCCTGCCATGTAGAGGCGGCGCCCTTTTTCCTGCTGCAGGGCCCTAGGAGAGGGACGGCATCACTAAGGCTAGGGCAGTTCCTCCCAGCTGGCCCTGCCTACTGGTGCCTGGGCTCAAGGATTCCACTTACCTCCGAAGCATCTCTGGGGAGCTGGCAATGGAGTGGCGTAGCATGGAACTGTTCAAGATTGTCCCTGTAGAGTCCGGAGAGAGCAGAAATCAGTGGCAGGCAGCTTTGCAGACAGACATTCTGCAGACCTGCTCTCCCTCCTCCCCAGGAGCAGTACCCAAGGCCCAGGGCTGCTCCTGGCAAGCGCCTAGGCGGCAGGGGTCCTGAAAACAGCCGAAGAATTTATGTTCCTGCTCCTTCGCATGATCTGTGGAGGAAAGTCATTTCTTAGTGGGCAGAGCTGGGTCTCTTGGCTCTACCTGCCCCAGCTTCTTGCCTGGTGAGCAGTTGTCAAAGTTTAGATCTCCCAGAAGGACGCTGAACGCTACAGCCTCACCACTATGGCGGCTCTCAGCCTCGAACTCCTCCACCCATTCCAGCAGCAGCGTAAGCTGTTCGCAGCGAATATGTCCATCCTCTAAGAGGAGAGATGAGGTTGGCTTAGCCCAGAGTACCAGGTCCTAGTCTGTAAACCACCCAGGTATTTCTTGGGATGTCTGGGGCAGAGAACATTTGAGACTGTAGGGACAAACGTGTTGGTGAAGTTAAGGAACCTACTGCCCTCAAAGGACAGAAGAAGGGCTGCCCACATCTTAATCCCTCCTGCAGGGCTCACCAATGGGTGCGTGCAGGTGTGTGCAGTGAATGTATCCCACGATGCGGCGCTGGTCCAGGATGCCTAGCTGCACCTGCAACACCACCCACAGTTCCATGCCGGTTAAACCCATTGTTTACTCTCTCCCCGCTCTGGCTCAGCGCACCCTGGGGTCGTACCTGCACGGATAATAGACCTTTAGAGGCCATGGCGTCCTCGCGACGAGCTTTAGGAAAGCAACGGAAGGTGGCACGCAGCAGCGGGTAGCGCGAGGCCAGTAGAAGCCCACTACCCAGTACCTTGATGTGTGACCCGGCCACTAAGCCAAATGTGCCCACGTCATATAGCACCGGGCCCAGATTTGGTACCAGGATGCGCACAAGACGATGAGCTGCACGGAGGTCAAACACTTCCTGCAGACACACGAAATCCAAATCCATAGGTAATGTGGCCTTCAGCACACCACCAGGCACCCTAGGCGGTGGCTGGCTGCATTCGGTAGCCCTGTACTGTGACGATCGAAGGCTATTTAACAGTGCGGCCCCAACAGCCTCCGCGCGCTGCTGGCTGTGTGACAGGTTGTTAAAGTGTGCCAGCCCGTGGGGCAACAGGCACAGATTAGCAGTGAGAAAGACAAAGCAGCGCTGGCGCTCAGCCGCCGGGTGCCAGGGCTGTGGCCACACCCAGCACGCCGGAGGGGGCTGATAGCAGAAGGGGCGGCGCCAGACCTGGAGGGGCAGCCAGAGCACAAGGCCAACCAACGCCGTAGGTAGGCCGACCACCAGCGGTAGCAACGCCGCCCCACTTCCTGCCAGGACTTTGAGCCACCCCAAGCTGCTGCATCGCGTTACTGGCGCCCAGCAGCCCAGCAACTGGTCTAGAGACCAGTAAGCTGGGAAGAGCAATATGCGGGATAAACTGTAGAGGGCTTGTAGCACCGGGTTCGGGAAAGGTGAAGGCCTCAGAGCGTCGGGTGTCAGGGGCCAGTCAGGTGAAGGCTCTTGGGGCACAGAGCTCCTTCGCCGCGAAACGTCGGGGAGACTCATTGGTTTCCAGCGTGAGGGCTGAATCTTTAAGGGACCACAGGAGCTGCCGGAAGGTCAAGACCAGGTAGCACAACCTGTGCGCGCAGCTAGTAATGCCCGGTGCCCGGCGAGCCTGAGTGCTGGTCACTGGCCCCACCCACTCAGAACTTCTGTGGCGGTTGGGAACCAACAACAATAAAAAAAAAAAAACGTAAAAGAAACCGAGCTTTACAGCCCCACCCCAGCTCCTTCTGGTGCCTGTCCACTCCACTTAGTGGTTTGGAGAAAAACTTAGGACCTCCCCTCCCCGACCCCCCTCCAATACACCTCACAGTCTGGCTACCCAGCCAGGTAGGTTCGCCACAGCCTCTCGATCAGATGCCTGGTTCCTGAGTGCAGAGAATCAACACCCATGGCCGGCAAAGCCCGTGACTAAGGAGCTTCGAGCCCCGGGTGGGGACCGTTAGTTTTAACTTTGAGGTAGCTTTGCCCAGACGGGTTAAAGGAAATCTTCCATTCTATGAGCCCTGTAACAAACTTAAGTTTTTAAATTCTGTGTTTTACTTTTGTTTTGTTTTGTTTTTTTTTAAGACAGGGTTTCTCTGTGGCCCTGGCTGTCCTGGAACTTGCTCTGTAGACCAGGCTGGCTTTCTAAATCACAGTGATTTACCTGCCTCTGCCTCCTCAGTGCTGGGATTAAAGACATGCACCAGCATTGCCCAGCTCAACTTTAGGTTCTTAACACCGTCCCTTAGCTTTCACAGATTTTTCTCGGCTCCCCTTGGAAGGCTGACTCCTTCATTCCAGCAGTGAACTAGCATGCACCCTGACATCAACCATCAGTGTCTCTTAAGTTGCCCATTAGGTTTGTCTGGGCTACGGTGGCCAGGATAGTCATGGAGATGCTTTGGATGAGGCAACCTTTAATGAGTTGTATGCTCTGGGCAAAAGGCATTAAACTCTGTGGGGCAGGGGTTATCCCAGCTAGAGGACTCCAGCCCACCCCATGCCTCTTCTAACCGGAAGTTTAATTGGTACTGAGAGATTCTTGTTCGAATCCAGCCCCCAAGGCTTTTCTGTTCCATGACTGTCAAGCACTCTTTTTCTAAGTCCCTGGTTCTTTTATTCTTTTTCATCTTGTCACTGCCCTGGAGCCTGTTCCTTCAGGCAAGCCGGGAACGACTCCAGGCTTCTGCACACTGCCCTTCTTATGAACCAACCCCATTTTGGTCTCCACTTTTCTAACAACACCACAATGTTTCCAATCTCAATCTATGCACTGACTTCAACACCCGCTATGGGCCCCATTTTTTAATTTTTTTCTTTTCAACCCACATTCATATTTTTTTTCTGTCTTTGTTCATTTTACATCCCCATTGAGGTCACCTGCTCCTGGTCCCCCTTACCCCCCCCACACACAATCCCTTGCCCTATCCCCCCAAACCATATTTTTTTTTCATTCTCCGGTCAGCTCTGGTCCCCAGATAGAACCCATCCTTTTACCAGACCTTGAACATCTTTACAAGGGGCTGTCATTTCTCTGACTCCCCTGCACAGCTTTGGATGAGGTGGCATCTGGCTCTCCTACCTCTACTGTCCTGCCCCAAGGCCCTGAAGCTCTCCAACCCCTTATCTCTGCTAAGGATAGGAAAGTTCCCTCTCTTTCTGCATCCTCCCTTCCCTGTTCCTGCTCCAACTCCCAGAACTTCTGCTTTCCTTTCCAAGCGAAAAGGGAATTTGGGGTCTTTCATTCAATCCCTTTAGAAAGACAGTGTCTGATAGGTCTGTCTGTTCAGAGGGCTGTAATGTGAATGTGGCCCTTCGGGGCTGGCAAGACTGACAGAATCTGGTGAGGCACCCCACAGGAGCCAGAAGGTATGGCATGGGCCCAGTAACCAGTGTCTTTAGGAAACTTTAATGGCCATGTACAATGGCCTGCAGAGCAAGGTAAGCCTGGGCCAGCGGGCACTGGTGTTACCAGATGAACATAGGTTTGCCATCATCAAGGGACAGCTGGTTGAGGCAGGAGAGCAGCAGGAGGGCATCGGTGAGCATGCTGGGGTGCACAGTTTCCACAAGCACACGCTGCAAGAAGTCCACAGTGTAGGAGCCGCCTTCAGAGGCTGCCAGCTCAGGCCGCTCACGCAAGATGCCATATGCATTCACTAGCTGTTCCGTCAATGCCGGATGCACCCGTCCATTGTAGCCCAGGCTGTGCAGCCTGTTCATGATGTTCACATAGCGTTGTGTGAGTGTCTGGCATAGTTCCTCATCCAACTTGTGGTTACTGGGGTTTAGGGAGGCCTGTTGGGGAAAGCGGCCATCAAGGACCTCCCACACCACACTGGCTCACAGGCAGGCAGGAAGGACAGGGGCAAGAGAGGCCGAGGACAGGAAATTGTTGAGTATTGCTAAGAGGATGCCAAGGGAGGAGAAGCTGTGGTGCCCAGAAGGTCCAGAGGGCTGAGCCTGAGGTCAAGGCACCCCAAAACCCAACTCAGGCAGGCCCAGAGGCTTCCCAAAGCTTCTAGAGACCTGTATCCCACTGTTTTTTTCCTTTCACCAGATGTATGGGACTTAAAGCCACCAGGGATGAAAGGCAGAAATGCGGCTTCCAATATGGAGTCACAGGGAGTTCTTTATACGCCCAGGTTGCATGTTTTCCCAAGAGCTAATGGAAAGCTCTTAACCCCTTAACCTGGAATGGCAGACAACTGGTCTAACAGGACAGGAAGGTCTTCCTGAGCATCACCTTTCCAAAGGCCCCTGAGTAGTCAAGGTACTTACATTTCTACCAAGCAAGTGGATGCTGGCAGCAGCAGGCCTTCCATGCGGGAAGAGGCATTTCCACATAGAAGGTGGGTAGGTCTCTAGGGAGCACTATGGGTTGAACACTGGCTCTTCAGGGACAGCTGTACTCAACTAGGGGCATCTGGATCTATCTGCTGTCTTGGGCCTAGTGCCCCTGGTGTATCCACCGGGAAAGTCCCTTGGTGTGTTGACATTTTTCTGGGCAGTACTGCAAACCCAATTTTGTGTCTTTCCTGGAGCTGAGACCCTTAACTATTACAATAAATCCTTATCTGATTACATCAGTTTTTGTCTACAACCAAGCACACTGGACGATTTGTCTAAGAAGACAAATCTGTCCGGCAGGTAGGAGCATGAGAAAAGACTAGTGTCCTTGTCAGAAAGATACAGGAAGGGCGGTCTGTGTGATCTGTTGCTTTATACATTTTGCAAAAAAAAAAAAATGATGTAGCCAATGTGATCTGTGATGAGGGAAGAATTGAGGTTTGGTAGAATCTGGCTACGCACAAGGCCCTGAGTTTGACACCAAGCACCAGGAGAAGAGGAGGAGGAGGAAGAGGAAAAGGAGAAAGAGGAGGAGGGGTTTGAGGAAGAGAAGGACTGACTTTGGTTCTCAGAACCCATGGCAGGGTAGTAACCTCCAACTCCAGCTTCCTGTGGGATAGTGGATGGTGCCAGGAAACTTGGTAAAGTTGAGTGGGGGTTCCTGGCACCCAGGCACCCACCCAAGACGATGGGTGTCTCCCTGCTCCTCACTAGGTTCCTGGCCTTGAACACTTGTGTCCACACATTGGTCACAGTCACATAGCCCAGAACAGAGTTCTCATGTCAATGAGGTATCTAGAGGCCCTGAGGGTTTAGCCAATTAGGAGTTCTTTCCCAGACACTCCTTCCTGCAAAAGGGTATTTAATCTCTGGTTCACCCTGAGGAAGTAGTATGGACCAATTTTCCATGATGAACAATCAAATAATTTGGAACCAAGGACTGCCTCTTTCATCAAGAACATGGAGAAAGCCTTTGCCTATAGAACCACAGCCTAAACCTCCGGCAGAAGGCCCCTCTGTGCTCCCAGACAACCTCCACTAAGCTAAGGACTTTTATGGATGAGCTAAGATGGAGTTCCCATTTCCCTGGCTCCAGGATCCTTATCCTCAGCCTGCAGACCTCCAACTCTATTCCCAACTCTCCCTGACCCAGCAGCGCCTGGATGTCTAGGAGTTTGGGAGTCCCCGTCCTGGGCTCTTCATTGCAGGCACATGAACCCCAACCCTTCACTCCTCTGTATGGTTTTCCAGCTGTGACTGTAACAATGGAGGCACAGGATAAACAGTTTCCTTCTCCCAAGTTACATCTGCCCAGTGTCTGTGTGGCAGAGAGAAACGCAGACCCACAGCTCCAGGGGAATGTGACACCTCTGATCTTAAGGGTGCCTACATTCACACACACTGATCCACACACAGACACACTATACACAATGTAAAATATTTAAAAGTAAATAAGATCTGAGTAGAAAGATACTTGTAACCTGATTATACAACGTGTCTACATATGTGTCATATTACATGGTATCACATTAGGGGATATGATAGCATGTTTTGTTTTGTTCTTGTTTAGGTTTTTTCCCCTTTTAAGATAGACTCCTGTGTAGCCTAGGCTGACCTTGAACTTGTTATATAGCAAAATATGACTTTGAGTTCCTGATCCTCCAGTCTCTGCATCCTTTTGTGGTAGTTTAAATATGCTTGGCCCAGGGAGAGGCACTATTAGGAGGTGTGGTCTTGCTGGAGTGGGTGTGGCCTTGTTGGAGAAAGTGAATCACTGTGGGGCTTTGAGACCCACCTCCTAGCAATGTGGAATCCAGTCTTCTGTTTGCCTTTGGAACAAGATGTTGAACTCTCAGCTCCCCTTCAGTCCCATCCCTGCCAAGACGCTGCCATGTTTCTGCCTTGATGATAATAGACAAAACCTCTGAACCTGCAAGCCAGCCCCAATTAAATGCTGTCCTTATAAGAGTTGCCTTGGTCATGGCATCTCTTAACAGCATTAAAACCCTAAGACACCAGTGTTCTGGGATTGAAGGCATGTAGCACCACATCTGGTTTATGCAGTAGTGTTAGGCAAGCATTTCTACCAGCTGAGCTACATGGAAGCACTGATTTTTGTTTTTATGTATCAGTTTCATATTAAATTTTATGAAATATAGTTAATTTCTTGATTCAAAAATTAATAAAAACATTAAAAAATTTTGTATGTGTCAGTCCATGAGTATGTACACACAAATGCAGGGTCCCACATAACCCAGGGGTTTTGGAAGCCTTTGGAGTTGGAGTTGTAGGTGGATGTGAGTCACCAGATATGGATTCTGGGAATTGAACTTGGGTTCTCTGGAAGAGCAGTACATGTACTTAACCACAGAGCCACCTTTCCAGCCCAACATTTTAAAAATTGAAAGAATATCTAGGCATGGTGGCAAATGCCTATACATAAAGAACTAGAGACTGAGACAAGAAAATTAACTCAAGTTCAAGGCTAGCCTGGGCTACATAGTATGAATCCAACTAGGGATACATACACATTAAGGCTTTGTCTCAACAGGTAAGCAAGTAAATAAATCATTGGTTCACTCATCTTCTGAGCACAATGGTGCAATTCTTGACATCCCACCTCATAGGGGGAAGAGGGAGGGGGAATCACAGCAAGTTTTGGGACTAGTCTGAGTTCCAGGCCAGCTGGGCTACTTAAGAAGACCTTGTCTCAACAATCAAAATATATAAAAATGAAAAGACATGGAAGCTGGGCATCCTCTGGAGGTGAGGTAGGAGGATCAGAGGTTTAAGGCTTAAAAGACTTTTATCAAATGGGTAGATCAAATATAACTGTCTAGATAAATAATATGATTGTTTCCAAGAAAAATCAAGTTGGTATACAGGTTATTAGAATGCCTGAGAGGGCTTGGATACTTAAGGTAGCTTGGATATTAAATCAGTATATAAAAGGGAAATCATTCTCAGGAGCCCATAAGGGGTGGTCAAGGAGCCCCTTGCACCCACTCTCACGTGGACATGACTAGACACAAAGACCCTAGGATTAGGGTGCTAAGAGGAAAGAACATCTTCCAAACATCTTCCAAAAAGTTCTTCACAGCTAGGTAAGAAGAATAAGGACAAAGAGTACTGTGACCCTCTTTTAGTCGGGTTTAAGTGACAGCATAATTGTGCTGGAGAGATGGTTTAGCCATGAAAAGCATGTACTACTCTTGCTGAGGACCAAAGTTTAACTCCTAGCACACATCGTGCACGCATGTATACCGCTACCACTAGCACCTCATACATAACAATACAGATGAAACAGAAAAAAAGACACAGTGGTTTCAGAGATGATATTATGTGCCTGTAATCTATGTAATCAGGAGGCAGAGTCAGAAGGATCACTATAAGTGTTAGGGCAGCCTGGGCTACGTAGCATGCCCTTGGCAAGCCAGGGATACATACACAGTGAGAAATACAAAAACAAGCCAAAAAAAAAATCACAAAAACCAAAACGAAACCAAAACCCCCAAACAACCCCCCCAATACAACAACAAACAACACCGACACCAACTCAAACCAAAAGATAGTGTAGCTGCACGATCTGATAAAAACAAAAAGCACACACACAAAATAAGACAAGAAAGCCAGATTCAGTGGAAAGTCAAACAAAACCTCCATTCAATTTCAACCCACTAAACCTATACAGCCTTGGCTTGTAAGGAAAATGGCAGGTTTGACTAGTTTTAGCAGGTCTGGGTGGAATTTAGGGATTCCAGACACTGACAGTAGGGTATAGAAAAGCAGATACACTGAAAGGGGGAAGTAAAAATTGGGCAGGAGGGGGCTCGAGAGATGGCTCAGTGGTTAAGAGCAATGGGTGCTGAGGTCCTGAGTTCAAGTCCCAGCACCCACATGGTGGCTTAAAACCATTTATAATAGGATCCAATGTCCTTTTCTGGCATGTTGGTGTACATGCAGGTAGAGCACTTATATACATAATAAATAAATAAGCCTTATTTTTTAAAAAATGTTGGGCAGACTGGAATCAGATGCAGGTGAGACTCAACCAAAGGCCCAGCCAGGCGGGTGGGGACCCTTGAACCCAGGGAGTAAATTTTTGATTTATGACCACATGAGTTGCCCTGGAAGACTCCATAGAGGGAGATGGCTGGGTATCAGCCTAGTTCCAGGAGGCTACTTTGTCTCTGGGTAGGTTTCAGTGGAGATGTCCCCAAAAGGAAGGAGAGTCTCTGGGTCACTGCTGATAGAGGTAAAAGGGGACACTGAGTCTGAAAGAGATGATTCAGACTGTTGGTCAGAATGACAAGCAATACTGTGGTAAGATGAGGTCCAGCACTTTCATAAAGCCAGGTATGATGAAACTCCTCTAATCCCGGCACTGGGAGGTAGAGGCAGGAGGATCAGAAGTTGATGTCATTCTCTACTAGGTGACTTTATAATGCCAACTACCCCTTGGTATCTTATGGTCTCTTGCTACACCACTGGGACCTCTTGGATGGAGTTTGTGGCTGATGGTTTTCCTCTGAAAACCCAGGAACGTTGCTTTCTTGTCATATAGAATAAATGTGTAAAGACTCAGGCCAGTTTGAGTGTGCCTCTGGCAGGCCTTGTTCTTCTCTTCCATTCCCCCTGCCTTGCTGAAAACCGTTAGATTACATTCCTAAAGCTAGCCACCAAGGTGTATTCCCGTATTTGGCCACTTCCTCCCCTTGAGGTTAACTCTCAGGTCCAGCTATTAAAGTGTTGAAGTCCAGCAAACCAAAGACCCCTTTGGCTCACCCAGTTCACACGCCCAGTCAACACACCACCACATCCTAGCCCATCATAACACACACTGGACACAGACAGACTGGAGAACCTTTGTAGATGTAAGTCTGAGCTTCTTCCTTACTCTGGCAGCTCTGAACTCTCAAAGGCTGTACCGACTGGCCATTAGGGAACTCCATCGATAGGCCACACCCCTCGAAAGAAAATCACTTTTTGCAACCCTCATGTCCACACAGTCCTCTGTCTCCTTGTCATTTTTTCTCTCATCCCTCAGTCCCAGGGGCTGCCCCTCTAGCCCCAGAGTCACCTGATGCGGTGAGTACTCTGTGTCATGATTGTCCCCGGAGTTGTGTTTTCATGCTGGAGAGAGGACACATCTCACCTTCTAACTTCTACCATGATCGCATACAGAAGAGTCAAAGACTCAAAACCAACCAAACAAAAAAGCCTGAGGGGATGTAGAGAAGGCTGTTAAGAGCACTTGCCGCTTTTCTGGAGGACCAGAATTGGGTTCTTAGCATCCCCACCAGGCAGCTCACAACCAAGGGGATCTTACTTCCCTGGCAACCCTCCCACACATGCGTATACATGATAAAAGAAAGACAAATCTTTACGAAGATCTTAAAAAAAAAAAAAAAAAAAACTCAGACTTTAAACCCTGAAGAGAAAATGTTGACTAAGGAATACAAAATAGTTTCAGGAATGTCTGCTAGGGAAAGATTTCTTTCTTTTCTTTCCCCAAGACAAGATTTCTCTGTATAGCCCCTCATTGTCCTGGACCTCACTTTGTAGACCAGGATGGTCTTGAACTCACAGAGTCTGCCTGCCTCTGCCTTCCGAGCGCTGAGATTAAAACCGGGTGTCAGTACCACCCAGCTAGGGGAAGGTTTCTTACCAGAGACAACACAAGCAACGTAAAGCAAAGATGGACACCTTTGAGCATATTAAAATCAAGCATGGAAACCAGGCATGATGGTGCATGCCTTTGCTGCCAACACGTGCGAGGCAGAGGCAGGCGGAGCTCTGTTGAGCTCAAGACCAGCCTGGTCTTCAAGGTTAGAAAGTGAGTTCCAGACCGTCCAGAATTACACAGTGAGACCCTGCTTCTTCTTCTTTTTTAAAAGGCTTCCCATAAAAGGACACTTAAGCCAAGAAAAGGTAAGCTCAGAACCAGCCTGTGGAATCAGATGTCATTTCAACCCAGGTGACAGGTATGTGCAATTTGTACACAACGATGGCCTCAGAGAATAAGCAGCTGGCAACACCGGGAAGACATCCCCCCATCCCGCAAGAAAAGCTCAAATGGCTTCTGTGCGGGGGATAGGCTCTACATGGTCTCACATGGCAAATTCTGGGTATCCAGCCAAGTTCAGACCCATATCCCCAGTCCTTACTTGCCAGTGCTGTCTGCACCTCTAAGACACCTGTACAGTGACACACTCCAGTACTCCTTGGGCTCTAGGATCTGTGTTCCCTGTGAGTTCAGTGGTCTCCAGTGAGCACTGGGGATGCTAAAGGCCAAGGGCCATAGAACTCTTTAGGTTTGTCGGCTCAGCCCCCAGGAGTTGGTGCTGCCCAAGTAAAGACCTTCCAGGAGGCCGAAGAGGAAGGCTACCTGCCCACTGGAGGAAACCCTTCTCCTAGTGTCTGTGGAGCTTGGATAGTGGGTTTCCATTACAGGGTACGCTGGACACCTCACAGCTGCCTGCACCAAGCTCTGAGCTCTCTCTATCTGAGTCCTCTTAAATGCCTGGTCCTTCAGTACCGACTGAGCTTACTGCCCCATCCGTGAAGTCCCCTCTGGCAACGTGTAGGAGACGGACAGCCACGCACCTGGATGATCTTCTCTGGAATGTTCGAGACTGTGAAGCCGTAGAGACGCACACGCTCTGGGAAGATGCTGGACAAGATTCTTCGGTCTAGCTGGAAGGCGATCTCCCCCACCAGCCTCTCACAGGCCAGTTTTGAGTCTGGGAATGACAGGGAGTCTCAGCGGAGCAGTAAGTGGTGGGGCTGTGGTTAGCAGTCCCGGTATGTGATAAGGGAGAGGGCACCGCACTACGCGGATCCCTGCGGTTTTACTGACCTCGGGGACTGTCAGATAACTTGTTAGACTTTCTGTGGGGCATCTTCCGCTCTAACTCTGGGACATTCTTCCGAGACTGTTCTGTCACGCGTGGACCCCGGATGTCAGCGACTGAAGCCGAAGAGGATGAGGTGCGGGGCGGGGAGGGGAGGTTGTGTGGAGGAGAATGGGTGTGGGCACAGGTCGGGTAGGGGATTGGTGCACCCTGGAGGGGGGGTTGGAGTGGGAGTTTCTTGAAGGGGAACCGTTTTTTCAGCAGCTTGGGGGGGAGTTGGAGCAGAATTGGGGACTGTGCAAGAAGGAGAGCCTGCTGGGGAGCTTTGGATAAAAGTGGGGGGTATTTGTCCCTGGGAAACACCAGTATGAGTCCGAGTGTCCAAAGTGGCATAAAAATTCTCTGTGGGACTAGATGTGGCCATGGTACTCATAGGGATGGTGGTCTGGAGGGGTGCACCCACAAAAAATGTTGAGGGGCTCTGAGTCCGGGGTCAGCTCGGGGTGCTCACTGATGACGGGGATGTGGAGGAATGGAAATGAAAGGAAGGGTGACTGAGGCAAGCTGGGATCAGGAATCGGCCCACCCAGGGAGCCCGATTACCTTTGGAGGTGGGAGCGGGTCCTGCATAGACTGAGGTTCCAGAGAGGTTTTCTCGGATTGGCTCTGTCAGCCTTACCCTTGGCGCCTCTGGCAGCCCTAAGCTGTTTATGGGGTTGGGCAGTATGTTCTGAGACACACCTAGAGGGGTAGTGGAGGACAGCAGGGGGCTACTCAGAGAGACTGCCACTGTGCCTGCCAGGGGAGCCATGATGGGGCTGCTCTGAGATACAGCCAAGGGGCCTACCAGCCGGCTGCTTGTTGTCAGGGAACTAGTTGAGGTCAAGCCCAGTGAGCTGGCCAGAGTGGTCCCCGGGGGTACAGCCATGGGACTGGTCATTTGACTGTTCAGGGGTCCAGTCTGGGGTAAACCCAGAGAGCTGGCCAAGGTGACCCCCGGGGAAACTGCAATGGGACTGGTCAGCTGGTTGCTCATGGAGCACGGCACAAGATTGGCAAACTGGTTGCCCGGCGACAAGGGCACTTGGCCAGACAGCAGTGGGTTGAGAGGAGCCGCCAGGGGATTCACAAGGGAGCCTGCTGCAGGACTGAGCTGCGGAGTATTCAGCACATCAGTCAGAGGTGTCAGTGCCACCATCCCCATCTCTTCTGAGCAGGGGTCCTTTGCTGCTGTCGGAGATGGAGGGAGGAACACACCTGTGGATAAAGAACAAACACTAAGACCCCAGGGAAGCCCCTCTAGATGCAAGTGAGAGGCACTCACGAGCACATCTGGCCAAGGTATCTGTCTGGTGAGCTGGCTGGTTTGACCTGCTCTGAGCATCATTGCTTAGGTGGGTTGGATGAGGGCATCTGTAGGGCAGCCAGAGGCATTCAGCACAGAGAGTATTCTGTGCCACTTTAGAGAGTTCTGGATGTGGGTCTGCCCTCTTTTCTCTCAGTCCCCCAAGGCTTGCTGCTCAACTGCAACTCTCTAGTCAGAACTCCCTGACTCCCACTTGACCACTTGCCCTTCAATCCATAGGATGTTCCAGCCTCTCCTCTGTCTGCCTCCATTTCTCTGAGCTGTCAATCCCACACCCAGAAGAGCGAGCGGATCCTAGTGGTTGTACTCCCAGACAGCTAAGGGGCCCTCTGCTGATGGCTGGGAGAAGTGAGCCTGGCCTCAACCTTGGACAGACACAGGTACCCACTGGTAGGACCTTCAAGGGTCAGCTTGTGAGAGCCTCATGTGGCCTAGAGCCACACATAGTCTACCAGAGTAGGGGTGCTGGTTCTTGACAGCTAGGTGAAATAGCCATAACTCAGAGAGGCACAGAATCATTGCTGGCTATTTTTGGACTCCCTTAGTGGGATGGGGCAGAGACCTTATTCCTGACTTCTGGTGCAGACTTCCCTTAATGGCTTTTGGGAAGGAAATCCCTTGGAGACTCTGCAAGGGGCAGAGTGCAGGTGAGATTTTGTAACTGTACAACGTAACGACAACAACAACAACAATAATAATGCAATTTTGATTTTGGTGAGCTGGAGGGATGGTTTAGGGGTTGAGAACACTGGGTACGCTTCTAGAGAACCTCAGTTTGATCCCCAATACCTTCATGGCAGGTTATAACTATTTATAACTACAGTTCCAGGGAATCTAATGTCCCCTTCTAGATTCTGTGGGCACTGTATTATGTGGCATACATGCAGGCAAAACACTCATATATCTAAAGTAAAAAAAAAAATTAAAAACCACTCATTAAAATATAAAAACTACATTGGAATCTACCCTTTTAAAAAGATTTTCACAGCTGGGCTCAGTGGCACATACTTTTAACCCCAGCACTGGAAAGCAGACCTGGTGTTCAACAGAGCAAGTTCCAGGATAGTCAGAACTATGCAGAGAAATCTTGTCTCAAAAATATCTTTATTTCATTTACGTATGTGTGCGTGGTGGGGTTGATGTGCACGCACAGGTTCCCATGGATATCAGAAGTTTCAGATCTTCTGGAGTTGAAGTTACAAGTGACTGATTGTGAGCTATGTGGTGTGGGTGCTGGGAACCGAATGTAGGCTCTAGTCAGAGTAGTCTGTGATCATAACCTCTAAGCCATCTCACTAGCCCTGACTATGCCCTTCAGTTTTTTCTTTTTTTGTGATGCTAGTGATTAAACCGGGGGCATCAAGCATGTGTGGTAAATATTCTATTACTGTGCTACCCAGTCGCCCTTGAAATATTCTATTTTATTATTATTACTATTATTATTATTAAACAGCTCATGATTTTTATAGGGAAAGAATGAAGATGCAGAAAAAAAATATGAACTCCTGATAATCCATCTCATGGTTTGAAGATCTCATCACCTTGGAGACCGTCTCTACCTACATGTTTTATACAAGTCATGGGCTGCTGGGTTGGCGTGAAGTTCCTGAAAGGGGACAAGCCATGTGGCTTCTGCTGTGACTACTCGAACTATCATTTTGGTGTGAAAGTAGCCCCCCCCCCAAACCACTAGACAGTCTCTGTGGCCACACAGGAGATACCAGCACAAGGCAGCCCACCAGGCCAGAAGGGCTGCTGAGTGGCAGAGGTGGGCATGTGAAGTGTGTGGAAAAAGAACCTGAGCAGAAGACCTATGGCCCCCAGAACCAAACACCTGCTGTATTGCACCAGGGTTGTGTTTGCCTTGTAAGGCTTCCATAGGATCGTGGTTCCTCTATGAAAAATATTCGGAAGACCTTGTGGTGGTTTGAATGAGATCAGCCCCCAAAAGGCTCATATGTTTGAACAGTTGGTTTCTAGTTGATGCAAGTTTTGGGAAGGGTGAAGAGTGACCTTGTTGGAGGTGTGTCACCAGGGACAGACTCCGGTTTTGAAAGACTTCCATCATTTTCTAGTGTGCTCTCTGCCTCCTGCCTACTGTTTGAGATCTGAGCTCTCAGCAGCTCCTGACTTTGTGTGTGCCCCACCATCATGAACTCCAACAATCTGGATCTCCAAACCTGATTAAACAACTTCTCGAGCTTTCTTTTCTTCCTTCTTTATTTTTTCCTGCTCCTCTTCTTCTTCCTCTTCCCCTTCTCCTTCTTCCTCCCCTTCTCCTCCCCTCCTCCTCTTTCCTTTCTTCCCCTCCTCCTCTTCCTCCTCCTCCCCCATTCATCCTCCTCCTTTTTGTTGTTATTTTCGAAACAGGGTCTCTCTATACAGCTCTGGCTATCCTGGAACCCACTCTTTAGACCAGGCTGGCCTCAAACTCACAGAGATCCACCTGCTTCTGCCTCCCAAGTACTGGGACTAAAAGTGTGCGCAAACTTCCTTTCCTCTCCCTTGCTAAAATCAAGGGCTCTTTGATAATCACAATTCTAAAAGAAGAGCAGACAGAAAGCAAAAGAATCAACTATCTATCCAATCAAGGCTCAATACTGAAGATTGCAATAGATTGCAAGAATATAATAAAATAAAACAGTGACTAAAACTGAACTTTGATTAAATAGATGAATTATCAGTACTTATCATTGGGGTTTGTGTGTGTGTTTTCACTCTTTTCAATATGTAAAATTTGACTTTTCTTCTTCCTCCTCACCATGATTATTGCAGACTGGCAAGATAGTTTGGCCAGTAAAGGTGCCTGCTGCCAAGCCAGATAACTTCAGTTTAATCCCTGGGGTCCATGTGGCAGAAGGAGAGAACCAGATCCTTGTAAGTTGTCCTCTGACCTCCACATGCATATACACATATAGAATAATGCATTAATCTAATATAAAATGTATGTATGTAAATAAATGCTTTTGTAAAAAAAGAAAGGAATATAAAAACGGTAATGGGGTTAAAATTATATAAAAATAATTAGTCTGTTTGCATTTAAATAAGAATGACGATAGACATCCACGCTTGACCACCTGGAGCCCAGCTCTGTAATCATGTGATCAGTCTGAATCGTTGTCACCTGACTTCCCAGCCAGTGTCTGGAGCCCTCAGCACTCCTGAGTAATCTCTAGGGCGCCCACCGTCAAGACCACCCCCCCCCCGTGGTTTACATGCAAAAATAAAAGCCACAGAAGCCCCCAAAATAAAGAATGATGAGAAAAAGGTTCATTGATACTTAAAAAGTTAATTAATAAAAAGGTTTAAAAATTCCCTTTGGAAATATAATGTTTGGTGTGCCCATCTGACTTTCAAGAAATAAAGTCTCGGGGATGGAGAGGTGTGGATCAATGGTTAAGAACATTTGCCGCTCTCGCAGCTTCCAAGTATCCACACGGCGGCTCACAGCCATCCAGAGGATCCAAAGCCCTTTTCAGACTTCTGAGGTCACCAGGCATGCTTGTGGAAATCAGACATACCTCAGGCAAAACAGCCGGACAAGTAAATCAATAAATAACACCTTTGAAAATGGTCTCAAAAGGACTCCAGAGCAAAAGAAACTACACAAAGAGCTTGGATACTTGTTATTTCAAAATGCCAACTAGAGAATTATATTTTTGGTGCCAACAAGATAGCTCAAGGAGGTAAAAGTGCTTATAGCCAAGCATTTCGATCTGAGTTCTATCCCTGGGGCCCACAAGGTGGGAGGGTGGAACTGTCTCTCACAATCTGTTCTTTGACTTCCACATGTACGCCTCTTCACGTAAATAAGTGTGAGATTAAGAAAGAGAGAGGGAGGGGAAGGGAGGGAGAGGGAGAGGAGAGAGAGGGGGAGAGGAAAAAGGAGGTGGAAAGGGGGAGAGAGAGGGAGAGAGATGGAAGTCTGTTTTTAAATGCGTTTTTTCTTGGTTCTGTTTCTTTTGTCTTGTGAGTAGATCAAGCAAGCACAAAACAAGGCAGCATGCCTACACAAAGATACTTGTACACAGGGTGAGGCATAACTTGCCTGTCATGCTTGAGACCGAGGAGCCTCTGCCACCAAAAATCCCCAACTTGTACACAAAACACTTGTAGCAACATTATTCATAAAAGCTTACAAAATGAAACAACTCAAACCTAAATGTCTGCAGACTGCGGAATATAAACAAAATGTTTTTCAGTCATAAACCTCATAATAAGCCCTGAAAGCATTACGGAGTGAAAGGATGATCCTGTTTATACAGACAGTCTAGAACAGTGACCGCATCAGCTTGTGAGCACTCCGGGAGTGCACAGACAGCAGTGCGCCCTCGAGCCCTCACTAAAGGACCGGAAGTTTCTTTTTAGGGATGAGAGTGTTCTAAAGTTGTCTGTGCCAATGTTTGTACACATAAATTAATATATTTAAACTTATTAAGTTGTACACTTTAAACTGGGGGTTGGAGAGATGGCCCATCGGGTAAGAGCACTGACTGTTCTTCCAGAGAGGTCCTGAGTTCAATTCCCAGCAACCACAAGGTGACTCACATCTGATGCCCTTCTCTGGTGCTTCTGAAGAAGGCTACAGTGTACTTACATACATAAAGTAAATAGCTATTTTTAAAAAGTATGAACTGAGTGGTAAGTAAATTAATCTTAACAATTATTATAGAAAAGGATACATCAGGATCACAGGCATTTAGGGTAACATTTATGGCTCAGACAGTTAAGTGCCCATAGGCTCACACTGAAAGGCCCAGCACAGCCGTAACATCCATAGGGTCTGACATTAATCAGGGTCACTGAGGTCAGCAGCAACCCCTGGAGAGAGAAGCTTGAACTAGGTTAAAGTTCTGAGATGGGGAAGGAAGTGGGTGGGAGGTGGTACCAGGTGGGCATTAGGGTTCTTTCCTGGGAGAAAAAAAAAAGTGTGTGGGAGGTGGAAGGCTGCCCCCTGCTACAGGAGGAATCCACCTTGAGTAGACAGGTGGCACACCGGTAAGGTTAGAAAGCCCAGGGGATAAAGGATGGAGAGAGTTAGGTGACAGAAATAAAACGTCCCAGACTTCTTAGCCATTTTTACCTCTATGGTCTGTCCCATGCCGACCACTGTCTGTCCTTGTTAGCCTTTGGCACTTGGGCCAGTTGTCACCTTTTTCCCACTTCTCTCTCTGAACAATGGCCTTGCTGTGTAGCCTAGTATTTATAATTCTCCTGCCTCCATGCTTTCGTATTGGGAGTATTGGTAGGTACCATCATGCCTGGATTCTGTGCCGTGACTTCTGTGTGGAGAAGCTAGGTCCGCCCACTGGGAAGAGGGGCCAGTTGTCAGTTACTGTTTTGTAGTCTTGAACACTTAGATCTCTTTTTTCTCTCTCTCTCTCTCTCTTCTGCTGTTCTAACAGTCCTGCGCCTACTTGTCTCTGTCTCCCACAGACAGCCTGGTGGAAGTGTCTGAGCAAGGCCCAGAGTTCTCAGGAGCAAGAGATGTGAGCCTGTGTTTGCTCTAATCCCCCATGTGTGAGCTAAGATCTGTAGGGTCTGGCAGCCGTGTCTCCCTGGGAAGGTTTTTCTTTTGGATAGTCCTCCCAATCTTTCCTTTCTCTCAGTCGGTACAGTCTAGTATGAGCCTACGGCCTTTTTTCTTTCTTTCTTTCTTTTTTTAAGATTTATTTATTGTGTATACAGTTCTATCTGCATGTACACTTGCACACCAGAAGAGGGCATCAGATCCCATTTCAGATGGTTGTGAGTCACCATGTGTTTGCTGGGAATTGAACTCAGGACCTTTGGAAGAGAAGCCAGTATGAGCCCACATTCTTGCTAAACCAGCAAAATGTACTTCATGCCTGCCTCAAGTTACTACTCCAAGAAAAGACATAAGGTGCTGGCTTAGGCCTGTGGAAATCTTGCAAATAGCTAGTACTTTGTAGCACAGTTTAGCTCACTATATAACCAAACAGTACTTTTCCCTCAGTTCCCACTTCCCCCTTTATCTCAGACCTTTTCTTCTTCACCCTTCTTCTTATGTAAATGACCACACTGTCCTTGACACACCAGAAGAGGGTATCAGATCCAATTACAGATGGTCGTGAGCCACCATGTGGTTGCTGGGAATTGAACTTATGACCTTTGGAAGAGCAGTTAATGCTCTTAACCAATGAGCCACCTCTCCAGCCCCCTCCACCCTTATTCTTGTTTTCTGTTTCATTTAAAATTTTTTATTTTACTTGTGTTTTGCCCGCATGCTTGTCTGCATGAGGCTATTGGAACGGCTAGAACTGAGTTACAGACAGTTGTGAGCAGCAGTGTGGATGCTGGGAGTTGAACCCGGGTCCTCTGGAAGAGGAACCAGAGTGCTCTTAACTGCTGAGCCAGCACTTCAACCCTGACTGTTTGTGAAACAGTCTCTCATGGCATAATCTTGGCTAGCCTGGAACTCACTATACAAATGAGGTTTACAGAGACCCGCCTGTCTGTCTCCAGAGTGCTTGGATTAAAGGTATCTATCACCATGCCTGGCTCCACCCTTGCTCTCAGAAAAATTATTGTGGAGAAAATTGAGTCAAGAAGCCTGAAGTTCCCACAGCTCCCTCCCTCCTCACCCAGCCTTCAAACACACACACACACACACACACTTCCCCCAAAACTCCCTTTAGCTCCTTCCAAATACAAACAAATTCAGGCCTCTGCCATCTGAAAAGAAACTCCAGACTCCTTTCTTCTCCCTAGCTACTGCTCTGCCTCCCAACCCCCCTGCGAAGTTAATTTTTGTAGTCAACTTGATTGGATTAAGAAATACCCAGAGTATCCTAGAGGAAGTAGAGATGGGGTGTCAGGAGTTCAAAGTCAACTCTCAGCTGCATAGCACTTTGACACCAGCTTGGACTGCAAGAGTAACCATCTGTACAAAAACCAACCAAATAGCAACAGACAGCCTAACTTTCAGTTTGTCCGAGAGGGCTTTCAACAGTGGATTAGCTGAGCCAATAAGCCTAGATCGACTCTGGGTTGCGCTATCCCGTGGCCTGGGACCCCAGACTAAATACAAAGGAGGGGCTGGTTGAGTACTAGTGTTTATGTCTCTCTGCAGATACGAATGGCTCAAACCCTTACCCTTGCCACAATGGGCGGTATAACCTCTCAAACTTCGAGGTAAAATAAGCCCTTTTTTTAAAACCGGATCTTGCCACAGCAATGAGAAAAGTAATCAAATCTCAAAGCCAAACTTCTTGAACTAAAAAGTCATGGTCATCTATTTTTACTATTTTTTTTTAAACAAGGTGGTAACAACACACACCTTACACCTTTAATCCCAGCACTCGGGAGGCAGAGGCAGGCAGAACTCTGAGTTCGAGGCCAGCCTGGTCTACTGAGTTCCAACACAGCCAGGGCTACACAGGGAGACTCTGTCTCAAAAAAAAAAAAAAAAAAAGTATTTTTACACTTGTGTTTGTACACATGCACACATTCATGTCACAGCATGTGTGTGGAAGTTAGAGGGCAACTTGGGGAAGTCAGCTCTCTCCTAACGCAGTGTGTGCTCTAGGATTTGGATATCAGGCTTGGCAGCAAGCCCCTTTCCCCATTGAGCCAGTCCACTGCCCCTGCTCTTTCCATTTCCTTACTTTACCTCACTCTGGTTGAAATTCCCTTGGCCTCCAGGATATTAAACTCCTGTCATTTCCTTCGTGTCTTGGAATGCCCTTTCGCCAGCTTGTTTCTACCTGTTCTCACTCGCACTTGCCAGTCTCTTGTCACTTTGTACTTTCTCCCAAAGAATTCTTTTTAGCTTCCTCTTTTATGTGCATCGGTGTTTTACCTGCATTTATGTCTGTTGGAGGGAGTCAGACTCCCTGGAACTGGAGTTATAAACAGCTGTGAGCTGTCATGTGGGTGCTGGGATTTGAACTCAGGACCTCTGGAAGAGCAGCCAGTGCTCTTAACCTCTCAGCCATCTCTCCAGTCCAACAGGGATGTTGTTTTTCTTGTTTATTTATTGATTTTTTTTGGTTGTTCAACATAGGGTTTCTTTGTGTGTAGCTCCACTCTGGAACTCATTCTGTTAGACCAGAGATCTGCCTGCCCCTGCCTCCCTGGTGCTGGGATTAAGGCGTGTAACACCACCACCTGGCTTTCCAAAGTGTTCTTAACCCCTCTGGTGGCTTCAGTTACCAACAGCTTTTGAACCTTTTCTATCTAGCCCTGTGGATGTATTGCACCGATGGATAATGTCCTCCAACACTGTACTTCCTTTTCCCAGGCTCACCTCTAACACACTCAGAGCTGTGGGCAGGAACTCAAATGGAAGCCCACACACTGTGTGTCAGAGAGCTTGGACATGATTATTCGAGCTAACGTTTAGACAATGTGCTTCTTTCTTACTCTGGTAAATAAGCCTTTGTAATGACCTAGAAAAGTACATTTAAATTTAGGATTATTGCACTTCCTGGAGTGTCGGGCTAGGATGTGATCCCTTGGGAAAAACTCATGATCCCTTGGTCCAGAGGCCCTACCCAACACCCATTTTCCCCACCATCTGGTCTTGAGCTTGTACCACAGTGGGCCTGGTATACATACATGATTTTGAGTACCTACATGTGTTTAACATCTTCATATCTCCCCAACTAAATTTCCTTCTGCGCTCCTCCTGAATTAAGTTACATCAGTGCCCTCGACCAGAGCTTAAAGGAACAAGGTGCTCTTAGAAAGAGAAATGAAAGCTTGAGTCCGTGAGAGCAGATGAAGAATCTGACCTCATAATAAAGGCCATTCCCAGAAACAGGCTGTGGGAGCCAGGTGTGGTGGTGTAGCCCGTTATCCTAGAGCCTGAGAGGTAGAGGCGGGAAATCTGGAGTTCAAAATTAGCTTGGGCTACGTGAAACTCCGTAACAAAAACCGAAAACCGAAAAGAAAGAAAAGAAAAATAATAGTGGAAAAATGGGAATTAGAGCCACTAAGGTAACTGTGAAGGATCCCCCATGATGGGGCCTGATGGTGACAAACTCTATCTTGAGACCTGGCACCATCTGTCAGCCCTAGTCCTTTCAGTCAGACATGCTCTGGGCAAATGCTATATTTATCACCTCTTTTTCTTATTTTATTCTGAGACAGGGTTTCTCTGCAGCCCTGGCTGTCCTAGAACTCACTCTACAGCACAGGCGAGGCTCAGTCTCAGAGATCCTCCTGCCTCTGCCTCCTGAGTGCTGGGACTAAAGGTGCTCACCACCAACGCCCAGCTATTCCTCACCTTTTACATCCAACACTGGGGTGGGTTTCTGTCCACTTGCAGTCCAGGTCATGCTATGGTCTCCCACCTGGATGACTAGAATCTTCTTTGTAACTCCCCTCTCATCCCCAAAACTGCTGTGCTTCCTCCCAGCAGCTGGGATGATCTTTCTGGCACAAATGTGGCTACTTCCTGTTAGAACTCACAAGCCTCAGCTTGTCACTTTTAGGAGCAAGTCCTTAGTACATCATTTGATATTCACAGTCGGTGGTGATCCGACCCCTGTCGACCTCTCCAGCTGATGGTTCACCTCTCACTGACCCCTGACACGAACATTCTAGAATAGGACTATACATACAGGAAGAACATACACCATCAGATATAAACACAAGCTCCCATACTACATACATTTGTGCATAACACAGCAACACACATGGGGATAGTCACTCACATATGTTTTTACAACTCCTCGAGAGTATATGCTATGTTCTCACAGGCTCATGTATGTTCTCCACCCATATTCACACACATATGTACTCACACACACACACACACCATATACTTCAGTCACACACACCAATGCTATCTATCCCAATCCACCCATCACTTCAGGAACTTGGGTACCACACATCCACCCAATCACTTCAGGCACTTGGGTACCACACACATCCACCCATCACTTCAGGCACTTGGGTACCACACATCCACCCATCACTTCAGGTACTTGGGTACCACATTCTCTTATGCTTCTGTCTAGTTCTCGCTCCTACAGCACTAAGACCAGGTCTTCCACCACCCTAAGCTTTCTCCTTAGAATGCTGCTTTCTGGTTTCATTACCAGCTGTCTGAACTCTTCCATAAAGATCTGAAATAGTCCAAGGCTTTTTTAATTTATTTTATGCATATGAGTGTTTTGTCTGCATGTATGTCTGTGCATGACAGGTGTACCTGGTGCCCAGGGATGCCAGAAGAGAGTGTCAGGGACTGGAGTCACAAATGGTTGTAAGCTGCCATGTGGATTCTGGGAATCAAACCCAGGTCCTCTGCAAGAGTACAAGGCTCTTAACTACCGAACCATTTCTCCAGGCCCAAGGATTTAAAATGCAAGCCTAAAAGCCAGATATGGTTGCGTGCACTCTGCCCTCTAGAGGCCAACCTGGGCTATATATTGCATTCAAGACCAGGCTGGGTATATCGTAAGAACCTGTCTCAAAATCACAAAGGCCAGGGAGATGGCACAACACATGGAAACACTTAATACAGGCATGAAGACCTGATTTGGGTCACGAGAACCTATCTAAAAGTCAGACATGATGTCCTGTGTGTATAAAAAAGCAGAGCCTGGAGGGGGGGGCTTCCCCATAAGCCACGATCTGGGTAGCCCAGAGTATATAGTGCAAATAGCAGAAACAAGAGGACCCTTGACTCAAACAAGATGAAGATGAGACCTGGCAACTGAGGTGGTCTCTGACCGCTACATGTGATATGGAATGTGCATGCCTTCACATGCAGACTCATACGCAAATACATACTTAAAAACTGAGTTAGATGGGCTAGAGAGATGGCTCAGTGGTTAAGTATACTGACTGTTCTTGCAGAGGTCCTGAGTTCAATTCCTAGCAGCCACATGGTGGCTGGAAACCATCTGCAATAGGATCTAATGCCCCCTTCTGGTGTGTCTGAAGACAGCTACAGTGTACTCATATACATTAAATAAATAAATAAATAAATCTTTTTAAAAAATGAGTTAGAAAAGAGTGAAATCTAAGGCTTGAAGTAGGAAGCCGACATCTAGCTTGTTCGACTATGGAACTTTTTTGTCACCCTGACTGGGCTTCATTGTTGGTTTGTGTAGCCCTGTCTGTCCTAGAGCTCCCCCTGTAGACCAAGGTGGCCTTAAACTCACAGAGATCCCTCCCTTGCTGGGGATTAAAGATGTGTGTGTCACCACCACCCCACGGATTTTTTTTTTTTTTTTTTTTTTTTTTTGTTTTTGTTCTTGTTTTCATCTTGT
Source organism: Micromys minutus (assembly GCF_963924665.1). Lineage (NCBI taxonomy): Eukaryota > Metazoa > Chordata > Mammalia > Rodentia > Muridae > Micromys > Micromys minutus. The sequence continues at coordinate 41,697,142 of NC_137962.1, forward strand.
CTGTTCTCCTTGGTTATTAATGGTATGACGTTGGACACTGGAGGTACAGCAGTGCTCATGAGCATTGCTAGGGAAGTTGAGCGTGGCTACGACAGCCAGGCTGACTGGTAGTAAACCCAGCCAAAAAGAAGCAGGCTGAGGAATGCACATTGCTGGGAAGGACTTGAGCCTCTTAGTACAGAGTTCAAGTTCGCAACCGAAAGTTACTCTAGTTAGGGATGAACTGCTGTACTTTCTCTTCCTTTTGAGACAGTGTCTTGTGCAATCTTGGCCAGTCTTGGCATCACTGAATGTTTGATCTTCCTGCTACTGGCTTGTGTAACCATACCCAGTTTTCTGTTAAGGAATCAAACCCAGGGCTTCCCGCACACTGAGCAAGCACTCTACCAACTACGCCCGAGCCCCAGCCCCCAGTAGAGACTATTTCCAGGGATTAATTAGACCTTCAGGATCCTCTGAAGCTATTTTCACTTGTAGTCCTGGAGAAGAGCAGTAGGTGGATCGCCCGAGGGTGGAGGGGCAGGGCTTGAAGCCAGAAGCCTGAGCCCGGGAGTAGCAGTGATTAACCTGAGTCAGGATGTAGATAACCAACTTGGCTTGAGAGCTCAGGAAGAGAGACTCAGGGAGGGTTATTATTCCCAAATGCCGTGCAGAGGTGGAGAAGGCACTTAGGATGTTACTCATAATCTTTCCAGAACAGCATTGTTGGGCTCCATTGCCAACTTGTAGAAGGTCTAAACAGGCAGAGAGAAGTCTTAGATGAGAGAGATTTCACGCCTCATCAGGAACAGAGGGAGTGGGAGAAGCAGGGAGGGTGAGATGAAGGTCTGTGACAGAGGGCAGGTCACTGTAGGGATGGATATGCTGTTAAGCACACACAGAAAATCATGGGCAGGAAAGAACACAACCTCTAGGACAGGAAGGCGATAATAATATAAACTGATATATTAATAATTTACCTCCAGAAGCTCTCCCCCTGGTGTCCTCAATGCTGATCACTCTTTGCTCACAACTTTCCACCTTTTCAGCACTTCCTTCCTGTCGCTATATCCGGCTTTGTAACCTCTGTCATCCCTGGGTATCTGAATGCCACCTCCCTCTAACCCCATCCCTATACCTGGACTGAGCGAGGATTGTTGGTTCCACTGCATTTCCACGAACACTTGCAGCCTTGCTGGTTCTCCTCTCTCAACCCTGCTCTGGGTATCACTAGGGCTTATATCACAGGTTAACAAATCCTAAATCTCAATTTTAGGTCCTGGCTTCTCTCCTCGGCATCTGGATATGAGTTTCTTTCTTGCTATCAGAAAACAGAGAGGGGCTGGAGAGATGGCTCAGCGGTTAAGAGAACTGACTGCTCTTCTAAAGGTTCCGAGTTCAATTCCCAGCAACCACAGGTGGCTCACAACCACCTATAATGGGATCCGATGCCCTCTATGGTATGTCTGAAGACAGCTACAGCGTGCTCCCATATATAAAATAAATAAATCAAAAAAAAAAAAGGGGGGGGGGAGAGAAAGGGAGGACAGGGATGTGGAGATTGAAGGTTGGTAGCATATTGGACTTGGTGGGGAGAAGATTTGGATTCCAGAGCTGGGCAGTTTTTAGTCTATGATGCTATTTGGAAATTAGGTTTAGGGGAATGTGGTGAGGAAGCTTTTATAGGGTGAATATTATGGGGCCTAGGTTGCCCTTTCATCCAATGGTCCTATGTTCTCCTCCTGCCTCCATTCACTGAAGCCAATGCCCTCTGTTTGTTACTAAGTCCTTTCTCCACAATTTCCTCAGACCCCAGCAAACTGGCTCTTCCTCCCTCTGTGCAGCTCCATCCTTCCCTCCCCACTGTCATTATACCCAGGCCTCTTATAGTTACCCTGTTGGGAAGGGCCTGTCGCTGCCTCACCAAGCCCGCTGGTGAACCCGCTGATGCAGAGGCCACCTGCCTGAGTCTTGATCGCAGACTTGAGCTCGTGATTCTCCCGAATGAGCCGTACCAGCTTCTTCAGTTCCTCATTTTCCCGCACCAGCCTCTCTATCTGATGCCGAAGCCCCTCATAACTTGTAAGTAGAGACATGCCCCAGGGAAGAGGAGAAGGTGCAGCCCAAGGGAGGGCACTGCACTTGGAGGCTGCCCAGGGCCCGGGGCCTTGCCCGGGCTGGAAAAGGGCACCAGAGTCTGCAAGACTGGTCCAGTGGGCTCTGGGTATTGTGAGGTCAGAGACTATGCCCTCCTCTTTGCCCTCTGCTCTAACAGGCTCAGCTCTCTGTGTCTCCAGGTCTGTGTTGCCTTACCTCAGCCTGAAATGTCCTGACAAGGTCTGGCCAATTTTAATTTCATGGTTGCCTCTTCTGCTATTGTCTTTACTTCAAGCTAATTGTTGCCCCTGGACTTCCCCTTTAGACAAGTTCTATACCACATCACTTGCCTCATGTCTGTGTGACTGGCCCTTCAGCGCTTTCCACAGGACATTCAGAGAGTATAGGTGTTGTACCTCCCTAGAGTGCCTCAGATGACAACACGGGGTGAAACTTAGCACAGACATTTGTGGATTGAATACTTGTCAACTTCTGCCTTCCTAGACATTGGCATGCCTAGATTACATCTGTCAGCTATCTTCTGAGGAAGCCGTGTCTTGTGTATCAGGAAATTGGTCCATAATGTCCCTCTAACCACAAGTGCTTCATTCCTTTCCTAGCTACTGGCTGAGAGTCGTCTTCATGAAAGCACCAAGCTCCCACAGCTCAGGAGTTTCCATCACTCCTACCTGTAGCGACTCTTCCTTTGCACCTGATCTCTCTGCTTCTCAGGTCCTAGAATCTTCTGGACTTTCATGCTCTCAAGAATCTAAAATAAGACATGCTGGCGATCCAGCGGCTCCCTCTGTGACTCTACGATCGCCAAGGTTGAGTTGACTTGGCTGATCTGGCTGGCTAAGTACCTCATTCCTCCCTCACTACTCCTAAAGCTGTCCACTTGGCAGACGGCAACCTCCTCCCGGAGGAGCAGCAGTGTTCAACCGAAGAAACATACGTAGTTGTGTCCCTCTGCTCAGACCTCCGAACAAGAACTGGAGCTAGTCCTCCTCGACTGGTTTCAAGAGCCGAGGACTGAGTCCTCCTGACACACCCTTCCCCTCCAGCTATCTAGAAAGAATGCCATGGGCCTGATCTTGGGAGTCAATGGAGGCTGATCCTGAAAACCTCCACTGGCTCTGTGGTCTTCTCTCAAAGTTCTCCATGGGTCGGGGAGAGGAAGACAAAGTCCGGCTCCAGACCAGATTCCAGTGGGCAGACTCTGGTAGAGAGTGCAGCTGAGGAAGTGGAGATCAGCCAGGGCTGGGGCCAGTCTAAGGTGGGTGTTCTATCTAGACCTCACAATGGGAGGTCCTGCCCCCCACCCCCGTCTCTGACACTCCATGCTGTAATCCTAAGTCACTCTGACCTCAAGGACAAGAGTACCTAAGGACCAAGCACGAGTTCTTTTCATTATTCTTCCTAACCTTATGAAATATGTCTGCTGGACTGCCCTCCAGCCTGTGGCAATAAACATACCATGGTCTTGTCTTTGAGCTGACGTCATCTCAGATGCTTCCATTTGATGGGTCAGTTCGGATGGTCTAGTGTGCGGTGCTCTTGTCTTTGGTCGGAAGCTGGAATAAACCCTGCTTTGAAGGTGTTTTTGTAGTTGTGGTTGGCATCTACACAATGCTGACTTTAGGTAAAGGAGATCCCTTCCGATCATATAGGTGAGACTCATCCAGACAGTAACAGACATATGAGCAAAAGATTGCATCATAAAAAAAAAAAAAAAAAAAAATCACTTTTTTTTTTCTGTCCCAGTGTCTCTTTCCTCTGTCTGTGCAGGCATTGTTAGGAACTGGAGACACAGTGCCAGTCATAAGCAGCCACTATGAACTGAATGACCAGATTGAGCTCATGAAAATGTTGAGCTTTCCCTGTGCTAGGAGGTGGCGGTGTGTGTTGGGTAGATGTAGTTCATCATTACATCACATGCACCACCTCAGAGGAAGTGATGGTTGAAATACTATCAAGCATGGGAAGTTCCTTCTAGTAGAAGGAATGAGGAAGGTGAAGAGTGAACCTATGTGTGCTAGAGAAAGATGAAGGCCCAGGTCAAGATGAACTGATGTTGACTTAGAAGGGCTTTTGGAAAGGGAGTGTGAGGAGATAGCTCAGTGGTAAGAGCACTGACTGCTCTTCCAGAGGTCCTGAGTTCAATTCCCAGCAACCACATGGTGGCTCACAACCATCTGTAATGGAATCTAATGCCCTGTACTGGTGTGCATGAAGACAGCCACAGTGCACTTATACAAATAAATAAACAAATCTTTAAAAAGGGGGGGGTATGTGACACATACTGGAGGGGAAACCCTGCTGTATGGTGTGCAGGAAGGAGGTCATGGCAGCCATCTGCAGGCACAGTGAGATATCTTAGAGGTGGATGAAGAAAGTAGTCAGGGCTGAGAGGTTGTTAGAGGTGTTAAATGGAGTGGTCCTTGGAATGATGGGGATGAGGCCAGGGATTGCCTTGGAGTGTCTGGCCTGGGTAGTAAAACAGTCTCTGGTTATACCAAACAATAGAGAAGGAGGTCAGGTTTAGGTGGAGTTCAGATGTGCTCAAGATCCCAGGGATGTGCTAAGCAAGGTGTGTGTTTCTGCTGTGGATCAGAGTAGAGCATGCTGCATGGGCTGGAGCGATGGATCTGAGAGTCATCAGCTTCTGGAGTGGCAAGCGAAGGCGTATGAGTGGATGAGATCAGCCAGGAATTGGTAATGAATGAGAGGCCCATTGTGTCTCAAAGAACGAGGGCAAGTCTGCACAGAACAGAGGGGAGAAGGCACAGGCACGGGTGGAATCCTCAGGGCGGCCAGGTTTGATCAGCTGCACACAAGGGACCGTTTCAAGGCCGTGTTGCAACAGTATTACCTAATGCTTCTAGGAAGTCGGATGAGACACAAGGGAAAAGTAATGATGTGGAAGTCATTAGTGACGTGTGGAAGGCTGCTTGGGTAGAGTGATGTGGCCAACTGCAGATTCTGGCAAGTGAGAGGGAGGGAAAGCAGAGGAGGGAGTGCACGAGACAGTGGCTGGCTGTGTGAAGAAGTGTGGGTAAAGCTGACTTCCTTCTCTACTACTTTTCCTTTTAGCAGTAAAGTGTCAGGGTAGACTGTGGTCTCTTAGCCTCTGGTCTCTCCATGGAGCTACAGTGTAGAGAGGGAATGTCCTCGAAGGGCACCGTGACTTTCCCAGGCCCTTGAGTCATTGGCCCCTCTTTGTTTTCAACTTATGATTGTAGCTCTTTCTAATCTTTTAAATAAGATTTGCTTTTAGTGTGTGTGTGTGTGTGTGTGTGTGTGTGTGTGTGTGTGTGACTCAGGTCATGTGAGTGCAAACAGTGTTGGTGCCCACAGAAGTTAGCTGGAGCTCCAGGCAGCTGTGTTGGGGTTCGAACTCAGGTCCTCTGCAAGAGCTGAGCCATCTCTCCAGCTCTTTCTGCTCTTATTTCCTTTCTGTTGTATTTCCCCCTTATCATTAGTCTTATTATTTTGTATTTATAAAAATGTCCTTTGATACCCAAATTAGTGGGTTTGATTGTGGGACAGAGAGCATTGGAAGTTTGAAGATCAGGACTTATCTAGAAATTACTCCCATCCATCTGGGTCTTCAGGAAGTGAGGTCTTCAGAGTACATATAATGGTTATCCCTGTGCTAGTGCCTGGGTTCCTGGCCTGTGCAAACAGAGTTGTTGGCTGCAGGCAGCTGGAGGTCCAGCAACGGAGAAGAATTCATCTCCCAGCATTCATGCGGGCTTTTTATCCCTCACAGGCTTCTCAGGAATTCACTGGGAACAAATCTTCAAGCTGTGTCCCTTCTTGAATGCTGAGTCACATCTACTCCCTCTGGTTTCCGGTCACTGAGTTTGCACAGTTTGTCCCCATTCAATTTTGCCTTATTAGATTCAGTTCAGCATTCCAGCTTAGCCATCCCTCAGGGATCTCTGCTCCCTTCTAATTTCAGCAAACTTGCTGAACCATTTTCCCCCTTTCAAAACATAAATTTGCTAAGGAACAAGGGTCTGTCTTGGAGCCTGTCCCCACCCTCTTTCACCTTTGACCTCCTTTCCCTTCCCCACAGAAGGACTATGATTTTATGAAGAGCAGCATCCCCTGGGAAGCTGCCATCTACTCAACATGGCCAACCCAGCAGCAGGGCTGGCCATGTGACCACTTTGATCCTGCCTGAAGTAATTGCTTATAACTCTGTGGTCGGCCAGCATGTGCTCACATCCTGTTGATGGCAGGTGTTACAGGATGGGATCTGTCCATTCTGGAAGGATTCAATCAATTCAGATACCACCCTACTTCCCATTCATTGTTTTTGTTGGTGTTGTTTGGTTTTTGGTTTTTTAATTAATTAATTAATTAATTAATTAATTATATATAAGTACACTGTAGCTGTCCTCAGACACACCAGAAGAGGGCATCAAATCCCATTACAGATTGTTGTGAACCACCATGTGGTTGCTGGGAATTGAACTCCGGACCTCTGGAAGAGCAGTCGGTGCTCTTAACCACTGAGCCAGCTCTCCAGCCCTGTTTATGTGTTTGAAACAGGGTCTCACTTCAAAACCTTGACTGCCCTGGCCTGTAAACCAGTTGACCTTGAATTCAAAGAAATCCACCTGTCTCTGTCTCACTGGTGCTGGGATTAAATTAGTGTTCCACTATACTTCGGTCATTGTGTTCCTAAATAATGTCAGCGGTGACTCTTACCCAACCCTGTGTTATATTTCAGAGGATTGAGGGGCCATACATGACAGTTATTGAATGCTACGTGTCTGCCGGCCCAGACGTAGCAGGGTGCATCATGGGACAGGTGAGAGCATGCTGGGACACAACCACTTCTCTGTTTGCTCAGCTTCTTCTCAGCTGTGCAGCTTGGGTTTGGGGAGAGCATCTTCGTCTCCAGGCTTCTTGTCTCACTTCCAGCACCCTCTTTCATGTCAGCTTTTCTCTGCACAGCTGCAGACAGATACCTGTGTCATAACTCTGCCCAGAAGAGAAGCATCACAGCACTTTCTGTTTTGTGTGCCAGAGTCCAGCAAAGGCCCTGCTGGGGCATAGAAGTGGCTCAAAAATGTATGAACAAATCACTATTCTTTATTTTGTCCTAAGAGAACACTATCATAAAACTGAAAAGGTTCTCTCTCTCTCTCAGCAGCCAATAAAAAAATATTATTTAAAAAACCCAAATGCAAGTTTGACATGGGGGCATATTCTTTTAATCCCAGCACTTGGGTGGCAGAGATAGGTGAATCTCTGGGAGTCTGAGACCAGCCTGATCTACAACGTGAGTTCCAGGTCAGCCAGGGCTACTACATAGAAAATTCCAATAGGTATGATTGCAACACATCTTTAATCCCAACACTTGGGACACTAAGTCAGGCAGAACTCTATGAGTTCGAGACACTAGTCTATATAGGGAGTTCCAGCATAGTTAGACTATGTCTCCAAAATAAATAAATAAATACAATACAATACAAACACTGGCATTGTGTAGATAAAAAAATGTGTGTGTGTATGTTTGCATATATATGTAGGTATATGATTATATATGTACATGTGTGTATAATGTACATGAATGTGTACATGTGTGCATTTTTGTGTGGTGGGCATGTGGAGACCAGAGTATGACTTTAGGTGTGAATAGCCAAGACAGGCTTAAGTGAACACGTAAGGGAAGGATGAAGTCTCGAGTGATGTATTGTTGACATGGGCAGGGCCTTGTGACCGAGCCCAGTGCCTCAGACCCATGGAAAATTGTCAAAGCCACTCTTCCCGTCCCAGGGGAGGATGATGGTGGGGCTCGAATAGACAAAGCCTGCCTCCGGTCAGTGTGTGAATGTTGGCAGTGTGCAAGAACTAGCAACTAGCAACTTGTTTGTTTGAGACAGGGTCTCATGTAAGCCCATACTCCATTTTGAAGACTGGTCCCAAGTTTATTGTGTAACCAAGGACAATTTTTAACCCATCTTCCTCCTCTACCTCCCAAGTTCCAGGATTGCTGTGCCCTGCCTTCCTGGGTTCTATACCACATTCTCTATCGTGTGCTGTGCAACCTGGGTGGAGATCTTATGGCATAATTGCTATACATTTGTCATGGATAACATACAGCTTGCTATCTTCAAAAAGCTACTCAGGGAGCTCTCATTTGCCTCCTGCAAAATTATGCTCTGGAAGCACAAATCTGGTCTGAAGTCCTGACCAGTTTCTTACACCAGACAAGTTAATTAGTAATTCAGAGGTTCAGCAGACTTCTTACAAGGCACCTGCTGTAACTTTTTTTATTTTTATTTTTTGAAGGCAGGGCTTCTCTGTGTAGCTTTGGCTGGCCTCGCATTTGCTCTGGCGTCCAGGCTGAACTCAGAGACCTGCCTGCCTCTGCCTCCTAAATGCTGGGATTAAAGGTGTGCACCACCACCATGTTGAGAGTATGTTACAATAGGTGCTAATCCGGTGGTCTGCCCTGTAGGGGCCATGCTCCAGAGACTTCCTTATTTACCCATCTTTGGCTGAAGGTTGGTAAGCTAGAGGTGGGTCTGGCATGACAGAACAGCAGCAGCTGCTGGGGAGGGTTGTGTGTTGACTGGCAGACTAGACGAGGCATTAACTAGGTGCCCTTTTTTGAAAGAAAAATATTTTCTTGACAGCAGTGTCTCATCCTGTAGTCCTGGCTGGCTTGGAACTCACTATGCGGTCCAGAATATCATCAAACTCAAAGCAATCCTCCTGCCTGCTCGAATGTGGGGATTATACCTGCGAGCTCCCCATACTAGGTTGTGATCTTGGGAAGGCAGGTGGTGTTCAGGAGGGTCAGGGCATCTGTCTATCTATGCAAGGCCTGTGGCTAGGAAGAAAGACCTTAATGAAGATCTATGATAGTACATGCCCTTAATCCCAGTACTCTGGAGGGAGAGGCAGTTGGATCTCTGTAAATTTGAGGCCAGACTAGTCTCTGGAGCTAGTTCCAGGACAGCCAGGGGTACAAAACAACCCTGTCTCAAAACACCAACAAAGGTAAGAAAATCTCCAGAAGTATTGTCTAGGAGCAGAAACTTGGAGTTATAAGACCTGGACCACTGGACCACATGCCCAAGATTATTCCTCATGGAAGGGCTGAGCCCAAATGCAAAGACAAGGAGGCTCTCTGAGGCTTGAAAATGTTGTCATTGCTGGTTCAATAGCTGCTTTAAAACAAACAAACAAACAAAAACAAAGCAGGAAGGATCAGCTTTGGAAAACCAGCAGGGTGTAGTGCTCAGTCCTACCCACCAGGCAGAAAAGGCTGACAGAGACCTGCTAGAAGAATGTGGCTGGGGTTCCAGAAGCTCAGCCTGTGTCTTTGTAGTGGAACAAGTTTCTGTAGATTTAAACAGCACAGCTTTCTCCCTCACAGTCTAGAGGGTACCAGCAGAAGATCAAGGTCCTGAAAGATCTGAAATCTGTTAGGATTCCTTCCTAGCATCCTGACAATAGCCATATTTTCATGTGTCCCCATAAGGCAGAGTGGAGAGAGAGGAGGGAGCAAGATTATACGTGTGTGTGTGTGTGTGTGTGTGTGTGTGTGTGTGTGTATGTATGTATTTTTCCAGGCTAGCCTTGAACTCACAATCCTCCTGCCTCAGCCTTCTGAGTTCTAGCCTGATGAGTGTGTGCCACCATACCCAGGTGTGGTGTCTTTTTATAAAGACACTTATCCCATTTGTGAGATCTGCATCTCATAACTTAATCACCACCCCCTCCCCAGACCATTACTTTGGGGTTAGGATTTCAACATATAAATCTTGAGGGAACATAGACTGTCAGTCCATAGCAAACTCTAGGACACCCAGCCTCAGGCCCGTACTGTCCTTCTCTGCCTTCCTGTTATTATCCCTTCAGAACTCAGCCTGTGTGCTTGGGCCCATAAACTGGTCCATGCCCGTCAGACCTGTTACTCCTCCTCCTTCAACAGAAGTGCCTGGATCCATGCCTGATTCCTGAGTTAAGTGCTGTGGGTCTGGGCCAGTTCCACACTTTCTCCAGGCCTCCATCTCTTCATGTTGGTGTGGGGATAATAGCATCCTTCCTCTTGCTTGTCCTTGGGAGCACTAGATAAGGTAATGGGGTTAAAGCGGCCGCACTCTCTGCCGGAAACACATGTTCTCGTTTAAACTGTAGCTCTGGAACCTGCCAGCTCCAGGCACGTGATGTGTTCTGGGGATCATCAGTGAGCAGCCAGGCATCTGGAGCCTCATTCTCTCCCTCTGCTTATGCCGCAGGAACTGCTTATGTGGCCTCGAGACCAGAAGCTCATGGGGGACACTTGAGCTCCCTAACCCCATTTCTTGCCTGTAATACTCCCCCGGCCTGGCTGGGGGAAGACAGAAGAGAACAGATGTTAGTCAGGCCTGACATGTTTTTTATTTACCTCTGTGTGGGTGTGGGTGTGTGTGCACATCATGCAGAGATGAGGGAGGGATGAAGACTGTTTCGTAAGACTCTGTCCTCTCTCTTCTCCTCAGTCACTTGAGACAAGGTGTCTCATGGTGTTGGCTAGTTTTTATGTCAACTTAACACAAGCTTGAGCCACCTGGAGAAAGAGCCCACCAGCTTGCCTATGGACAAGTCTGAGGTACGTCTTATTGAGTAGTGATTTATGTGGAAGGTGCCACCCCAGGCGGCCCCAGGGCTGTATAATAAAGCAGGCTGAGCAAGCCTTGAAGAGCAAGTGAGCAAGCATCCAAGCATCACCCCTTAAAGGCTTCTGCATCAGTTCCTGCTTTCAGGTTTCTGCACTGAGTTCCTGCCCTGACTTCCCTGGATGTGGGCTACAAGGTATAAGCTAAAATAAAAACTTTCCCCTCCAAGTTTCTTTTGTTCACAGTGATTTTTTTAAATTTTTATATAGTTTACATATATAAGTTCTCTGTCTTCATGCACACTAGAAGACAGAATCAGATCTCATTACAGATGGTTGTGAGCCACCATGTGGGTGCTGGTAACTAAACTCAGGACCTCTGGAAGAGCAACCAGTGCTTTTAACCACTAAGGACCTCTTCAAACTGCTCATAGTGCTTTTTTTGCAACAATAGAAATCCTAACAAGATACATGTTGAACTTGAGCTCCAGCAACCCTCCCGGTTCTGTCCCAAACATTGCTGGGATTACATGCTGTATGTAAGTAACCATGTCCTGCTTCCTACGTGGATTTTCAGGATTTGAACTCAGGACCAATCCTGTGGAGCTACCTCCCCAGTCTATGGTCTAAGAACTAAGGGCTAGTTGTGGCTAGGTAACTATGAGCTATGTGACATTCCACTTGCTATAGCCTATTCCTCAGAAGCAGGCAACAATGCAGCTTTTCTGTGGCTACAGAAAGGATGGTGCTCAGGTAATTCTCCACAGCAGCCATCACGAGCCAGTTCCTACAGAACAGAGAGCACAGCAAAGTCCCAGCTGCCATAGGACCAACCTCCGAGCAGGAAGAGGGACGGCGGTCCAGAGAAAGAATAACTGTGTACGTGTGGCAGACAAGATTACGTATCATGAGCATAGAGGAGACCAGGAAAGGGGAAAACTGCTGATGGAGGACTTGGAATGGCCTCCCTAACAAGCTAATGCTTGGCAGGATAGCTGAAGGGAGAGATTAAAAAAAGGCAAGACTGGGCCATGAGATATCTGTCAGTAAAAGACCCTCCCATCAATCCTGGCTGCATTAGATCCCAGGACTCATGGTGAAAAGAGAAAGCCAACTCTGAGGATGTCCTCTGATAGCCACCAGCCTGCAACGACACCCATGTACTGCCCCGAAGCAAATAAAATGTGAAATGGTTTTAAAACAGGTGGTGGTGTTGCACTCCTTTAATCCTAGCATTCGGGAGGCAGAAGCAGGCAGATCTCCAAGTTCAAGGCCAGCCTGGCCTACAGAGTGAATTTCAGGACAGCCAGGGCTCCACAGAGAAACCCCATCTCAAAACAAAACAAAACAAAACACCAAAAAATAAATAAATAAATAAATAAATAAATAAATAAATAAACCCAAAAACAACAAAAACTGAGGCTGGGTGTGGTGGCACACACTTTTATCTCCAATCCCGGCACTCAGGAGGCAGAAGCAAATCCTGTGAATTTAAAGTCAACCTAGTCTACATAGAGAGTTCTAGGCTAGTCACGGTTACACAGTAAGACCCAGTCTACATAAATAACATTAAAAAAATAAAAAAAGACAAAACTTTTCAAATTAAGGGAGTAAGCGTACAAAGACCCAGGCTTGGTGTGGTTGAAGATCTTCAAGGAGGCCCAGGAGATGATGTGAGAACAGCCACAGGAAGAGGAAGTGCAAGTCAGGGAATGTCCGTCTGTGGGCTGACAGGAGTACTTTGTATCATACACACAGGTAGAAGAGCCAGAGGATTTGGAGTAAAGGAAGTAACTGTTCTTATTCTACTCCTGGAGGAACTGCGGTGCAGGAGAGTCAGTTGATTAGGTCCCTCTTCTCTTACTGTCACTTCTGAAGGCTCTTGGCCCTCCCAGGGACTATCAAGTGAACACTGGCTGGCACTGCCGCTGTCTTCGCTACCAGCCCCAGAGTGAAGTCCAGGCCTCTTGAAATGTCACCCCTCTGGGTGCCAGTCCCTTCCCTGAATGCACCCACTGCTTCTCACCCTATTTCCTTGACCTGGGTGGTGTGCCCTTCCCCAGGTCACATGAGCCCGCCTCCCCTTCAGTTTGTTCCTCCAGCATTCTAGGACAGTAGGCCTGTCTGGCACCTCGGCCACACTGTCTGAACCATGAAGCCGAGACAGATAGGAAGAGTGCTGTCAGGCTAGCCTGTTTCTGGTCGAATAGACCCTCTCTCTTCAACTCTCAGCTCAGCCCAATTGGAACAAGTCCTCGAAAGGCAGTTTCTATCAGGAATCTCTCTGTAAACAGAGGGAATTGGCAGTTGACTGGGGTGGTTTCAGGGAGAACAGCACCCAAAGGCTCTTATATTTGAATCCTTAGATGTCAGGGAGTAGCATCTGTGTGAGAAGGATAAGGAGCTGTGGCCTTGTTGGAGGAAGTGTGTCACCGGGGGTGGGCTTTGAATTTATCAAAAGCCAAAGCCAGAGCCAGTGGTGGGCTCTTCCTGCTGCCTATGAATATGAATGTAGAACTCTCTGCTAATTCTCCAGCGGTCTGCCTGACCGCTGCCACCACCCCCGCCCCGCCTGACCAGCAGAATGATAGCCTTGGTCATGGTGTCTCTGAGGAGCGGTGTTTAAATGCAACCCAGTACTTTACTGGTCACGTCCCTCTGGGAGTGTGAGGTCACCTCAGACTGGATGCTTTCTCTGTGAGTGGCGTTCACAGCACCTACACTTGGTTATATAAAGGGACAGATATAAACGGTGAGTAGTAAATGAGCCCCAATAATGAACACAGACTTCTAAGACCTGAGTTTTTTACCAGCTTCCATGGGGTGGTGGGGAAAGGCTGCTGAAATTGTCTGAAGATGCATGATCCACACCAGCTTATTCTGATCCAGATTAGGGACCTGAATCTCAGACAGGAGGATAGGCACCGGACCAAAGTCTGTCCTGTAACACTGCTACCCTACTCTAGCTATGAAGATGACCTTAGGCTGGAGACAACCTTTCTAAGTCATGTGTCCCAAGCTGGGCTATAGCCAGGTCTTGTTGGCAGATGTTGCCCAGAGGAAGCCTGACTTCTTCCTGGACTCTTGGGTCAGCCCTTCCTGTGTGGCCTGGGAATTTATCTCTGATAGGTTTCAATAAAGTCACAAAGGTCTTTCCAAAACTACGTCCTAGAATTTTGGGAGGAGCTTGGCTCTCTGAGGAACACTTTAAGAGCTCTTTGGTAGGGAATGATGGATAACTGCTTTAGCCAATCAACTCGCAAACTCTGCTCTGGTCTGTTGGCCCCACCCCTAAGGGTAATCCCACCTCCTGTGACTGTAGCTCAGATGGAGGCCGGGTTTGTTTGTTTGCTACCCTTTAATGACAGAGATAGAAATATCGTTGTCTGGTACAGTTGCAATGGTTGTGTTTTTGGAAAAACTGGTTAAAGTAGTAAGTCACCAAACAATTTTGCTGGCATGTTTTGGGATGCAAACTGGTTTCAGCACTATTGATAGATTTGGGAACGACTGGAACTGAAAGCAAATGTTATGTTTCCTTGTTTAATTTTGTTCACCAGAAACTTTATGCAAAGGTCTATAGAGATAGGCTAAGAGCCCTTTCTGCTTTAGCAGAGGACCCCAGTTCCATTTGAGCACCCACATGCTAGCTTATGTCATTATAACCAGTCCTAGAGGATTTGACACCCTCTTTTGGCCTCCATGTATGCCTGTATGTATCGATATACACATATGTGGTATACATCCATACATGTAGGCAAAACACACATACACATAAACTTAAGTAAAAATTATATGAAAACCAAAAGCACCTGGTAAACAAACCACAAGTCCAGAAGGACAGAAGGACACACCAGCCACACACATCTTTTATAAAGTGACTACCATTTTTAGTAGCTCCTTATCAGCTGATCTTTTATTATTGTAGTCTGTAACTGGGTCATACAGTCATGCTATTTTTAGTTATTCTAGGAACTGCTGTCTTGTTTCCCCCAGTACTCTTCCCACAATTCATGCAAGAGGACTCCAAAGATTTCTCCACATCCTCTCCAAATCTGTTAGTTTCTGTTTTCTTTTTTTTTTTGGGGGGGGGGGGTTTAATTTGGGTCTCGAACTCAGAGCCTGAAACACACTAGGCAAGAGCTTACTATTACCCTGTACTCCAAGCCCTTTTTGGTTCCTTTAAGAAAATATTTTAGGTTATTTTATTTTATGTGCATGAGTATTTTGTCTGCTTGTATGTGCATGTGTCATGTGAATACCCGGTGCTTTCAAATGTCAGAACTGGGCTTGGATCTCCTGAAACTGGGCTTCCTGATTGTTCTGAGCCATCATGTGGGAGCTGAGAACTGGACACTAGTCCATTGCAAAGAGCAGTAAATGCTCTTTTTAAAAAATGTTTTTCTTTGAGATTTACTTATTTTATATGAATATATGAGTACATACTGTAGCTGTCCTCAGACACACCAGAAGAGGACACTGGATCCCATTACAGATGGTTTCGAGCCACCATGTGGTTGCTGGGATTTGAACTCAGGACCTCTGGAAGAGCAGACAGTACTCTGCTGAGCCATCTCCCAGTCACAGTAAATGATCTTAACCTCTGAGCCATCACCTTAAAAAGAAAAATTTTAAAGCTCAATTTGAGTCTTTTAGGTTTTTTTTCCCCTTCAATACAGGGTTTCTCTGTGTAGCCCTGGCTGTCCTAGAACTCACTCTGTAGACCTCAAACTCACAGAGATCTGCCTTTCTTTCCCTCCTGAGTGCTGGGCTTCCAGGCATGTGCCACCACACCCAGGTAACTCTTGTTACTGTTATAGACTTAAATACGTGGTGGGGTTTTCCACATTTCTTCTTCTTTCTACCTCATCCACTTCTATTTTCTCCTAATAATTATGTTTGTACTAAAGATTGTTCTCTCTCCATTTTTGAACCACCTCTAGGTTTGTTTCCAACATTTGACTTTCTTTTGGTTGTAAGCCAGACAGTCCTATATTTTGAAATACCTAGTAAGTTTAATGGAATGACAGATATTGTGTCTAGCTGATACTATCTTTTTTTTCCCCCTAAAGAAGGAATTCACTTCAGTCACTGCCAGGCACAGGGAGTGGACTAATTTCCCATTACCAGTCCAGCAGAAGTGAGTGGAGTCTGGATTGTGGGTCCAACAGCCTTAGCTCTTCTCTGGTTGGAGCCCTCTAGGTTTTCAGACAAGAGCCCAGGACTTTCCTGAGGATCCCAAGTGTGAATTCTGGTCTACTCGGGGCAACATCTGCCAATTACACAGCTACAACTCTTTTCTCATAGGCTGCCTACCGTAGTGGCGATCATGGGATAGGAGAGATGGGCTAGCTCTGAGACACTTTCGAAAGCTAGAACTAGACTGCCCAGAGGTCATGATGATATTTGGGATCAAGAGGAGGGCTTGAGCCTGATGCTAGCGTTATCCCAGAACCAGGGAACTACTGGAAAGTGTCGAAACACAAGCAAGGGCCTCCGGTTAGAGGTACCGGTGTCGACAAAGAGGATGGGGCTGACGGAGAGCATCCAGGGGGCAGGGTGCTTACAAGGAGGAGCAACACTCTGTTACAGAAGAAATGGGAGAAGTCAGAGAAGGGCGAAAGAGGTACGTAGGTTTGGCCATTCTAAAAGGTCTCCAATGTCCTACAAAGCCTGAGACAGAGTAGCGCCCGAGGAGTGATTGGGTGCCAGAGCAGGCCCCTGGGACCTGGGGAGGAGCATCTGGACCCCACTAGAAAAAGGGCCAACTTGGCTACAGGCCTGATGCCAGATCTCCATTGAGTCTCTTCCCTTCTGAGCTCCTCCCATTCCTGTGCCAGTCCTCCCTCACCTGAGCCACTAGAGGGTCCTCACCAGTTTTCCTACCTCTGCCTAAACCATTTCAGAGCCACTGTTGCCTGCACCCTGTACTTCAGACATCTGACCTTCCAGCCTATGGTAGGCTACACTCAGCTTTCACTTTCTTGCTCCGTCCATCTTTCTCCCTTGCATTCGCTCCTCCTCCCATCGGGCGCTTTCCACAAACCTGATTCTGTGTTACCTACCAGGGCCTTACTTTTACTTCTTTTATGCCTGAGACACCACCACGGATGCTGACGGTCTGAGGCAGGTAGTGCTTGATTGACACCATGGCATGCCAGGCCCTGTACTAGGTGCTGGGCTCTGTGTAAAACTCAGATCATAGATCCTGCTCTAAAGATGCTTCCAACCTAGAGATGCTGAACAGTAGCTCTGGTGGACCAGAGGAAGTGTGCGGGGCAGCTAGACTCGAGGACCTGAAGTCTAGAGCTACCCCCCCCACCCCGACTATGCTTTGCAACAGGTAGCAAGGATTATGTCACTCTGAGGTAAAAGAGTGGGACATTTTTCCCATTAAAGCCTGTATTGTTTAATCTCGAAAACAAGATGTAATTATTATTTATGCAAATAAGTCTGTGGTCTTAGTGCAGCTGACTTGGTAATTCTTGAACCATAGCCATGGAGAGATTACAGCTTGGTTTGTACTATACCTTGAATAATTTAAATGATTTTTTTTCTGTTTAGCTATGATTAAGAGGGCCTTGGCTTTTGTTGTTGTTGTTGTTTGTTTGTTTGTTTTGGGGTTTGTTTTATTTTTTATTTATTTATTTATTTTTTGACTCATCATGGTAATAGTGCCGCCTGGTCTGCTGTCAATGTTTTGTGACATTGTTAAAACAGAACGTCAAGACTCTATCAGCGGGTGCCAGCCCAGCTCCTAGCAACCCTGGTGTCTCTATCTGTGGGTGCCAGCCCAGCTCCTAGCTACACTGAGACCTCACAGATAGGACAGGGCAGACCCCAAGCATCGGAAGGTGCTTTTCTTGCTCACTCGAACACCAACATCATCTCACACTTGATTCCTTTTGACTACAAGCATCAACAACTTTCTGAGCTTTAAAAAATATATTTTCATGTGCTGTGTGTGTTATGTGTAGGCATGTGCAACGCCATGTTGTGTGCAGCAGGCAGGCCGCTGTCACCCTGGTTCTGGGGGCACACAGTTCCTGTGTTTGCATAGCAACTGCTTTATTCACTGAGCCATCTCCACAGACCAGCGTGAACTTCCCACTTACTCAGACGCTTGTGTTACCACAAGTTCGGTTTCAGTTTTCCTTTCCTTTCAGTGATAGAAACCTCCCCATACGGTCCTTACGGTCAACCTCAGGCACTGGAGGAATTTCCTCGCCGTCCTAACACATCTCAGAAGCCTGCTTACTGCTTTCTGCACCTGTCTCAGCCAGAGATCTCTAATTTCTTTCAGGCTGTATCTGCTTGAAAACAAACCCAGTAGCTCTTGCTGAGCATTTCTTACCTATAGGACATTTCCAAGTCCCCTCGCTTGGCCTTTATCCCCTCCAGCTTCTTCTACCTGTTCCCAGAAAGCCCCTTCCACAACTAAGTTTTCCTGGGATCTTCTGAGGAAACACTGCCCTCTCTTACTTTTTCCATATTGCTTGACATTTTGACAATGTGAATGGCTGTGGCTTGAGAGATGGCTCAGAGGTTAAGAGCACCGACTGCTCTTCCAAGAGGTCCTGAGTTCAAATCCCAGCAACCACATGGTAGCTCACAACCATCTGTAATGAGATCTGATGCTCTCTTCTGGTGTGTCTGAAGATAGCTACAGTGTACTTATAATAAATAAATCTTAAAAAATAAAACAAACAAAACCAAAAACAATGTGAATGGCCTCTTTCCTCTAGATCTGTGAGCTCCTGTCTAAAGTTGAGCTTTGTTTTTGTGGCACTGGGATCCAGGCCCTTGCCCATGCCTAAGCAAGTTACTGGGCATGTTCGCAGCCATTGAGCAATAACCCCAAACCTTTAGATTGATAATTCTGCTAGACACATGCTTACAGAGCTTGACACAGTACCCTAGATGAGGTACTGCATCTGCTCAAAGAAATGCCAGAAGGTGAGGTGGGGAAAATGGTTTTGTCACCTTGTGTTACCAAATGGCTAAGGCTAGCTGTTAAAGTAAGGCAGACTCCAGCAAAGGGTTCCTAGCAGCAATAACCCCATCCCCCACCCCCAGCAGAAGGGCTATAAGAATAGACCATCTAGGGGAAACCTCTTGGTTCAGTTGTCTGAAGTCAGGCTAGGGATGAGAGTAGGAATGCATTAGGAGCAGTGAGTGAGTAGAGCAGCTGGCAGAATCTGGAGGCCAGGATGAGGAATACCAGCTTCATCCTCAGGGCACCAAGTAGCTGGCTCTTAGGTAGGTGGGTCGTGGGATCCATGGATCACATCTGGTTTGTAGTGGTCTGGTCTAAATGAATCTGAGGCTAGCTGGGGAAGGAATGAGACAGAATGGAGGAGGGGATGGCCACATCTAACCTGGGGAGATAAAGCAGAAACTCCAGGTTCGGGCGAGGATGCTTGTGGCTTGGCATAGGCCACAGCAGAGGTAACTGTGGGCACTGGGTGGCTTTGTGGCACGCATGAGGAATGGATGCTAGTTAATTAAATTAAATATACCCATACACGACCAGGAAGCAACAGCCCAGAGAGGTCCTTATGCTGATCAAGATGTAGGAATCAAGGCCACTCTGACCTTGTGGTTCCAGGAGGCTATGGGATTAAACTGTATGAGGTCCAAGTATTGAGCTCTCTGTGAGGAGGGTAAGGACTCACTCTACTTGTGCAGAACCAGACTTCGGGGACTTGGATAGATGAGGGTTCTAGAGATGATGAGGTAGGAGCAAAGGCTAGAGGAAGAACAGGCAGCCCCGAGGAACTGGCACCAAATGGCAGTGCCAGGGAACCAGAGGCCAAGGGGCCCACCTAGTACAGTCATCTGTTCGGCCCTTTCAGGGTTGGACCAATGACCTATGCTGCTGGTCTTGGGCAGAGACAGGGACCTCTCAGAGCCCACTGCTGCACTGTGCCGTCCTGTCCTCAGAGAGTAGAGATACACAGAGACCTGGCACTGTGCCCTTATGCCTCAAGAATGCTGTCCATAAGCATAGATCTCAGTGCACACCTTAAAATGCAACTGGGAAGACATCGAGAAGTAGAAACATATCGGATTAGCTACTGTCATTAACCGCTGTTGTCGGTGCCTGCTCATAACTTAGCGTCAGCCAGGGCAGTGGGGTGCTGAAGCCCCACCATACTTCCTGAAGGAAGTGGCGGTGACGAGACAAGGAGAAGCAGAGAGCAGAGGATACCTTTTTATTGGCATTTTGACGATGGCAGCGTGAGAGGGCCTCCTCCCCCGAAGCATGCCATCCTCTCTGCTCTTGGGGCTCAGCACAAGAATGAGGCCCCACCCTGCATGCCCCTCAGAAAGCAGGGTGTGGAGGGGTCATGGGTACTCTATGCCAGGAGAGCTGGGACAGGAGGAAAGACGTGCACCCTCACCTCTTGGTATGATCCTTCTCTCCTGGGACCTGGTGTTGATCCCAGACCCTGGGATGGGCTGGCAGACAGGGCTCATGCAACAATGAGTGGACAGAAGGTGGCACAGAAATGCAGCCCTGTCACCCCTTGGCAAGGGCAAAAGGGATAAAGGGGGCCATGCTGTGGCCAGAGAGGGTCCAACGTTAAGTATTTGCAGTGTACATACATGAGGGTCAAAGGGGCTCCCTCTGCTCCAGGCCGTGCCTGGGGACCAGAGAGAGGGAAGCACAGATGGCATTGTCATGCCAGGAACATGGGTCTGAGCCAACCATGCCACCTGAGCTGGGGCTTGTTCTACTCCTTGGCACGGCCAATGATGGTGAGAATATATAGGAAGATGTTGATGATGTCTGTGTACAGATTCAGGGCAGCAAACACATATTCTTCTGGGCTCAGGGACAGCTGCTTGTTCCCCAGGAGCAGTTGGGTGTCCACTGCCAGGAACTAGTGGGCAAAGGCACAGTTGGTACTCAGCAGCCAATTCACTCTCACCCGGCAGGCATCCCAGCAGAGGCCTCCCAACACCCTCACTCACGCAGGTGAAGAGCAGAGCGCCCAGCGAGGCGTACACGATCTCCAGGATGCGGTTCCGGATGAAGATGCAGAGTATGGCGAAGATGAAGAGCACCACCACACTCACCAGGAGCACGCCCATGCACGAGGTGAAGTCATAGCGGGTCTGGGAGGAGGGGAGGGAGCCAGGGAGGGAGGTGAGACTATGGGTGTGGAGGGCTCTGGGGCAACCGTCCTATCTTAGGACCCCCTCACCTGCATGGAGAAGATGACCACCGTGAAGCAGACAGCTGTGGTGATGCCCACGGCCATGATGACTGCCTCGGTGTTGTAAAAGCTGGCTATCATGCCCACCATGTAGGACAAGCTGATGGTCAGGATCGACTGCAGGAGAGGATGACAGGGGGCTTTGGGTGTGTGGAGCTTCCTCTTGGTCCAACCCTGCGTACCTCCCTTTCCTGTTCCACAGGCCTAGGGGAACTGGGCCCAGGTTTGGGAGTTACCAGAGCAACAAGGTTCCAGGGATGCTTTCGCCGGAAGTCCCCACAACAGCTGAGGACAATGAGCGAGATGAAGAAGATGGCATAGGAGACATAGTAGGTCCAGACATTCTCCCGGACAAAGCCCTTCACCTCCCCAACAAAAGTGAAAACGGCCACAGTCGACAAGGTCACCGACAACTGCAGGGTCAGCACCAGGAACACCTGGGGGAGAAGCCAATCAAAACCCCACCTCCACTGACTCCCCATGACTCCTCCCAGCCCCCCTCCCACACTTGACAGGCCCAACCTTTCTGATGAAGGCCTGGCGAATGCTCTTATCCCAGTTGACAGAGGGGAAGTCCTGGTTGTCATAGTAGGATGGAGGTCCTTCCTCCTGGTAGTTCCCATGCTGAGGTGCTGGGGACACAGAGGCTGGGTCAGTGTCCCTTGAGGGCACTTGAATCCCTGCCCCTGCCCCTACCTTTCCCTACACTTACAGCCAGGGTCCTGGAAGGGTGGCGGCTGCCCATAGGGGTTAGGGGGGAAGGGGCTCTGTGGGTATGGCCCCTGTGGGTAGCCTCCTTGAGGGTAGGGTCCTTGAGGGTAACCTTGTGGGTAGGGGCTGGGACCATGGGGATACCCTGGTTGACCATAGGGAGAGGGCTGGAAAGAGGCCTGTGGGTATGGGGCCCCAGGGTAGGGAGGCTGAACATAGGGAGGCATAGGGGGTTGGGGCCCCACAGGATAGCCAGGGTTTGGGGGAGGATAGCTGTCCCCAGACACCAAAAAACTCTTTTCATGGGACATGGCCTCGGGTTCTGTGGCTGCCCCTAGAGGAGAAAAAGAGAATAGTTAGCTCGGAGAGACTGAAACCGGTGACAGCCATACCTGCTGCGGAACCCAGGAAGAAAAAAACAACTGGCCATGACCTTTGTACAGGGCTGTAGGAAGCCACAGAACAAGGAGGCAGGGAGTGTTGTGTGGGGTGCGGGAGACCAATGTGAACCCCTTGGAAGGGGCTCCTCTAGATCGACCTGGGGTGGGGGATGGGAGGAAGAGTGATGGCTGTCAGCCTCAGCTTGGAGCTTGGGAGATGCCTCCTCACTGTTGCGGGTCTTTCGTGTCAGAGCTCAGCAATGAAGAGTGTTGAGGCACAGCGCAGTTGGCTAGAGAGGCGTGGGGGTGTGCCCTGGCCCTCCCCTTTCTATCCCTCCCATTAAGCAGCTTGAAGGGGCCAGCGCTAGCGGGGCTATTTCTATCCGAGGAAATCCCCAGGCCATCTGTGACCAGCGGGAGCCCTGACCCTCCTCTTAAGTACAGGGCCGAATGTCGCTAGCTCCGGGTACTGAATGCAGGCCTGTATTGGCTGCTAAGGTGTCTGCTAGTAGGGTACGCCAGGAACAGCGGGGTGCGGGGGTGTGTGGGGGATGGAAGCGACCAGAGGGCGTTCAAGGGAACAAAGCCGGGATGGGGACGACGGAGGAGGGGGCGGTGGCCACAGAATGTGCCCTGTGGGTGGATGGGCCCTCTGGTCGGGTTGGGGGTCGCAGGACCTCAGGTCTGGGCCGCTACAGCGCACCGCCTCCTCCCTCTTGCTCAGGGCCGCCAGAGCTCCCCACCCCCAATGATGCCACCAGTCTGGGCGAGCGGGCCGCGCGTCCTGTCCGAACCAACTGACCCGAGGCGGCCGCACTCAGTAACACAGAGAGGGAATGGCCGACTGGCAGGGGGGCTGCGGCGGCGACACGCTGCTAGGATTGGTCGGGGGACTCACCGCTCCAGGGAGCCAGAGACCGGTGCCTACGGTGCCCGCTGCGCAGCCGCGCGCGGTGATGGCCGGTGCGTCCGCACCTGCACCCGCTGGGCGGCCGGGCTGCTTGGGCCTGCGCCTGCGGCTGGGGAGACGCAGAAGAGCCTTGTGACTGGGCGGAGCCTTGTGATAGGGCGGAGCCTTGTGATAGGGCGGAACCTTGTAATAGGGTGGGGTCTTGGGGCGGGGCGGGGCGGGGCGGGGCCTTGATGTAAGGCGAATTGTTGTGACCTGTGCTTTTGAGTCTACGGAAACTGCTCGGCCCAGCCTCCTAGGCAGCCTACTATTGTCTGTAGGCGTCCTTGGTCAGAGTCTTGAAACCTGCGCTTTTTGACCAGTGTTGGTTGGGGTCTGGCGTGGGGGCTAACGACTTCGGGAGGCATGACTCTCTTTAGCTTATGTGGCTCTCTATTGATGGATTCAGGGAGTCAGTTCCTAAATCTAAGATTTACTGAAGTCTCCAAGGACTCCATCCCTTCTTGGCTTTTCATTTGGAGGCAGGGTCTCAGTCTGTAACTACAGTTGGCTTGGAACTCACTATGCAACCCAGGCCAACCTCAAACTTGCAGCAGTCCTCCTGCCTTAGCTTTCCAACTACGCTTACAAATATGAGCCACTACACACAGACCCTTATTTGCTTTAAAACACAGCAGTCACAGCTGGGTGGTGATGGTACATGCCTTGAGGCAGAGGCAGGTGGATCTCCTGAGTTTGATCTACAGAATGAGCTCCAGGACAGCCAAGCCTACACTGCTTAGTGAGGCCCTGTCCTGGAAAAAAAACAACAAAAGCCACAGCGTTCATTTTATCCACACCTATTCCAGACCAAAACACTTGGTCATTTAATTGTCCCATTTTCTCCATACTCTTATCACTTGCCTCAGATCCTCAAAATAATCTTGTCAGGACGTAGAGGTGGGGCCAACTCCCTGCCTCAATTCTCGGGGTGAGCCGAGTGCTTCTTGAAATTTTCCCTTGGGTGGTCTCCTGGTCCTCAGTGTTGTGAGGACATTTTGATTCTCTTCTGGTTCTCGGTGTATGGCCACTCTGAGACTTTATAATAAGTAAGGTTGGGAAAGGGCCCACAAAGTGCTGACGTCAGCAGCTGGATCTAGTGAAGATATGTCATTGATCCATAGATTCTGCACGTGCTCCCGGTATGAACGTGCCCACCATGGTTAATTAAAAATTCTGGTTGTGTTCTGTGCTAAGCACCCCCATTTAAAAAGTAGCACAGGGGAGGAGAGTTGTGTCTGGCTCAGGATTTCAGGTCACAATTCTGGGATTCCCATCGAGTAGAGGCATGATCTCCAGCTGCTAGTCATTTCATGCGTACAACCAAGAGAAGAAAAGCATGCTACTTGCTTGCCCGCTTTTGGTTAGCTTTCTTGTACAGTCCAGAGAAATGGTGTAACACACATTCAGGGTGGATAGACCATCCTCAAACCAGAAAATCCCTCATAGACATGCCCACAGCTGAGGTCAAAACTAACCAGCACAGAAGACATTGTTGGCCTAACACCCAGTACACAGATATTCCTGAAGATTTAACAATGGCAGTGGTTTGAACTGTTTTTGTGCATCCCCCGGCCTGTGGCAGGTCCTCTGCAGCCTGCATTTATCTAAGTAAAGTACAGTGTGGTTAAGTCCTGTGAGAAGAAAGCATTGAGCAGACGGGACAGGCTTTTGTAGAAACCGACTCTCATATAATTTGTGGGCCCTTTAAGAAGAATAAAACAAACACAGAGTGGACTATAAGGCCTCAGAAGGAGCCTAGACAACTCAGAGGCCTTTTCAAGTTTTAGCTCCGAGTTAGAGCTGTCACTAAGGGCTGGGTGAGGGAAAATGTGGAGAAAGGATGGCCCCATGTGGCTTTGTGGGGAAGGCTAGGTCATTCGGATTTAAACACGGTCCAGGGATACTGGTTTAGGCAAGAGCTGAGGACTGGGAGGTTGGAACCAAATAAACATCTGAGTGTCTTTTACGAAAAGGGATTAGAGGGATAGGAACTGGGGACAATTAGACTTTAGCTTTCACTGTCATTGGCTCTGGGATTTGTAGCAGCCACTGGTACTCTGTCAGCTCCGAGGAGGAGCCAGTGGGAGTGGCAGAGAAGATGGGTATCTTGGAGGCTTTTGATTGTGGGGAGAGGGAGGGAGAATCAAGGACTGCTGGGACACAGACAAAACCCACGATCCTTTGGAAGAGCAGCAGAGGTCGAGCAGGCCTAACTGGAAGGTGTGGGTAGAGAGCATCAGTCACAGCCTTGGAGATGAAAGAAGGAAGCAGGCTATGGTGGTGGACAGGAAAGTGACTTCTAAAGGCACAGCCTGAAATCTGGGCATGGTTGCACATGCCTATAGCTCCAACATTTGAGAGACTGAGACAGAAGAATCCCTTCTAGTTCAAAACCAGTCCGGCCTGCATAGTGAGTTTCAGACAGTCTGGGTTACAGAGTGATTCCCGGCATCAATAATAATAATGATAATAATAATAATAATAATAAAGGCAAAGCTTAGGTGTGAGTCTTAGCATTCTGTCTAAACTCCATCCCACAGTTACCTGGCAACATCCAGGTGTGCCTGATTCACTATTACATTCACAAACATATCACCCCACCCCTTTTATCTTTTTATAAACACATCAGTGAGGCCTGGCCCTGTCTGTGACTCCAGCTCTCCTTCTGTGTAAGGATTAGCGGCAGAAAGGCATGTCAGCATAGTGGCTACATCTGGGGCAATGGTGATGAGCAAGGAGTAAAGAAAGAAGGAGTAGGCAGACGAGGGCTGGAGGAAATCACAAGAAAGAAGCTGTGTTGTGATCTGAGCTTTATACTTTGAAATAGTCACGTCTGTTTGTTTCTGCATGCACCTGCTGTGGTACACATGCACATGTGGAAGACAGACAATTTCTCTTCTCCATTATATGAGACCCAGGGATCAGAACTCAGTTTGGCTTTTTTTTTTTTTTTTTAAACTTGTTTCTGGGTATGAGATTTTGGGGGGCAAAGGGTGAAACTGCTCCCCCCTCAACACTTAGAAGCACAGTTGGTTATCCTCTGGGTTTGAAGGTTTCTAAGAGCCAGCCACAGCCAGGGGCCAGCCTACCAGATCAGCGCTGCTCAAGTCTAGGACCCAGGGCCCAGAAGCCTAGAGATTTTTGAGGTAGGGGTGGGGGACTGGCAGTGTGATAGTATCTCAAGCATCCCATAGGGAGGGTGGTTAGCCACAAAGAGAAACCAAGAAAGAAGAGAAAGTCTAGGAGAAAACTTGGTCCACCCTGCTAGTCAGAGGCTAGTGGGTGGGCTGGCAGAAAGGTCCTTGAGGACTGATGGTTCTGGCTGAAGCCAGAGAGAAGCTCCTGAACTACTTACAGCCTCTGGCTTAGCTCCACCCTCTTCCCTTTCCTCAGACAGTTTCACTTTTGGTTTCCTACCTCAGGCCTTCTGCCTGGTCTGGGCCTTACAGCAGGGGTGAGTGTACATATGGGGGTGTTAGGCAGCAGCTTGGAGGAAGGAGAGGACTGAATAGGTACAACAGACCTCTTCCCCTCCCATGTGTTGCACCCCAGTATTCTGATGGCAGAGGTGGAGGCTGGGGCGGCTTTGGAGCTCTGGGGACTGCCCCCTGAAATACCAGATGAACTGCTTACTCTCTACTTTGAAAACCGCCGTCGCTCTGGCGGAGGACCTCTATTGAGCTGGCAGAGACTTGGCTCTGGGGGGATCCTCATCTTTCAAGATCCCGCAGGTAAGGAGGTTGACTCAAGAGGTTGCCTAGGTGCCCTGAAGCTTTGCCATCTCTGACACCTCACCTCTGCTCACAGATGCAAAGAGGGTCTTAGCCCAGCCAGAACATCGACTGCATAATGTCCCACTGAGCCTGAGGCCAGCCCCACCACGTGCCCCTGATCGAGTGCTTCTCCAACAACTGCCACCGGGCACTTCGCCTCTGAGTCTGGAGCAACATGTTCAAGCCCTGCTGTTTGCTGCAGGGCACCCGGGGCAGACTTGCCATGCCCTGGCCAGTCCTCGGCAGGACTGTGCCCTGGTCCAGTTATCCACGCCCCTTTCTGAGGCAGGTAAGAAGCACGTGAGAGCTAGGATTAGGGGCATAGCTTCTAGTTAAGGAGGGTGTCTGAGTTCATATACTGCCCACAGAGGTCTGCGCCCTGGTGGAACAGGCCCGGAATCTGCCCCTGAATGGAGCTACTGTGTCCTTGGCCTGGGTGCCCCAGACCCAAGCAGTACGTGTGGTGGACAGCGCCGCCCCTGTGGACCTGTTGTTGCTGGAGCTCTACCTGGAAAATGAGCGTCGCAGTGGTGGGGGACCCTTGGAGGGTCTGCGAAGCCTGCCTGGACAACTGGGCACTGTTATCTTCTTTCAGCAATGGCAGGGTAAGTGGCACCTGAAACTAGGAGGACCCTTCCTCTGTGCCAGAAACTCAGTGTGCTTTCTGTTTTCTCTTATCCTCCAGTGGCTGAACGGGTGCTGAAGCAGAAACACTGGCTACAGGGCTCTGAGTTGAGCCTTGTTCCCCACTATGATGTCTTAGAGCCAGAGGCGCTTGCTGAGGGCATCACTGAAGGGGATCATTCAGCTATGCAAGAATCTGGAGTCACTGAGCATGCTCTTCCAGAAGCTAGAGGGCTGGCACAGGCTCTGACAATGACAGTGAGCTCTGAGGAGGAACCAGGGCACTTAGGAACCCTTCTAAGGGCAGGTCCGGTAGGAACTCCAGGACAAGCCATGCCTACTGATTCCGGATCTGTGAGGTCTCTGGAGCAAGAGGAACCTATAAATCTAGGAACTATGGGAACTCCAGAGCAGGCTGGTTCCATAAGCCAGGGGATTATGGGGTCTGCAAGCTCAGTGGATCTAGGCGAAAGCTTTACAGAGCTCCCAGAGCAAGTAGAACCTATGGCCTCAGACTCAGTGGGTGTTCAGGAGCAGGAGGGCCTGGGGGAAATTGCTATTGGCTCACCCGGGCAGGAGGGGTTAATGGGCCTAGTGGGGATGGCCAGGGAGTCTGTAGAGACAGGGCTGGAGAGCCCTGAGTATGAGGAGATGCAGAAGCAAGAGGGCCCGGTGGAAATGGTGATGTCAGTGGAACCAGGGGCCATGCGTTTCCTGCAGCTTTATTATGAGGACCTTCTTTCCAGCCTGGAAGATGTTGCCCTTTTCCCACTTGAAGGAGTAGATGTGACTGGCTTTCGGGTGAGTGACCCTCAGGATCCCCGCAACTTTGCCTCTTCTCTTACTGGGGTCCAGGTACCTTTCCTGTGCTCTGAACCCATAAACTGTCCTCCTTATGGTCCCGTAGCTTTGCGGAGCCAGGGGCCCCTGCCAGGCAGCCCAAGAGTTGCTGCAGAGTCTTCTGGGAAGCATTAGCTGTCACATGCTGAACATGAAGTATCCAGGCAGCGCAAGGTTCCTGCTGGGGGTGGAGGGGCGGCACCTTCTTCACAGACTGGAGGCTCAGTTCCAGTGCGTCTTCGGGACAGAACATCTGGCCAGCGCCACCCTGGACATAGACCCTGAAAGGGTAGGATGGAGTTCTGCCTTTGTCCTTTGTCTCACATGCCAGACCTAGATGCCTCCTCCTCTGCTGTGACCCTGTTGCAGTAAATATTAAGAAATAATGAACGGTTTATCTCTTTACCGGCCCTGAGATCCGACCCTGGTACGGAGCTCCACGCACCTCTGAAGCCCAGTCTGAACTGCCAACATGGCTCAACTCGTCCATGCAACTCCCTTCCCTTGGCGGGTTACTACCGCCTGTTCTCCACCTCTGTCCCCAGGTCTTTCTGTACCCCAAAATCCCACACAAACACAACTCTACAGCTTTTCACACAGGTTTATATTTTCAACTTTCAATCTACAAATCCTCTACACAACAATATCAACAGACAAAGATACAAACTGCCCTTCTATATTAGACCTATAAAATCCTTAATGTTCATAGCTTTTTAACACCAATAAATCCCACCTGGGTCCAGCTGGTCCTTGGGAAGCTCTGTGTTGCCACGATCTCTAACCTTTGGCCTCTGACCTCCTCAGAGCTCTCAGCCCTCTCTACCTTCCTGGCCCCACCCAGTCACTGGCTTTCCTTTATTTTACTAATTAAAATAGGAAGGTTCAGCTGGAGTCATATGACTAGGCTGCCCTTCTTGGGGAAGTGAAATTAACATTAAAATACAAACAACTTCAGGACAATCTACCGTGACCCTGATATCCTCTTCCCACAGACAGATCCCACTGAGGCCCTCCAACTCTTCCACAGCCACCTTACAGGCATCGATCAGGAGAACGTGAGACTGGGTAGGGCTCCCTAGTATGTCCTGTGGTATTTTCTTGGCAATGCCCTTCCTGCTGTGCTCTGTCACTTGTTCAGTGACCTCCTTGTACCCACAAGTATGATCTCCATCTTCTTATATCTAGTCCAATTCACCCTATTGTTTATCATCAGCCCCCTAGCTGGGTCCAACCCTTGACCCAGTATCCTTTTTTTTGCCTTTAGAAGAAATCCGAGAGATGCTGGCTACCCTGGAGGGCCTACATGAGGAGGACAGGGTGCCTCTGGAGATGGAGAAGGAGAAACCTGGAGAGCCAGAAGAGACTGTTCTAGAGCAGCAGGAGGAAATCCCCACACTTGAGGCTGGGGAGGAGCCTGTAGCTCTTAGCACTGGGGCACCTGGGCAATTAGAGGAAGAAGCCACAATGCAATTGGCTATCCACCGGTCCTTGGAGTCTCAAAGCCAGGTAGCTGATCAGCAGGAGGCTAATGCACTAAGGCAAGCCATGGCCCTCTCCCTGTTAGAAGTTGAAGAGCCCCTGGGTGAGGACACTGGCGGAAGGGCCCAGCTGGTGGTACACATATCCTTTGAGCAGGATATGGATGAATTGGACCAGGCATTATTAAATGCCTTGGAGGCACACCTTCGGGAGGAGACTGTGAGTCTCCAAGGGAGTGTGCTGCCCTCAGAGCTTGGGGCTCGTCTGGAGAGGTGTTATGATGTGAGTGTTACCCTCCACGGTGACCATGTAGTCCTCCGTGGCTTTGGGGTCCAGCCTGCCCGTGCAGCTCGCCACTTAGCTGCTCTGCTTGTTGGCCCCTGGGACCAGAATTTGACCTTTCCTTTGGAGGCCTCGAAAAACAACTGTGAGTCTGTACCTTGGACTTGGAAAGGGTGGAATGGGTTGGCTTTTAGGCTAGTGTTTGAGTCATGGCCCTGATGTTTTTTCTTCTTGTGTGTCAGTACCACAGCAGGGGCTGAAAGAACCCTTGGGCAAGCTGGAGGCCCTGGAAGAGAATTCCAAGGAGTTCAGAGATGTGGTGCAGGCCTTTTATAACACCCTGGATGCTGCCCACAGCAGGATCTGCATTGTTCGAGTGAGTTCATGTCCTGTGTTGCTGGCCTTCCGCCCTGTGTACAGAACTTCCCTTTATATTAGGGCCAGTTGACCAAAAGCTGCTTAAAGTGGATGTGTTGAAAGCCGATAGAATGGATTGCCGAATCCATGCCTGGCTCTGGGACATGACTGGGGACATAGAGGGAGTGAAGAAAAGTCAAACACAGGATTACACAGAATGCTGAGATGCGGTCTGGGCTCTTAGATGGAGAAACTGCAGCACTTCAGAAGCTGAATGTCTGTTATATAGAGTGGACCAGGAGGTGGGGTTATTTCATGCAGCTGCACAAGGAGGCAGGGTTACTATATACAGATAAACAATGATTCGTGGGTCAAGGAGGCAGGGTTAGCAAATCTCTGTTGGGAGCAGTCTTTGGGCAGTAAATATCCTAGTGGAGAAAGCTACGGTAGACATTTTTCTGCACACACCATCAACATCCACATTTGGACATTTGCCACGCCTCTGAGCTTTATAGGTAGAAGGCTTTGCCAAGGTTCTGGGGTCCTTGACCTGGCTCACTCACGCCAACAACACACATTTATTCAGGACTGCACTCACTCAGGGTTCCTCTGCTCCATACAATGGATAAGTATCCCTTCTTTGCCTGGAGAACATTTGGAATCTGAAGAAGATAGACAGAAAGGTATAGGGATTAGGGATCTGACAGGCCTGCCTGAGTGAGGCTCTCTACTGGGGACTGTAGGACTGACTTGCCACAGCTGACACCATCTGGTGGCCAATGTGAGGATTACTCTTCCTGTGTATGGGGGTGGGAGGGGCTCTCTCCAACAGAGGCCCATTCTGGCAAAGGGCTAGCTCCACCTTCTCTCCAAGTAAATAAA
The DNA here is from genome assembly GCF_963924665.1 of Micromys minutus. NCBI lineage: Eukaryota > Metazoa > Chordata > Mammalia > Rodentia > Muridae > Micromys > Micromys minutus. The sequence goes on from NC_137962.1 coordinate 41,728,347, forward strand.
ATAATACCGGTGTGTGTGTGTGTGTGTGTGTGTGTGTGTGTGTGTAGCTAGAGATACAGGTTAGTGGGAGAAAAATATACATACCTATATGTATTGCACATATTTATAATGGCTACTCCTGTATTCTTGCTAAATTTGACAAGGACAAAAAAGAAGCTACTACCAGGAGTGGGGAGCCTTAGGACTCCTCCTCTCCCCAGCATCCCAGGCAGCTGAGAAAAGAAGGGAAGAGGCAGGTGGATCTGTCAGTTTGAGGCTAGCCTGATCCACATAGTGAGTTCCAGTCCAGCCAGAGCTATATAGTGAGATTCTGTCTCCAAAAAATAAAAATAAAAATAGATAGATAGATAAATAAATAAATAAATGGCTGGGAAGAAGAGAGGGACTTTCAGGCTAGTCTGCTACATGTGACAAGGGAACAAAGAACATGCAGACAGTGACAACAGAGACATCCCTGAAAGGATGCTAAGGAGATGGGCAGTAAGCTAGAAGAGAAAACATGATGGTCAACAGCCTTTTCACCCAGAAGACTGAACGCGCTCGTAGATGAGGCCAAAGAGGGATGGCCATAAACTGGCAGAAAGGACAGGGGAGTTGTCACTGTTTGGTAAGACTGAGCAAGGTGCTCTCCACTCTTGATGCTAAAAGTTGTTGGTGACACTAACAGCCTCAGTCACAGAGATGGCTGGAAATGCAGGACTTCAGGTCTTTCCTGAAGGTCAGGAAGGTCACCAGTGGGCCCCAACAACAGCTGTTACCTACGACCATCAGCGTCACTGCCACATTGGCTGCCATCCCTCTGTTCACAGCCTGATGGTTTTGTTAGGAATATTCGTTTACTTGAATCTTACAGGAAGCATATCTATCATTTAAGATGGCGAATTGGCTTTTTTTTTTTTTTTTGCTTGTCTAGATGTACACAGAGGAGTAGAACTTTTTTCTTTTTTATCATTTCTTTCTCCTACCATCTCATAATTTGGACATTTACAATGTATATACTATCTAGTTAAGGTGCATAAACCAACTTTACTTTATAGTCTCTATGTTTTGGCTCTATGTTGATAGGATAAAGAAAAAAATACCTACCCTTTCATCACAACCAAGTAAATGTGACTGTATTTGGTAAAACTGTGGGAGCTTGCTGAGCGGTGGAAGCACTTGCCTTTAATCCCAGCAGTTCGAGGCAGAGGTGGGAGGATCTCTGAGTTTAAGGCCAACCTGGTCTACAGAGCAAGTTCCAGGACAGCCAAGGCTACACAGAGAAACCCTGTCTCAAAGACAAGAAAACAAAGCAAAGTAAAGAAGCAATCAAAGTTGTAGGAACTGGAGAGACAGCTCAGAGGCCAAGACCATTTGTTACTCTTGCAGAAGACCTTGGTTCTGTTCTCAGCGATCACATGACAGTTCCCAAGCATCTGTAAATCCAGGGAGCCCAGTGACTGAACTCTGCTTGCTTCGGACATGTGTGTGGTGTACAAAAAAATGTGCAGGCAAAACACTCACAGACAGTAACAAAATCTATTCTTATCGTATATTATTTTTCATTTTTATTTATCGTATGTTATATGTATGAATGTTTTGCTTGCACATATGTCCGTGCACCATGTGTGTGCCTGATATCCAAGGATGTCTGAAGAGAGCATCATATGGGTCCTGGGATTTGAACCCATGTCCTTTAAAAAGTGAGCAAGTGCTTTTTGACTACAGAGCCACCTCTCCAGCCCCTAAGAAAATTAAAAAAAAAAGTCTTTTAAAAGTAAACCAGAACAACAAACAAAGAAAAAGCTGGGCAGAGCCAGGAGGGATGACTCAGTGGTTAAGAGAGCTTGTTTTACTTTTAGAGCAATAGAGTTTGGTTCCCAGTACCTGCCATGCTGTTAGGCAGCTCACAACTGCCTGTCACTTCACCTCCAGGAGACTGCTGATGTCCTTCTTCGGCCTCTGCCTGAACCTACACATACACACATACAAAATTAAAACAACAAAAAAATATTTTTAAAAAAGATTTATTTGTTTGTTTGTTTGTTTGTTTATTATATATAAGTCCATCGTAGCTGTCTTCAGACACACCAGAAGAGGGCATCAGATCCCATCACAGATGGTTGTGAGCCACCATGTGGGTGCTGGGATTTGAACTCAAGACCTCTGAAAGAGCAGTCAGTGCTGTTAACCACTGAGCCATCTCTCTAGCTTTTTTTTTAAACAAACAAACAAAAAAAATCTTAAAGAGGGAAAAACAAAACAAACACATACAACAAAACAAAACAAAAAACCACCTTACAACCCGGTGTGGTAGACTGAGAGTGTATCTCAGCGGATCCAGGGCTTCCTAGCCTTGACAAAGCCCTGGGTTCAATTCCCAGCAGTGAACAGAGGGGCATGATGGTACGGAATCCCTCAGTGAGGGGCAGAAGGATGAGGTCATCCTCAGCTACATACTGAGATCAAGGCCAGCCTGAGATACGTGAGACCGTGTCTCAGAAAGCAAAATAAAATAATAAACAACATTGGGTGAAAGAATGTTTAGGGATTTAGTGTCTTCTTCTGTAATGTTTTTAACTTTCCTTGTTTCTCCTGAGTTATGCTTGGCTTCCGGGCAAGCTGACCTCTGGCCACTCTGATGTGTAGACTCTGCTGCCGCATAGGCGTGTCCGTGAGTGGGTAGTGAGCATCTCTGAGTTTCAAGTTACGGTAACAACTGGGTGTACTGGTAAATACTTATCATCCAGGCACTTTCGAGGTTGAGGCTGGGGGATATCGGAAAGTTTGAGGCTGGTTTACACAATAAGGGCTAGTCTGGAATATAGAGCAAGACTGTGTCTCAGAAACCAAAAAGTATGCACATAGCCTTTTAAAACTAGAGGATTGTTTCACAACTCTAATTTTATTTTATTTTGCTGAGACAGGGTCCCACTGTTGTAGCTCTGGCTTCCCTGGAACTCACTGTGTAAAACCAGGCTGGCCTTGAATCCACAGAAATTCGGCCTCCTCTGCCTTTGGAGTACTGGAATTAAAGGCGTGACCCACACTACACCTAGCTCTAACTTGATATAAATGTAAAATTTTCGTGGTCTTTTGTTCTGTAATATGTTTTTATTTGCTTTATTATCTTGGCTGAGGTATAGTATTTAGATTCGAAATATGTATTTTTTTTTCAGATTTATGAAGACATTGCTCTTCTCCCGTCTTTGTGTGGGTGGGTTCTGGGGTCTGAATTCGGGTTCTAGGCTTGTGCGGCAGTGGCCTTTCCTTTCCTGCCCCCCTCCACTTCTTGGAAAGTCAGAACATTATTTTTTTTAAGATTAAAAAATTGTGTTGTGTGGTGGGGGCACTCATGGATGGGTCGGATAGAGGACTAAGTGCACGTGAATGCAGTTGGCCTTGGAGGCCTCTGTTTCCTCTGGAACTGGAATTACAGATAGCTGTGAGTCTCCTGACATAGGTGCCAGGAGTCAAACTTGGGTCCTGCAAGAGCAACATGCAGTCCTAACTAACTGCTGAGCCATCTATTCAGTCCCAAGCTTGATACTTTATACTTGGCATTGAGAAACCCAGGGTGGAATTTCTCCCCGTTTGTACTTGCATACTGACCTTGCTGTGCATGTGTTTACTTGAAAAGGGTTTTTTTTTTTTTTTTTTTTTTTTTTTTTTTTTTTTTTTTTGTTGTTTTTTGTTTTCATTTTCATTTCAAAAGCTTTGGTTTTCTGTTAAGTGCCAGGGGCATGTCTTTCCCAATGTCCTTGGCATGACATGTTTCTCTCCATCTGTTGAGATGGCCTCCAGCTCAGGGACACACCATCCACTTTGTTCCCAGGTGTACCACCTTCTTACGGAGCAGAACTTAGACCTTCCTCTGCTTCATGTTCTTGCCTGTCCTCTCATGATTGCTGACTCTCGTCCTTTGGCTCTGTTCTCAGCATTGGTTTCTTAGATCCATCTAGAGTATCCTGCAGTCGATTCTGTAGCTTTAGCCATTCCATTATCTAGCCCATGCACAGAATTAGCACAGCAATCCTTTCTTTCTCTGCTATTTCTTCTTCTCGTCTTCTTCCTCCTCTTCCCCCCTCTTCCTTTTTCCCATCCACTCATCCATCCACCCACCCACCCACCCATCTATCCACCCACCCACTCAACCACCCACCCATCCATCCATCCACCCACCCACCCATCCATCCATCCATCCATCTTTTGGTTTTTGAGACAGGGTTTCTCTGTGTAGCCCTGGCTGTCCTGGAACTCTCTGTAGACCAGGCTGGCCTCAGACTCAGAGATCTGCCTGCCTCTGCTGAGGTTAAAGGTGTGCAGCAGCACCTGGCTTTTCCCTTTCCGTTTTCTATCCTGGGGCTCCATCTCACTTGCTCGGCAAGCACTCTGCCTTCTGCACTGCATCTCCAGCCTTGAGGTCTCATCCTAAGTGTCCCGTTTCTGATGGCCAGACTTTCCCATAGCCGGTAGTTTTGTTTTGTGGATGTGGTTGGTATTCGTCCGTCTCCTCCTAAAAGCCCAGTTAGCGATTCTTTAAAGTTCTGAGCTTGTTCCTTCTGGAGCAGAAGTTGGTGGGCTGAAGTCTTCTCTGCTGAGCCTTCCAGTGCCGAGAGGCAGCATGGGCTCCTGGCTTGGCTTTTTACTGCCGAAGACTGATTCTTGGTCCCAAGTTTAGGTGAGTGGAGTGGGGTCCGCCCACCTGCAGGGCTCCCCGGAGGAGTCAGACATCTCTGGAGGAGTCTGGCTAGCCCTCCAGGGTCACTTGTCCCATGGAGGCAGTTGATGTATTCCTCTGGACAGTGGCTTTCAAGTTTTCACTCAAATCCTAAATTCTTCCTTTCCATCCGACTGCTGAGTTCAGCTCTCTCTGGCCAGTGTAGGGATGGATTTCAATTAGCTTCACCCCAACTACCATGCACTTGGCAGGTAGAACGCGTGTCACACCCACTGCTGCAACAACAGTACCAGCTGCATCGGGAGCGCTTGATGCAATGCTGCCAGCAACACCCGGTGGAGCAGGTTCTCTACCATGGCACTTCGGAGTCTGCGGTGCTGGACATCTGCGCACACGGTTTCAACCGCAGTTTCTGTGGCCGAAACGGTAAGGCCTGTGCAGGGCAGGGACACGGGCCATGCTAACCCTGATAACTCTCACCTTGGTGACTCACCTGTCCTGTTCTATAGGCACACTCTACGGACAGGGCGTGTACTTCGCCAAGCGTGCCTCTCTGTCGGTACTGGATCGCTACTCGCCTCCCAACGCAGAAGGCCACAAGGCAGTGTTTGTGGCACAGGTGCTGACCGGTGACTATGGACAGGGTTCCCAAGGTCTGAAGGCGCCTCCATTGAAGGCCTCCGGTCAGGTGCTTCGCTACGACAGCGCCGTGGACTGCCTTCACCAGCCCAAAATCTTTGTCATCTTTCACGACACCCAAGCTCTCCCCACTCATTTAATCACCTGCAAGAACATACTCCCGGGTACCCCCTGATAACTCTCTTGGTCTCTTGGATTTCTTTCCTGGACATTTGACCTAAGAGGCCAGCTTCTGATTCCCTGCTCTACAAAATCCTTGAGCGTCGGAGCTGCCCACTGGAGCGCTTCTCCGTCTGGTTGGAAAGCCAGGATGACTGGACTGGGGAAGGCCAGACCTAATCGGTTCCTTGGCCTGCTCGACCGCCAGGGGTCAGCAAAACACGGCAGGAGGGTGCACCGCTAGGCACACCCGTCTTGGTTGGACCGCGCCCTAGCGGGGCTCTGTCTTTGAATAAACCTGTACTTGAAACCAGTTAGATAGAAGGACTGTCTGAAACTTGGAATCTGACCTGTTTGGGGAGTGGGGGCTACCCACGTGGCTAGGAACCAGGTCAGCTGTTCACGGAGGGTTGGGGGCGGCAGTGGGCGGTGGATCCAGGCGTCTGGACGCGGTGCACGCCTACAACCTCAGGATCGCCAGCAGCATTTCAGTCTCCTCACGCACCGCCCACCAAGGTGCACGCACTCGGTGAGTGCCGCCTGGTCTAGTCGTATCTTCGGCTCCGGTTTTGCAACCTCCCGGTCTAGGACGCTTGGCAGGTAGCCGGGTCACGCGTGAATCGTTTGCTTGCTTTCGGAGGTGCCGGGGCAGCGCAGCTCTTAGTAGGACCGGGGCGGGGCTCTGGTTAGCCCCGCCTGCTCTGCCTCCGCGGTTCTCCTGGGCCCCAGGAGCCTGGCTGCAGCGGCTGAGAGGAGGAAAGCGGAACCACCAGGAGCGTAGAACTGGGAGGGTATGGAGAGGCTCCTGATGTGTTGGGAGTTGGGGATGGGGGGGAAAGGCGGGTAGGGGCGAATGGCCTCAGACCACCCGGAACTAGGTGCTGCTTCGCAGCTCCTCTTGCTCTATGCAGAGATCAACACCTCCCTGGGATCAGGAAATTGCGGAACTGGACGGGAGGTGCTTGTGTGTGGGCAGAAAACGCCGCGGTGAAGGCAAGCTCAGTTGGGGGGCTGGAACAGACAGCCACTGAAGGGCCCTGCGGTGGAGTGGGGTCGAGAGAGACACCAGCTTGAGGACCGTTGACTCTTTCCCAGCCCTTGGCCTGAGGGCGAGGCACAGAGCCCACATTGTGCCCCCACTCTATGCCACCCCCGCTGAGACAGAGCCCCATTCACCTCTTCGCACGACAGTGCTCTTGGGGCAGAGAGCTGGGGCGTGTGCAGGCGTGGGGATGCGTGCGCTTTGGCTGCACGCAGTAAGCTGGTGGGTTGCTAGAGCGGCTGCCGGGCTCCCCCGGGCCTTGCTGCATCCGAGTTCCCGCAACCCACGCCGCTGCGGCTCCAGCTATTTATAGGCCTTTGCTGCAGAGATCGCAGGGACCTAGGTGGGACTGTGTAGGCTAGAGGTAGGGTAGAGTGATGGGGAGTCCTACAGGCTAAGCCTGAAGGTAGATGCAGTGACCCGGGACTGGGGTTGAGGGTCTTGTTTTGAAGAGTAGGACAATAGGGACAAAAGCCGTGTTTGTTGATGGTCCCATTGCCAGCCTATTGGAGGATCAGAGGAGAGGGAGTCCAAGACTGAAATGCAGGGAATGGAAGCTCTAGCCCTAGTGACAGGGTCCTATCAATGTGTACTTGAAAGCAGTGCCCTCTTCTCCGGTTTGACAGATGGAGGGTGGAGTCAGTGTCCTGTGCTGAGGATTGGGGCGGGGACAGTTAGCGTTTGGGTAACTAAGAGACAGGAACGATGATGGTCCGTGTATGCACTGGAGGAGGTGAGGATAGATAGGAATGGGAACGAGATCGTGAAGTCTGGGATGAGCATCAGGGGGTGTGTAGGCAAGATAGGAGTTTGGCATCAGTGTTCAGGTTAAGAAGGTGGTGGGTCAATGTGTCACCTTCTTCCACAGGTGAGGGTGTGAATCCTTCTTACTTTCCCTCCAGGAAACCATGTCAGGGGAGGACTCCGAGGTACGGCCAGCGGCAGTGGCTGAAGGCAGTTCCAATGGAAGCAGTGGTTCACCCAGCCCCGGGGACACACTGCCCTGGAACCTTGGGAAAACACAGAGAAGCCGGCGAAGTGGAGGTGGTCCAGTGGGCAATGGGAGCGTCTTGGATCCTGCAGAGCGGGCGGTCATCCGCATTGCAGGTAACGGGGAAGCGTCTAGTTAGCTTGCCTCATCGGCACAGGTGCTAAACACCTTCTATGCACTGTGTTCAGGCGTTGAACTGGATGAGAGACCAGGGGCGATCAGCTATGAAGCAGGGCTCATTCTGAACTGGTGAGTTCAGGTTAGCACAGCTCCACCTGCTGGCTCCACCTTGGTAGCTGCAGGAGGTTGGAGGTCTTTTATAAGGGCTGACGTCTGGCTTCCTGCTGCAACAGCTCAGCAGTGGTCTCCTGGAAACGGGTCCAGATGCCGATCTTCAGTTGCGATAATTTCTTGGTCTGTTGAGGTCAGACTGCTTCTCCAATCTTGGCAGCCATCTCAGGGTGGGAGCACATCGCCACCTGGAAAGGAGAAGATGTTTTATCCGTGAGAGCCCTAGAACCTCCATGAGCCAGAGTCCAGCTGTGTCCTTTCAGGACCTGCCAGTCTGAGTATGGGAAAGACTGAGGCGAAAAGCACCATGGGAGGCAGTAGGCAGTTGGAAGGTAGCTAGCTAGCTGGAGGGCAGCCTGTTCCTTTGAGAAGTGGGTCAACTAAGGCTGGAGGCCACTGGGTGGGATGTCCTGGGAAAGGAAGAATTTACTCCATTCCACCAACAAGGGCCCCTAGGAGATGATGAAGCATTTGAAATGCAGGAGGTGGTTAGGGTAGACTTGAGAGCTGAAAGGCCAGGTCCTGAGCGTGGAGGTGGTACAACATCCAGGGACTTTGGCAGCAGCTGGTGGAGATGGGAGGGAACAGATAAAAGACATGCTTCCCACCCTGCCTCTAGGACTATTTCTGATCTGAGTGCACATGCGCACAAACACACACACTCACACATACACACACAATGATGATCTTATAAAAGGGGTTATTTTCCCACTTGGATTTTGGGGTACCCTTCACTACTTCAGACCTTTAAAGACAGGGGTGAGGGTAGAGACAGGGTACCCCAGAAGACGTTTTTACTGGTTTCTGTGTCCTTCATGCCTTAGAAGGCCGACATGCTGTGTAGCTTCTGTGCTCTCTGCTGATTTTCTGAGAACTGGTTTCTAGACTCAGAGCTTCTGCTTGTGGTTCATACGGTGTTTAAGATTTCCAGGAACAGGGCAGTGTCATTCTGGAAAGGAAGGCGTGACAATGCTGGAAGACCGGTCTGTGTTTGACGGATGGGTAGAAAGGACTTTTTTTTTTTTTTTTTTTTTTTTTTAAGATTACTAAGGTATTCTCTTTTGTAAATTGTGTAGTCCGTCTCTTTTATGCGCGGCTTTTTCCTGTGTTCCAAGGGCTTCTTATATTTCTGCGATGCCAACTAAATGTCCACTGTTCCGATGGAGGGAAAGTTCCTTAGTAACGGCGAAAGGAGGGAGGGAGCCAGGCAGGAAGGGTCTGTCACTCAGGTGGCCAGGTGAAGTAACTCTGGGGTGTGTGGGGGAGTTGGAGAAGCCGCTGCTGGCTGTGTGGCCACCTTAGACCGAGTTCTGTCAGCCGCTTCTGGTTTCCCGAGTAGGCAAGGAAGTGTTTGCAACTGGATGTGTGTGGGAATCAAGGCTCAGATTCCCGCAAAGGGGCTCCAGGCAGCGGATACGGCTACCGGGCAGGTCGGCTGCTGGCCGGCCCGGCCCCGCCCCGCCCGTGGGGCATCCTGGGTGCGGGGCGGGGCGGGGCGGGGGAGGCCTCTTTAAGCCGTGCGCGCGGAGGCGGCGGGGGCAGAGCGGCCGCCAGGGCTGGCCTTGCGCGGCGGCCCGTTGAGTTCTGCTCCCGCCAGCATGGCCCATCTGCTGACGTCTGGCCCACCACCCGACGAACAGGACTTCATCCAGGCCTACGAGGAGGTGCGGGAGAAGTACAAAGGTACGGAGCCTCTGGCCCCTGTCTGCCCTCTCGGGCGCGCGGGGCCCCTCCAGGTTAGCCAGCCTGACAGCCGGCCGTGTCCCCAGCTGCTGTCCCCGACCGTTGTCCCAACAGAGCCCAGTCATTCGCCGCAAGTCTTCCCAACTTCGCTCGCCCCCTGCAGCCTTGGGGCCCAGGGAAGGGATGGATGCGCTCCACTGAGCCCCCGCGTCTATGACCTTAATAGGACATCTCGAGGAACGGGTGGCTGGGGTGGGCCCTGGTGGGGGCGGGTGTGTGTATAAAGCAGGACTTTTCAGTGTCTTCAGTCTAGACCAGTGTCCGGTGTCTTTACCCAGCAGACACGTGGGTCAAGGCTAAGCCATCTCCTGCCTCTTCTCTGGGACAACTGCCTGTGTGGGGTGGGGGTGGTTGCTACTGCCTGGCAGTGAATGGCATAGCTGCTGCCTCTCCTCACCTCCCCAAACTAGTCAGGACTGGGCCACACCCTCCCGGGGCAAGGAATTCCATTGCACCCTGACTTTGTCCCCTGGAAATAGCCCCTTTCTTGTCTAGAGGAACTTCAGAGTGCCTGTCCAGCCCAGTCTGTGGCTTTGGCAACTTAACCTGCTCCATGCCCTCCTGGAGCCTTGGACCTGTCCAGGTTCTGGACGCTGTCAGCCACTCAAGGCCCAAGTGCTTGGCTCTGGGTTGGGGTCTGTAAGCTCTAAGTAGGCATGAGTCCAACTGTACCTCCCAACTTTCAGAGACTTAGAGGTCTGGGTATGTGCCACTAAGGAGGGTTGATACGAAGGCCCCAGGCAGAGCCCAACAAAACAGGTTCCAGCTTCACATGGCTGGTTTTGCTGGCTCTGCCCCCAAGGGCAGCTCAGGGAGAGCAGTCCTGCTATGGCTTTGCCTGGAGCCTAGATGCTACTCCACCCCACACCCTAACTGTGCCCAAGCAGGGTATGCCTCACAGTGCTGGGGGCACAGTGGCTGTACTGTGTGGGAGTCTGCGAGTTCTGTAGCTGACTTATTTGCTCATGAGGATCAGACAGTGATGCTCCTGGGACCGTGGGCTCTTGAGTCTGACCACTGTGCCCCTAGAGAACCATTGGGAAGGCTGGGCTGATGTTCACTCCTCTGGGTCTATCTGGAAATAGACAAGGCAGGGCAAGGGACTATGTCTCCTTGGGCCACAGCCCTGCTGGCCAGCCCCAGGGCAGTACTGTGTAGACCAGTATTGACTATATATAGTGGCACCCTTTGAGCCTTCCTTGTCTGGTTGGTTTGCTGGGCTTATATGGTCCATCGCCAGAGCCTTGTCTAAGTATCATGCTAAAGCTATGATGGCCTCTTCTTTCTGAGGTGGGGGGTTTCCTGCTCATCCAGGAGTATACTGACAGGTCCCTGGAGGTTCTTCGGGCCCAGCTCTGTCCTCTCCTAGCCTAGTTCCCCTGGACACAGAGGTTTATGTTAGGCCCATTATGGGCATATATTGGCCCTTGTCTGTCTTCTGGCATGGGTGGCACTGGAGGCTGGTGAGAGGACAGTGGGTACAGGAGTGCTGCCTGAAGTGGGATTGTCATGTGATAGTGCAGCTGCCTGTACATGTGTGTCTCACCAGCCTCAAAGTAGCTGAGTTGCTAGGCAGGATAGCAGGTGCTGGGGGCTCCCCCGGAGCAGTGAGCAAGGATCAAGATGCTTCTGGGGCACGCCAGAGCACCAGAGTCTCCTTGACTCTGAGTCCATACGGGAGGTAGCTGAGGACTGGAGCTATAGACCAGGGGAAAGAATAGCCCAGAGGAGCAGCATTCTGAGCATCCTGCTGCCTTTTGAGGCCTGACCCTAGTATTATTGAGACTGGACCGTGGTGGTCCCATCGGGCTGCTGAGGGCCCCTGGATTGCAAAGGTGTGCTCCCTGCTGGGTGGTTATGCCTCCCTTCTAGTCCCAGCTTATCATTGGCCAATTCTCTGAAGATAGGGAAGCTCGCCTGCACTAGGATGTTTCAACTTGAGTGCCTGAAGTGAGGAAGGGTCCTAGCCTTTAAAGAGATGCTACCTTTACCTTTTGACTCTCATCCCGTTGACCTTCATTCCCATTTACCACCTCCCAGGCCTCTTCCCTAGAGTCATTCCTGGCTGCTCTTCTTTGGAAATCCCCAGCCATTCCCACAGGGCAATGCTTTTTCTAAACTTTCTAAACTTCCTGTCCATTTGAGTCCCTCTGTCTTCCCAATCTACCCTGTCTTCTATCCATGGAGACTCCTGCAGAGGTAACAACCAGTGGGGCTCGTGGCTAGAGAGCTCTGTATGCCTAAACAGATGGAGGCCGATCCTGGTTTGTGAAGGCCCCCAGAGCTGCACCACGCTACTGTGCTACAGGAGCTGTGGCTATGAGGAGGGCAGTGACAGTTTTGAGGGAGAGGGGACACTTTAAGTATAGAGAGATGAGGATGCTTGGTAAAGAAGAGAAAGCTTGAGTCTTCCTTCACCTCTAAGTATGAGTCAGAGCACAGTTTAGGGTTGACAAGAACAGCCCCTTCGAGGCTACCCTGTCAATTATGGGAACCATACAGTAACAGGCAGCGTGGGTGGCAGGGTAGCACTTGGCAGAGTGCTGGCCACACTGCCAGGTCATCAGGGCAGAAGGCATAAGAATCGAGACAGGAGTGAGTGGGTAAGGATTGGGGGGTTGGGAATCTGCACGAACTATCTGCCCGAGAGACCCACACCAGGCTGGGAGCTATCTCCGAATGTCTACGATGAGACCTGTCCGGGGTCTCCCAAACTCCTTTGAAGGCTGTGGCCTACCTGGTACTGCTGTGGGTGGTACCCTCTCCTGTGTTCCTGTCCTTCTTCACACTGGACTCTGAGCCCTGTTATCTTCGTCCCTGGCACCAGCACCGCCTCCCCCCACCCCCAGCTTGCATTTGCAGGGTGTTTGTGCACACAGTGCCGGTGACTGTACAGGGATCCTCTGCAGTAGGGCTCAGCTGGCAAGAGTGAAGGTTGGCAGTTGTTCGGGGCTCTTCTGAGAGGACTTATGATCGATCTCTTAACCAAGGAAAAGAAAACACTTAAAAAAAAAAGTATGGCACAATAGAGTTAGTTCTACTACCTTAGATAAGTAGTAAGGTAGCTGTGGTGCTGTCTTTGTGAGGTGGGAGGGGGAGGGAGCTGGACAGAGGGAGACAGAGCTTTCTGTGCTCACTAGTTCTCTGACCGAGTTGACCTCTGGAGTCAGTTACCTCTGGAGACACTGGCTTTCCTTATCAACCCTTATTCTGTTGACCCTGTGCTTAGTGTTTGGATGCATTTCACAGGTCATGGTGCACACCTTTCATCCCAGCACTGGCGAGGCAGAGGCAGGCAGATCTCCAAACTTGAAAGAAACCCTGTTTTGAAAAACAAAACAAACAAACAAAAAAAAAAAAACAAAAAAAACCTGTAGATATGTATGTATGTATATAAATAATTGTATCTTTTCTATATGATTAGGATATTTACAGAGTTGTACATCCATCACAATCAGTTCAGAATGTTTTGTTCCCTGTTGCCTGCTGTTGTGATTGGTCTGTTTTTAGGATTCTGTTTTGTCTATTTCATTTAAATGGACACCTCCTGCTTGAGTCTTCCTTCTTTCCCACATATCAGTATTTTATCCATCTCCCTTTATCTACAGCCTCTTTTTTTTTTTTTTTTTTTTTTTTTTTTTTTTTTTTTTAATGTGACAGGATCATACAGCGTAACTCTGACTGGCCTTGAACTCATAATACTCCTGCCTTCCCCTCTGGAGTACTGAGTTTGCGGACATGCCACCACGGAAGAATATTTCATTGAATAGATAAAGCACCATTTATATACATGTGTGTTTATTAGCTGGTGAATGTTTGGATTATTATGACTATGGTCTGTTAACATTTGCACACATCTGTGTGTGGATTTGTATCTTTCTCTTGGGTAGGTGACTAGGAGTAGAATTGCTGGGTCATGTGGTCATTCTATATTTAACCATTTGAGGAACTGCCAGATGGTTTTCACAGTAGCTGGAGTATTCTTCTCTCCCGCTATCACTGTGTGAAGTTTCTAAGTTCTTCAGTACATTTCCTCCCCTCTTTCCATTACCCATCTATTAATTTTCTATTTATTTATTTTTCCTTTTGTGGAGTGGTGTGTGGGACCCAGGGCCTTCGGCATGCCAGGTGCTTTTGCAAAAGTATTTTTAACCGAGAGGGTTTACACTTACTATGTGTTGGGTGGGGCAGGCATGTGTCATAGTGAGCAAGTGGAGGGTAAAGGACAGTGTGTGGAATTTACTTCTTTCCTTCCACATTGGTGTCAGGGATTGAACTCAGCCCCTCAGCCTGGTGGTGTCTGTACCTGTTGAGCCAACTCCCAGCTCAGATATATAAGTTTCATTAAAACAACAAGTTGTTATTATTATTATTATATATCTGATTTATTTTGGATGGTTATGCTTTATATGTTATATCTCAGAAATCATTGCTCTAGAAGATTTTTTGCTTATGGCTTTTCTTCTTCCTCCTCTTCCTCCTCTTTTTCTTTTCCTGGATTTTTAAAAAAGATTTATTTATTTATTTTATGTAAGTTTACTGTAGCTGTCTTCAGACACACCAGAAGAGGGCATCAGATCCCATTACAGATGGTTGTGAGTCACCATGAGGATGCTGGGAATTGAACTCAGAACCTCTGAAAGAGCAGTCAGTGTTCCCCATTTTTGCTCTTTTAAACTTACTGTTTGTTGTACTATTTAGTTATTTATTTTGTGATTCTGGGATCAAAAGGCTTCAGACATGGGAGGTGAGCTGTCACTGCTGAGCTACGCTTCTAGTGACATATAGTTAACTCATTGATCTTTAAAAAACAGTATATTGCCACTTGTATGTGTACCATGTAGTTGCAGTGCCTATAGAAGCCAGAAGAGCACATAAGATCACACTGGACTAGAGTTACAGATGGCTGTCAACTAGCTGCCATGTAAAAGCTGGGACTTGAACCTACAGCATCCAGAAGAGCAGCCAGTGTTCAGATCTGAGCCGTCTCTCCAGCCCCTGTATTTAGTTCTTTGGTCTGTTTTGAGTTCATTTTGTGCATGACATGAAGTAGTTATCTACTGTAGCATGTGAATATCCTGTTGTCCCAGCAGGATTTGTTGCAAAGATTTTTTTTTTCTGTTGAATGTGACTAACAGTCTCATGGTTTTCAATGATTACAAAATACTCTATTATCTGGAAGCATCACTGTTTATTTACTTGATCCTTAGATGGACATTGAACTTATTTTGAAAGGTTACTGGAGCTGGAGAGATAAGTTAGTGGTTTAGAGCACTTGTCTTCCAGAAATCCTGAGTTCTAGTCCCAGAACCCACCCTGGCTGACTTTTTCCTGTTATTTCAACTCTAGGGGTTCCAGCACCCTCTTCTTGTTTCCACAGACACCTGTATTCACGTGGCATACACAGACACATACCCATACATATAAATAAAAAATAGTAAAAGTAAATCTTAAATAACAATTTTTTAAAGGTGTATTTCCAGGATCATCGAGTGAGCTGACTCAGTAGATAAAAAGCACTCTCAGTGTGGGCCTGACACCCTGAGTTCAACCCCCAGGACTCATGAAGGAAGGGGAGAACTAACTCTGAAGGTTATTGTTTGCCTCCCACAAGTACTCCTGGCACATTTGTGTGTGCTCACATGCACACACACACACACACATACACACACACAAATAAAAATTTTAAAATGTTGTACTTCTAGATTGATCTCCAGTGTAGATGTATCCTTCAAATATAACATAGAACTTTCTACGGACTGTGTTATTTGATTATTAATGAAGTTCAGCATCATCCCATAGAATTATTAGCCATTCATATTTCTAATCTTTCTTCTTACATTTTTCCTGTGTATGTGCATTGTGACGGGGGAAGGAGAGATAGATATCACACGTGTTATAATGTGCGTGTGGAGGTAAGGAGAACCTTTAAGTGTTTCTTCGCACCCACTTAGTGGGCTCTGGGGATTGAACTTGGTTCATCAGCAGGTGCCCGTACCCTCTGAACCGCCTCACTCTCTGCCTTAGTTTGCAGGTTTTGGTTTTTTGTTTCTTGTTTATTAGTTTTTTTTTTTTTTTTTGAGTTGCCTATTTAAAAGTGTTAATTCTGATATAAAATTTTCCTTTGCTTCCCACTGTCTTAAGTATATGTGTGTGTGTGTGTGCGTGCGTGCGCGCGCGTAGGCGTGAGCACGTGTTAGGTGACATGTGTTACAGTGTGTGCGAGTACACATGTGTGAGCATGTATGAGATGCAGATGTCAGAGAACAACCTCACTGTCATTTCCTGCTGCCATCCTGTCTTGTCTGTCTGTCTGTCCGTTTTGATTCAGGGTTTCTCCTTGGACTGCACCAAGTACGCTGATCCACTATGAGCCCCATGGATCTACCCATCTCTGTCAACCCAGCTCCGAGATTATAAACATTTGCTGCTCTACCTGGCATGTGTGTGTAACCATTTCCTTTAATTTTTTATGTGTATGAGTATTTGCCTGCATATGTGTCTGAGTACCATATATGTACCTTGTGCCTACAGAGGGAAGAAAAGAGTCAGATCTTCAGGAATTATAGGTACAGACCATTGTAAGCTTCCATGTGGTTGTTGGGAATTGAACCCAGGACCCCTGGAAGGGCAGCCAGTGCTCTTAACCACTGAGCCATCTTCTCATCCCTATGCCTGGCTTTTGACATGGTTGGGAGGATCCCTGTGCTGTCCCATTTTACTAACTGAGCTAGTGCTCTGATTTCTAAGGCATATTTCCCCTTGTGAGAGCTCTTTAGATATTTATATCTTTATGCCTTATGTAAACTTCATGTTTTTTGGTTATTTTTGTAAGCAGTGAAGTTTCTATTGAAGCACAGCTACAGAAAATGTGCAAATTCTACACATACAGCTTCAAGTTCAGAGTTAGCCTGTGATCACTGCCCAGACCAGAAAACACTGGCTTTGGATCCCTTATATTCCAATTGCTCATTCTAACATCATCAGTTTGTTTTCTCCTTTCTTTCTTTTGGTTTTTGGGAACAGGGTTTTTTACTAGGTAGCCCTGGCTGTCCTGAAGCTCACTCTGTAGACCAGGCTGGCCTCAGACTCAAGAGACTGCTTACCTCTGCCTCCCAAGTATCAGTCTGTCTTTATTTGAGTCTGTTGACAGTTACTTTGGGCAAAATTGTTTTAAGTATTTAATTTAATAATAAAAATATTTATTATTGGAGACAGGACTGGAGTTCATACCTTTAATCCTAGTACTCGGAGTTTGAGGCTGGCCTGGCCTACAGAGCAAGTTCTAGGACAGTCAGCTATACAAATAAACCATGTTTCACCCCCAAATAATATTAATTTTATTAATTATATATCAATTAACTATATTAATAACAACTATTATTATTATTACTTGGGATGGAGTCTTGCTATGTTTCTCAGACTGGTCTCAAACTCTTTTGCTCAAGTGATCTGCCTCAGCTGAAACTGTGTGTACGACAATTCCTGGCCAGAAGATTCTTTCAAACTTGCCAGTTTTCACTCTGTGACCTTTGGGTTTTATGCCGTGCTTTGAATGGCTTTCTCTTATTGAAGAACAAAGCCATGGGCTGGAGACATGGCTCAGTGGTTAATATCCTTTGCTGCTTTTTCAGAGGACCCAAGTTTGGTTTGCAGCATTCACATCTGGAGACTCACAATATTAGCCTGTCGCTATAGCTCCGGAAGAATCCGATGTCCTCTTCCGGCACCTGCACATGTATGTGCATACATGTGTGCACACACAGAGTGAGACACATTCATACACACAATAAAGACAAAACCAAAAACCACACACATCTGTTTATTTGTTATACAGGAGGACTTCAGGTTCTGAATGTGTGTTCATGGGCGACAAGGAGTATTTTAAACATCATTTCCCCACCAAACTGAGCATCTGAGAGCAGGGCCCATGGCTTACTGCATCTCTGCATCCCGAGCCAGAGAGAGACAGGTGGACTCTGAGCTGGACCCCACAGGCACTTCCTGCTCCCTGAACCGATTCCTTAGTTCCCCTAAGAAGCCACTGAGGTGGCAATGAAGATGGAGAACACTTGAGATGGGGTAGTAAGTCCATGAGCGGGAAAGCAGAGTAATAGGTTGGCATTGGGTGCATACACCTGACTCAAACGGGGAAGTGACCAGAGAGATGCTGAGAAATGCTGGACTGGGCTTGACAGGGGACAGCTCATTTGGAGCCATCTGTAGGGAAGACCTGTCCCCTAAGACCCTCCAAGTCTAGGGACTGTGAGGATGCAGGCTAGGTGGAGGGGGCTACGTGTCATTGAGGTCTTTATGTGGCCTCAGCTAGCCTGCAACTCTTATGTAGACTAGGCTGGCCTGCCTGCCTGCCTTTGCCCCCCTCATGCTGGAGTTAAAGGCCTAAGCCACTACATCTGTTTGAGCACCAAGTCCTGATAGCAGTGGATGAGGGACTCTTTAGGGGTGCAGTCAGATCCCAGGCACTGAGGCATTGGGAGGGGGGCTGCTGGGGAGTAGAAGCTAGTGCAAGATGAAGATGAGCCCTGTGTGACTTGTGATACAGGCCTTTAGGGCTCTTCATTCCTGACCTCTGAGGAGCTTGGGTCCTAGTTTAGTTGTGGAAGGGTCCTCTAAGTTGGGCAGTTGGCTATTTACAGGGACACTCTTTGTTTCCCAGAGGCAAAGGAAACCTTTACCCAGGAAGAAGAAGATGAAGGCCATTTTGCTGCCCTTTCCAAAAGGTATGCCCGAAGCTGACTGGGTTTACCACACTGTTCCTGTTATGGCGTCTTGGAAGTCTGGCACCTCCGTTTCCTTCTGTTTGTCCCTTTAGTCCAGGCTGGCAGGGTCCCTTCTGGCAGGACATTTTCATAAATCTGTGCCTGCCTTCCGGGTCACAGAGGGCCTGCCTGCCACAGGGCTTATCTGGGTAATCTCTTTCCTCCTGACTCTGCAGAGGCAGCTGAATGGACCCATGAGTCACAGTTAGGTGAAAGGCTATCTAGTCACGCATGTGCCTTTCTTTCCAGGGTATCCTGTCCAGACAGTGACGCTACCCGTGTCAGCATCTCTTTGCAAACTGAATAGCCTGCCAATCACCCAAATCACCAATGCTGGCTTCCTTTTGCTTAACAGTTCCTTCCTCAATTTCTTTTTCTTCCTGACTTTTAAGATGAGCCGGGAGGAGAAACTGAGCTCTAGTTGCTTGGAAATCTTTTCAGCTAAATATCCATGTTTGTTGCACCCCCAATAGAGCACAGCCCAGTCAACTTGGCTCACCTTACTTCCAGTATGCAAGAGTATGTTTTTCTCATTTATTTCTTCTTCTTATCCTTTTTTTGTGGGGAGGGGTGAGGGGGCATCAGCATGGTTTCTCTGTATAGCCCTGGCTCCTGGAACTGGCTCTGTAGACCAGGCTAGCCTCAGAGTCAAAGATCTATCTGCCTCTTTCTCCTTCTTCTTTACAGGATCTTACTATACATCCCTGGAACTCATTCTATAGATCAGCATGGACTTGCATTTATAGAGATCTATCTGCTTTTTCCCTTTGAATGCAGAATGAAAGCCCTCACCCCACTTCCCTCCCCCTCTACCTCCCTCCTTTCATCTTTTCTTTCTTTTCTTAGTGTACTATTGCTCTGAATAGACACCACAACCAAGGCAGCTTCTAAAGGAAGGCATATAATTGGGGGCTTGCTTACAGCTTCATATGGTTAAGTCCATCACCATCTTGGCAGGGAGCATGGTGCAGGCAGGGGGGAAAAAGAGACCGGGTTGTTGTAGTCTTTAGAAACCTCAAAGCCCAGCCCCCAGTGACATACCTCTTCCACACCCCCTAACCCTTCCCAAACAGTTCCACTAATGGGAGACCAAGCATTCGTGTGGGCCTGTAGGGGCCATTCTCTTTCAAACGTCCACACTTTTCTTTTTCTTCTTTCTCTGTATCCTTTATTTTTGCAGGCGGTGGGGAAGGTCTCCCGTATTCCAGAGTTATTAGTCTCAGACTCACCATGTAGCCAGACGTGACTTTGAAGTTCTGATTCTCCCACCTTCAACTCCCCAGTGCTGGATTACAGCCGTGTCAGTGCTGCCACTCTGCCTAGTGTGTGAGGTGCTGGGGGCCAAACCCTGGCTTCACGCATGCTAGGCAAGCACTCTTCCAACTCACACACATCCTCAGCCCTTCCTTCCTATGATTCCGCCAGCAATCCCTCTAATCTTCTTTTTATCCCCACTCCCCACCTGCTCTTTTTCTTAAATGTTGGTCCCACCATATTGCCTAGGATAGCTTAATTGCTCCTCGGTTGAAGCAATCCTCCTGTCTTGGCCTTCACACTAGCTGGGGTGGGGCTGTGCTGTGCGACTACATCCCATTTCATCTTCCGTCTTTCTAAGCAGCAGTTAGTTAGTCCCGGGCTTTTTCTCTTACATACTCAAAATCCTCTAGTTTCTGTCTGTTACCTAATTTTAGGGCATTTCCACATTTTAAGAATTTTGTTTTGTTTTGTTGAGACAGGGTCTCATTATACAGCCCTTGCTGATCTGGAACTAGCTATGTACACATGCTGGATTCAAACTCAGAGATCTGCCTGCCTTTGCTTCCTTAATGCTAGACTAAAGGTGTGCGCCACCACACCCTCCCTCCATGTGCGCCTTTCCAGATATTTGTGACAACAGCACCCCATAGCTCGTGATATTATCCACATTGATTTCCTCGATCATTTGAGACCACAGCAGGCCAGACTTCCAACATCCAAGTGTTCGTGGGTCCTCTCTGAAGTTATTCTGGAAGAACCTGCCTTCCCTTCAGCTGCTCCGTGCCTTGGCTTGTACTGTCTCCTTCAGTCTCGACTTCTGTGTCTTTCATCTTCTCTCACAAGGACACTTCTTAGACCTAGGACCACCTAAATAATTCAGAATGGATTCTTAATTAGAGACCTGTCTCCAGGTAAGGTCACATTTATGCACATGGGACACAGACATGTTTTGGGAGTCCACCATCTAATTCCCTCTTCAGAAGGCCCTCTAGTATTTGACTGATGTAGTCTTATATGTGTTTCCTTTGTGTTTGTCTTAACACCTCACCTGCCCCATGTTTATTACTGTGTTTTCCTTGTGACTTTATGATGTCGTGTTAGGAAGTATTTTAGACCTTTGCATCTACTCTTTAGTAACTAGGGATTTAATTTTTGCTTGTTTGTTTTATGTATGAGTGTTTTACCCCCATGTATGTCTGTACAACAGTTGCATACCTGGTGCCCTCAGATGCCAGAGAGGGTGCCAGCTCCTCTTGAACTGGGGTTAGAGATGGTTGGGAGCCACCATGTGGGTCCTAGGAACATGGGTTCTCTGGAAGATCAGTGAATGTGATTAACCACTGAGCCATCTCTACAACCCAGCCAAGAGAGCTTTATCTAAATAAGGTGTGTAGCTGTTGTTTGCTGCTTTGTGGGTTCTTAGACTTTTCTCCCCCTCCTCCTTTTTCACCCTTTCAGCCCCACCCCCAAACACTAGTTAGGAAAGAAGAAAGGATAGAGAGGAAAGGAAAGAGATCTCTGGATAAAGTCAGGGTCAGAAAGGGAGCGATGTTATTTCAGACTACTTCCTGCTGATTAAGTGGCCATCAGGATATCTACTTTCTTCTTGTTCTTTCTTCTTTGAGCACAGATACTTAACAAATTATGACCAACAGCAACCAACAACCCACCAAAACCCATCAACAACCCCTCACCTCTCGGGGACTTAGCATTTATATACCCGCTAAAAAGTCCCAGAATTCCAAATGTCACACAGTCACAAAAACTGTCTGCAGCTGGCAAAATCATGCCTCTGCTAGAGCAAGAGGCAAATTATAGTCAGCTGCTGTGGACAGTCTGAGGCAGCCCCATATCTCACACCTGGAATTAAAACAAAAACATATTTTTGTAATATTTTTATGTTTTTAAAGAAACAAAAACTCCAGAATTGTCACTACAAAGGTGTCCAGTGAACCTTAGCATATATTTTTTTCTCTTTCCTTTTTTTTTTTTTTTTTTTGTTGAGACAGGGTTTTTCTGTGTAGCTCTGGCTGTCCCAGAACTCTCTCTGTATATCATGCGGGGCTCAAACTCAGAGATTTGCTTGCCTTTGCCTCCAAAGTGCTGGGATTAAAGTCGTGTGTCAACATTGCCTGGTGAGGCTGGATATTTGAATACAGAGAAGCCTAGTTCGTGTGAGGTGTTGGAGATTGACCGGCTAACATCAGATGGTTTCATCTGGTTGGCTTCTTGTAAGGAGGGGGGGGCTTTGGGCTGCAGTAGAGCCTGGTGAAAGGCAGCACAGTGGGGGAGCTAATAGCCGAGGTAGAGGATCCTGGGAAGATCCAGGCGCATAGAGAGCAATCTGCTCTGAGAGCGGCTAATCCTGTCCCTTGAGGGAGAGCACCCCTGTGAGACAATTTTAATCCTTCTTAAACAGCTAATTGCTTCTCTTAAGGTCTGCTGCCTCAATCCCTTTACCTTGAGGAGTTAAGCCTCTACATGAGTTTTGGTGGGGACAAACCACATTCAGACCGTTGCAGTGGACACATGCGATTACATCATTTCCCTCTCTTAGAGGTTATTAGTAGTTAGTGGTTTGCTGTTGTTTGTTTGTTTTAAATAAACTGCTATAGATGAGATGGCTCAGATGGTGAAGGCACTTATTCCCAAGCCTGATGACTTGAGTTCAAGAGAGGACACATCCTCTGAATTCCACTGTACCGCCACACGCATACAAATAATAAATACCTGGCTAATATCTCGTGTTGCAGTCTCAAATAGACAATACACCTTTACCACCGCATACGTGAGTATGTGAGGCAAATGTTACCAGAGTCCTCTCTCTGCACCAGCAGTGGGTTGACTGGAACCAGTTAGTAATTGCATCCAGGTCACCTTGCTGAACTAAGTTTCTGGGAGGTTGGACAGCTGCACTCTGAATGGGGCTCGTTGACTCAGACTTAGCTGGGCGTGGAGCATGCCTTTAATACCAGGACTCTAGAGGCAGAGGCAGGTGGATCTCTGTGAGTGCTTGGCCAGCCAAAGATATACACAGGGACACACACACACACATATTTTGTGTCTTTTTTCCCTTTTTCTTCCCTTTTTTTTTTTTTTTTTTTGGAGACAGAATCTCACATAACTCCAGCTGCTTCAAACTTGTTTTTTTTTTTTTTTTAGCTGAGGATGACCTTAAATTCTGATCTTTTTGCTTGCTGGGATTATATAGGCATGAGTCACTACCCTGGACTCTTGGGTCTTTTGAAAGTGTACTTGAATAAGCAGGCGTGAACTCTGACTTGGTTTTCTGTTGTCATCCCCTGGTCCCCCTTTCAGAGACAGGGTTTCTTTGTGTAGCTCTGGCTGTCCTAGAACTCACTCTGTAGACCAGGCTAGACTTGAACTCACAGAGATCCACACACTTCTGCCTCCTGAATGCCAGGGGTAAGGGCACGTGCCACCACTTCCCAGCTGAACTCTGACTTGTGTTGGCCAGTGATAGACTGAGCTGGTTTGGGTGCTAAGAGGAGCTTTACTGGGTCCTGATGCTGGGAAATCAGCCACACTTGTCTGTTCTCTAGCACCTCTTTCCCATAGCCTCCCACAGTCATTGCCAGAGGGCACATCTGAGACTGTCCTTGTGATTTCAAAGGGCCATTATCCTCTTAGAACATCTTTCCTGGCTTACTGGACCCACCCTTCTGCCTATATAAAAGTCTCAAGCTGTATGCAAGCTGGCCTCAAACGCAGGATCCTCTTGCCTCACTCAGCCTCTGGGTACAGAGATTACAGATTTGGGCTACCATGGGTGGTGGTGGTGGTGGTGGTGGTGTGTACTTATATGTGAATGTGTGTAGGCCAGAGTTCGGTGTGCATTGTCTTTCTCTGTTGATTGCACTCTACCTTGCTATTTTTTGAGGTCTCTTACTTATCAGGAGCTTGACACTTAGATTAGTGTGGCTGGCCACTGAGCCTTGGGCATCTTCCTGTCTCCACCCACACAGTGCTGGGGTTATAGATACCCATAGTTCGTGCTTTTCACAGGGCTAGGGATCCGAACTCGGGTCCTCATGCTTGCACCGCAGGCATTTTATCCACTGACCCCATCCCTGGCCTTTTATTTAATTGAGTGAATGGTTAGAGGAGTAGTTTGGTGGTTGAGCTCTTGACTGGCATGTGTGAAAGAAACCCTGGATTCTATCAGCAGCACATCAAATACAGTGGAAGCAAACCGGCAACAGGTGAGCTGACAGTGCTTCAGAGATTGTCTACAGATCCTCTGTTGGTTTGTTAGTTCATTTATCCAGCCGGATGTGGTGTCAGCACACCTTTAATCCCAGCACTCGGGAGGCAGAGGCAGATGGATCTCTTGAGTTTTGAGATCCTGGTCTACAGGACAGCCAAGGCTCCAGAGAGAGACTCTGGCTTGAAAAAGAATAAGGTGTTTTGCCTACCTCTGTCAATACCCCTCATGTACCTGGTGCCCAAAGAAGCCAGCAGAGGATATCAGATCTTCTGAAAATGGAGTTTATGGATGGTTAGGAGCAGCCATGTGGTGCTGGGAATCGAACTTGGGTTCTCTGGAAGAGCAACCGATGCTTTTAATTGATGAGTTAGTTCTCCCATCCCATTCTTTTATTTTTTAAAAAAGCTACTTATTTTATGTGAATTTATGTGCACCATTTGTATATAGTACCCCTGGATGCCAGAAAAGGCACTGGATCCCTTGGATTTGGAGTTACAGATGGCTGTGAGCTGCTCTGTGGGTGCTGGTATCCAAATCCAGGTCCTCTGCAAGAGCAGTAGGTGCTCTTCGCCACCGAGTTAAACCCTCACCCAGACTCTTTTTCCCTTAGTTCAGTGGTGAAGTAGGCATTATCGGCGGAGTTCTTCAGAAATATATCTTTCTTGGACTTTACTTCATTAGGGCTGTGTTTCTTGTGATGACTGCTCGAGGAGGTAACAAGGAGCTAGGCACCAGGAAGCACATAGGGAGGCCTTTCTGCAAATGCCTGGAGACGGGGTTTTACTGAGTCTGGTCTCCAGGAGTGGGAGGTACCGACTGACGTAATGTGGAGCCGTCACAGGTCACATTGCACAGGATCAACTGGGCCACTTCCCACTCACATAATCCACAGCCAGTGAGCCCCAACAGGAAGGCTGCTGTTAGGGACATACAGGCACAAAGATGGGCTCCTTGAAGGGAGCAGCAGCCTGAGGTTGAATAACAAAGGGGGAGGCGCAAGGGACTCAAGGGCTGAACCATCTGACACCCAGGATGGGCAGAGGAGTGATTGGACTTGGGATTCCTCTGTGACTTGTGCACAAGGCTGAGCTTGCTAGCTTCACAGGGCATGTGTGAGGAAGGGTTGCTCTATGTGCTGAGGAGAGGATCTGGCTTTACCTGGGTCCTGGAGCCTCAGAGTGTTCACGTCTTTCTTGGTATTAGTAGAAAGCATCAAGCAGACTTGGCTTTGTCCAGGATGCGTGTCCCTAGGCCAGATGACATGATGGGACCCTTAGTCATCATGGGAGCGGTGTCAGGTCAGACTGCCTAGCCTCTGAGGATAGCCTGAACAAACTGGAGGTTGTGGTTTCCTGCTGTGCCCCATGCTTGCTGCTAAGTCCAACCGCAGTGAATGACCTGCTGCTTTACAAGCCAGAGTGCTTTACCTGTGAACCTGTTTGTAATCCACAGCTGGGTTCCACGGACCCAGAGCTGTGACATCTGGTCAGTGAGGCAGACAAAAGCTGAGCTCTGCTGTGAGGGACCAGGCTCCTAATCAAACAAAGATGGAAAGACAGGGCCTCCTGCCTTGTGCCACTACACCACTTCCTCCAGTGCAGGTCTCTTACTCACAGGCCCTTCCCCATTTCCAACCATAAGATCTTGGGGCCGGAGAGATGGCTTGGCAGTTGAGAGCACTCGTTCTTGCAGAAGACTCAGGTTTAAAAAAAGGTAGATAGCTTCTGAAGAACCTCTGAATCTGACTTATAGCCTGCATGGGTCATATACAGACAGACAGACAGACAGACAGACAGACACACACACACACACATTTTTCTTGTAAGCTGAATCTCAACTTGTCCAGATACAATTTAGTAAAAGGTAGCATTTTAAGAGGGAGTATTTAGAAAATTGTGTTTAATTTCTTTACTGTTTTCCCCAAGTTTGGGAACTACTGTTTCCTGAAACCCACCCATGCCCTAGGCTGGCTGAGTCCTACAGATGGCAGGAGTGAGGGCTGAGGAACTCAAAGGCCAAATGGGACTGATACCTAGATTCTTAGGCTGTGGCTGTGGCTGTTGCCAACGAAGCTCCTGTGCCATGTTCTTGGCCTCCCTGGCTGTGACCTGGCCTTCCATAGCAAGCCCGCTTGCAGAACGATGAGGCCTCTATCCTAGCTTGACGTTATATGAACTTGAGAAGCCAGCAGTGGGTCTTGGCTGAGGACAAAGTAAGGGTGTGGCCACGAGTATGGCAGGAGACTAAGTGGCTAGAGCCATCCTGTGGGGGCAATCTCTACTCCTGACTGTTACCCAGCACAGAGGACCCCAGGTGCCCGTGGCTTGCAATGTCCACATGCTCACATGTCTCCTTCAGCATCCTGTCTAGGGGGCAGGGAGGTAGTTGCTAACAGTATCCTGGCAACCTCCGTGGTGGTGGCTGGACCAGAGCAGCTGTTGGCTGCTTCTTGGTGATGGTAGTGTTGCAGTGGTGGACGACTGGAACCTGCTAGGAACAGTATGTCATGCTGGGTGGCATTGGAGGCAATGACAGGAAGACATATCGAAGAGCAGAGTCAGGAAGCCTTGTAAGGATGGTGTGAAGGATGGGGACCCCAGAGTTGTGTCCTGAGCCACGGGGTCGGTGGGTGCTGGGAGACCACAGAGCTGGACAGACGGAGCATGCCAAGTACAGTCTGGCTGGAGAGTCAAAGGCTGGGGTGACCAAGTATACCACTTGAAAAGACATCGGATGGGACAAGGCTGAGAGGGAAGGGCACACTGCTGGTCGGGGCAAAGCTGGAGGATGTAGGTCTAGACTCTGTCACCTGCAGGGAATGGATGGGTGGCTGAGGCATCAGTGTGACAGTCTGTGTAGGTACAACCTACAGGCCATGCATATGGCTCTCAGGTAGTAGACTGTGGCGCCGGCTGTGCATACATACTGGGCAGTTATCTGGTGTTTGGGTAGTCTGGCTGGACTTTATTGGTTAGAAAGCTCTTGTTGACTGTGTAGAAGGGGAGGGGCAGTGCGGTGCATGGCCTGGAGCATGCGCTTTGGACACCAGTGTCCTGGACATTGATCAGCAGAAGCCCCGCCTCTGGCTAGCAAGCCCTGCCCCACACCTCCCAGCTCCTCCTTCAGGCTGCAGTGCTGGCCTTGGGCAGTGCGGTGCTGTGCAGTCCTGGACACAGCGACTGCACCACACCATTCTCAGCCCCTAAATGAAGATATGGACCCCTCGAGAGCCATCCAGCATGAGATCAGCTCCCTCAAAGGTACAGTCTGGAGGAGCCTGACTCTCGGACACTCATTGACCTCTGGCTGGGTGCAGCAACTCACGGGGACTGTCAGGGCCAGCTGTCTCCCTGGTAACATTGAAGAGTGCTGAGCTGAAGATGGAGGACCCCAGGCTCATGCCCTTCCAGGTCTCCTCCTAGGGCTGGGTGAGGGGAGCTACAGTAGCTGCTCTGCAGCCCTGCAGTGAGTACTGCAGCAGCCGCATCAGTAGGAGGGCGGGAGCTTGGCCCTGGAGCATTCAGCACTCCTCCGCTTGGGTCAGATGCCTCACAGATTGGTGTATGAGGGGGTAGCATAGGCCTGTGGGGACCTTCATGCCCAAGGCACTAGGCGCCAGTCGGGCTGGCCCTGGGAAAGGCCACACTGTGGCTCTTTGTCCAGGGTTGGGGGGCTAGGGACTGCCCAAGGGCGCTGTCTGGTTGCTCTGGAAACCTGAAGGGGCCGCCCAGGGAGTGCTGCTGGTCTCTCTTCAGTGCTGAATCAGCAACTTCTCTGTGTTTCTGCAAGGTAGGAGAGGGCACAGAGAGTTTTCCTCAGCCCAGGGAACCTGAAGACAAGCAGACCCAGACCAGGGTTGTGTGTGTGCCTGAGCACGTGGGGACAGATGTGGGAGGACATGTTGTTCTAGGCTCCTCCCTTCGGTCTCATGCTTGCAGGTGCTCTGATGGGAGGGAGGAGAGACTCCCTGCACACTGCTTCTGGTGCTGGGAGCTACTGCCCTCTCCTGCCTAAAGGTGGGATAGTGACGATGGCTGGGTTGACTTAGTTACTGTAAGGGTATATCCGTGTGGGGCTGGGCAGAAGAAACTTCAGGTCCAAGGGCTCAGGACTTTGGATGTGGCTGGAGATCATTTGGGGATGGTGGTGAGTTATGTATTGGCTTCGTGGGTGGAGGATTAGAGATTTGATAGGATTAGGCTAGGAAATCATGTCAGGAAGATAGGAACTCTGAGTAGGAATGGGGTGAGTACAGGTTATTGTGGAAAGGTGTCTGAGGGACAGGCCAAGCGAGTCGGAACTTGTTTGCTCTTAGAACTAGGTTAGTACTGGTCCCATAACTAAAACACTGGTGTGGAGAAGTCCTTTGGTGCTTCAGGGAAGGGGGTGTGGTGGCTGTACACTCTTGGCCCCACAGACCCAACATAGTGCCACCCTGCACTTCCAGGGCTGGGCTCCGAGGACCTGGCCCGCTTCCTGCCTAAATCTGGCTAGGGGCGTGGTACAGGGAGAGCCCTGCCGCAGTGAGCTGGCTGAGCTGGCCTCAGGGAAGGCTTTGGGAACTGTTGGCTGAGCCTTCAGAGTTTCCACCCGCCACCGGTCTGCGTCTGTATGTTTGGAGTCTGCTGGGGCGCCATGGTGACAGCCCATAAACCCGCCCCACTCACTGCTTTGTTGGCTGCTCGCCTGCCGCCGGCCAGCACCTCCCACCGCAGGATCCCCCGCCTCCACCCTATTTATAATCAGTTCCTGGGTTTGCAGTGCTTGGTGGGAATGGGTGTGTCCACTTAGGGAAAGCCTTAATGGCCTGGGGGTTTGGTGTGGCACAAAAGAGAGAGTTGGGGTATTGGGTGGTGACCCCAGCACAGGCTCCATCTGTGTGGGACCCTCAGCTGTGAGGACCCGGCAGAGCTGACAGCTGTGCTAGGCAGCCCTTGGGCATGTGGCCATTCCTCTTCCTTACACTTCAGTCCCTGATGGTGTCCTTGTGTCCTCTCCACAGCACCTGCCCCTCTGACCACAAGTGGACATTTGGGCTGCCCGGGGGTAGGGAATTTGTGGATGTCAGGGCCACCAAGCCCAGGGTGTCAGGGACTTGGTGACTTTGATTTCCTATGGCAGCTGGGAGTCCCTGGCCTCCAACAGCTGTGCTGAAGGTGTGGGAGGATGGAGATCTCACCCAGAGCTTTCTTCAGAGGTCTTGGACTGGAAAGTCACTTTGTTTCTGGACCCACCCTAATCTAGTCTGGCATAGAAGTGCTAAGTTCTGTCATCCTCCGGTGAGAGGGGCGCTGTACTGTTCCTTTCCTTTTCTGATGGACAGCGGCAGTGGTGCTTGCAGAAGACTGTCTGTCCTGGCTGCTCCCCTCTCTTCTCTTTCAGGTCTCTGCCCACCAACCACACCCCAGATTCCTCTCCAGTTTTCCTCCCTTGGATTCTTTTAGTTTTCCAGTTCAGGCAACCTCTCCCTTTAGATAGCTATGGTCAGATGATACCCCACCTCACCCTGAGATTACTGCGGGGGTGCTGTCCTCATGGTGAGGACCCTCCTGCTCTCTCTTCCCTTTTTTCTCCCCATCTGTTATCTTCTGGGTGGGGTGTGATTCTTGGTCCATTTACACTTCACTCTGCCCTTACACAGTCTTGGGAATCCTGAACAAGTGTTTTAGAAGCAGATGTAATTTCTGACATTGGAGCTATGTGGCCCTGGTGGGCAGGGGCAGTTTATTGGTGCCCCCACTCTTCAAGGGGCCCCGCCAGTTGTGGGTGGGAGGGGCCGGCCCTGCTGCTGAGTCAGAGGGGGCCGGCCCAGGCGTCCTGGAGGGCGGGCAGGCGGGAGGCTCAGACAGGCAGCCTTGCCGGCGCAGGAATTCATAGAGCAAGGCTCTGGAGCCACACTACCCCGGAGCCTGCGCCCTTGTGCTTAGAACCGGAGCCTGCCTGCCTACTTGCCAGTGGCCCCTGCCGAATCCTGTGCCAAAGGAGCGCCATCAGCCTCCTGGCTTTGCCCCACCTGCTGTCCTCACCCTTTGCTGACCGGCAGGCTTCCAGCAGCCATGGTGGCTGGCATGCTCATGCCTCTGGACCAGCTACGGGCCATCTATGAGGTGCTCTTTCGTGAGGGGGTGATGGTTGCCAAGAAGGACCGGCGACCCCGCAGCCTGCATCCCCATGTGCCTGGCGTCACCAATCTGCAGGTCATGCGTGCCATGGCCTCGCTGAAAGCTCGGGGCCTGGTGCGGGAGACCTTTGCCTGGTGTCACTTCTACTGGTACCTGACCAACGAGGGCATTGACCACCTACGCCAGTACCTACACCTGCCACCGGAGATTGTACCTGCCTCTCTGCAGCGTGTGCGCCGCCCTGTCGCCATGGTGATGCCTGCACGTCATCGCTCCCCCCATGTGCAGACCATGAAAGGTCCCCTTGGCTGCCCACCAAAGAGGGGCCCTCTGCCAGCTGAGGACCCTGCCCGTGAGGAGCGGCAGGTCTATCGCAGGAAGGAGCGTGAGGAGGGGGCACCTGAAACCCCTGTGGTGTCTGCCACCATCGTGGGGACCCTGGCCAGGCCAGGCCCAGAGCCCACCCCAGCCACAGGTCAGCTGCATTTTGGCTCCAGGCCGTTAGGGATGGGAAGTGACTGTAGGTGTTTTTGGTGCTGGGACTTGGGTCTGGTGGGCTCTGGTGGGCAACACATTTGTGTGCATGGGTTCTGTTCATATCAGCAGGTGGCGCCCTTTCTGCCTGAGGGTGCTGGGTGTTCTAGCCAATGGACCCACGTGGCTTGTGCTCCTCCAGGCAAATCCTGGTGAGGGCGGGGCCTGCAGGCCCCAAGACTGGCAGGACCAGCTGTTGGCATAGTCTTGTCTGTACCCCTCTCAGGCACTGTCCTTGCCCTTGCACCACTTCCCCCCTCCCAGTGGCCTTTGGAGGCCCCTCTTTTAAGAAGTGGGTGTGTATAGAAGATCTGCTGGCATGGGACTGGCTCAGGCAAACCGCTTGTCCATTGAGGCTTGAGTCTGTCTTCCCCTCTGGCCAAGTGGCTCAGATTCTGTATTACACGAACAGTACTGAGGGCCCCCATGACTGTGGAGTTGGCCATGATCTGGAGGTGGAGTGGCTCTAGGTGAGATGGGAAGAGGGCCCAGCTCAGGAGCATTGCCTAGGAGGGTAGAATAGGGCGTGGGGATGCTGACCCAGCCGTGGTCTACTGAGGGGTTTTTGTTTTTCCCAGTTGGGAGCCAGATCTTAAGAGGATGGGATAACACCCAGTAGTCCAGGAGCTTCCAGAATGCACTCCCTTACACCATCAGGACGTGGAGAGGCTTATGTGCTCTTCGCATGATGCTGTTCAGGCTCTCCTGAGGCACACTGTCCTTAATGCCTGCTGAGGGCATCCCCGGACCTCCAGCATTTCCCATGTATTGCAGGCACCAGAACAGCCTGGTATCTATCTGCCTCTCTGTGTGCCTCAGTATATGTGTGTGGGACTTGTTCTCTAGGAGTGGGGGAGGGAGTCTTCAGTGAGAGCAGACCCACACTGGGCACAGCTGCCTGAGCAGAAACCTCAGTCTTGGCCTTTCTGGTTGGGCTCTATGGCTTGTTGGCGCGTAGCTGGAGGGACCAGGGGATCTGAACGGCCTCTGGGCTCTCTCCATGGCCTTAGGCAAGTCAGTGGCCTCTGCAGCTTCCCTGTAACCATGGCTATGTCTCGGTCCTTTTGGGTGTGGTGAGTGGGAGGGGAGCCCTCCCCTGCTTTTCTTGCTTTGCTTCCTTGTCCTTATCCGGACTGGGCCAGCAGTTGGCAGCGGGACTAGGAGGGGGTTCTGGGTGTGGCTGTAGTGGGCAGAGAGGGGGGCAACCTCCCTCCCCTGCCTCTGATGGAGGTGACTCAGTCTTCCCAGCCACAACCGCTTGTGGCAATTCAGAGTTTCCAACAGGAAATAAGCTCCAGCTTCAGACTGAGTCAGGGCCCCAGGCGGATTCCCCCCCAGCCCCCCCAGGACTGAGCTTCGGGCCTTAGGTGCTGGGTGTGGCTGGTGGAAGGGGCATTATGGCTCCACATACAGGCTGGGGCAGATCTGAGGCCATCTAAAACCACTGGCTTCTTTGGGTTAAAAAGGAGCGAGCAAGCTTGGTGGTGGCGACCGCTCACACCTTTAATCCTGGCACTCTTGAGGCAGAGACAGGCAGATCTTTGAGTCTGAGGACGGCCTGAGCTACAGAGAGAGTTCTAGGATAGCTAAGGCTACACAGAGAAACCCTGTCTTGGGAAAAAAAAAAAAACGAATAGTTGAGCCACAAAGATTGCCGCTTTTTATAGCATGGCCCCTTCAGGGTAGTACATTAAGTGTGTGCTGCAGCAGTACTGGTCTCCAGCATGGTCCCAGTTAGATGGGGTTACCTCTGTCCGTACAACCCTGGCCAGGGAGCAGGACATCTCCAATCAGCACACTTAAATGGAGGGTGCCACATCATCTGGGTTCAGATGTGGTAAGACATTGTGATCAGAGGTGGCTTTAGGAGCAATCAGAGAGCTCACCCTGACAGGAAGTTGGTCAGCGAAGAGAGTTATCATGAGGGAGGCATCCAGAGATTTCCTCTTGTGCTATAAAGTTGCTGGAGTGGTTTGTGTATGTGAGTTTCATTTTAACTCCAAAAGATAGTATTTTGCCTGGCTCAGAATTTAGAATGGATCC
The DNA here is from genome assembly GCF_963924665.1 of Micromys minutus. Classification (NCBI taxonomy): domain Eukaryota; kingdom Metazoa; phylum Chordata; class Mammalia; order Rodentia; family Muridae; genus Micromys; species Micromys minutus. Next base: position 41,760,836 of record NC_137962.1, read on the forward strand.
AGAAGTGTTTGGAGCAAAGATGTCTGAGGCGTGTGCTCTCAGAGGCTTGTCATGTAACAGTCCCCTCAAGGACATCAGTTCTGTTGTCATGCCAACATGTGGCTAATGTACCCTGACTTTCCCTGTGGTCCTCCACTGTGTGGCATGCATAGGGGCTGCCATGCTGCCTGGCTTCCTTCTGCCCACTGCTGAGGCGGGCCATGGCCTCAGGTGCTCATTGGTGCTAGGATGCAGGAAGGAATCTGGAGAACTCGGGAAGGTTTTTATCCAGGTTGTGGACCAATGAGGTTTGCGTTTTCCAGGTTATATACTGCTGGATGGAAGAAAGTGTAGACGGGTAGGAGATGTGTTTGCTCAGACTAAAGGACTGAGATAGTTGAGGGGGGACTTGGGTAAGGGAGGGGGCCAGCTTTGGAGGGAATGTGAATATGAAGAAGGAGTAGACGGGGCTAGCAAGATGGCTCTGCAAACAGGTGCTTGCTGTCAAGTATGAGGACCTGAATCTGTTCCCTGGACCTACAAGGTGAAAGGAAGGAATTGACTCCCCTTAGTTGTCCTCTGGTCTCTTCATTCATGCTGTGGCACACACACACTACATAAATGAATGAATGAATGAATGAATGAATGAATGACATAACTAAAAAGGAAAAAAGTTAAGTGGAGGAATTCAGGGGCAAGGTATGCGAGTCAGTAGTTGTGTGCTTGCCTGGAGTTTGATCCCTAGAACTACCAAAATAGTAAGTGGTTGTGTATGTATGCACATGAACACATGCACACATGTGGTTACATGGAACGTGCCCCTTAGCATATGATGTTAGACGTGTAGGTGAGTGGGGTGGCAGGGCTCGACTGGCAGGGAGAAGGATGGAGGGAAGTAGATGCTGTGGGCCGAGTTGGGCTGTGCCTGGCAGAATCAGTAGGGAAGACCGGTGGCCTGAAACCGCAGAGCTTAGGAACTAAGGCCTTTCCTCTGTACCCCCAGATTGGTCTGCCTAGGCTACCCACCGATGCCAGTCACCAGGCTTGGGTTCTGTTGGTCTGGATGACTATGGGGACCCTTTAGTCAGTCATGAGGAGGAGCTACTGCTGGGTGTGGAGGTCAGGGCATGAGCAAGCCCTCCCTTTGCTTCCCACCCCTTCCCTCCTTCCTGCCTTCCCTTCCTCTCTGCTGGTCCTGGGAGCAGCGTATCCTGGCCAGCAGCTATGGATTTGTACAGCATGGAGGAGCTGATCCAGCTGGGCCAAGGTAGGGCACAGCAGTAGTGGAGGTTAGAAAGTTAGGAGGGACCAACGTCTCTAGCTGCGACTTTGGCAGTCTTTGGTAGGGCACAGGTCCCTGAGAGGGAGGATGGACTGGGTGTCACCTACTGGTAGTTCTCATGACTCCAGGCACCCGGACTAGTGCCTGACATGATGGCATGGTTCCTCAGAGCTAGCTCAGGGTGTGTGGAGTGTGGTGGGGGGCTGCTCAGAGCCAGGGCGCTCTGCTTTGGCGGACTAGTCACTGAGGCTGTGGAGACATGGGCTCTGCTGAGAGAACCTTGCCTGACTGTCTCTTTCCCTGCCCACTGCCAGTCATCAGGGGTCTCTTTGGCCTGCCCGAGGGGCTTTCATTACCCCAACCCAGTGGACTCAATCCCTGGCTGCCCAGAGCTGATCACCACAGGCTAGTTTATGAGACAGTGTTGGGCCCAGCCTTCTCATGCACTCCTCTGCCCAGTGTGAACAGGGTACCCCACATCAGCAGTCAGGGTCCCAGGCTGGTTTGCTATGGCTGTGTTGACTGAGTCGAGGCCATTTATGTTGGGGACTCACTTGACCCTGTGGAACCTCAGACCAGCTTCTCACTATGACCAGGCTCCAGTGTCCTCATCTGGCTAGCGTGCTCACAGCCAAGACTCCCTAGGATGTCCTCAGGATTCTAACAGGATGGTGCTTGGCGCAGGAAATGTTACAGAATGGAGGACAGACTAGCTCCTCAGCCATGTGTCAGTCAGGACTGGTGGGCCTGGCCCAGTGTGATCAGGCTCCTGGGAGGAAAGAGATGGGACTGTGTCTCCTCCTACACACAGATGCACACACACACACGTAGCTTGTTTCTCAGGAAGCACTGGGGTCCAGGTCAGTATTGCATATGGCAGATGTTTTGTGGGCCTGCTTACTGACTTGTGGGTGCCTCCACAGGCTAGGGATGCTGGGGGTCTGGGGTGGGAGCAGCCTGACGGGTATAGACAGGTTAGTGCTCATGTGACTTAGATCCCATTTTTGGGTTGCCTGGGTCTCTAACTTGTAGTCTGACCTTGGAGACACAGTTCTGCCTGCCCTGGGGCCAGGTGTTGTGTCCAGTCACTTGCACAGAGCTCTCTGGGAGAAAAGGGATTGGTGTCTCTTTGGCCCATGTGGCATTTCCCAAGATCACCCTAGAAGATGGGCAGCATATGGGCAGCACCCTCTCCCAAGGGAACATGAGTCCACTTCTGTCTCCATCCATGATAGATCCTGGCGCCAGGCACCTCCTTATTATAGTATCACCCATGGGAGCGGGGGTGGGGGGGATGGAGAGGGAGAGCACTAGGGGGCTAAGTGTTGTGGGGCCGCCCAGCCAGATGGGACTCCAGTGAGCCTGAGCTCCCATACGTCATGTACTAAGTCTGGACAAGTGACGGGCCTTGCTTGCCCTCCTTGGATATTTATATCCCCCTGGGCCCCCTGCCCACTGCTCCTCTCCCCTCCCCCAACTTCTGCTGACAAGGCTAGAAAGCTGTGCCCTCCTCCGGCCTCACCACTGCCGCTGCAGGCTTGCTGCCTCAGAGGGGCCTGTGACCCTCCCCACACCCCTCACCCGCTCCCTGTTGGCCCCGTGGGCTCCTGTCGCTGACCCCAATGAAGATCGTCCCCGGTAGGTGGGGCAACCCTTCAGCATCTTTTGGGAACCCAGCTAAGCTGGAGGCCATGACTCCTGTTTTCCTCTGTATACATCTGCCTGCCTGCCCTCACCTGGCCTCTCCCTCAGACACTGTCCAAGGCCTCACATTGGACCTTGGCTTGGGGCTTGTGAGGAGCCCACCTGTCTTTCAGTGTGGTGGGGTCAGTGTGGTGGGATCAGTTGTAGGGAGGGCAGTGAGGGACAGGGCATTGACATCTGTCCACCCTCTGTGCTTCGTAGCTATGCTAGAGGGCACCCTTGGAAACAGACTGAGCATTCAGGCCTCTTCCTAATGTGAACAGGGAGCTGGTTAGGCTTGACATGGGAAGGGGGCCTGTGTTGAATCTGCCCAGGCTAGGTTGGGGGGCTGAGGCTTGGGGAGAAGAGCTACAGGCCCCTCCTCCTGGCGGGTGTGGCTGTGGGTAGGCAAGGGTTAAGGCTCCAGTTAACCTTGAGCGTCGGTGTGCGTAGAGACAGCTGAGCTGGGCCCTGTGGGGAGTGAGGGTGGGGAGCGGCCAAGAGCCACAAGAGGGAGGAGGCTGGGAGGAGGCTGGGTAAGAGCACAGTTGGTGCTGAGGGGACTGTACAGTGTCCCCCGGCTGAGTGCAGACAGTACAGTAGGGCTGTCTCTGAAGGCAGGGCAGCAGGAGACAGAGCGGCCTCTGGTTCCTGGGGCACCCCTCCGCTCACCCTCCATGCAGGGAGGTGCTGTCTGACTTCGCAGCAGCTGGTCCCTGGTGTGGACGGCTCTCCCCATTCTGTGTGGCAGCCATGGAGCAGTCGGGCAGCCTGTTCCCCTCTCTGGTAGTCGTGGGTCATGTTGTCACTCTGGCTGCCGTATGGCACTGGCGTAAGGGGCATCGGCAGGCACAGGATGAGCAAGGTAAGCACCCTTGCCTCTGCCACTGTCATGGGCCACCGCCCCTGACAGGAGACTGGGGCGGGGCAGGGGGTGGAGGGTCCGCCTTCCTCCCGCCCCTTGCCTTCTCCTGAGCCCTCCTCTTCCTGTTCCAGAGTGAAAGCCCGTTGTCTCCCTTGTACCTGTTCTGCATTTTGAAGACCCTGCTACTTCCTAGGGTGTGCTGGGGGTAAAACTTTGTGGATGTTTAGCCTGCATCAGGTCCCGGGTAGGCGAATGGAAAGAGGTGGGGTAAGCTCCGACTGAAGGCGCAGGCCTGTGGGAGTGCCCACCTTCTAAAGAAAAGGCCCCCCTCTCTTGCCACAGCAGTGAAAAACCAGAGTGGCAGGTCCACAGGCTGATCTGGGCAGGGCCACAAAGCCTGCGCAGTGACTTCCGTGCCCACAGAGTGTAGGCTGAGTTGCACAAAGGAAGTTTGTCTGAGTGTCCTCCAACATGGCATACCAGAACCAGTTGTGGGGCAAGAAGTTAGGCTATGTTCTGCCCTCTCCTCAAAGTCACCAGCCCTTGGGCTATAGCCCGAGGAGGCCATGCTCACCGCAGGATGGGGTGGGGCTGAAGTGAATGGAGCTTAGGACAGTCCCTGGGGATTGGGCAGTTCTGCATCAGGGCTTCTGGCCAGAGGGACTGCCCTCATGAGACGCACCTTAGTCCAGGACTGATGGGAGTGTGTTTATGGCCTAGTGCCCCCTAGCGGGCCTGCTAGGTCCTAGCGTCCAGTGGAAGATCGCCAGGATGGGGGTTTTCCAGGCGTGGCTCTAGGTTTCCCAGAAGCGAGTGAGTCAGCTGCAATCAGGGGCGTCCAACAGAATGCACAGGCCTAGAGCTTCTTCCCCTCGGAGATGTTTTTTGTTTGGGACCAAGACGCCCTGGGCTCAATTTAGTTTCTTGTCACCATATGAGGGAAAGGGCTCCCTGTGTCCCCTTTTGGTTCATTAGGTGCCCTGCAGTGCCAGGTGTGGGCGTGGTCGCCTACAGTTCTGTACTCTGCCCATTGCCTCAGCTGATCTGACTCTTGGGGCGGATGACCCTTGCAAATCCTGCTGGGAGTGGCACTCCCACAGACGACAGTCTTAGAGTTACCCCGAACGTGGGAGGAACCCCGGAAAACTCCGATCACTGGACAGTTCCCAGACCTTTTTGACCTAGAGGGCACCTGCACCCTGGTTCCCTCGAGTTCCCGCGAGCTCCCGATGGGCTGGGGCGCGGCTTACTGGCCCACACTGGGCGGGGCGCTTGTAGCAGGGGCAGGTTCTCCGGGTCTGGGTATTGCGTCCGGTGGGCGGGTGCGAACGTGGAAGGCCAAGCCAGGGCCTTCAGCCTTCAACACAGGCACGGCTTCCGTGTTGTCAGCGAGCAGCCCAGGGCACTCGGGGCTTCTGGACAATGGCAGGGACATGGGCAGCGAAGGGCGTCTTCACTTCGCAAAGGGAGGTCCTGCTGGAGCGGCCCTGCTGGCTGGATGGGGGCTGCGAGCAGGTCCGCCGGGGCTACCTCTACGGGCAACTGTGCTGCGTAGGTGGGTGCGGCCGCTCAGGTCGGTGGGCAGGTCTTGATCTTGTGCTGGGGTGTTGCTTGGCTCAGGTACAGCCCCGCCTCCAAGCTCCGGAAACACCTGGAGAGGAAGACAGAGTTGTCTTGCTCAGGGATAGGTTTTCCTCTGGAGGAGGGGGATGGTAAGTGGGCGGGCCAGAGGGTTTTCCGGCTTAGTGCTTTAGCTGTGGGGACCATCCCAGAGCTGTTCGGGCGCTAAGGGTGGGTCTCTGGGCCCTCCCACTTGTGCTGTCCCTGGCTCCTTCAAGGTTATCTCTCAGAGACAGAGACAGAGAGACAGAGGAGGGAGGGAGAACAAGAAACCGAGACAGACAGGGAGGAGAGTGTATGTTGAGTAGGGAAAGACATTCCTTAGAGGACCATAAAATAATTACCTCCTTTTTTCAGGGAGACTGACTTAGTGCAAAAAGGGTCAGCTGCCTTTACAGATGTGCAACACAATATTGGGGTGGGGAGTGTCCCTGGGAACTGATTGGACAGGTGACAGAGCCCCCATGAGGTGTGCACCAGCGTTTGAGGGCATGCCTGGGCTCTGGTCAGGTCAGGGCTGGCTATCTTGGGAGCACTTACCTATGGGTTTGAGAGCAAGTAGGATGAGTAGGAAAGGGAACATCTCTGGCAGGGGGCAAGGGACCAGGCTGAGTTGGGAGAGATGAGGGCAAGCATGTTCAGGGCAGTGCTAGGAGAGGTGGAGACCCTGACCTAGAGCTCAATCCACTTCCCAGAGCATCCTTAGAACGTGATAGTGGCAAAGACGAAGATGCTGGAAAGTAGTCTGGCTGGAGTTTGGGTTAGGGTCTGAGTATGTCTTTGATGTCAGATCCCGTCTCACACTTTCTGTGCTCAACTGCTGGCCCATTTCCAGAGCCCGTGCCCTCAGCAGAGTGACCACTCACAGCAGCAGTGCAGCCACTGTTGGCACAGCCACCTCTCTGAAGGGTTTGCTTCCTGACTGGGAGCTTGCTGGTCTGCCTTTGAGAAGTTCCCAGAACACTGAGCAGTGTAGAGTCAGATTTGAGGTTCAAAAGGCCTCTGGAGTGAGAAGAGTCATCTCTGGTGGGTTGCAGTGGTTGTTGGGCCAAAGGGAAAGAACTCGATGGTCTTTCGTTGGAGGCTGAGGAGAACCCTCGGGTGTATACACCTGGCAGAGAGCAGTGGAGGACCTCTGGAGTTAAGGCTTCAAGCTCTCTCACGACTTACTCAACCACTCGCTCCTGCTCTGCCCTACAGAGTTTTGGTGCCCTCTTGTGGTCATTAGGGAAGCAGCAAGGGCAACATAGGGCAAACTTTTCCTGGAATAGAGAGGCCTTAGCCTCTGGGAAGGGGTTTTTCCTCAGCAGCTCACAGCTGGATCACATCAGTGCCTCTGCTGGAAAATTCTTGTGGTCTGGGTGGTACATTTTTTCCTAGAGTGGGTCGGGTTGGTTGGGTAGTTCCAGATGCTGGCCCTAGGTGGCTCTGTTTTCTGACCTTAGGGACTCAGAGGCTGTAAGTAGACACGTAGAGTTAGACAGGTGTAGTCACAGGCCCCTGCCCTTTGCCCAGCTCTTCCACCTTTATAACCTGTAACAGCTGCTATCTGCCAGACCTACCCTGTTACAAACATCCCCTCCGCCCCAAGGTACGGCTTCCTTTCTAGTGAGTCACAGTGCCCAGGCCCCCTCCCCAGACCTGACTCACTGGCTGTGACCCCTCCGTGTGTTCCTTGCTGCCCCAGCAACCCTTTCTCCCACCCCAACTGGGGAGGTGTCCCTGCCGCCTGGGCTGGGCTGCCTTTCTGGGATGAGTCACCACTGAGCTATGAGCTGTTCTTGCCTGAGGTGTGCTTTGCCTGGCTGGGCTGGCTTGGGCTGGACTGTTGGAGATCCTGTGGGAGACCCTGCCAAACGCAGGAGGTCCTACATCGGGGACCCGGAAGCCCAGCAGTTGTGGGGGCTACTGGGTAGGGCATAGTCCCTGTTGGGTGCAGGAGTATGATTTAGGGGAGCTACAAGAAGAAAGGCAGCTGGTCCCCACCCCTAGGTCTTTACTGTACAGTCACTCTGCAGGGAAGTAGGCTGTCTGTATCTATACCCTAACCCCCTGTGTGGTAGGGGACCTCTGCTCAGTAAGTGTGATATAAGATCCCTCTGGGTGGCCATGGGGATAGTATGTGTTCCCTTGTGATCCTGGGGCCAGCCCCCCTCCCCCATCTCTATACCCAGGTCCTACTGCTGTGGGTAGGGTGGGTGAGGAAACCCGGGTTTCCTGTTTCTGGTGGGCTGAGGGTGTGGCCATGGGGGAGGGGCTGCCTTCCTCCTTTCCCGCAGGGACACTCCCCTCTGGGGGGCGGGCAAGGCGGGGTAAGTCTTGTTGGGTGGGACGGGCCTTGCTAGAGCACAGCAGGCAAGGGAGTGGCCACAAGAACTCCAGTCTGAGCTGAACCTCTGCTAAGTTACTGTCCAGAGCGGCCGGCAGCCTTCAGCAGCTTTCGCACCACTGCACGAGGCTGCCCAGACTAGACGGAGCACAGCACCTGAGAGGCGAGGGAAAGGGTGACCAAGGGGCAGGGGCAGCACCATGTCTCAGCACCGGCTCCGTGTGCCCGAGCCTGAAGGCCTGGGTAGCAAGAGAACCAGCTCAGAGGACAACCTCTACCTGGCTGTGCTCAGGGCCTCCGAGGGCAAGAAAGGTAGCTGGCATTTCTTTTGGGCAGGGCCTTGGTGACAGGAAGAGTCCTTCCTGTATCAGGAAGTCTTGGCACAGAGTGAGGTGGGGCCCTGTTATAAGGGTATGGATTTGGGGGACTGGCTCCAAGATGGGGGCCAGTGATCCATGCCCAGTACTGATTGGCTCTTGAGCTTTAAGCCAGGGTATCTAGGGCTCTCTGTGTTTCTGGGCAGGCCACCTGCCCTGTCAGGGAGACTTGACTTTCCCTCCAAAAGCCCTGCTGGCCCCAGCCCTGCCATGCTCTTTGCTCAGCCTGGGAGGCAGCATGTGGGGTGGGGCAGGCTGGGACTTGTATGCTGTGGGTTCCGTACAGTGGCTCTAGACCTCCTGTCTTAGAAACAATGGAGGTTTTGAGTAGCAGCACCCTGCTGGACCTGGCTAGACCTGGGTTCCTTGGTCTCTGATGTCTGCGTGGGGAGGCTTCTTGGTGGACCCCCGTCTCTGATCTGGGAAAGGCCAGGGATTACCCCAGTGGACCCTTGTCAGGCAATGTTTGGTAAAACAGACCACTGTGTCTGCCCCTCTGGAGGCCTCTCTCCGTTTTTCCCAGGCTGTAGGTAAACTGGTTTTGTCTTCTCCAGATGAACGAGACCGTGTGCAGAAGAAAACTTTCACCAAGTGGGTCAACAAACACCTTATCAAGGTTAGTGGTGCCTGCTTATGAGTTGGGAGGGTTCCCCAGCCCACACGGTCCTGCTCCCAGGGTGTTCTCACACTTCCTAAGCTTCCCTTTCATCTCCGAAACCTGTTATTTTCCGTCCTTTCCTCCCACACTTACTCCTGTCTCTTTCTTCCTTTTCTTTCTGGTCTCTCATGGGCTCTGCTGTAGCACTGGAGGGCAGAGGTAGGTGCCTGCATGGGCCAGGGCTGTGCGTTCTCCATGGCCTTTGCTTCTCCATACCCACAGCAGCGCCCCAGGCCTGAATTCCTCTAGGGATTCTGATCCGTGACAGTCTTGCTTCCTGCTGTTTCCACAGGCACAGAGGCATATCAGTGACCTGTATGAAGACCTCCGTGATGGCCACAACCTCATCTCCCTGCTGGAAGTCCTCTCAGGAGACAGCCTGGTATGTGTGTCTGTCCCTGCCTTTCTTCCTTCCTTGGGGCCTTCCCCTTCCACCCACTCATTGTGTAGCTCCGTCTCTTACCTTCTCCAGCCCCAACTGCTCCTTCCTTCCTGGCCAAAGCATTGGCATTATAGCCTGAGGCCAGGCCTATTGGTGGCCATGACCCCCGCTGTTCTCCGCATCTAACACAGTAACCTCATGCTCTGCTCTGCTTTGGTTTCTCTGCTGCTTGGACTCTGAATCTTGACCTCTGCCCTTTACCCTTTGCCCTGCTCTGGCTGGGCAGCCGAGAGAGCGGGACGTAATCAGGAGTGTGCGTCTGGTGAGTGGTTTGTGCCTGCTAACATGGCGGCACCTGGGCTTCCCAAGACTGTGGAGCCCACCCAACTCACCTGGGGATTGCGGCCAGTCCAGCCTGCCCCACATCTGGCTCGTGGGCAGGCAGATGGCTGTGTGTCAAGCTGCCTGCTGTCCTCCATGCTGCCTACCTGGGGCTGGGCCAGAGACTCACCAGAAGCTACAGTGGGTACCACTGAGGACCCTACCCCCCAGTGCCACTGCCCTCCGCCTGTGGCTTCCTGGCTATTGTCTCCTCCCAACTCCCTTCCTTCCTTCCCACAGCCAGGGTTGCTGGCTTTTCCAGCCTGCCCCTGGGCTGGTGGGCATCCAGCTACAGAGGGTAAACCTGGGATCCTGGAGGGGCTGTCGATGCACTAGGGGAGACCCTTGGTTTAGTGGATGCTGCCGTTCTGGGGGTGACTGAAGGGTTGGGCCTTGAAGCAACTATTGCCCTGTGGACTCTAATTGAGCCTTGCCTCTTCTCAGCCCCGAGAGAAGGGGAGGATGCGTTTCCACAAGCTGCAGAATGTTCAGATTGCCCTGGACTATCTCCGACATCGCCAGGTAAGGAAGGCTCTCTACCTGGCCCCAGGCTCTAGGTCATAAGCCCCAAACCTGGCCATCTCCCTGGATGTTGGGTTGTTTGACTGAGCCGTTTGTTCTCAGGTGAAGTTAGTGAACATCAGAAATGATGACATTGCTGACGGCAACCCCAAGCTGACCCTTGGCCTGATCTGGACAATCATCCTGCACTTCCAGGTGGGTGGCTGTCCTGCTGCCATCCACCTTCCTGAGGGATTTGGTGGCCCCCTCTGCTGGTTGGCTGGCATTATTTCTGGCTAGGGTGTGGCCTGTGAGGTGTCGCTCTTTAGCTTTCCTGCCAGCCTCAGCCTATGCTAGCTAGCTTTGTAGCTCTAGGGCGTAATTCTGTCTCCAAGACCTGCCTATCCTGTGCCTCAGGCTGTGGCTGGATAGTCCCAGTAGAACCTCCTTGCAGAGGAATGCATTTTATGCTGGTTGCTAGGGAAGTTTCTGTAGCTGAAGGGATGCCCTGGGTGACTCATCCATTGCCTGTGCTAGCCTCACAGGAAGCCACAAATCTAAGATCTTGGGCCTAAAAGCCAGGCTGGCATGGGGGTTGAGTCACATTGGCTGGCAGATAAACAGACAGAAAAAAAACTGGTAGACCCAGTCCTTCCTGCAAATAGAGGGGGCTTTAGCCTGCTCCTTCACCCCAACACTTGGACCAACTTTTAGGGTCTGTAGCTGTTCTTCTTGTGTCTGTTGGCCATCCTCTGTGAGCCTCTGGGAGCTCAGGGTACATTCCAGACTCCTACAGCTAAGGGGAACCCTGAGCACCAGTTATCTGACAGTAGAAGTTAGGGACTCTCTTGTCTTTTGTGGAAGCTGCCTCCTAGAGTAGCCTAGTCTTGAGGTAGATGTGGTAGGCTTTAGCCACAGGAACCCAATGTGCCCCAGGTGGCCTGGGGGCCCTCTGGGTATTATAGTTGCATTCTGAGCTGCTCTGCTTTTATGGAGCTAGTCAAGGCATCTGGTGGTTGGGTGGTCAGGCAGGCCAGCCAGCCACAGCTAAGCTCCCCGCCTTTGTTGTATGTGGCAGATCTCAGACATTCAGGTGAGCGGACAGTCGGAGGACATGACAGCAAAGGAGAAGCTGCTGCTGTGGTCACAGCGTATGGTAGAGGGCTACCAAGGCCTGCGTTGTGACAACTTCACCACCAGTTGGCGCGATGGCCGTCTCTTCAATGCCATCATCCACCGGCACAAGTATGTGTCCCTGTGGAACACAGGAGGGCTGGAGGTTGGGAGCACTTCAACTCAGTGCCTTCCAAACAAGTCAGGGCAGAAGGAGCAGGAGGAGTATCTTTCACTGTTGGAACCTGAGGCCTTCAGGGTGTACTGAATGCCAGCAGCTTCCTTTGGGAGGTGCCTAGAGCAGGGCCCTGCCTGTCTCCTGCCAGGCCCTTCAGAAGCTCCTCTGTTCTTCCAGCCTGGTCATGCCCACACAGACCCTCAAAAGAAGCCTGATGGGCCAGGAGGCTATAAGAGCCCAAGTGGATGCTCTCCAATCAGCACACTGCTCCTGCGCTGGTGCCCACCATAGGCTTCTTGGGCCCTGTTGCTGGGTGTGGTGGCACATGTCTTTAACCCCAGCACTCTGGGGGCAGACAGAGAGGCAGGTGGTTCTGTGAGTCTGGTCTGCACAGGAGTTACAGTCAGCCAGGGTTACAAGAAAGACCCTGCCTCAAAACAATAATAACCCCCTCCAACCCAAAACAAAAATCACCTTCCCTGTGGCAGGATTGGAGATGTTAGGGAAGTAGGTAGCATGTCTTTAAGAGGGTATGGGGCTAGGCTCTGTTTGCTAGGGTGTATGAAGGAATGTTTATTTAACCCTGCTCACTGGGAGTCTCTGCTACCCATCCCAACTTGTCCACAGGCCCATGCTCATAGACATGAATAAAGTGTATCGACAGACCAACCTGGAGAACCTAGACCAGGCCTTCTCCGTGGCAGAGCGGGACCTGGGAGTCACAAGGCTCCTGGACCCAGAAGGTACGATCCACTGGCTTTCCCCATTTTCACCCTTGCTGCCTGGGCCCCACTGAGCCAGCCTCTCCCTGCAGATGTGGATGTCCCTCAGCCTGACGAGAAGTCTATCATCACCTATGTTTCATCCCTGTATGATGCCATGCCCCGTGTGCCTGGCGCACAGGATGGAGTGAGGGCCAATGTAAGTGGGTGAATGGGTGCCCCGATGTAAGTGCCCCTGATGGGTGGAAAGTGGGCCTGGGCCGAGGCCCAGATCCCAAGACCTTGAAGGTTGCTTGCCCACTCCTTCACAGGAGCTGCAGCTTCGGTGGCAGGAGTACCGGGAGCTTGTGCTGCTGCTGCTGCAGTGGATCCGGCACCATACTGCTGCTTTCGAGGAGCGCAAGTTCCCCTCCAGCTTTGAAGAGATTGAGGTAGGCCTGCCTACTTGGGCCGGTGTCCTTTGGTTGTCTTGGTGTAGCTGCTGACACCCCTTCTCTCTACAGATCCTATGGTGCCAGTTTTTGAAGTTCAAGGAGACAGAACTTCCTGCCAAGGAGGCAGACAAGAACCGGTCCAAAGGCATCTACCAGTCTTTGGAGGTAAAGTGAGGTGCTCCTGAGGAGAGTGAATGGGGCATCGCCTGGTTTGGGGGTAGCTGGGGGTATGAGGATCATGTATTCCTTAGACAGATAAATAGAGGCCTCCATGAGCCCCAGAATTTGATGCCTCTCTAGTATGGCTTGACCTTGCCTAGTACTTAGGAACCAAAGTTGTATCAGGTTGTGGAGGAGCTGAGCAGCCAGGATTCCCTGTGTCTAGTTTAGGCCTAAGCTTGCCCCTGTTCACAGGGGGCAATACAAGCAGGCCAGCTCAAGATTCCTCCTGGCTACCACCCGCTAGACGTGGAAAAGGAGTGGGGCAAGCTGCATGTGGCCATCCTGGAGCGGGAGAAGCAACTCCGGAGCGAGTTTGAGAGGTGGGCCATGTGGAGGGTGGCAGGCACTGTGGGAGACAGCAGGCGGGTGGGGCCCTGTGGTGGCAGGGGAACCACCCCAGGGTGAGTCATTGCCTGAGGAGGAAACCCCCCCACACCCAATCAAGCTTCAGTGTTTGGGGCCAGCAGGACAGTACGCCTGAGGCAGGCAGAGAGGCCAGAGCAGAGGGGAGCTCCTCTCTGATCCTGGAGTGTCGTGGGCCCCTAGTGACTCCCTGGGGGGCTCTGCTGTGATCTGGTCCATAGGCTGGAGTGTCTTCAGCGCATTGTGAGCAAACTGCAGATGGAAGCTGGGCTGTGTGAGGAGCAGCTGAACCAGGCGGACTCCCTACTGCAGTCGGTGAGGGAGACAGGAGAGGCGGGGCAAGGGGGTGGGGTGGCGGGGCAAGGGGGCGGGTGGGCACTCCTCCAGGTCTGAGGGAAGTAGGAGGAGCTCTGAGCTGCTTACTCTGCAGCCAGGGCTGTGGCCTGCTGGGCTACAGGCCCAGGGTGTGGCACTAGGGTGGGGAAAACCAGGCCCTTCTGGTCTGCTGCCAACTCTGACCTCCTTTTGTGAGCAGAACTGGCCTCTGGCTGCCAAGCAGGACTATCTGCCTTCCTGCCTCATTCAGCGTGGTCCTCCTCATCCCCTCCTTCCTCAGTGAACGGGGAGTAAGGAGACCCCAGCCTCACGGCTAGACAAGTGCCATGGGGTCCATAAGGCACAGGGCTGTGTGTGCCTGGGTAGGAGAAGTTACCTGGTAGATGGTGGCGCACAGGGCACAGAGTTTCCTGTGAACAGAGCCGTGGAGGTCTCTGTCCTTGGACCTAGTGGGAATCTTTTGGACAGGATCCTGACTCCCCAGGGAACTGATACAGATTAGTCTAGAAGCGTGCTAGGAAGATTCGTGGGATCAGTGGGAGAGAAAGGAGTGAATGGGAACCCCATGGCTGTTCGCCAGACAGGACCTTGAGCTTTAGGCTGGGGAAAGGGGTGAAGGGGCAGCCTTGTTTGAGAACCCTAGGCCTCGAGTAGAAGAGTTAGCCAGGCCAAGTCACACAGGACCGTCTTGCAGGATATTCGGCTGCTGGCCTCAGGCAAGGCGGCTCAGCGGGCTGGGGAAGTCGAGAGAGACCTGGACAAGGCTGATGGTATGATCCGGCTGTTGTTCAATGATGTGCAGACCCTTAAAGATGGGCGGCATCCACAGAGTGAACAGATGTACCGGAGGTATGTACCTTACTTGGGAAGGCGGGGCTAAGAGGCCCGAGACCCACCTGACCCACCTTCCCAACTTCTGTGCTTCCTCAGGGTGTACCGTCTGCATGAGCGCCTGGTAGCCATCCGCACTGAGTACAACCTCCGGCTGAAGGCAGGGGTGGGTGCCCCTGTGACTCAAGTGACCCTGCAGAGTACACAGAGGCGCCCAGAGGACTCCACACTGCGCTACCTGCAAGACCTGCTGGCATGGGTAGAGGAGAACCAGCGTCGAATAGACAGTGCTGAGTGGGGTGTGGACTTGCCTAGTGTAGAGGCACAGCTGGGCAGCCACCGCGGCATGCATCAATCTATTGAGGAATTTCGGGCCAAGATCGAGCGGGCTCGGAGTGATGAGGTGAGCAAGTACCCTTGGGTGGGCAGTGGCTGTGTGCTAGGCCCAGGCCACTGTAGACCTTACTATTCACTTCTGTCTCCTGCAGAACCAGCTCTCCCCTGCCACCCGGGGTGCTTACCGAGACTGCCTGGGTCGCCTAGACTTGCAGTATGCAAAGTTGCTGGTGAGTGGGGGCAGCAAGTATCTGGAAGAGGTAGGCAGTGGGAGGGGTAGGCAGTGGCAGTCACTGACTAATTCTTTCCTCCTAAAGAACTCCTCCAAGGCCCGCCTCCGGTCCCTGGAGAGCTTGCATGGGTTTGTGGCTGCAGCTACCAAGGAGCTGATGTGGCTGAATGAGAAGGAAGAGGAGGAAGTGGGCTTTGATTGGAGTGACCGCAACACCAACATGGCTGCCAAGAAAGAAAGTTACTCAGTAAGGCAGTCTTTCCTCCTTAGTGTGTCTACTCTCACCCTTCCCGCTCACACCCATCCGTACTGTTCCCCAATGCTGGGAGCCCCTTGAGTTCAACCTCAGGGCTCTGAAGATGGCCATGGACTTGGGTGGCATTTACAGTGCTCCTGAAACAGTCCTTGAGACTCCCTTCCTTTTTGTCAGGCCCTGATGCGGGAACTGGAAATGAAGGAAAAGAAAATCAAGGAGATCCAAAACACAGGAGACAGGCTGCTGCGGGAAGACCATCCTGCCCGGCCCACAGTGGAGGTGGGGGCATGGCTTCGGGGAACCATGGGAGCATCTCTGGGGGTCGGGCTGTGGGACTGACGGCCTTGGAGTGGGTCTTAAGGACCGTGTTGTCTACAGTCCTTCCAGGCTGCCTTGCAGACTCAGTGGAGTTGGATGCTCCAGCTGTGCTGCTGCATTGAAGCACACTTGAAAGAGAACACAGCCTACTTCCAGGTAAGGACCAGAGCCCCTCTTCCCCCTGTGTCGGCTGTAATGCCCTAAAGTCCTCATAGCCCCCGGCAGAGGTGTGGCCCTGGTTACCCATCCTCCCCAGGGTGAGGGTGAGGGGAGTTCCACTCCCTCTTCTCTCTCAGGTCTGGCTTCTGCTGAAACAGCTTGTCTAGGGTTTGGGCTCTGTCACCCCAGATGACCCCTCCTGCTGTCCTAGTTCTTCTCAGATGTTCGGGAGGCTGAGGAACAGTTGCAGAAACTACAGGAGACCTTACGCAGGAAGTACAGCTGTGACCGCTCCATCACCGTCACCAGGCTTGAGGACCTGCTGCAGGATGCCCAGGTCAGGCAGCTGCGAACAAGGAACAGAGGGACGGACTAGATGGGACGTGGACTGTGAGGGTATCTGAGGATGGGCTAAAGGCCAGCAGGACTAGAGAGACACATGGGGGTTCGTGTGTATGTAACAAACAGAAAACCTGGTGAAGGGTCCCTCACTGGTGGGCTGGGATGAGCTCTGCCCAGCCTCAGAGCCTACCCTGAGTGTCAGCAGGGATTGCCTGCCCTGTGGTGAATAGGCACTGACTGTATGGCCTGGTGATTGGAGCAGGCAGAGCTACAGGGCTGTGAAGGGCAGCTGGATGTGGTGCCCATATAGCGGGGCGTGGTTGGGGGCTATCCACAGTAGTCTCCACACTCTGTAGGGAGTCATAGAGGTAGAGGGGAGAGGAAGAAGCTGATTGTATGATCTTCGAAGACTGGGCCTCAGCTGTAAGACTCACCGACCGACCGGAGAGGGTGGGAGGGGGCTCAGGTACTCCAGCATAGACCCTGTGCTGAAACTGCTCTTGGTAGGAGTGGTTCCCTTTGGGTTTGATGAGGGAAGAGGATGACCTTCTATAGCTAGAAGGGGAGGGAGCCAGAGGCCAGGTCATTGCAGGGGCTGGAGTGTAAACAGGCCTAGTCCCTTTCTTAGAAGATGTGAGGAGTGGCCTAGCGTAGGGCACCTGGTCTTGTTGGGAGGAGCGAAGACAATGGAATGAACTTGTGGAGGTCTGTCCCCTCTTGCAGCTGCACCCGCCTTTATGAAACCTTTCCAGACAGGGCGCTGGGTGGGCGAGGGGTCTGCTGCTTTCTGGGCCAGTTATTCCTGCACTGGGATCTAGTTGGGTTGATCCTGAGCCTCCCCTTCCCCACAGGATGAGAAGGAACAACTGAATGAGTACAAGGGGCACCTCTCAGGTCTGGCCAAACGGGCCAAGGCTATTGTGCAGCTGAAGCCACGAAACCCTGCCCACCCTGTGCGGGGCCATGTGCCTCTATTAGCTGTGTGTGACTACAAGCAGGTGGAGGTAAGGGCTGATCAGGGTTGGGCCCAAGCCAGAGGGGCTGGGTCAGCCAGAACATAGGTCGACCAGCTGCATTGTTTACTACTCTGACCATCCCAGGTGACTGTGCACAAAGGTGACCAGTGCCAGCTGGTGGGTCCTGCCCAGCCATCCCACTGGAAGGTGCTCAGCGGTTCCAGCAGTGAGGCTGCCGTGCCTTCTGTATGCTTTCTTGTGCCGCCACCCAACCAGGAGGCCCAGGAAGCTGTTGCTAGGTGGGTCGCCTGGGCTTCACAGCTGGGGGGAGTTTGTGGAGAGAGAAAGAGGGCTCTAGACAGAATTGCTGAACATGGTCCTTGTCTGCCAGACTGGAGGCCCAGCATCAGGCGCTGGTTACACTGTGGCACCAGCTTCACGTGGACATGAAGAGTCTTCTGGCATGGCAGAGCCTCAGTCGTGACATACAGCTCATCCGGTCCTGGTCCCTAGTCACGGTATGCACTGGCCACAGACCCTGGAAAAGGTGGGAGACGGTGTCTTGGAGGCGCCTTTGACCTGGCCCCATTCTCAATAACATGTACCGCACACCTCCAGTTCCGCACACTGAAGCCTGAAGAGCAGCGGCAAGCTCTGCGCAACCTGGAGTTGCACTACCAGGCCTTCCTTCGGGACAGCCAGGATGCTGGTGGCTTTGGGCCTGAGGACCGGCTGGTGGCAGAGCGAGAATATGGATCTTGTAGCCGCCACTACCAGCAGCTGCTACAAAGTCTGGAGCAGGGTATGGGGTGGACAAGGGTGGGTGGCAGGTAGGCAGGCTGCATGTAGGCTGTTTCCGATTAACATGGTTATTTCCCCAGGTGAGGAGGAGGAGTCTCGCTGTCAGCGTTGCATCTCGGAGCTCAAGGATATTCGGCTGCAGCTGGAGGCCTGTGAGACTCGGACTGTGCACCGTCTGCGGCTGCCACTGGACAAAGACCCCGCACGGGAGTGTGCCCAGCGCATCGCTGAGCAACAGGCAGGCACAGCCCTCCTTCGCTCCTCACCCCTCCTACCCATCCCAACCTCTCTTGCCTTCAGGGGAAGCTGGCTCTCAGGCCCTGCTGGTCACTGTGCCCCTACTTGGTCTCTCTACAGAAAGCACAGGCTGAGGTGGAGGGGCTGGGCAGGGGAGTTGCCCGGCTGTCTGCCGAGGCCGAGAAAGTTCTGGCCTTACCAGAGCCATCACCTGCTGCACCGACTCTGCGGTCGGAGTTGGAATTGACCCTGGGCAAGCTGGAACAGGTCCGAAGCCTGTCTGCCATCTACTTGGAGAAGTGAGTGTCCCCTGCAAGTTTCTGAGTCCATTGGGGTCCTTTGGTGAGGGCAGTGATTCCAGACATGTTCTAAGCAGAGGAAAGGTGGGGGTCGGGGTATGGACCTACCCAGCAGCGTATGGTGGTAAGAAATGCTCCGAGCTTGATGCATTTTGAAGATCATATCTATAGGTCTTCCTGTCAGTGGGATGTGAAGCCAGCCCAGTGAAGAGTGTGTATGTGTGTGTGGGGGGTCAGAGCAGAGGTTCTTTAGGGTTGTGAGTAGAAGGGAGCACAAATGAGCGGGAGGGAGGGATGCTGAGGAGTGGCCAGACCAGTGACTTCAGGAGGAAGGACCAGCGAGAGACAGACAGGCTTCTTAGTGGAGAGAAATGGAGACCTAAGGGGGACAAGGAATGCTGGAGTGTGCTTGAGACATTCGAGGGACAGGACATCAAGATACTCCCCAGACTTTCTGACCTCAACCTCTTAGCATCCTTTCTTGCTTGAATTCTTGGAGCCTTTCCAGAGCCCAGCCCCTTCTGCCTACCTCCTGTACCTAGTGCAGTCTCTGTGAACTTCGTTCCCTTTATTTCAGCGTAATTTGATTCCGTAGGTACATTCACAGGGCCTGACTTTTAGAATCTTTGTGCCCCTGGGATTGATTTTTCAGCATTTATTGCTTTCTGTATTACCCAGTGCATCCGGCCTTTATTAACAAATGCTAATACCGTGTTTGAGAGGAATGTGTCCCTCAGGAACATGACCCCCTTCCTACTTCCTGTTCGCTTAGCCAGTCTTGAGCTAGAGAGAGGGTTGAGAACTACACTGCAGGTGGTATCACCTGCTCTAGGACTTTAGAGTAGCTCCTGGCTGGAGCTTCCTCCCTCTGGGCCTTCCAGCTTAAGTGACCATCTGTTCTGGCCAGGTAGAGTCTGGCCAGGGCAGGAGGCCCCCAGTGGTTCCAGTCCCTTCACTGAGAGTGTGTTGTTTGAGCCCACATACTATGAGTTCTGCTATCTCCTACCTAGACTCAAGACCATCAGCTTGGTAATTCGTAGTACCCAGGGGGCTGAGGAGGTGCTTAAAACCCACGAGGAGCAGCTGAAGGAGGCCCAGGCTGTGCCTGCCACACTCCAAGAGCTTGAAGCCACTAAAGCCTCGCTAAAGGTACCTTTTGGGGGCTGGTGCTTCACTGGGGACATGGTAAGTAGGAGTCCGTGCTGAAATGGCTCCCACCCTGCCTTGCCCAACAGAAGCTGCGGGCCCAGGCTGAAGCACAGCAGCCCATATTCAACACCCTAAGAGATGAGTTGCGGGGGGCACAGGAAGTTGGTGAACGGCTACAGCAGCGGCATGGTGAGCGGGACGTGGAAGTAGAGCGCTGGCGAGAACGTGTCACTCAGTTGCTGGAGCGCTGGCAGGCTGTGCTAGCCCAGACTGATGTGCGACAGCGTGAGCTTGAACAGCTGGGTCGCCAACTTCGCTACTATCGTGAGAGTGCGGATCCCCTGAGCTCCTGGCTGCAGGATGCCAAGGGGCGGCAAGAGCAGATCCAGGCCGTGCCAATAGCCAACAGTAAGGCTGCACGAGAGCAACTGCGCCAGGAGAAGGTAGGCCTAGGACAGGCTTGCCAGGGGAAGGGTGCCGCCTGTAGCTCCACGCTAACCCCTTCCTCCCTCAGGCCCTGCTGGAGGAGATTGAACGTCACGGAGAGAAGGTTGAGGAGTGCCAGAAGTTTGCTAAGCAGTACATCAATGCCATCAAGGTGAGGTCTCCCAGCTGGCAGCTCTAAAACTCAAAATGGGGGCACTGGACTCTTGCGTGACCGTCCCAAGCCTGGACTGTACCCAAGAAAGCCTGTGAGGCAGCCTGGGGGTCAGGCCCAGGCAACCAGAGTCTAGAGCAGGTAGCTGACTGCCGTGTGTGTCCATAGGACTATGAGCTTCAGCTGATCACCTACAAGGCTCAGCTTGAACCTGTGGCCTCCCCCGCCAAGAAGCCCAAGGTTCAGTCTGGATCGGAGAGCGTCATCCAGGAGGTAGGATGGAGGTGGGCCAAGCTGAACAAAGGGGATAGACCTCATGGGGGGCTCTTGGGCATCGGTTGACTTAATCCTTTCCCCCAGTATGTGGATCTGCGCACACGCTACAGTGAGCTGACCACACTCACAAGTCAGTACATCAAGTTCATCAGCGAGACACTGCGCCGCATGGAAGAGGAAGAGGTATGCCTGGGGCCATGTGGATGGGTGTGGGGGAGGAGGTTGGGGGATGGGAAGTAGGGGTTGGGGCAAGCCCTTTTTCAAGTGCAGCCCATAGGAACCTGTCTAAGACCACTTGACACAGTTCATTTCATGCCCCATGCCTGGTGCTGTTCAGTACCCCACCCCAGCACGGCTGCCCAGGTTGCCCGCCCTTGTGGCCCCCACCTTGACCTGGCACGGCTCTGGTGGCTAGCGCGCCCTTTCTCATTGGCGAGTGTTTCTACGTGCATCCTTCTGGCTCTGATGTGTGCTTTTCCAGGGGATTCTGTGTTGGTGTCACTGGGTCTCTTGCCCTAGGAAGAGTTGGTGTTTGAGGTTATAGGGTTTGGAGAGGGCTATCTCAGAGTATCTCGGCCAGGCGTGGCGTCATCTGTCTACCTCCCAGGTGGCCTTGTTGGCCTGCCTACCTGTCTGCCAGCTTGAGTGGCCTTCTGAGCTGGTTTTGGTCTGCACGGCTGTTCCTAAATTGGCTGCCTCACCATGCCTCCACCCCACTGGGCTTTGTGAATGCCCCCCCTCCCCATGAGGGGCATGGAGGGGCGGAGGGTGAGCTACAGGCTCTGCGTGCACGGGCCGAAGAGGCAGAAGCTCCGAAACAGCAGGCTCGGGGGACAGGGTCCTTGTGGGAACGAGGCCTGCTAGGGTGGTAGAATTTAGGCAGGACTGTGGTGGATATGGCTTGCCGGCCCTGCGAGCCTCCTGCTTTGCTCTTTCTCTTTCCCTGTCCATCTGTCTCCGTCGCCTGTCTGCGGGAAGAGGGGAGGACGCCTGGGCCTCCTTCCCCAGGCTGGTGAGCATGGTGGGGCTGCTATGCTCGCTGCTCGAGTATCCTGGGCGGGTGCACGCTGTCTCTTTGGCTGGGTTGGAATCTCTGTTCTCCCTGAAACCCCAAGTCGCATTGTCCAAGTGAACTGTGGTGGTACCTTCCGTGTCGTGTGAGCACCTGGCACCCTCCCCACGCTCACACTGTCTCTGGTTCTCTTCCCCTCTCTGCTGCTGCCACAGCGGCTGGCTGAGCAACAGCGGGCAGAGGAGCGGGAACGACTGGCCGAGGTGGAGGCTGCGCTGGAGAAGCAGCGGCAGCTAGCTGAGGCACATGCCCAGGCTAAGGCACAGGCAGAGCTGGAAGCACAAGAACTGCAGCGGCGCATGCAAGAGGAGGTGACGCGGCGCGAGGAGGCAGCGGTGGATGCGCAGCAGCAGAAGCGCAGCATCCAAGAGGAGCTGCAGCATCTGCGGCAGAGCTCAGAGGCAGAGATCCAGGCCAAGGCCCAGCAGGTGGAGGCTGCAGAACGCAGCCGGATGCGCATCGAGGAAGAGATCCGTGTAGTACGCCTGCAGCTGGAGACCACTGAGCGTCAGCGTGGAGGGGCGGAGGGTGAGCTGCAGGCTCTGCGTGCACGGGCCGAAGAGGCAGAAGCGCAGAAGCGGCAGGCTCAGGAGGAAGCTGAACGCTTGCGGAGGCAGGTGCAAGACGAGAGCCAACGCAAACGGCAGGCAGAGGCGGAGCTGGCCCTGCGTGTGAAGGCTGAAGCTGAGGCAGCTCGAGAGAAGCAGCGGGCCCTGCAGGCCTTGGAGGAACTGAGACTGCAGGCCGAGGAGGCTGAACGGCGGTTGCGCCAGGCTGAGGCAGAGAGGGCACGCCAAGTGCAGGTCGCCCTGGAGACAGCACAGCGCAGTGCAGAAGTGGAGCTGCAGAGCAAGCGTGCATCCTTTGCAGAGAAGACCGCACAGTTGGAGCGCACTCTGCAGGAAGAGCACGTGACGGTGACACAACTGCGGGAGGAGGCCGAACGTCGGGCACAGCAGCAAGCTGAAGCTGAACGAGCCCGCGAGGAAGCGGAGCGGGAGCTGGAGCGCTGGCAGCTGAAGGCCAATGAGGCGCTGCGCCTGCGCCTGCAGGCAGAAGAGGTGGCGCAGCAGAAGAGCCTGGCACAGGCCGATGCCGAGAAGCAGAAGGAAGAGGCAGAGCGTGAAGCACGGCGGCGGGGCAAGGCAGAGGAGCAGGCGGTGCGGCAGCGAGAGCTGGCCGAGCAGGAGCTGGAGAAGCAGCGGCAGCTAGCGGAGGGCACGGCACAGCAGCGCCTGGCTGCGGAGCAGGAGCTGATTCGCCTGCGGGCCGAGACAGAGCAAGGTGAGCAGCAGCGGCAGCTGCTAGAGGAAGAGCTGGCCCGCCTGCAGCATGAAGCGGCGGCAGCCACACAGAAGCGCCAGGAACTGGAGGCCGAACTGGCCAAGGTTCGGGCAGAGATGGAGGTACTGCTGGCCAGCAAGGCGCGAGCCGAGGAAGAGTCTCGCTCTACCAGCGAAAAGTCTAAGCAGAGGCTAGAGGCTGAGGCAGGCCGGTTTCGAGAGCTGGCTGAGGAGGCTGCCCGCCTGCGTGCTCTGGCTGAGGAGGCCAAGCGGCAGCGGCAGTTGGCTGAGGAGGATGCGGCACGCCAGCGGGCCGAGGCAGAGCGCGTGCTTACTGAGAAGCTGGCTGCCATCAGTGAGGCCACAAGGCTCAAGACGGAGGCAGAGATCGCACTTAAAGAGAAAGAGGCCGAGAATGAGCGCCTGAGGCGCCTGGCTGAAGACGAGGCCTTCCAGCGGCGCCGTCTGGAGGAGCAGGCAGCACTGCACAAGGCTGACATAGAGGAGCGCCTGGCTCAGCTGCGCAAGGCATCAGAGAGCGAGCTGGAGCGACAGAAGGGCTTGGTGGAGGATACGCTGCGGCAGCGGCGACAGGTGGAGGAGGAGATCATGGCACTGAAGGCGAGCTTTGAGAAAGCCGCCGCCGGCAAGGCGGAGCTGGAGCTGGAGCTAGGGCGCATTCGCAGCAATGCCGAGGACACAATGCGCAGCAAGGAGCAGGCAGAACTGGAGGCAGCCCGGCAGCGGCAGTTGGCAGCGGAGGAGGAGCAGAGGCGCCGGGAGGCTGAGGAGCGTGTGCAGAGGAGCCTGGCCGCTGAGGAGGAAGCTGCACGGCAGCGCAAGGTTGCACTGGAGGAAGTCGAGAGGCTCAAGGCCAAGGTTGAAGAAGCACGGCGCCTGCGGGAGCGAGCTGAGCAGGAGTCCGCGAGGCAGCTGCAGCTGGCCCAGGAGGCCGCCCAGAAGCGGCTGCAGGCGGAGGAGAAGGCGCATGCCTTTGTGGTGCAGCAGCGAGAGGAGGAGCTGCAGCAGACTCTTCAGCAAGAGCAGAACATGCTGGAGCGACTGCGGAACGAGGCAGAGGCAGCAAGGCGAGCTGCCGAGGAGGCGGAGGAGGCCCGCGAGCAAGCAGAACGCGAGGCAGCGCAGTCTCGGAAACAGGTGGAAGAGGCCGAGCGGCTGAAACAGTCAGCAGAGGAGCAGGCTCAGGCCCAGGCTCAGGCGCAGGCAGCTGCAGAGAAGCTGCGCAAGGAAGCTGAGCAGGAGGCAGCGCGTCGGGCGCAGGCAGAACAGGCAGCACTGAAACAGAAGCAGGCAGCCGACGCAGAGATGGAGAAGCATAAGAAGTTTGCAGAGCAGACACTGCGGCAGAAGGCCCAGGTAGAGCAGGAGCTGACCACACTGAGGCTGCAGCTAGAGGAGACTGACCACCAGAAGAGCATCCTGGATGAGGAGCTGCAGCGACTAAAGGCTGAGGTAACAGAGGCAGCCCGGCAGCGCAGCCAGGTCGAGGAGGAGCTCTTCTCGGTCCGTGTGCAGATGGAGGAGCTAGGCAAGCTCAAGGCTCGCATTGAAGCTGAAAACCGGGCACTCATCCTTCGTGACAAGGACAACACACAGCGCTTCCTGGAGGAGGAGGCCGAGAAGATGAAACAGGTGGCAGAGGAAGCTGCACGGTTGAGTGTGGCTGCCCAGGAGGCAGCAAGGCTGCGGCAGCTGGCCGAGGAAGACCTGGCACAGCAGCGGGCCCTGGCAGAGAAGATGCTGAAGGAAAAGATGCAAGCGGTTCAGGAAGCCACGAGGCTCAAGGCAGAGGCTGAGCTGCTACAGCAGCAGAAGGAGCTTGCGCAGGAGCAGGCCCGGCGGCTGCAGGAGGACAAGGAGCAAATGGCTCAGCAGCTGGTAGAGGAGACGCAAGGTTTCCAGCGGACTCTGGAGGCCGAGCGGCAGCGGCAGCTGGAAATGAGCGCAGAGGCTGAGCGCCTTAAGCTGCGCATGGCCGAGATGAGCCGGGCTCAGGCCCGTGCGGAGGAGGATGCCCAGCGCTTCCGGAAGCAGGCTGAAGAGATCGGTGAGAAGCTGCACCGCACTGAACTTGCTACACAGGAGAAGGTGACGTTGGTGCAGACGCTCGAGATCCAGCGACAGCAGAGTGACCACGATGCCGAGCGCCTGAGGGAGGCCATTGCTGAGCTGGAGCGTGAGAAGGAGAAGCTCAAGCAGGAGGCGAAGTTACTGCAGCTCAAGTCTGAGGAGGTACCACCCTCCCTCCTCACAGGCAGAAGGGTGGCCTGGGTGGCAGCAAGGGTCTAGTCTACCCATAGGTAGTGGTGAGTCATCCTGGGTCTCCATCCCCCCTGAGAGCTGACCCCTCTTTTCTGTCCCCAACAGATGCAGACTGTGCAGCAGGAGCAGATACTGCAGGAGACACAGGCCCTGCAGAAGAGCTTTCTCTCCGAAAAGGATAGCCTGCTGCAACGGGAACGCTTCATCGAGCAGGAGAAGGCCAAGCTGGAGCAGCTTTTCCAGGACGAGGTGGCTAAAGCCAAACAGCTGCGTGAGGAGCAGCAGCGACAGCAGCAGCAGATGGAGCAGGAAAAGCAGGAGCTGGTGGCCAGCATGGAGGAGGCCAGGAGGCGGCAGCGCGAGGCAGAGGAGGGTGTGAAGCGCAAGCAAGAGGAACTGCAGCAGCTGGAGCAGCAGCGGCAGCAGCAGGAGAAGCTGCTGGCGGAGGAGAACCAGAGGCTGCGAGAGCGGCTGCAGCGCCTGGAGGAAGAGCACCGAGCTGCGTTGGCGCACTCTGAGGAGATTGCCACCACCCAGGCTGCTGCCACAAAAGCACTGCCCAATGGCCGCGATGCACTCGATGGCCCATCCGTGGAGGCCGAGCCCGAGTACACCTTTGAGGGATTACGTCAGAAGGTGCCGGCTCAGCAGCTACAGGAAGCAGGCATTCTGAGCATGGAGGAACTGCAGCGTTTGGCACAGGGTCACACCACGGTGGCTGAGCTCACACAGCGGGAAGATGTGTACCGATACCTGAAGGGCCGCAGTAGCATTGCAGGACTGCTTCTGAAGCCCACCAATGAGAAACTGAGTGTCTACACGGCCCTACAGCGGCAGCTGCTCAGCCCTGGAACAGCTCTTATCTTGCTTGAGGCCCAGGCAGCCTCGGGCTTCCTGCTGGACCCTGTGCGGAACCGGCGACTGACGGTCAATGAGGCTGTGAAGGAGGGCGTTGTGGGCCCTGAGCTGCACCACAAACTGCTGTCAGCTGAGCGTGCCGTCACGGGCTACAAGGACCCCTATACAGGGGAACAGATCTCTCTCTTCCAGGCCATGAAGAAGGACCTCATTGTCAGGGACCATGGCATCCGCCTGCTGGAGGCCCAGATTGCCACGGGAGGCATCATCGACCCTGTGCACAGCCACCGTGTGCCTGTGGATGTGGCCTACCAACGTGGCTACTTCGATGAGGAGATGAACCGCGTCTTGTCTGACCCAAGTGACGACACCAAGGGCTTCTTCGACCCCAACACGCATGAGAACCTCACTTACCTGCAGCTGCTGGAGCGCTGCGTGGAGGACCCTGAGACGGGCCTGCGCCTCCTGCCACTCACAGATAAGGCTGCCAAGGGTGGTGAGCTAGTGTACACCGATACAGAGGCCCGTGACGTCTTCGAAAAGGCCACTGTGTCTGCACCATTTGGCAAGTTCCAGGGCAAGACTGTGACCATCTGGGAGATCATCAACTCAGAGTACTTCACAGCGGAGCAGCGACGGGACCTGCTCCGGCAGTTCCGCACGGGTCGCATCACGGTGGAGAAGATCATCAAGATTGTCATCACGGTGGTGGAGGAACATGAGCGGAAGGACCAGCTCTGCTTTGAGGGCCTGCGTGCCCTTGTGCCTGCTGCAGAGCTGCTGGACAGTGGGGTCATCAGCCATGAAGTCTACCAGCAGCTGCAGCGGGGTGAGCGTTCTGTGCGGGAAGTGGCCGAGGCAGACAGTGTGAGGCAGGCCCTGCGGGGTACCGGTGTCATCGCCGGTGTGTGGCTGGAAGAAGCAGGGCAGAAGCTGAGCATCTATGAGGCCCTGAAGAAGGATTTGCTGCAGCCAGAGGTGGCTGTGGCCTTGCTGGAGGCTCAGGCTGGCACTGGGCACATCATCGACCCTGCCACCAGTGCCAGGCTGACTGTGGATGAGGCAGTGCGTGCTGGCCTGGTGGGCCCTGAGCTGCACGAGAAGCTCTTGTCAGCTGAGAAGGCTGTAACAGGCTACAGGGATCCCTACTCAGGACAAAGCGTCTCACTGTTCCAGGCTCTGAAGAAGGGTCTCATTCCCCGAGAACAGGGCCTGCGCCTGCTAGATGCCCAGTTATCCACTGGTGGCATTGTAGACCCCGGCAAAAGCCACCGCGTGCCCCTGGATGTTGCCTATGCACGGGGCTACTTGGACAAAGAGACTAACAGGGCCCTGACGTCACCCAGAGATGATGCCAGAATCTACCTTGACCCCAGCACACGGGAGCCAGTCACCTACAGCCAGCTCCAACAGCGGTGCAGGTCTGACCAGCTGACGGGGTTGAGCCTACTGCCGCTCTCGGAGAAGGCTGTCCGGGCCAGGCAGGAGGAGGTCTACTCTGAGCTCCAGGCCCGTGAGACATTGGAGAAGGCCACAGTTGAGGTTCCCGTGGGCAGCTTTAAGGGCAGAACAATGACAGTGTGGGAGCTCATAAGCTCTGAATACTTTACTGAGGAGCAGCGTCAGGAGCTGCTGCGGCAGTTCCGCACAGGCAAGGTCACCGTAGAGAAGGTCATCAAGATTCTGATCACCATCGTGGAGGAAGTGGAGACTCAGCGGCAGGAGAGACTGTCCTTCAGTGGCCTCCGTGCCCCTGTGCCGGCCAGTGAACTCCTGGCCGCCAAGATCCTCAGCAGAGCTCAATTTGACCAGCTCAAGGACGGCAAGACATCAGTCAAAGATCTGTCAGAGGTGGGCTCTGTGCGGACGCTGCTGCAAGGCAGTGGCTGCCTGGCTGGCATCTATCTGGAGGACTCGAAGGAGAAAGTAACCATCTATGAGGCCATGCGCCGGGGCCTCCTCAGACCCAGCACAGCCACACTCCTGCTGGAGGCCCAGGCAGCCACCGGTTTTCTAGTGGACCCTGTGCGGAACCAGCGTCTGTATGTCCATGAGGCTGTCAAGGCGGGAGTAGTGGGTCCTGAGCTCCATGAGAAGCTGCTGTCAGCTGAGAAGGCGGTCACTGGCTATAAGGATCCTTACTCAGGCAACACCATCTCGCTGTTCCAGGCCATGAAGAAGGGTTTGGTCCTGAGGGACCACGGCATCCGCCTTCTGGAGGCCCAGATCGCCACAGGTGGCATCATTGACCCCGTGCACAGCCACCGCCTGCCCGTAGACGTTGCCTACCAGCGTGGCTACTTTGATGAGGAGATGAACCGTGTGCTGGCAGATCCAAGCGATGACACCAAGGGCTTCTTCGACCCCAACACCCAGGAGAACCTCACATACCGGCAGCTGCTGGAGCGCTGCGTGGAGGACCCTGAGACGGGCCTGCGCCTCCTGCCACTCAAGGGGGCAGAGAAGACCGAGGTGGTAGAAACCACACAGGTGTATACTGAGGAGGAGACTCGGAGGGCGTTCGAGGAGACGCAGATTGACATCCCAGGTGGTGGCAGCCACGGTGGCTCCTCCATGTCTCTGTGGGAGGTGATGCAGTCAGACATGATCCCGGAGGATCAGCGTGCCCGGCTCATGGCTGACTTTCAGGCTGGTAGAGTAACCAAGGAGCGCATGATCATCATCATCATCGAAATCATCGAGAAGACTGAGATCATCCGCCAGCAGAACCTTGCCTCCTATGACTATGTGCGCCGCCGCCTCACTGCCGAAGACCTGTACGAGGCCCGGATCATCTCCCTTGAGACCTACAACCTCTTCCGGGAAGGCACCAAGAATCTCCGTGAGGTTCTGGAGATGGAATCTGCCTGGCGCTACCTTTACGGCACAGGATCGGTGGCTGGTGTCTACCTGCCTGGCTCCAGGCAGACGCTAACCATCTACCAGGCCCTGAAGAAGGGGTTGCTGAGTGCTGAGGTGGCCCGCTTGTTGCTGGAAGCACAGGCAGCCACAGGCTTTCTGCTGGACCCAGTGAAGGGTGAGCGGCTGACTGTGGATGAGGCTGTGAGGAAGGGTCTGGTAGGCCCCGAGCTGCATGATCGACTCCTCTCAGCCGAGCGAGCTGTAACCGGCTACCGGGACCCCTACACCGAACAGACCATCTCACTCTTCCAGGCCATGAAGAAGGAGCTGATCCCTGCTGAGGAGGCACTGAGGCTGCTGGATGCCCAGTTAGCCACAGGAGGCATTGTGGACCCCCGCCTGGGTTTCCACCTCCCTCTTGAGGTGGCTTACCAACGTGGCTACCTCAATAAGGACACGCACGACCAGTTGTCGGAGCCCAGTGAGGTGCGCAGCTATGTAGATCCCTCCACGGATGAACGTCTCAGCTACACACAGCTGCTCAAGCGTTGCCGTCGTGATGATAACAGCGGCCAGATGCTACTGCCACTCTCTGATGCCCGCAAGCTGACCTTCCGTGGCCTGCGCAAGCAGATCACTGTGGAGGAGCTGGTACGCTCTCAAGTCATGGATGAGGCCACAGCACTACAGCTGCAAGAGGGCCTGACCTCCATTGAGGAGGTCACTAAGAACCTGCAGAAGTTCCTCGAGGGTACCAGCTGCATTGCCGGAGTCTTTGTTGATGCTACCAAGGAACGGCTGTCCGTGTACCAGGCCATGAAGAAGGGCATCATCCGTCCTGGGACAGCCTTCGAGCTCCTGGAAGCACAGGCAGCCACCGGCTATGTCATTGACCCCATCAAGGGACTCAAGCTGACTGTGGAAGAGGCCGTGCGCATGGGTATTGTGGGCCCCGAATTCAAGGACAAGCTGCTGTCAGCTGAACGTGCTGTCACTGGCTACAAGGATCCCTACTCTGGGAAACTCATCTCTCTCTTCCAGGCCATGAAGAAGGGCCTAATCCTCAAGGACCATGGTATTCGTCTGCTGGAGGCTCAGATAGCCACCGGTGGCATCATTGACCCTGAGGAGAGCCACCGTCTGCCTGTGGAAGTGGCATATAAGCGTGGCCTCTTTGATGAGGAGATGAACGAGATCCTGACTGACCCCTCAGATGACACCAAGGGTTTCTTCGACCCCAACACAGAGGAGAACCTCACTTACCTGCAGCTGATGGAACGCTGCATCACTGACCCCCAGACTGGCCTGTGTCTCCTGCCACTGAAGGAGAAGAAGCGGGAGCGGAAGACATCCTCCAAGTCCTCAGTGCGCAAGCGCCGCGTGGTGATTGTGGACCCAGAGACGGGCAAGGAGATGTCAGTGTATGAGGCCTACCGCAAGGGCCTCATCGATCACCAGACCTACCTGGAGTTGTCGGAGCAGGAGTGTGAGTGGGAAGAGATCACCATCTCCTCCTCAGACGGCGTCGTCAAATCTATGATCATCGACCGCCGCTCTGGCCGCCAGTATGACATCGATGATGCCATCACCAAGAACCTCATTGACCGCTCAGCACTGGACCAGTACCGTGCTGGCACGCTTTCTATTACCGAGTTTGCTGACATGCTCTCGGGCAATGCTGGTGGCTTCCGCTCACGCTCCTCCTCCGTGGGCTCATCTTCCTCCTACCCCATCAGTTCTGCTGTCCCTAGGACCCAGCTGACCTCCTGGTCTGATCCTACTGAGGAGACTGGCCCAGTGGCTGGCATTCTAGACACAGAGACTCTGGAGAAGGTGTCCATCACGGAGGCCATGCACCGCAACCTGGTAGACAACATCACTGGCCAGCGGTTGCTGGAGGCACAGGCCTGCACTGGGGGCATCATTGACCCCAGCACTGGTGAGCGCTTCCCAGTCACTGAGGCCGTCAACAAGGGCCTGGTGGACAAGATCATGGTAGACCGGATCAATCTGGCCCAGAAGGCCTTCTGTGGGTTTGAGGACCCACGCACCAAGACCAAGATGTCAGCTGCCCAGGCCCTGAAGAAGGGCTGGCTGTACTACGAGGCAGGCCAGCGTTTCCTGGAGGTGCAGTACCTAACAGGCGGTCTGATTGAGCCGGACACACCTGGCCGCGTGTCTCTTGATGAAGCCCTGCAACGAGGCACTGTGGATGCCCGCACAGCCCAGAAGCTGCGTGATGTCAGTGCCTACTCCAAGTACCTCACGTGCCCCAAGACCAAGCTCAAGATCTCCTACAAGGACGCTCTGGATCGTAGCATGGTGGAGGAGGGCACAGGGCTGAGGCTGCTGGAAGCCGCGGCACAGTCCAGCAAGGGCTACTACAGCCCCTACAGCGTCAGTGGCTCTGGCTCTACCGCTGGTTCACGCACTGGTTCACGCACCGGCTCCAGGGCCGGTTCCCGCCGCGGCAGCTTTGATGCCACTGGCTCTGGCTTCTCCATGACCTTTTCTTCTTCCTCCTACTCTTCCTCAGGCTATGGCCGCCGCTATGCCTCAGGGCCTTCGGCCTCTCTTGGGGGCCCTGAGTCTGCAGTGGCCTGATCCCCCAGCCTGCATCCTGCCTTCCCGCTCTGCATGTGGTCAGGCCCCTGTGGAGGCGCTGGGGTCTTTTTTTTTTTTTTTTTTTTAACATTTAAAGGTGTCTTCCTCCCAAGCGGTGCCTAAAATTTAACCAAAAAGACCAGACTAACACATTAATATATATATGCGATGTCCAGACAGCCTGTGTCTTGGGAAACAGGGCTGGCCCAGGCCCAGTGACGACTTCACTCTCCTTGGGCCTCCCGAGTCCTTTCTACCTGCCACTCACCACAGCCAGGTGCCTTGGAGAATCCAGAGCTGGGCACTCAGCCTACCACTCCTGTCTCTCCTGGGAGGATTCTATCTGGGAAAGGCCCCCAGCCCTCTAAGCCAACCCCACTGGGTGTCTACCTGCTGGTCCTAGCTGCTATGGGGAACTGGGGACAATCCTATGAGCAGACAGCTCTTGAGGCCTCTGTCCTGAGCCAGCAGCTTCTCCCCAGTGTATCTCTGAATGTCCTGTATATTCAGTGGGTTTTGCTGGCAAAGGAAAGATCCCAGGCCAACCGTCTTTTCCAGCCTGCCCAGAGAAGCCCCTTCCCCATGGGAAGATAAGGCCTGGTCCTGGCCCCAGCCTCCCGCCTGGCTCCTGCAGCTGCCATTGGAGCTATGCTTTGTAGCTCACCACCCCATACTTATTCCCCTGAGACCTGAGCCTCTGCTTCAGCCTCCCAGCCTCAGCTCCCCTTGTAAGTGCCTTCTGTGTCCTTGTACCCAGGCCCTAAAGACCCAGACCCAGGGTAGGAGATGGACATTCTGGCTGGGCGGGGCTGGAGGGTTCTGAAGATCTGAGATTCTCCTACTCCTGAGGCCCAGGGACTCTTCAAGCCTGTGGAACCCCCATCTGGGTGCTGCTGCCCACCTCACTCCCTGGGAGCCCTGGTCCCTCCATGGCCCAGAGACACTGGCTGGCCCATCTGTGCTAACACAAGCAGTTGGCCAGTGTGACACTCTCCCTTCCTGTCCAGCCAGTCCCTGGCCTTGGTGGCTCCTACCCCTGCCTCCACCCTCTGAGTGAGCTTTGCATGTTCCACTAACCTTGAGCTGGTGGCAGGTGGAGATGCCAGGCAGAACACTAACCTGACCATGGGCGGGGCCCTGCGGTATCCGCCCCTCAATAAAAGCAATTCCAACCTTCATCTGAGTCTTGCCTTGTGCTTTGGTCCTAGATCGTCCGCGTATCGGTGGGAGGGTAGAGGCTGTGGTTTCTGGCTCACCAGACGTGCTGGCCAGGGTCGACACACAAGGCCTTGGGAAAACATTAGGCCAAGGCTGGGCATCACAACCAGGAAAATTCAAGTGGTGGCTAGAGAGCTACCAGGCAGAGAAGGCCGAGTGGAGAAGGGAGCAGGCTGCACTGTGGTGGTCCTGTTGTGTCCAGCCTCTCATCTGGGTGATGACCTGTCACTTGGCACATCCCTATGGCAGCCACGGGGTTGGCACTTGAAGAGCGTTCTCTGAAGTGAGTGCCCACACTCTCCCATGTTGGCCATCGGCTGTGCCTCTCTTCCCTGGGGGAGGGGGAGAGAGTTGATTCCCAGTGGTCAAGGGCAGCTGTTTTAGGAAGGTGGCTTTGGTACTAACTGCTGCCAAGGACCAGCAGCACCCACCTCCAGTGTAGTCGCTCTTAAACCTCAGGCCCACTTTCTTTTCAAGTGAAGGTCAGTAGGTCCTGGACTTAAGCTGGTTGGACTCTGATTGGCTGCAAACATTTAAAAGCCCTACAAGACAGGACAACCTGCTGCAACCCCTGGCTCTGAGGACATCAATGACTTCCTCCTTTGCCTGTGGGGTACAGGCCTTGGTCAGCCTACATTTGTTGGGCTCTTCTCTTTCCACATCGGATGAGTGACAGTGGCCTTACCTGCTAGGTTGACTAGAATGTGTTCCTCAGCCCATACTGCCTTGGCAAGAATGGCCTGCCCAGTGCAGCAATCCACACTTAGAGAAGCCCTTAGGTTCTTGCCCTGTTGCTAAAGTGCAATCTGCTGGTTTGAGAACACGGCCTTAGCCATCTGCTTATGTCCCCGAGGCCCAGGCCCCTTTGACCCGAGTCTCTTTGGACTTTATCTCCCTTCCCTCTGCGTGCTGTCATGTTTCAAAATTGCCACTGCATCACCGTGGATGGATGACAGGACAGGCAGTCCCCACACGCCTCCAGAGGCGGGTCTTACCGTCTGTGGGTCAGCAGGCAGCCATACTCAGAACCCCTCCTTGGACTGTGTTTCCTGTTGCAGGCCAGTTCTTCAGAGGTTGAGCTTGGAGTGGCAACTGAGGTGCCTGTGACTGGAGGAGGCATCCTGGGAGGGGTAAGATAGAGGTGTGGGGCAAGGAGCTGACCAGAATGCGGCCTCTACTGGAGTCTAGTCGTTTCTAGACCAGTCAGTCTTGTGACCAGCCAGTATCCACAAACTAGTGCGAGGGTGGCACATGTAGTTAGCTTCCAGGCATCTCCAGATGTAGCTTTACCTGTTAACTAGAGAAGGGAAGGTGTGTGCCCAGTCAACAGCCAGGGACAGGCAGGAGGACATACCCTGCCCCAGCAGGGTTCAAGTGGGCCGTCAACGGTTCCTTCCGTTTTCCAGCGTGGATTGTGTAGTGTGGTACATGCTGGTGAGTGGGTAGCCTGCGTCTGGTGCCTGCATCTGGTGCCTTCCACCCTTGTGCTTGTAAAGCAAATACTTTTACCCACTAGCCATCTGCCCTTGGTGACAGTTCTGAGTGAAGCCATGTGGCCAGCCTGGGTATCCTGAGCACATGCTGAGGAAGATGCCATTTACCTGAAGTCTTAAAAGATGTCCTTGGGAAGAGTAATGAAAAGGGGCTTACCTGACCGACACCTCTCCTGAGAAGCTGCCACCTTGCAAAGCCTTAGGTTTTAACAACAAGCCCGAGTTCTTCCTTGTGACTCCCAAGGACCTGTTAAAATCCAAGGCACATTCCCAACAGAGGACTGAAAAAAGCAGACCACCCACTGGCTGACAGGCTTGGTGAGGGAACTGGAACACCCTTCAGAGAGGTTAAGTCCACATGGTCATGTACTGGCTTTGATTTACCCAGCATAAGTCTTCATCCTGTGATCTGAATATCTCGCTTGATCCCAACCAGGGCCTCACAGGCTTCTCAGCTAAAACCCCGGCTTTCTAGTATGATCCCACAATCCAAGATGATCGCACACATGAAAGCATGCATTGAGAACAAGTTGGAAAAGCAGAAATAGAACCCGAGGGTTTAGGATACCAGCATTATTCAGTAAATAATCGAGCCCGGGGAGATCCCTAAGCAAGTTAAGAGTGCTTCTGTAAGCCTGGTGGCCTGAATGCCCCAGTGTGCATCTGTAATCAGAGTACTCCTACAGCAAGATGGAGGTGGAGACATGAATCAGCCAGAAGCTGGTAGGCTAGCTAGTTGTTAATACATATTAGCTACAGACACAAGAGTTCCTGCTGTGAAACGAGAGAAAATAAGCTGACACACTCTAGACGATACTGCTGATCTTCATTCACAGTAATACCACACACATACACACACACACACATAATCCTACCTAGCTGCCTATCAACCTGGACTTAATTTCCTGGCCCCTGGGTCCACTGCTCCAGGAGAATCCAAACCGGTCCTCTTACCTAATGCAGGGGTCCAGGCTATCAAACTCTAGTGTCCTTCCCCTCCCCTATGTCTACTCTGGCCCCAGGGCATTCATCCTGTGAATCAGGTGACTCCTGGCATGGTAGGATTAATGTCACATAGACAATGGAGATGTGTCATACAGTAAATAATATCTGCACACCAGATATTTGTAGCACACATCTGTAATCACAGTATCTGGGAAGTAAAGGCAGAAAGACCAGGAGCTCAAGACCAAACTTTTTAAGATTTATTTATTTATTATATATGAGTACATTATAGCTGTCTTCAGACACACCAGAAAAGGGCATCAGATCTCACTACAGATGGTTGTGAGCCACCATGTGGTTGCTGGGAATTGAACTCAGGAACTTGGGAAGAGCAGTCAGCGCTCTTAACCGCTGAGCCATCTCTCCAGTCCCACCATATATATATATATATATATATATATATATATATATATATATATATATATATATATGGGATATTCTCTGTATTTACATTTCAAATGTTATCCCCTTTACCCCTCCCACCTCCCCCCAAGACCAAACTTCTCACTGAGTGAGTTTGAGGTCAACCCTGAGCTTTAGGCTTCTTGTTTTAGTGACTGGAGAATGCACTACCAGAAAACAAATAGAAAATCTGCTTTTAAGAACCAACCAAATATGAAGTGCTCAGGGCTCAGAGGGTAAGAAGAGCACTTCCTAGAAAAGCAAGGGCATCTGAGTTCAAACCCCTAGTGCCCATATCAAATAAAAGTCAGGCGTGGCTGGGAGTGCCAGACTAGCATTGAGAGCTGGAGACGGGTGGATCCCATGACCAGCAGGATTAGTGGGTGCATACCACCCACACATATGCATATAGAACAAATTTATTTTTTACATTTAAAACAATGCTCCAGGAAGGGAGACGCAGCCAAAAACAAGCTAACCACAGAAGGAAATCGACAAAACACACCTAAGCAGGTTCCCACACCCTTCACCTGGTGAACAGAGAGTGTATCTCTTTAATCAGAGCACTTGGGAGTTAGAGGCAGTGGATCTCTAAACTGGAAGCCAGCCTGATCTACATAGAGTGTTCCTCATAACGCGATATTACATTTATCTGATATTTTAGCTATTCATCTAAAACAAACAATAAAAATAAATCAGAAGGGATGAGTTTTTTTTTTTTACTTAAAATTTTAAAATTCTCTCAGTCCTTACATGCCAATCGCAATTTCTTCTTCTCCTTCCTCTCTTCCCAGTACCCCCCCCCCGCGCCCCCCTCCCAGACCCACTCCTGTGCTTCCCTTTGGAAAAAAGAGCAGGCCTCCCAGGGACTCCACTGAGCATGGCATACCAAGTTACAAAAGACTGGACACAAACCCCCGATCAAGGTTGGACGAGGCAACTGAATAGGAGGAAAAGGGTCCCAGTTGCGGGTCACAGACAACCCCATTCCCACTGTTGTGAGTCCCATAAGAACACCAAGCTACACAGCCATAAAGTACACACAGAGGACCAAGCTCAGCCCCTTACAGGTTCATGTTTGTTGCTTCAGTGTCTATGAGTTCCTGTAAGCCCCTTGGTTAATTCTATGGGCCATGCTCTCATGGCGTCCTCACCCCCTCCAGCTCCTACAATTCTTTCCCTTCTGTAGGGTTCTCCCGGCTTTGCCTAGTGTTCAGCTGTTGGTTCCTGAATCTGCTCCTATCACAATTGCTGGATAAAACTTCTCTGATGACAACTGGGCTAGGTTGATCAATGAGTATAGGAATCATTTCACTGATTTTTTTTCCAGTCATGTTTAGTGCCATCTTGGGGTCTCTGGGCTATCCAGCCTCTGATTCCTGGCCATCCAGGCAGTATCAGGTGTGGGCTCCTGGGATATTAAAGTGCTCTTGTTCCGTGTTTAAAGTGGCTGCAGAATATACTTCCTGAAAGCATGTATAAACACGTGCTAAGCCATACCAGAGTCTAAGCTAAAAAGTAAGTCTCAGCAACCTTAAAAGATGCAGACCATAAAAATATGCTGTCTTGGTGCTGGAGAGATGGATGGCTCAGTAATTAAATTGCCGTGCAAGGATGAGAACCTGAGTTCAGATCCCCAGAGCAAATAGAAAGACCTGATTGCTGTGATTCTAACCTTGGCAGATGGAGAAAGGAGATCCCTGGGACAAGCTGGTTACCAAGACTAGCCAAATTGGTGAGCTCTGGCACTGGCTGAGAAGTGCTCTTTGGATGAACTCAGTGGAAGAGATAGAGATTAGTTCAGATGTCAACTTCATTCACGTGCACCCTATATACACAGCTATGTCCACACAGTGCAAACATGTCAACACACACACACACACACACACACACACACACACACACACACACAGAAAAATTGTCATCTGACACATTGGAATTAAATTAGAAATGAACAGTCAGGTGTAGTGGCCCTTTCCTTTAATGCTAGCACTTTGGCAGAGGCAGGCAGATCTCTGAGTTCTGAGGCCTGAGGCCAGCTTAGTCTACATAGAGTTCCAGGCCAGTCAGAGCTACATAGCAAGAGCCTATCTCAAAAACATCAGTTGTCAGGCATAGTGTTTCATGCCTTTAATCTAGTACTTGGGAGACAGAGGCAGGAGGTGGCTCTCTGGTTTTTAAGCCAGGCTGCTCTACGTAGTGAGTTCAGCATAGCCAGGGCTGTGTAGAAAGACCCCGTCTCAAAAAAGCAGAATGAAACAACCAAGAAAACCAAGTAAATGGTAACATAGAGAGGAATAGAAGACACCCGGAAAATCTTTGAGCATTTTAGAAAGAAATCAGCTCCTTCCTGTGTAATTCTGGCCCAAAGAAGAAATCAAAAGGGAGACTAAAAAGTATTTCGGACTGAATTAAAATAAACAGAGGAAAGTTAGAGAGACGCGGCTCCAGCAGTGCTTAAACAGCAATGGGCAGCATATAATAAACTTAACGAAGAAAGAGCTGGGAAGAATGACCACAGCTTCACAAACGTGGAAGGAGAGAGCCAACCTCTAAATGCCATCTTCAGACTGCCACATGCATGCCGTGGCATGTGTGCACACTTGCACGCACACACAATTACGTCTTCATATCTTTTCCAAGGTAGAGCATTCAAGTGTATCTTTCACTTCCAGGCAGACTGAGCAAAATCCTTGAAATTGTGTTGGATTTCTCTTCAAAGGAAGTGGAGCAGATAGCTTTTAAACCTTAAAGCTAATTTTAAAATGAACATGGAAAGAGATTTTGAGAGCAGCCAAAACAACCTTGAAGAAGAAAATGAATTTAGAGGCCTTGTGCCGTGAGCCGGAGAGGCAGTGTAAATCTGTTGGTGGAGACAGGGAGGTGCTGGCTTTAACATCAGGCAGGTGGGGACAGACTATGCATCACTTTCATTTGGCTCTGAATGAAGGTCTAAGGCACTGACCGTGATCATTTCAGCCAACATGCTGTGCTGAGTGGATATATATACAAACAACAACAAAACAAGTGTCGTGCGCAATGCACAAAGGATCTCAGGCTGGATCACTGTCAGAATCTAAGACCATGAGGCATATGGAGGAAGACAGAAATCTCTGCTTTCAGGTTAGGCAAAGATTTCTGCGATACAACACTGGGAGTATAGCCCATCAGGGAAAATACCTCTAAATCAAAGGTCCTCAAAATTAGAAACAATGTTCTTTAAAATGTATACAAAGAAAACAGAAAGAGAAGCCACAGTTGGGGGGGAGGTTCGGAGCAGGGAGTCCTTGTAAGTCTCTTAATGGATATGACTTGTAGCTGAAACCTAGAGAAATCTGCCGGTCAGTGAAACAACATATTTAGACTGGGTTTGGTTCTCAGACTCTCCAGTGTGAGACAGCCATTGCTGCAGAGACAGCTCCATTGGTGTAGTGCCCACTGAGAGAGCGTGAGGGACAGAGCTGGAACCCCAGAACCCCTGGAAAAGATAGGCCTGTGTGGTGTACTCTTCTAATCCCAGCCTGGGGAGGTAGAGATAGATCCCCAGGGCTTGCTGGCCAGTCTAGACTAATCAGTAAGTTCCAGGACAGCGAGAGTAAAGTAAAACACACACACACACACACACACACACACACACACACACACACACAAACCCACACCAACACATACACATCCCCACCCACATGCACATCCACACATGCACAAACAACATAATTTCTGTTTGGTTCCATCTATATTGTGAGCTATAAAAAATGGAAACGAGTCTGTGGGGCGGGGCGGCCAGTCAAGAGTTATTGAAGATGGGACATGTGCAGGATCAGACATGTACAGGCGAACATTAAAGGATTAAAGACACTTGGTGCATAGCCTTGTAGTCTTTGTGTATCACAGCATGGTTAAAGGCCATTGGGAGGCAGAGGAGCCCATGGCTACCTCCACTTCTCCAGGCTGTTGTGTGGGCTGGAGAATCACAATCACAGAGATGCTTCCTATGGCCCTGGAGGTGGATGGTGGCCAAGACTACAAGGCACCAGATATAATTAGTCAGTGAACTGCAAGCTCTTTCTCCTTATCTCCAAAACCTTTGGAGATAACGTTTGGCTGTAGCTTTGGGGCTGAGTTCAGCACTGCCGGGAATGTGTCAGGTCGCCTGGATCTATTGATTTATCCCCGGGGAGGCAGGACAGAAGCTCTGGGGAATGATACCTGGAGAATCTCTCCCTTTTGAGGGCTACAGAGAAGCTGAAGGCCAGAAGATGGGTTGAAGTTTTCAAAGCTCCCTTTGGAGGATGAGCTTGTGGCCATGGAGCGTCAGGTTTGAAAATGAGTCGCGCCTTCAGGCTTTCTCTGAGCTCTCTTAAGAATCTGTAGTGTATCTATCAGAACGATTGGTTCAGAACTGTGCTACGAGACCAGGAAGAACCTGTTAGAAGAATTTGCATCTCAAGGGCAAAATTATTAATTCAGCATGTGTCACCACCATGCTTTCAGGAACCTAAAGACAGGATGTCCTCTAAGGAATGTGGACTTGTGTGGCACTCAGGTGCTTGGGGAACACCCGCAGGGTAACGTGCGTCATGTTGTGTAGCTGTGGGACCTGGCTGGTCCTGATGATAACTCTAGTCTACGTCAGGATTTCTATTCCTGCACAAACATCATGCCAAGAAGCAAGTTGGGGAGGAAAGGGTTTATTCAGCTTACACTTCCACCTTGCTGTTCATCACCAAAGGAAGTCAGGACTGGAACTCAAGCAGGTC
The DNA here is from genome assembly GCF_963924665.1 of Micromys minutus. Classification (NCBI taxonomy): domain Eukaryota; kingdom Metazoa; phylum Chordata; class Mammalia; order Rodentia; family Muridae; genus Micromys; species Micromys minutus. The sequence continues at coordinate 41,800,888 of NC_137962.1, forward strand.
AGGAAGCAGGAGCTGATGCAGAGGCCATGGAGGGATGTTACTTACTGGTTTGCTCAGCCTGCTTTCTCATAGAACCCAGGTCTACCAGCCCAGGGATGGCACCACCCACAATGGGCTGGGCTCTCCCATCCATGGTCACTAATTGAGAAAATGCTTTACAGCTGGATCTCGTGGAGGCATTTCCTTAAGGGAGGCTCCTTTCTCTGTGGTAACTCTGGCTTGTGTTAAGTTGACACACAAAACCAACCAGTACAATTCTACAGACATCCGATGTATTATAAGTGGTCTTTTTAAAAAAATGTTACAAAACACCATGTTTGAATTACTAGAAATAGATTTTAACTTTTATTTTTATCCTTTTGAGACAGGGTCTTACTATGTCATCTTGGCTGGTCTGGGATTCACTATACAGACCTGGCTAGACTTGAACTCACAGAGATCCACCTGCCTCTGTCTCCCAAGTGCTGGGATTATGTACCACCATGCCTGGCAAAATTGAGTTTTAAAAATAAATCTTTAAAATTATTTTTATTTGGCTTGATTTGCTTTTATGTGCATGGATGTTTTGTTTGCATGCCTGTGTACCATGTACATGGCTAGTGTCCCCAGAGGCAAGAAGAGGACACAGGATTCCCTGGGATAGGGTTAGAGTTACAGAGTTACAGAGAGCCACCACATGGATGCTAGGAACTGAAGCCAGGGTTCTTAACCACTGAGCCATCCCTCCACCCCCTAAAATTAAGTTTTTAAAGGACAGCAGGGAAAAAAAAATCACCTTTTGTTCTATTTGGAAACAGCTATTTTTAAATTTTCCACTGAGCAGAGAAATTGCTAAATAAGAATGTTTAATCAAGGGCCAGTGAGGTAGCTCATCGGGTAGAGAGGCGCTTGCTCCGAAGACTGACAGCCTGAGTTCAAAGCCCACATGGACTCTCACACATAGTTCTCTGATGTGCATGCTGTGGGTGTGGCCTGTGTGCATACACCCATAGGCATACACATAAATCAATGGTAAGGAACTGGTTTTTTGAGACAGGGTTTCTCTGTGTGTAGCCCAGGCTGTCCTAGAACTTACTCTGTAGACCAGGCTGGCCTTGAACTCCTAGAGGTCTGCCTGCCTCTTTCTCTCAAGTGCTGGATTTAAAGGTGTGTATCACCACTACCAAGCTTGAAAAACAATATTTAATTAACCCAGACCTAGTGGAACAGGCCAGTAATCCCAGTTACTTGAGAATCTGAGGCAAGAAGATCTCAAAGTTAAGTCCTGCCTGGGCAATTTAGCAAGATCCTGTGTCAGAAAATAAAAAAAAAAAAAAAAAAAAAAAAAAAAAAAAAAAAAAAGAAAAGAAAAAGATTGGGAAGAATTTACCTGATATGTTCAAGGCCCTGAGTTAAACCTGGAAGTTAAGTTTCATGAAATAGATATATTTGAATTGTCTTTATTGTTTGAACTTTGCTATTGTGTGTGACAAAAGTGAGTGTTAATTAATTAAAAGTGAGTACTTCAGTATTTTGAGAATCCAGCGATAAAATTTGTATCAAATAAAAGGTTGACTTTTTAATACTTTATTCATTATTATTGTTGTTGTTGTATGTGCATTATTGTGGATTCCATTAAATTAGAGTCACAGAGAGTTGTGAGCTGCCATGTAGATGCTGGGAATTGAACCTGGGTCCTTTGGGTCCAATGCTCAGCAGTTGCTGAGCCATCTCTCTAGCCCCTGACTTTTTTTTTTTTTTTTTTTTTTTTTTTTTTTTGAGAAGGTGGGAGGTGGGAAGGATGCAGGCATTTCTGAGAATGGCATTATTCCTATGGACAATAACTAAAAATGTGTATTTGACCTTTGCTAAGCATGACACACCATTTGATATTTTGCTGTTGTCCTTCGAAGTAAGAAAAAAAAACTTACTGAAGAAACCCCAGAACAAAGCCATATTTGAGAACAGCCCCTGTGAGCTGGTCTCTGTACAGCTCTGTCTCCTTTAGAAGAAGTCTCGCAGATATACTTGAGATGTGCCTGCACTTGCCACATTCCTGGGATGTGGGGTAAAGCTGGAAGGAACTCCTAGAACCTGTGTAGTCTGGTGGCTTCCAGCCGGCGAGCTGTTCCCACAGAACTGAGCAGAGGTTCTGATGAAAGACAGAAGAGTTAAAACCTTTGATCGGAACGCAGGATCTGAGCTGAACACTTGAATGCTTGTGTGTTTTTCAGGGGCACAAAGAGTCCCTGGTCGACTCTGGATTTTGTTGAATGCCCGTGTAAGAAATATGAAAGTAACCTTTAAGGGATAAAAGGACAGAGGGTAGTCAAGCCAGGAAACAGCTAGCCGAGCTCAAACAAAGGCGGCATCAGAAAGCTGCCTTAGGGGAGCTCTGGGGAGGGGAGCGTCCCTGACCTGCCAACACTTGTAATTGTTACATCAGGCAGATGGGGTGGGAACTGCCAAGCCCTGCCAGGGTGGGGTACTTTTCTCTTTTCTCTGTTTCCAAGGGTGTTTTATCTGCTGTTTATTTTCCTGGTTCTGTAAAAGCCTCGGGTGACACATTAATATTTCAAACACGATTGCCAAAAACAAAACAAAGCAAAAAAAAAAAAAAAAAAAAAAAAAAACCCAACGAGCCCCAACCTGGGCACATGTGGTACCCAAATTCCTGGGGAGCCTGTGGCTGCCTCCCTCATGCTGTGGCTCCAGGGCTTCTGCACTCTCTGGGCTTTTAGAAAAGGTGATGTTCAGTGTTGCAGATATGTCCTGGTAAGTGCCCATGGTTCAGGGACAGTCTGCTGGTGTACCACAGAGCCCCTTTTGTCCTTCTCAGAGGCTTACTCTGTCCCATGTCCACTGTGGGTAGGAGGCAGCTTCCCATGTCTGCTGGACTCCAGCCCAGCCCTTGGAGGACTGGCTGAGCACAGGTGTCACTCCATCCCTGCTTGTTCACATGCAAGTGGGCGAGCCCATGAGGGCTCTTCCTCCTCAGGCTTAGCATAGACAGCATGACCTTGACCTCCTTGTGGGACCCTGGCTTGCCATCCCACAGTGGTGGGAGCTTCTCCACAGTCCGCTGCATTTGTAGGCTTCAGATAGATGTAGTAGAGAACAGCCAGCCTCGGTAGGGATGAGAGGTGTCAGGCCATCCACTCTAGAAGGTTCTGAAGTAAAAGAGCCTCTCATCCCCAGCCCCACTGTGTGTCAGTGTCTGACACAGCAGGGTGTCCTGAAGGTTCCCATCTCCTGGGATAAAAAGGACCCAGTGTGACTCAGAAAGTCCCCAATTTAAGATACATCTAGGTCTCATTGGAGTGTCAGACAGCTGCTAGTTGTTATGTTTTGTTTGCGATAAGGTCTCCCTCTCACTGTACAGCTCTGGAGTCCTGGAACTCACTATGTAGACTAGGCTGACTTCAAACTCACAGGCATCTGCCTGCCTCTGCCTCTGGAGTATTGGGATTAAAGGTGTGATCCACATCCATCCGGTGGCCAGTCTCCATGGACATCTCAAAAGAACAGGGTTTCTTAGCTTTATCGTGTGGAAATGCACCTGCAAGGTGGGGCATGAACGTTCCTCACAACCTCTTAAATCTTTGTGTCACAAAAACAATTGCTCATTTTTAGGAGCTCTTGGAAGCCAACCATAATCTGTAAACTGACATACGGGGGCAGAGGGAGTGAATTGTTTTTTTACATCATGAAGAAATGTATTTAAAAATAATTCTTTGGGAGACACCGAGATGGCTTCGAGCGTAGAGTTGCTTGCCACCATGCCTGATGACCCAAGTTTGATCCCCAGAGCATAGTGGAAGGAAAGAAACAACTCTTGCAAGTTGGGTTACATCAAGGCATGAATTCCTGACTGTATAAATACACGAACAAAAACAAATGTTTTAAAGACATTCTCTGATATACATATAACGTTACTGTTTACTAAAGATGAAAGCAGATTTGTGGGCTGGAGAGATGGCTCAGTGGTTAAGAGCACTGACTGCTCTTCCAGAGGTCCTGAGTTCAAATCCCAGCACCCACATGGTGGCTCACCACCATCTGTAATAAGATCTGATACTTACACTGAGTACTCATATAGATAAAGTAAATAAATAGAATCTTTTAAAAGAAGATTAAAGCAGATTTGTATACTAATGAGGTATATATACTTACATATTCTGATGTTTTATCTGTCTTTCTTCTTCTTTCTCTCTGAGAAGGTCTTAGTACATACAAGCTGGCCTTGAACGTGATCCTCCTGCTTCAGCCCTCCACATCCTGGGATTACAGGCATTTGTCACCATGCCTGGTTCATAACCCTACATGACCCTTTGTTAACTGGGCCTCTAGGTACCCAAATGCTGGGACAGGGACATTTCTGTCTATGAGAAAGTAACAGACTGGGAACATCAAGTGTATTGCAGACACAGTGGATGGTTCCCACCCCCACCAGAACCTTGCTTGCTGAATTCACCAGTCGTGATTCTCACACTTTCCAAAGCCTGTCAGGGGGAAAGTCTGAACTCCCAAAATGATGAGAGTCAGTAGGATGTCCAGGAGGATGGAGCAGCATCAAGAGGATTGGTGATAGGACCACTGTTTAAAGGACAATTAGTCACACTAGGTCAGAGAATAATGATGGGAGTCATTAAGGGACACTAGGCTCTTCTTCTCTTTCAGGTTTGGTCAGAAGCTGCTGAGCCCTGGGGTACTGGGGACACCGGATGGCCAGGCTGCTGGCTGAACATCACATCTCACCAGTTCAGGTCCTGACCCTCCTTGAGCTCTGCTAGATGCACTTCAAATTTCTCCCCTGGCCTGACCTTTCTTTTGTCTTGGAAGCCAGCTCAGAGCTGCCTCAGTGAGGACCACTGGGCTGCAGAAGCCGCCTCTAAGACGCACTGCTGTGTCGACAGTGTCTCCCCTAGACAAGTTGTTTCGTAATTTCAAATGTATATTTTAACAAAGCAGCCGGGAGCTGTTATGAGACTCTTCCAGCAGAGGGTAGCAAAGGCTCTTGTTCCAACCAAATCAACGTCTCATGGCCTGTGCTTTTTGCAACAGAAGAAAGAGGGTATTGTGTTGGATCTGAGAGGAGCCACCTCAGCTCTTGTAGGACCAAAGGCCTGGGCAGCCTGACATCATCTCAAACAACCCGTGCCCTTGACACTTGAACACACAGCTGACCAGGGACTCTAAGAGACATCTCTGTCTGGGGACAGCAAACAGACAGTGCATCCTAAAACTTACTCTCCTCAAACATAGATTTCTAATCTCCAGAACAGTGGCCACAGGCAGAAAGCTTTAGGAAACTCATTGAATAGTTCTTCTGATTGATAATTTTTCTTTTTTAAAGACAGGATCTCACTATGGAAAACAATATGGGTCTTGAATTCACCCACTTCTGCCTCTTGGGTGCTGAAATTAAAGCCTGGCGCCATCATGGCCCTCCCCCACCACAGACACTCTCTTTTAACATATATTTAGATGTATTTGTATTTTGTGTGTGTGTATTTTGCCTGCATGTATGTCTGTGTATCGTGTGTTTTGGTGTTTGTATAAGTCAAAGGAATCCCCTAGAACTGGGGTTACAGATACTGTGAGCTTCCATATGGATGCCAAGAATCAAGCCTAGGTCCTCTGGAAGAGTAGCCAGTGCTTTTAACCCTGGAGCCATCTTTCCCACCTTGAGTATTTCTTTTAAAAAGTAGATCCTGGTTGCTTCATATAACACATAAAGGAAAAGATTGTGCAGTTTGTTTTATTCTAGTCTCTTCAGGCATGGGAAGGTGTGACAAACTGGTCAAAAAGGGTAAACAAAACTCCTGGCAGCATTAATGGGTGCCTTATAGCCTCAGCCGGTGGACCTGCAGGCTTGATTTGCATGTCACAGCAAGACTGAACAGGAAGTAGAAAAACATTGGGGAGAGAAGACAGCTTGCAGTGTAGAAGACACTCGAAGCAGGTTTGGTGCCATGATGTTCTGTGTCCCTCTCCCACATGACCCCTCAGCGTCAGGACCCCACCTCTTAAGGATCTGACATTTCCCTATGCCAGCAGCTCTCAGCCCTTCTAATGCTGCGACCCTTTAATGCATGTCCTAATGCTGTGGTGACCCCCAACCATAGTGATCTCATTGCTACTTCATAACTGTGATTTTGCTACTGCTATGACTCGTGATGCAAATACCTGCATTTTCTGATGGTCTTAGGCAACCTCTGTGAAAGATTTGTTCAACCCCCAGAGAGGTCACAACCCACAGGTTGAAAGCCTGTGTCCTCTGTCATCATCTGTTGGAAATATTTCAGGTAAGAGAATTCCTCTGTTTAAGTCCAAAAAAATGTTTGAACATGAGTTGTAAAAAACTATAAGCAAGCTGCCTCCGAGTTTCCAGTCCCAGCCCCTGTTCTGTTCACCTGTGCACTCCTTTCTTGCCCTCAGGCTATGCAAAGCTATCACAACAGTGTATTGTTTTCGGAAGGGAACTGAAGGCTTTTCCCACATGATCTTAATAAAATTATTTTATTGATCTGTGGGCATACACAAATAAAATGTCCACATGAAAATTCTGCTAAAATAGGTACGGAGAGGTGCATACATTCCCTAACGTTTCAGTGCATGAGAACTTGAAGGTACTCAGTGGCTGGTGCCTGCATCAACTTTCAGAAGGTTAATATCCAGGACTCTAGAGACACCCAAAGAGACAAACCTGTGGGGTGGGGAGAGTAGTTTGCACTTGGCAGAGATACAGTGGAATTTAATGACATGGTACTTGGGGTGCACTTCACAAGATCAAGATGGTTATGGTGGTTTGGATAGATATGGCTCCCATAGACTCATGTGTTTGAATTCATGATCCATGGGAAGCGGCACTATTAGGAGATACGGCCTTCTTGGAGGAAGTGTGTCACTGTGAGGGCGGGCTTTGAGGTCTTTTATGCTGAAGATCTGCCCAGTATAGAACACAATCTCTTTTTCTGTCTTCTGATCAAGATAGAGAACTCTGGCTCCTCCAGCACCATGTCTGACTAGACACTGCCATGCTTCCCACCATGATGAAAATGGACAGAGCCTCTGAACCTGTAAGTCAGCAACAGTTAACTATTCTCCGTCATAAGGGTCACCTCAGTCATGGTGTCTCTTCACAGCAATAAAGCCCTAACAGAGACAACTCTTTCCTTGGCATAGGAGTAGAGTGCTCACTGGGACTGTGCAGTGATGCCCCTGTATCCCCAGGCACATGGCAGAGGGAAGCATTGCCTTGTCCTCTTGTGGTTCACTAAGCTGTGTAGCCAGTAAGAGCCAGTGAGGTAATGGAATTCAGTACCAGGCTAAGTTCTCCTACCTCACCATCAGCCAGGAAGAACCACACTACTCTAGATATTTGGCTAGGTCCAGGAGTAAAGATGGCAGAGCTGAGCCTCAGCCAACCCCTGCAGGTAACAGAGTGAGAAGAAGGTATAACTCTTCAGTCTCTGGGATCCTGGGTATGATGGTTAGTGCTGTCAATGTAACACAACCTAGAAGCTCCTAGGGGATCTCAGTGAGGGGAGTGTCTCTATCTAGGTTGGCCTATAAGCATGCCAGTGGAAGATTGTCTAGATTTGTTATTGGTGTTGGAAGACTGAGCCCACTGTGAGCGGCACTATTCCTTAGGTAGAGGATCATAAACTGATTTCTCTCTGCTTTTGACTATAAATAGACTGTGACTCCCTGCTTCAGGCTCTTGACATTTTGATGGATTCACAGTAAAGGGCTGTAACTTGGAACCGCAAAATAAATAAACCCTATTCTCCTTAATTGTTTTGTTTGTTTAGTGATTTTTAAAAAAAATGTATGTGAGTACACTGTAGCTGTCCTCAGACACATCCGAAGAGGGCATCAGACCCCATTACAGATGGTTGTGAGCCACCCTCTGGTTGCTGGGAACTGAACTCAGGACCTCTGGAAGGGCAGTCAGTGCTCTTAACCACTGAGCCATCTCTCCAGCCCTAAGATGGACTTTTTGTTTTGTCTTTAGAGAGTTTTATAACAGCAACAGAAATGCAACTATGATGCTGGAGTGTTTGGCAAGTGTGGCACAACCAAGCCTGTCCCAAGTGATGGAGATTGGTGCCAGACGTGGGGCTGCTGCAACCAACCCCAATGTGACTTTAACATCAGGACTCAGCCAGGCGCCAGCCTTCGGTGCTTAGGAGGAGGGGATCCATGCTATGCAAAACACTTGGCAAGACAGCAAGGGGGCAGGATGAATATCTCATGACCTTGTGGCCCAGGAAGGAGGGCACAAAAAGAGTTTCTGCTTATTTACCACTGGGCACTCACTCGCCGGGTGACGAGTCTCCGCTGACTGTAGTCTCATTGCTAAAATCACTGTGTTGTTTGAAATATCTAGTTTGGGGGATGGTAGGGAGGTGGCACACTGAGCAAACCACTTGCTGCATAAGCAAAACAACTTTAGTTTGGACCCCCAAAACCTGTATAAACACCTGGGAGGTATATCCACTCACCAGAAGTATCTGCAGCACTATCTCACAGAAGGTATCTGCAGTCTTAGTGGCAGAAGAGGCTGATATGGGGATCCCCAGAACAAGCTGGCTAGATATCATATCAGAGAGTTATGGTGAGAGATATAAGTACATAAGCTATAAACAGTAGAGAGTGAGGGAGACATCCACCATCTGGCCTTCACATGCGCACATGTACCCACATACATGGGAACACACCTATGTGTGCACATTACAAACATACAAATTTAAAAAAATAATAAAACAAAACATGCAGTCTTCCCTTTTTGTGTTTTGGAACAAGATCTCACTACATAATCACCTAGCACGCAGATTTCTTCTTCCCATATGACCCTGGATTATGTCATTCAAGTCGACATAATCTAGGGTCATATGGGAAGAACAAATCTTAACTGAGAAAAATGTCTCCATAGGCTTGTGGGGAAGCCTGTAGGGCATCTTCTTGATTGACGATTGATGTGGGAGGGCCCAGCTCACTGTGGGTGGTGTTGCCAATTAGCAGATGGTTCTGATGTTGTAAGAAAGCAGGCTGGGGGCTGGAAGGACAGCTCAGCCATTAAGGGCTCATAACCCAAAAGATAAGAAAGCAGGCCGAGCAAGTCATGAGGGGCAAGTCAGGAAGCAACATTTTCCATGGCCTCTGCATCAGCTCCTCCCTACAGATTCTTGGCCTGCTTAAGTTCCTGTTCCTTTGATGACAGATTGTACTGTGGGTGTAAGTGAAATAAGCCTTTTCCCTGTCCGTGTTTCACAACCTCTACCTGTTTCCTGACTGAAAATCACCATGCAAAAACCACCGTACCTTGAGCCGTCTGCAAATGGGCGGCTGCAGCCTTTTCTCAGCAGGTTTGGGGCTAAGCCTGGGTCTTGAACATTTCCAGTCACTAATACAAATATCCAAGCCATTGGCCAGGATACTGAAAGAACCACCTCTGTGCCTAGTCAGGTTCTTAAGCCTTCACATATGTACTACCCTGTCCCACCCCTTGCTGGAGACACACCTGGTAGAAGATATTTCTCCTTGTGCTGTTGATACAAGGTGCCAAACTGTATTAGGGCCTCTGAGAAACACTTGGGCTTTTTTTTTTTTTTTTTTTTTTTTTTTTTTTTTTTTAGCAAATCCCACTTGGCTCCATTTTAGGTTGGTTTGGGGCCCTCAGGTATAGGAAACCCCTGTTTCACCTTTTAAATTAACTTGTAGTTTGGACTTGGCAGGAAAAATACTGAAATATTCAGTACAAGAAACAGAAAAAATTACACTAGGAATGCTGACAAATACCTTTAATCCCAGCACTCAGGAGACAGGGGCAGAGAGGCTCTGTGAGTTCAAGACCAGCTGGGTCTATAAATCCAGCTTCAGGATAGCTAGGGCTGTTACACAGAGAGACCTTGTTTTGAAAAAAACAAACTTTACAAGCAAGCAAACAAAAATTAAATGAACAGAGTCTCCAAACCTGTGATGCGCCTTTAAACACAGCATGCATATAGTAGGTGTCCCAGAATAAGAAGACAGTAGTAGGAAAGTTATTGGATGTGGCAACAGAGAGAAAACCCTCAAGCTTGTTAGAATCCACAAATCCACATGTCCAAGAAGCTTGGCTCCAAGTAGGACAAGTTCAAAGACTGTTGCAACAAAAGCAACCACCAGCAAATGCATCTTATCACACCAATGAAGACCAGACCAAGAGACATAGTGAGATGCTATCTCAGAAAAAAAAAGCTCATTTTTTTTTGTCTTTGCTATTTAAAAATGTTAATCATAGCCAAGTGTTGATGGCACATGCCTTTGAGCCCAGCATTTGGGAGGTAAAGACAGGCAGATCTTTGAGTTCGAGTCCAACTTTGTCTATGGAGTACCAGGATAGCTGAAGCCACATAGAAACCCTGTCTCAGAATACCAATCATAATAATAATACTGTTACTTATTATTATTACTATTATTATTGTGGAGAGGTTCACATGAGCCACCCCATATGTGCAAAAGTCAGAGGACAGCTTTGTGGAACCAGTTCTCCATTTTGTCTTTATGTGGGTCTGGGGACTCAACTCAGGTCCCCAAGCTTTTGGAGTAATGCCTTTACCTGTGGAGCCATCTCCTTGACTCTGTTGTTAACTCACGAATGGCTCTCATGTACCCCAGGCTAGACTCAGACTGGTCTGTAGCCCAAGATGATCTTAATTTCTGTTTGTCCTGCCCTGGGTGCTGCTGGAGCTACAGGGACGAGCCACAATGCCTGGCAACTTGGGTTCTATCTGCAGCATCACATCTTTGCATAATCATGATGTTCTACTTAGCTGAGGTCGAAGTGTCTAGTGCGTATTTGATTTAAGAGGCAATTGCATAAGTCATTGTAAAACGATGTGGATGGCAACATAATGCACGCAAGATCTGAAGGGTAACAGCACCAGAAGAGGTGGTAACCGAGATGCGTATGAGTGGAATTTTTGTAAGTACAGTAGTTAGTTCAAATAATAATCTGAAGGAAATTGTTATCAATTAAGATGCTAATTATGAAGTTCTTGGCAACAAATAAGAAAATAACAATTAAAAATGGAGGGCTGGGATGTAGCTTCATCTTAGAGCACCTACCTAGACTGTGTAAGGCTCTGGAATCCATCCTCCTGTACCACACACACACACACACACACACAGATACACACCACACACCCACTCACACACACACACTCAACACAGATACACACCACACACCCACTCACACACACACACTCAACACAGATACACATCACACACTCACACACACACACTCAACACAGATACACATCACACACTCACACACACACACACACACACACACAGATACACACCACACACACCCACACAGATACACACCACATACACTCACACAGACATACACACACACTCACACAGATACACACCACAGACACACACAACACCATAAACACACACACACACTCACACAGATGCACACACAAACATACTCACACTCACACAAATACACACACAATACCATACACACAGACACCTCCTCACAGACACACACACAGCTGTACCCGCACCCACACACTCACACACACATACACGTACACACATATCATACACACCACACACAAACACATGCACAGATTCCCAGGCAAGCTAAATATGGTGACACATATCTATAATTCCAGCGCTTAGTTAGATTCTTGCCTGTATAATGAGTTTGAGGCCAGCCTGGGTTACATGAGACCCTGTCTCAAAAAAAAAAAAAAAAAAAAAAAAAAAAATCAACCATTCAACCAAACATCCAACCAAACAACCAAACAAGAAGCCAGACTTAAAAAGCCACTATAGTGCCATTAATATTGAATGCTCAGAGAAGGCAACGCTCTGGCGGCTGAGGTAGGAGGCTCTGTTGAGGCCAGCCAGGGCAGCTTAGTAAGACTCATTTGGAAAAACAAAGGTGTAGAGTTTCTTTTTGGGTAATGAAAGTGTTTTGAAATTAGATAGTGATTGTGGTTGCACAACCTTGTGATTGTATGAAAAACAAAACAAAACACAGAGCTGTACACTGCGTGATCTATGGGGAGCGGGGGAGGGGAAGAGAGAAAGAGGGAGGGGCCCTCAGGCGAGAGTGGGCTGGTTGGATGCTGGAGCAAGGAGAAGGGAGCCAGTACACACGTCATTGGCATAAACTTGGAAGAGACAACTGCGTCTCATTCCCAGGCATGAGTGTGTTGAGTGACAGCAGCCTGTTGTATCCCAGCCCTAAATCAAGACCAAGCCAGAGCGGGCAGCACACCCATCGCTAAGTCTCTGCAGGCTTTTTCTGGTGGATTAGGGAGGCACCTGGTTAATCCTTCCAAGAACCTAAATGGCTCAAGGAAAGGAGACCAAAGGTCCCCCAAGTGACTGAAGTTTGTAGGATTGAGTCAAGAAAAAGAACTGTGGCTGGGCACAGCCGAGACCAAATCTGTAAATTCTCTCTGAGACAGAATGGAGACATGGCGGTTGGCACGCTGCGCTCTATTGAACGGATGGAGAAGACGCTATGTACTCTGTTATTTCTTTGAAGTTTTTCTAGTGGAAAAATTGAAACACAGAAGCAATGGGGGCTGGAGAGATGGCTCAGCAGCTAATACTCCTGACTGCTCCTCCAGAGGGCCAGAGTTCAGCTCCCAGGACTCACAGGCTGGCTCCCAACCATCTGTAACTCCAGTTCCAGGGGATCTGACACTTTCTTCTGGGCACTGCGTGCATGTGGTGTACAGACATTCGGGAAAAACGCTCATACAAATAAAATACAAATAAATGATATTAAAAAACAAATGCAGCGGTCTCCCTGGCCAGCAACTTCATGGTTGTTGGTTTTGTGTGCTTATATTCTACTGTCCACTGAAAATATCAAGTAGAAAATTCCAGAAAAAAAATCACAGATTTTTAAATTGTACAGTATTCTGAATGACAGATTGAAATATTATACCCTGCCCTGTCTAGGTCATAAATTATTCACAAACATCCTCGTCCACGGTGAGAATCAGTCCTCACTTTATAAATGTGGTGGAAGTGCAAAGATGTGAAATTGAGAAGGTTGGTTTTATAAGCTTGCAAAGCCAGGCATCAGCCTAGAATGGCGGGTTTGTAGACTGAGACAGAGAGCCATCTTTATAAACCCTTCCTCTCTCTTTCACGTAGTCAGGAGGGTGTAGTCTTGCATGCCGTTTAGGTCGTACCTTTCCCAAAACTCATGTATGGATTTTCCTCTATGTGTTTTAACTTTATGTGCACCGGTATTCTACCTTGCCTCTATGTCTGTATACCACTTATGTGCCTGATACCCACAGAGGTCGGAAGAGGATGTTGTATCTATTGGGACTAGAGTTACAGTCAGTTAGGAGCCAACATTTCGGTGCTAAGAATCAAAACCAGGTCCTGTGCAAGAATGCCCAGTACTCCTTGCCTCTCATCCATCCCTCCAGGCCCCTTCATGTTTTATTTAAGATTTATTTTATTTTTAATTATATGTGTTTGTGTGTGTACAGGTATGCACACATGACAGCAGACACCTGCAGAGGCTCTGGTGTCAGTTCTTCAGGATCTAGAGTTACAGATGCTTGTGGGTTGCCTCATGTGGAACAACCCCGGAGCCCTGCTAGAGAAGTCTGTGCTTCCTGTCCCTGAGCCATCTCCCCAGCTTGTCATCTCTGTGTTCTGTGTTCTATTTGTTTTAACGTTTATCAGATGCATGACCTGGCAAGGAATCTTGGTTAAACTTCTAGTTTGGGTGTTAGAAAGTAACTTAGCTGTGAGAGAGAGAGAGAGAGAGAGACAGAGAGAGAGAGAGAGAGAGAGAGAGAGAGAGAGAGAGAGGTGTGCATGTGTTTGTGGATGTGTGTGGGTGTGTGGGTGTGTGTGGGTGTGTGTGGACGTTTTTGGGTGCATGTGGAAGTTGACTTTGTAGTGTTTTTTTCAATCACTGTTTCCCACATTTTTGAAACCAGGTGCCTCTCTCTCTCTCTCTCTCTCTCTCTCTCTCTCTCTCTCTCTCTCTCCCACACACACACAACAAAAGCCTTGTTGCATTTTCCTTTTCAGTGATCTGAGCCTGCAGTCTTCACAGAGGGAAACACTTTATTGATTATTTTAAAACCACCTAGCTCTTTTTAAATTTTTGGTTTTGTTTTTGTTTTTTTTAATGTCTCTAGGAATGTGTCCATTGCATCCAGATGTTTGAGTGTCTTATCTCAAAAAGTTTTCTTTGTATCCACACTTGCTCCCCAATTTTATTGTTCTTAGTTTTGATTTACACCTTTTCCCTCAAATTTATTAATTCTTATTTTATCACGTGTATTGGTGGCCTGTATGTGTGTCTATGTGAGAAACAGATCTCCTGAAACTGGAGTTACAGACAGTTGTGAGCTACCATATAGGCACTGGGAATTGAACCCAGAGCCTCTGGAAGAGCAGCCAGTGCTTTTAACTGTTGAGCCATCTCTCCAGCCCCTCTAATTTTTATAATTCTTCTTGTCAACCATTTTCTTGATTAATCTCTAAAGAAAGAGCCTTTGGTTCAGTTATTTGTGCTGGTTTCAGGGTCACATCTCTTTGGTTTTCTCTACTGATTCCTGCCTCGTGTCTCTTTGGTTTGCTCCAGGCCCCCTTGGCAGTCTCGAGGTCTTAACTCATTTGTTTTTGATTTTTCTTGCTTCCTGAAAACAGGTTTCTAAACCACCACATTAGTTCCAAAGACTTTGCATGCACTTCACAAAATCCATGTGGCATTTTCACTATTTGGTCCTCAGTATTTAAAAATTTGCTTTATTGAGATCCTGTCTCAAAAATTAAATTTGCTTTATAATCCCTAGCACAATGCAAGAGTTACTCAGTGAGATGGTCTCTGAGACAGGATCTCACTGGGTAGCCCTGGCTGTACTGAAACTCACTGTGTAGATAAGGCTGGCTTTGAACTCACAGAAATCTATCTGCCTGCCTCTGCTACCTGAGTGCTGGAATTAAGGGAGTGCGCCATCATGCCCTGAGGACGTCCAGTGTGTGATATGTCATGTGGGGGCTGGGCTGATGCTACAAAAGAGACCCCTGAGTGTAGAAGCTAAAATAGAAGAACGTCGGTTCCTCTATCACAAAGCCTCCAAAAGAGGTGGGGAAGGAATGGCTGCCCAGCCTCTCTTCTGCTCCCCCCTCCCTCCCTCCCTAACCGAGTTGCTCTTCTCCTGCCCTAGTTGAAGGGTTGGCCACTGCTGGGCCAGTATCTTAACTAATGGGCTGATGGGAAGGAGTCTGAGAGTAGTGGGTGGCGAGCTACTCTGACTCACACCTAGTTGTATGTGTACAGCTTACCATGGGAAGTGTGTGCCCACACACCCAGGCTGGCATTCCTGCTAATGAGGAAACAGGGGATATGTGAATGCACTCTCCGTCATTGCTCTACGGGTTTCTTTGTAAGAGATTATTAATATTAATGTAACCCGGTTGTTGCTTTTCTGTCTGAGGTCAGTCAGTGGTATTGATGTGTGTGTGTGTGTGTGTGTGTGTGTGTGTGTGTGTGTGTGGTTTTGGACAGGATCTCACTATGCAGGTCTGGCCTGCCTGGAACTGGCTATGTAGAGCAGGCTGGCCTCAAACACACAGAAATCTGCCTGAGCCCTGGGTTTCAGTGTGTGTCCCATCAGCCCTATCTGGCTGGGATTGCCCTGTTGAGACTGAAATGTCCTTGTGGCCTGATAAAGTTGGCAGCATGTGTACTGTACCCGGGGCGGGTCTCTTTCGTCCAATAGCATCTGGGAAGCCACAGCCTAGGTGATCCATGTGGCTCTGTTTTTACATCCTAAGTTCTGTGCTGTTTGCTTTTCCCTGGAGACCAGGAAGGAGAGGGCGGGCTGTGAATGCTGTTCTGTTATCAGGAGTATGACAACTTTTCCTTTCCTTTAAGAATATTCTATGCAATGTAAGAAAGATAGAATGATTAATAAAGAAATAAAATAAAAAAGAAAAAGAAGGAGAAAAGAAAAAGACCCCTGTTCAAATTCTGCATCACTAAATAATAGATTTTCTGGGGAAAAAATGAGGTTTGTTGTGAGGACAGTACCTGTGTACCCAGGAGGAGAACCATGAGGGATGGCAGAGAATGGGAGGAGGCTGAGCAAGGGGAGGTTTTAAAGCCAGAAAGGAGGCATTTGTGCAATGCTTTGAAACAAAGCTCCTTAGTCCACTGCGGGATTCCATGGCTGTTCAACAGTGACACAGACTGTTGCTGGGAGCTGTCTCCAGGGAGCCTCCTGGCTGGAATTTCTTGTTTTCAGTCTGTGTAGTGGTTCTCAGCAGAACACATCAGGACCCAGAGAGTCTACAATAACCTTTCCCGTCGGCAGCCAAAGTTATAATTATATGCCCCCCTTCTTGGTCTTCTCCATTCATTCGCTCTCTGTCTTTGTTTCTGTTTGGGCCTGCCTGCCTACCTGTCTGTCTGTCTGTCTGTCTGTCTGTCTGTCTTGTGTGTATGAGGGTACATGCATGTGTGGGAGTGTACATGTACTAGTGAAGGTCAGAGTGTCCTGGGATCACTGTATTCTCTCTCTGGCTGCTCAGCAAACCCTTCTTCCCTCCCAGGGCCCTTCTGTCCCTGCCTCCCAGAGCTGGGATTGTAGGTACACACTACCATACCTGACTTTCTCTATGTGTGCTGGAGTTCAAAACTCAAGCTTACCCCACAGGTAGGTTGTTGACTGAGCCATCTCTCCAACCTTATTATTTTTCTTTGTTTAGTTCATGTTTATTTATTTATTTATTTATTTATTTATTTATTTGAGGTTCTCAATGTGTAGCTATGGACAGCCTAGAACTCATATAATGCAAGCTGGCCTAGAACTCACAGAGTTCCATCTGCCTCTCCTTTTTTTTTTTAATAATATGATTAAATACATGAGCCACCATGTCAGGCAAGTTCTATTATTTTTAAGTTTGATTCCAACAGTTCTCTAATATTGTTGATCAGAATTAACTAAGGGGGCTGGACAGATGATTAAGCAGTTAAGAACCCTCGTTGCTCTTCCAGAGAGCCTGGGTTTAGTTCCCAGCATCCACGTGCTAGCTTACAATTATTTGTAACTCCAGTTCAAGGGGGCATGAGTCTGCCTTCTGACCTCCAGGGGCATCCAGCATTCACACACACACACACACACACACACACACACACACACACACACACATGAGCAAAACACTCACTGATATATACAAAATAAACAAATCTTAGAAAATACGTTTTTAAAAGGTAAGGCCATTTTCTTTCTGTTCATATGTCTTTTTCGTTTTAAAAGTGTTCTCGGGGCGGGAGATAAGGCTCAGTTGATGGAGTGCTTGCTTACTGTGCACAGGCCTTGGGCTTGATCCCAGCACCATATGAAGCAGGCATAGGGATAGGGAGATGGTAATGGGTAAAGCTCTGGGTCTATGGCATCTCAGCAACAACACAAAGCAGGCACAGGAGCATCTGTCCGTAATCCCAGTGGTCTCCTAGCAGGATGGGAAGCAGGGACAGGAGGAAGTTTGGTGCCAGCTAGCTTTGTGTATACCAAGTCAAAGCAGTGAAGGAAAGGACCCATCAGCTAAGGTAAAGGCAAGAGTTGAGGTTGTCCTCCACATGTGATGTTTCATGCTCGCCCCCTCTTTCCCTCCCCTCCCCCCGCCACACGCACTGGTACTTGGGAATATAGGAAGGAAATTAAGGTCATCTTTGAAGCCGGCCTGGGCTGCAAGGGATGGTTGCCCCCTCCTAAATAGAAAGAAGCAACATGTTGATAGATCTTATTAAAAGTTATTTTCTGGGTTGGAGAGATGGCTCAGTAGTTAAGAGCATGGCTTTCTCTTCCAGAGGACCCAGATTTGATTCCCAGGACTCACACGGCAGCTCACAACTATCTGTAACTTCAGTTCCAGGGGATCTGACACCCTCACACAGACATGCCTGCAGGCAAAATATCAATGTACACGAGGTAAAAATAAATAATTTTTAAAGTCACTTTCTGCCGGGCAGTAGTGGCGCATGCTTTTAATAACAGCACTCGGGAAACAGAGGCAGGTGGATCTCTGAGTTCAAGGCCAGCCTGGTCTACAGAGCAAGTTCCAGGACAGCCAGGACTACACCAAGCTCAGGGGGACTCTACAGCTTTACTGTGTGGTTTTACTTCCTTTCCACTTTGCTTTCCTGTGGATTTACCATGTTTTCTCTTGCCAATTTAGCAACGTTTCGCCTTTGTGGGTACCCCTAAGGCTCATGCCCCTGCCTGTTTCTCTATCTTCTCGGTTCACCTAAAGAGGAAGAACCCAAGGCTACTCTAAGGCCAGAGAACACCCATTTCTGCTGCTCAGTTTTTCTGTCTCTTTTCCCTCCAGTCTGGAGACCCCCATTCCCCCCCCGATTTCTCATGTCTGCCTTTTTCGCCTCTGACACCCCCACAATGCTCTCACCCTGGGAAGACTTGGAGTCTGAGGGTGTTGTCTTTATCCTGACCTTTTGTTGAAATCCGTCTGAATGGCTGTGTATAAGAGGCTAAGGCTGGAGGTCTTTCCTGTTACTGCCTGAGAACAACACGCCATTGTCTCTCACACTCTGTGCCGCTGCTGTGGGATCATCCATGGAGCCCGCCCCAGCTTTCTTCCTTTGCCATCAGGACCCAGACAATTTCCCTCTTGTATTCAGTGTTTCCAGATTCATCATGGGCTCAGGGCACAGCTCCATCTGCCCTGACCCTCCGGAGCCTCTTGTCCTGTGATCTCTCCTCCCTCCAGTTCTAGGAAGCAGGCCTGGCTCCATTCTCCTCTACAGCCTCTGGGACAGTGTGTCCTTACCTCTGCAGCTCTGGCCTGGACATCGATTGGTTTCTCACTCTGTTCTTTTTTTTTTTTTAATTTACAGTTATTTGTTTTTAATTTTGTGCCATTGGTGCTGAGGTGAATGTGTGTGAGAGAGATACATGTGCGTGTGTGTGATATGTGTACATGTGTGCATATATATGTATGTATGTGTGTATGTATATGTGGGTATATGTATGCATGTGTGTATATGTACGTGTATATATGTGTGTGTATTGTGTGTGTATATGTGTGCATTTGTGCATTTGTGTACATATATGTGTGCATGTATATATGTGTGTGTATCGCATGTTTGCATGTGTGTATGTATGCATGTATATGTGTGTGTTTTATGTGTGTATGTATGTATGTGTGTGTATGTGTGTGTACATGTGGGTACAAAAGTCCTACAATACAAACTGGCTCCAGAAATGGAACTCATGTAGTTGGACTTGCAGGACAAATGCTTTCCCTCACTTAGCCATCTTGCTAGCTCTGCCTTTTCTTTCTGCTGTCTCCTCACCTGGCCTGATCCCCAGGCCCCCTAGGTCCCTACCACCCTTGTGCCCTGCCTCTCTACATTCTACGCACCATATTTTCTCTTGCATTATACTCTTCGAAGCTCTCCATTTTCTCTAAGCGTGCTTCCTACTATTACTGTCTATGTTGGTGTCTTGGCTTTAGGTCTGTGTCAGCCACCGTTGTAAGTTCCTTTCTCTCTGTGGCGCCTCCCCACCTTGTATCTGGTAGAGCAGGGGACACTGCTGGCAGCACCTAAGGGTGCCTGGGTCAAAGAGGTGAGTAAATTACCAGGGCAACTAGACCCTCTTGCAGATATGAAGGGATTTGAGGGTATTAGAAGGTATTTGAAGGAATTTAGAGGGTAGAGGCTGAGGGTGGGAAGAAACTCAGATGGACAGTCAGACAACACCTGTTGTCACGCTTGGGCATGAGTGTTTTCATGATCACGATCTTCCTCAAAGTCACCACAGACTGTGGCAGCAAATATGCCCCAAGGGGAGGTCAATCATAGTCCTTGGGCCAGGCAAGGTGACAGCAAGCACAGAGCATGCTGCCTCCCTGGATTTCATTAGGTGGTCACAGTATCCACAGGTGCCTTTGGCTTGTTGAGTCACTTGGTAGTTTGGTTGGTGGGTGGTCATGTGGGTGCAGGTGTGTGGTGGAGGATGGAATACTCAGGGAAGTGCACAGCTCTGTTAGGCTTTGCAAACTGGATGCCCTGGGAACAAAGTGAAGGGAGGAGCAAGCTCAGTCCCAGGCAATGATACTCCCCATAGGTTCAGGTGCACAGCCATTTTAGCTGAGGGATCTCAGGGGGAGGCTCCACCCCCAAGGCTCTCTGACTCTGCCTGGATGATAGAAATTTGTATGGCCGCAGTGACCACCAGGAGAACGGAGATTGTCAGGGGCTCCAGGACTCATGAGTCCCTGTGGTCAGCAGTCACAGCAACCAAAACAGATGAGCATCCCTGGGGACTCTGATCAGATTTCCCAAGGAGATGAGGCCATACTAGAGATGGGTCACATATTCAGACTGCACCAGATATAGTCCGGGTACTGTGTTAAAGAATGGGCTCTGGGGAGGAAGTGTCATGCACACCCTCCAAGGTTTTCTTGGTTCATCTTGCCAAGGTGCCCTAGAGAGTCACCCACCAAACTTGGATGACACTTGCTTCTTGGCTGAGCTCATGGGGCACTCACCTGACAGGGCTAGAGCTGGTGCAGGAGAACCTGGAGATGCCTCCAACATGCAAAGCTAGGAGGTCTCACACAGCAGAAACACTTGTTCACACCCCTGGGCTCACACCCCTGGGCTCACACCCCTGGACCACATCTAGATAGAGCTCAGGTGTGACTGGTCCTGGTGAGGCTGAGCAGAATCTGTTCCGGTCTCTCCAGCTTCTGCCGGTTTTATGGTCCTGGGAAACTCTAAGCTTCAGATACATCACCCACTCTGCCCACTGTCACATGGTGTCTTCTCTGTGCCACCACTCACCCACAGCTGTCTTTTAAGGACACCATTCATGTTAGATTAGGGATCTATCCTTCACAAGTATGACCTCATTTCAACTAGTCACAAAGACCCTATTTCCAAATAAGGTCACATTCTGAGATGCCTGGGGGATAAGGACTACGTGCATACTTTGGGGTGAGTTTTAAAATCCAATCCACTTATCATAATCAGGTGACAAATGGAGTTTTGTCCCTCCTTTAATGGCCCTGGGGTGTTACGAGCCAAAACGGTCTATGGCTCTGGTCTCCGAATGGGTTTATGTCTACGCCATATTGTTGATCTGAGCTGTTTTAGCTGGGTAAGCTGTGACAAACTTCTTTACTACTCCAGTGTCACAGAGGAGCAGTGGTTTTGGAGAGTGACCAGAGACGGCCAGGGGTCTTACCAGGAGCACTGTAGGGAAGCCCAGACACTGCTAGTAACCAGGGCTCTGCAGGTAAGCCAGAGCACCTCAGCTGGGTCAGGGCCATGCCGGTGAGCCAAGGCTGTAAAGGTGAGCCAGGGCACTTCAGATGAGCTCAGTGACATTACTGAACACTTGGCATTCAGCTACCTCGTCTTCAGCAAACTTGAGCATTAGGTCCAAAGGATAGTGACACAGACCTTTTCTCTTGGGGCTTCTTAAAGCAAATACTTATGTGCATTTCCACCTTGCCATGCTCTGAATACTGACTCCAGATACCTGGGAAATGTGGTCTTACTTAGGAGAGGTGTCTTTGTAACTGTAATTTGTGGGGAGCAGATGCAGCCCTGAGTGAGCACCTCAGATCTTTGGGAACTCCTCATCCTGAGACCTCTCCTCTCTAGAGACCACATACTGAGACGAGCCAACTTCCTGTTCATGCTGTTTATAACCAGGAAGCTGAGTTTGCTGTTGCTTCTCCTTCAGAGCCTCATAGCCCACCTGATCCCAGCTTGTCTGTCTGTCTGTCTGTCTGTCCTTCCTCCCTTCACTCCCCATAACCCTGGTCAGGTCAGTGTCAAAGTGGTACAGATTGCAGCAATAATTAGAGGCCATGAAGAGAACTGTGGCTGACTAAAGGTCACGGGTGGGAGAAAACTGAATACGTGGAGCAGAGACTGGGGCTGGTCTCCCATATCTAAGGATCCTCTAGGAGGGAGAAAAGGGCAAAGAAATCTTCCTCCCCCCTCAGACACTTGAAGGAAATACAGTGAAGGACACCTTGCTGTTGAGTTTCCGGCTTCCAGAGCCATGAAAGAATGTATTTTTGTTATTTTAGGCACCAAGGATACGAGCTTTTTAACACCCACACTAAAGAAAGTACACTTCCTTCCCCATGAATGCAGTAAAACATGGTGGTTCTACTCTCTTTTCCCTTGAGGTCCCAGAGCCTGATCACCCCTCTTCAGATGTTTCTAGAACCTTTTCTCTCTTTGCCAGCTGCCTAGAGTTTGGCTATATAGATGGGCTGTGGCTCTTAAAGAGTCCTGACAGTGTCTGTGTGGGTTGTTTCTGGTCTGCCTTTACCAGGCAGGCTGCCCTGACTAGGCCATGCAGGACGTTTGCTTGCAATGTAGGAGTCTGGGACTACCTGGGGTCAGTTCCATCTGAATGTTGACTTTCGAACTCACTCTGATTTTTCATCAGCCCTGACAAGTTATACACCAAGGGGTTTTTCTACCTCTCACAGCTGGAGGGAGGCTTGGCTTCTTTCTGTCTGGTGTGTAGACATGACAGGCAATCCTCAGAAGCCTTCTTGTGTCTGATAGAATTGCAACTAAACTCAGAAACATATATGGAAGAAACTCATAAGACCCCCCCCCACTTCATCCAAAGGTAGGAGATAAACCTTGTATTGGAGCCTTCAGGCATGCATGGAGCGTGTCCTCAGAAGTATCACTTCTCAGTATGGGCTTTTGAGCTGAGGCCCCTGGGCAGAGTCCAGAACAGCTCCCTTGGCACTCCGGTGCCCTGCAAAAAAGGGTGGATTTCTATCGCCTCATATAGGAGTCTAGCACACCCTTCTCCTCTCCTTGGCCTTGGTAGACCTAAACTAGACAGGCCTCTCAAACCACCTGTCATAAACTGCTGGGTTTATAAAGTTGGGTGGGGACAAGCAACGGGAACTTTATCGTAGAGAGATATCAGCACCACAGGCCACAGGCGCCAGCAGGTGCCAGGAGCTTGCCCATTTACATGAATGGTGGCTACTTTGATTACTTGCTTTTGCTGTTCTTTCTGACCCCTACCTGGGGCCTCAGGGATCAGACCGATCACCAGGTGATGGAGATGACAATTCACCCAGCTGGAAGGATGTCCCCCTCCTGTTGTCCCAACAGAGGCCACCAGGCACAGAGGCAACCAGCAGCATTTGAAGCTCTATGTCTGGATAGCCATCGTGGGCAGCAGCCTGTGCTCAGGAAGATGGTTGGAGAACAGAGAGGAAGGAACAAATATTCAGGGCTTGGGAGAGCAAGAGGTTTGTGATAGTGAAGTCTTCAGTGGATACAGGTGCAAAGAAGGTCCCTATTCTGAGGGGGTTCCAAGGAGCTGGGGACATCTTTCCATGACAGGCTGTCCCCCAGGCATTGCTTATGAGGTCATGAAACTGGTAGCTTCAGAGACAAGGATTGAGGCCCTGCTGGATCTGGCACAGGGGCCGTAAGCACAAGGACCTGTCACAAAATCTGGCTGAACCCCTAAGTGTCCTGACAGAAACTGGAAATCCGCCTGATACAGCATCCTGCCAGAACCAAGTAGCACCCTCTTAAGGCCTGTCAGATGGAGCCCTGCAGGAAGTTTCTTGTTTCAGATGCTCTAGGCTCAAGAACTGCCTGTTCTCTGAGTGACTTTGGGAAGCCTCAGGAGACCATGGTGATTTCTCAGCCCTTACCCCATGACCTGTATCTGAGGCAGAGCCAGGGAATGGGGTAGATTTTCAGGAGGCTACAGCCTAGCCTATGCTGATTAGCTTCCTGCTGCTGGGCTACAAAGCTTAGTCCAGAATCCAAGCTCCTGGGCTCATGCTGGTAGAATCGGGCAAGCCAGATGCAAAGCTTGGCCTTATCTGTTCAGGTACTTGAATCTTACCCAACATGCAGCTCGAGTCTCCTCAGATTCACCTGAAAATGGAGCAGTTCCTCTGGCGCATCTTTACTATGGAAACAGAGGGTGGGAAAAAGCAAGAGAATCCTTGGTCTTGTGAGCAGCTCAGATCTCCTCTTTGTTTGTTGGTCTGGGAAGGACACAGCATTGGCAGAGGAAGCAGTTCCCCCGCTCCCTGGGTGTTTGCTGACTGAAGATGACAGCTCTTATAATCAAGCTTGTCTTTCTTATGATTTTTTTTTCTCAGCTCTGAGTGTCAGCTCTAGACAAGGGCTTGGAGATGTACTGTTGACTCCCTTGCTGGATCTGTCTGGTCCTGTCCATAGCAGCTCCAGTCTTCTCCAGAGCTCAGGTGATGTTCTGAGGCCCATGGAGAACCTTGGAGTCCAGGTGCACACGGGAGCCTTGTCATTCCAGGAGAGATTCTCCTTGCCTTTGGGTTTCACCTTGGGGAGGAGGCTCACCAGGTGTGTGGAACTTGGTCCTGCTGTGCCGGTGGGGTTGGTACAGCATCTCCATGTCTAGTGGGCAGCCTTAGAGAAGCTAAAGCCAGAGCTCAGCAGACAGGAAGCTGAAACTGTGATGGGTGCCTTCCAGAGCTTGGATCTTGGTGGTTTATCTGTTTGCTTGCTTGTTTGTTTTGAGAGAGTGGCTGAGTTACTCTGACACTTCCTGTGTTGCACAGGCTGGCCTCAACCTTGCTCTCTTCCTACCTTAGCCTCCGAATTATTGGAGTTACAAGGATGCATCATCCCCTGTGATCATCTTGAGATTTCTTTCCTTTCTTTGGCTGTGCTAAGGACTGAATCTGGGACCCGGTGAGTGGGTGGCAGCTTGACTGCTTCAGCCCCAGACCCTAAGAAAAGAAAGGAAGGAAGGAAGGAAAGAAGGAAGGAAGGAAGGAAAAAAGGAAGGAAGGATGGATGGAAGGAAGGGGAAAGAAAAGAAAGAACCTTTTTGCATTTGAATAGGATCTCCATAAATTGTGCTGGTTGACCTTGAACTTGCAATCTACCTGCCTCTGCCTCTTGAGTAGTTAGGATTACAGGTCTGTGTTGATATGCCCAGCATGTCCTGTCTTGATAGAGCCTCTGGAGTGGGCAGACGTGTTTTAGCCTAAGTGCTCTTCAACTGGGATAAAGGCGCCTCCCCAAAAGCAAACAGCTGCTGAGCATTTGGAGCCGCCCCAATGAAGGGGCTGAGATCTAGACCTGAGATGGATTCTCAGTGAGAGCTCTTAGGAAGTGAAACCAGAAAGGCAGTCAGGGTGGATGTCGAGGGCGGGAAGGGTAGGAAGGGCAACTTGAAGCACCTGTTGGTTGAATCAGATCCAGTCCAGGGCTGGGCAAGGCAGGTAAATCTCCCTCTCATTAACTCTTCCCAACTGCCCCAGGGAACTTTCTTTTATTTTTAATTAATTAAATAATTTAAATTTTAATTACTATTTATTATTTTATGTGTGTCGGCATTTTTGCTTGCTTGGCTGTCTGTGTACCATGTGCCTACCCGGAGCCCACAGAGGCCAGAAGATGCACCAGATCCCTTAGAACTGGAGTTATGAGCCTTGTGGGTGCTGGGAATCAAACCCAGGGCCTCTGAAAGAACAGCTAGTGCTTTTAACCTCTGAGCCATCTCTCCAGTCCCAATTAATTTGTTTTGAAACAGGGTCTCACTACATTTCCCTGTCTGGGCTGAAACTTCCTACGTAGATCAGGCTGCCCTCAGACCCATCTCTATGATCCACCTGCCTCTGTTGGCCAGGCTGCTCTGGCTAAAGCACATGCCAACACATCTATCTTCTCTTTTTTTTTTTTTAAATTTAAAATTATTTGTGTGTGTAGAGAGTTTGTACATGTGTGTGGCTGATGTATGTGCACATGCATGTGAAGGTCAGAGGTCGTTGTCAGGTATCGTTTTTTGATCTCTATCCACATTAGTTTTTGAGACAAGGGTTCTTATTAAACCTGGAGCTCCTCAATTCAGCTAGATTGGCTGGCCATCGAAAGACCTGGGGATCTTCCTGGCTCTGCCTCCTCAGTGCCAAGATTGAATCCAAGGCCTTGCATTTGTTAGAAAAATATTCTGCCATTAAGATGTATCCCCTTAGGGACATCTTAATCTCCACCCCCCCACACACATGCACGCGCGAGCGCGCGCGCACACACACACACACACACACACACACACAGAGAGATAGAGAGATTGACCTTTGTTATATTTGTATTGACCTGCCAAGCAAATCTCCAGGGCATGAGGGCATTAGCGGGGGCAGGTATACCAGGAGGCAGTGTGCACAAAAGCCAGGGCCCCCAAGCTGCAGTGTTGTCCTGGCGCTATTTGCAGGAGTTCATGCAGTACCCTCAGACCTACCTACTACCCACATTAGGTTCACTTCACTGACTCTTCAGAACTGTGGTTTCTAGAGAAATAAAATTGACTTGTAAGTCAGGGGTGGTTGGATGGGGTGAAAATGGGGCAGCGGAGACATGTTACAGCCACAGAGCTATTGATGGTCCAGGCGTTACTACCACATTCACCCGCTGTGTTCCAACTCTCTTCATTGCTGAAAGCCCGTGTGCTGGCCCTGGAGCCCTGCTTGGAGCCTTGAGCCCTGACCTGTGGGACAGTAGACCGTGCCAGGAAACTTAGTAAGGTTGAGCAGGTTCAGAATCCCTGGAACCCAGGCACCCATCTGAGACAGTAGGCAGCTCCCTGCTCCCTGCCAGATTCCTGGCCTGGAACACGAGCCACACTTCCCACATAGGAAATATGACCTGTGGTCATATAGGTCAGAATAGAGTTCTCCATGCTAATGAGGTATCCCGGTGGGCCCTGAGGGGTTATCCAATAAGTGTCCCATTCCAGACATTCCTTCCTGCAAAAAGTATTTTAAACTCTGATCCACCCTGAGAAGGTGGTATGCACCCATTTTCCATGATGAATAATCATTAAACAGTTTGGAACCAAGGACTGTCTCATCAAGAACTGCTGTGGGGAGCGTAAAGAAGGCCTTCGTCTACAGAACTGTGCTACCTAAGCCTTTCACAGAACGTCCCTCCTCTGTGTCCCCAGGTGACCTCTGCACCTCTAGATGACCACTGCTAAGATAAAAATTTTTGCTGATGAGCTAAGCCAGAGTTTCCCTTCCCCGGGCCCCAGCCTTGTCACAGGTCTGTGGACCCTCAACTTTGTTCCCAATTCTCCACAACCCAATGTACCTGAATGTCTAGTTTGAGAGTCCCAGCCCCAGGCTCCTCAACACAGGCCCACGGATCCCCTCACCTTGAGCAATCATTCCAACTCCATGCAGTTTCCAACAGTGACTGGAACCCAGGAGCTTGGGAACCTCATCTTTGGCCTCCCACATTTCAGGCTACATTTCCCCACCTGAGCAGTATATCTGTGCTTCATTTGAACCCAGCACGCAACAGCACAGGGTAGACACAGTCAAGCACTCTGTGTTTTGTTTGCCCAGTTCCCCAGCAGCAGGGCAAAATGTGGACCCACATTAACCTGCCAGAAATCTGTGTCCTTGAGTATGGTCTTTATCTGGCCTTCTCTAGGACCCTCTTTCTGCTATCTGAGGTGGCAGTGGTATCACACCAGCTCCAAGGATAGCCTGACTTAGACTAAGCCAATGGGATGTCACTCACCTGGTCACCAAGGCTGGCTCATGTTGTGTTAAATATTAAAGATGATGGTTTGTTGGCCCTTGAGGTCTCATTCCGCAGTTGCCGCTCTAGTGTGGAGCTGAATGCAAGGACTCTGTCATTCAGCCCACAAGCTACACTCTCTACAAGACTACCTTCCTAGAAGGTTCACTCCGCCCGCCCTGTTGCTTCTGTCCCAGGTGGATACGACCACCCCTGCATTTTTTTTAACCCCACTGCCCAGCACAAACATGTCTCTAAAATCCGGTAGCTTTTCATGGTTGTTTTAGATATTAAATTCTCAATCCACAATACAAGCCCTCTACACAATAAGGGGGATTTTTTTTTTTTTTTTTTTATTTTTTTTTTTTTTTTTTTTT